>NC_066582.1:77653592-78277655 GCF_024323335.1 Lathyrus oleraceus | reverse complement strand
TACTATTGTGCTTGTGTTTTGTTTTGATTGTTGATGACCACAATGCAAAGAATTGGACAAAATGGACTTAGACTTTAGGACCTTCCCTATTCAAATTTGGAGTCAAAGAGCAACTAGGCATTGGGCCTTTAGAATGCTATAAAAGTCAAAGAGCAACTAGGCATTGAGCCTTTAGAATGCTTAATGTTGAAGATGACTTTGAAAGGACCAACTTCTAAACTCTTCTTGTTCATTCCTTGTTTGTTTGCTAGAAGCTTTTAATGTGTGTGTTCTTGTGCGAGGGATTTCACCTTGATTCAAATTGAGGAACCATTGCCATGAGCTTCTAAGAGAGAGAGATCCAAGATACATTTGGGAGCTTTCCAAGAGTTCATTTGATTGTTGGTTGCTTGAGTTTATGCTTATGTGATTGCTTATTCCAAAGGATGGGAGCTACTTGGATCATCAATATGATCTCAAGAGAGGAACTCCATTTGTGGTCTTGTTCTCTTATGCCTTACCTCTTGTATGTTTAGGACTTTACCCATTCTTCTTCTTCTCTCCACTCTAACCTAAGCCAAAACTTTTGTGCAAACATTTAACCTTTGTTTTCAAACATTAGAAACCTAAGCCTTATGCTTCTGATTTTCAAACTTTCTTTTCATAGTACTTATTTTGAATTGAATCTTTAAATCCACTTTGACCATATTTTGTAAATACTTCTCATTGGTAAATATAACCCATTCAAATGTCTTTTTGTGGTTTCAATGGCCACTCTCTTAATCAAAACTTTGACCATATCCTTGAGGTAGATGTAATACTCACCTATATCCTTAGTGATAGACAATGAGTCTTCATGCTTATTATAGGGTTAACCCCTCACTAGCATGTTGAAGCTATCCTCACATGGTGGATTTGTGGTTTTAGGTTGAGTTTTCTCCCTTGGATAACAAAAGACCTTAAGGCTTTTGGACCAATCAATTCACCAACTCATTTTTGAGATTTTTACCCCGAACTACGAGGTTTTGATCCTAATCTTTTTTAAGATGGTACGTAGGCAATGGGTTTATCCATCCAAACACAAAATATAAATAAACTTGTATATTCTCTTCTCATCTCTTCAGTCATGTTTGCATAAATAAAATTTCACAAAATACCAACCTTACAACCAATGTGAAAAAGGCTCCCTAGGAGTACCTAGGATGTTTTGGGTGCTTAAAACCTTCACAATGCATAACCAACCCCCTTACCCAGATCTCTGACATTTTTACTAGTTTTTGATTTGATAAAACTTTTAGGTTTTTGTTCGCTTTCTAACCATTCCTTTGGATAAATAGAAGTGCGGTGGCGACTCGACTTGTATTGTTTACCTTGGATTTAGTCAATATCTCTAATGGTAACGAATACCCCGCTACAGAAAAGTGGCGACTCTGCTGGGGACCCTTTGCCTAGTGGATTTAGCCTACTTTTCATATTGTGTTGTATTGTATTGTATATTGTTTGGTGACATATTTTTGTGCAATTTGGGATTACTGTATTGTATGTAATGATTGAATTGCTTAAATATTAATTCCTTGCATGCTTGGTCATCTTTGTGAGATGAGTTCTATACCCAAACTCGAGTGCACTTAGGATAGGATAATGGCATAGTCTTGTTGACTTGTGTGGAGTTATTCCTTAGCAAGTTGACTTGCAAGTCCATTCACTTGGTGGAGGTCATGTTGGGATCAACAATGTCACACAAGTAGTTGTGGTTAGACATTACTCTTTCCAATATAGACCTTAGAATCCAAGGACATTAGCTTACCAATCCCATCTTGGCCTATTCTTAGGATGTAGTGCGAAAGTCGTTAAAGTGTAAGATTTGATACGATTGTTACGCGATACTACACTCATAAGAGTCTCTCTTGAGAATATTTTTTGGAATACGAGTAGTCGTTTCTCCAATAATATCCGAAAGATGGGATGATGACTATGGGAACCTCTTGTAGAACATGTCTGGAAGGTTAAACCCTAGTACACTCCCTTTGGGTGGTTCTTAGCTGAGACTCCATGCTCGTGACTTGCAACAAACCCTTGATTCGTGGTTGATCTGTTCATGTATCCTTAATATCAATGGAACTTGGGTGTTGATAAGGTGTAAACCATAATCCACCAAAATGGATGATTGATATTAAGGATGCCATGATCCACCCCATGACCTTTGTTTGGTGTGCTTTTCTTGATCCTTGAGTGTGATTGTTGCATCATGCATTCATGCACTCATTCGCATTCATATCAAAATAATAAGAAAATTCTTAAGGAACTCAAGAGGTCTATTTGCAAATTTTCAGACATGGAAAGACAAAGAAGGAATACAAAGAAGTACAGCTTCAGAAAACCAGACTTGAAAGAGCTAAGGAATTTCACATCCTACGTATTAGATCCCTTAGGTTTCAAAGCTCGTTTTGGGAAGCTTCTTCCTCTTCTGACTACTCAGGTGGATGAAGGATTGATGAGTGTATTGGTGCAGTTTTATGATCCCTTGTACCATTGCTTCACATTTCCGGATTTTCAGCTTTTACCCACACTTGAGGAGTATGCCTACCTTGTGGGCATACCTATTCTAGACCGGTTGTCGTTCAGTGGCTTAGAGAGTGTTCCTACTTCTCGAGAGATAGCTGACATGTTACATATAGATGAATCTCTGGTTGGTGCTCATATGACTACCAAAGGTGGAATTCAAGGTCTCCCTTCTGAGTTCCTCATTGCTCAAGCTACTATGTATG
This sequence comes from Lathyrus oleraceus, assembly GCF_024323335.1. Taxonomy (NCBI): domain Eukaryota; kingdom Viridiplantae; phylum Streptophyta; class Magnoliopsida; order Fabales; family Fabaceae; genus Lathyrus; species Lathyrus oleraceus. Next base: position 78,274,908 of record NC_066582.1, on the reverse strand, counting down.
GGAAGGCCATGAGTGAGGACGCCTTTGAGGCCATATTTGTACTTCTCATCTATGGGTTAGTGTTATTCCCCAACATTGACAAGTTTGTGGATGTGGACGTTGTAGCGGGGTATTCGTTACCATTAGAGATATTGACTAAATCCAGGTTAAATCATACAAGTCGAGTCGCCACCACACTTCTATTTATCCAAAGGAATGGTTAGAAAGCGAACAAAAACCTAAAAGTTTTATCGAATAAAAAACTAGAAAAAATGTCAGAGATCTGGGTAAGGGGGTTGGTTATGCAATGGGAAGGTGTTAGGCACCCAAAGCATCCTAGGTACTCCTAGGAAGCCCTTTTCACATTTGTTGCAAAGGTTGTTGTTTTTTGTGAAAATTTATTTGTGCAAACATGATTGAAGGGATGAGAAAAACGTGTATGTTTATCTAATGTACTACTTACTAAAAGAAGGGTCAAAAGAAAATGACTCGCACGGATGTCGCATCCACTGCATACGTATCTCATCTGAATCTGAGAATCAGAGTCTTCGTAGCTCGGCTACTATGGGTTAAAGAGGAGTGTGCTCGGTAAGACATCGCATATTATGCCTACGTTTCTCATCTGGAATGAGAATCAGAGCAAGCCGTAGTTCGGCTAACTACGGGTTAAGTTTTGGGATGAATGACGTTACTACGCAATCTACCGGATGCTCGACCTTTGGAGACTTACTCGCCTGTAGTAGAAGGAGTGAACGTGTTCTTAGGAGAAGAAAAATCAATGAGTTGGTGGTGTTTTATGGACGCTCATGCAAAAGGGGTAATGAGGATAAGACCTCATAGCTCTTAACCCTGGACAGGGTGAGCTCATGACAAAAAGTGGGGATTCAGAAAGGTGGAACCCTCTCCACTGACCGACCGGACAAAAGATCTTGGGCTTTTGTTCTGAAGCATCGACACGTAGTGTGAGCATAAAGAACGACACACTGAATAACGGGGGATTGATTACTAATCCCTTTTATCCGTCAATTGCCTCTTCATGGAGGTCTTTAGCACAAAAGTAACACACAAGAACGTTGCCTCCTATCGAGGTCTTCAAGCTAAGAAAGCAGTAAAATGCTAAAAGATGTAAAAGGGATTAAGATCTACCACACGGATAAAGATCCGGAGTAACAGTAACTCAAGAAACAAGAAACCCAGAGATCTCTCAAGCTAGCACCATCAAAGAAAGCGAGTCAGTACAGGTAATCAGCATAAACCTCCAGGGGGTATCCCACAAATAAAGTGGAATACCACACGAACTATCTCTTCAGGAGTCATATGATCCCTCACACAAACTCAACAAATAGGTTATTAATAACAGGTAAACAATGCATGGATGCGGCGTAAAACATGTTACAGTCAAACACGAAAACAGTTCTGAAACCAAACAGAAAAACAAGCTACTGTCACGTTCGCTACTGCTTCGCTTAGGGAGGTGCTAGCGAAGCTTCGCTACATGTTCGCCTAGCGAAGGTGCTGGGGAACGCCTGCGAATTCTGGATTCTCCTTTGATAATAGTGCGATTTCAGAAACCCCAAACCCTATGGTACTCATTTCAGAAATCATGTGATTAAACATTCGAGGCATTGGCTTCACATATTCATGCATATCCAAAACCTAACGCTACCCACTCTTCCAAATTCAAACATAGTACATCACACATTTAGAAAGTTCAAATTGAAGGCGTAAAGTAATAGGAATAGGGCAAACCTGATTGGAGAGATCCGTTGTGATTGAATCGCACGGTTTGGTTTGCAAAGTAATGTTAGGTTTGGGTGAGACGGGAGTGAAAAAGTGTGTGAGTCCGAGTGAACTTTTCAGAGCTGTCTGGAGGTTGCTCTGAGTTCTCTGTCAGGTAGTCTTTCTCTCTGATAATCCTGGGTTTGTAATAGTCTCCAGTCTGTTTTTATCAAATGAAGCTCTGGTATTTATAACCTAATTTTCGTGGCTTTGTGGGCTTAAAATGAATGCAATTCAGGCCCAAAATTCTGTTATGTTTTCAGAACACGTGGTCTTCGCCTAGCGAATGGTTTGCTCGCCTAGCGAGCATGACAGCTCAGACCTTCGCCTAGCGAAGAAATGGTTCGCTTAGCGAGCGTGACAGCTCAGGAACAAACTCTTACTCTTTCCAGAATAGCATTTTGAGTGATGAATAGATCCCATTGGAACATGTTAGAAGTAACCCACGTCATTCCCTTGTATTGCCTGGTCACCCGAATAGAATCCACAAAGTGTCTTGGATGATACTCAAGCTTCAAACAAAAGATGTTAGTGACACATTTTTGTGCTTTTTGGTTAGTAAACAAAAATAAGAGAAACAATGATATATAATTCAAATATGCTTGGTGATCTCAAACCAATCACAAGGAGTCTCTTCAAAGGCAAAGGGAACCAAGATGCTTATGATCCTTGAGGCTATTCAAATGCAATGTTATAATGCCATGGGGGATCTTAGGGCCAAAATTTGGGTCTTACAAACGCTATTAGAATTTTATCTACTCTTAACCCCGTTCCGACTCTGTTGGGTGACACTTATTTTTCTTTGCATATGAGGAATGCAAAGGGTGGTGGTGCCATTGTGTGCTGTTTGCCCCTGTTGTATAAGTGGTTTATTTCTCACTTACCGCAGATGGTCGCCTTCAAGGAGAACAAGGGATGTCTACGGTGGTCCACGAGACTTATGTCTCTCACTAATGATGATATCTCTTGGTACAACCGTGTGTACGATGGTGTGCAGATTATCGACTCTTGTGGTGAATTCTCCAATGTACCTCTTCTTGGTACATGTGGTGGGATTAACTACAACCCTGTTTTGGCACGAAGTCAGCTTGGGTTCCCCCTAAAGGATAAACCCAATAACATTCTGTTAGAGGGTGTGTTCTTCTAGGAGGGTAAAGCTCCCCAAGGCTTGAAGGCTAGGATGGTCCGCGCTTGGCGCAAGATTCATAGGAAAGGAAGGAAGGAGCTAGGTCTAAAGAATTATGTTGCTATGGAGCCTTACACTGCTTGGGTTAGGAAGAGAGCTTCTGAGTATCTCATGCCGTACGAATATCTGAGACCTACGCCTTTGGTTATGGATGGGCCATCAACCTGCCCTGACCAAGGAATAGAGGAGTTGAGAGACAAAGACCGTTCACGTGCTTGGATTCGTGAACGAGAAGAGTTGCTTTAGTAGATCAAGGAGAAGGATGCTTTGATTGAGTTTCTCGAGCATCAAGTCATTGATGATCCTAATGATGCATGGACTTCTCTACTTCCTCAGTCTTCTAGGTTCTAGAAGAGGAAGTACGATCGACTCGCCAAGGAGAAGGCAGATATGGAGGCAGCCTATGAAGAGGAGGTGAAGAGGCTTCGTGCATCCTATCTTCCCGTGTCCCGAGCTTTAGATTATTGTTTCTAGGGATCCATAGGATGATCATTTTCCTTTTCCCTTGTATTTGGTTACCAATGTTGTACTTCTTTGGTGTGAAAATATATTTTCCAGATATTATTGATGAGATGTTTCCATATGTGATACAAGTATAATATTTCCCAAAATTTGCAAATAGAACTCTAAAGTTCCTCTGAAATAAAAAACAAATCATATGCACGAGCATTGCATGCCTCATGTGCATAAGCAGGTTTTTCTCCAGGCTTCTTGTCCTCTGGTCTAACTCAGTGTTCTTCATTTATTTGGAAGACAAACTGACTCACCGGTACTACACCAGAGCCAACTCCTCAAGACTGATGGATCATTTGGAACAAGAGAACCGCGAGCTGAAAGAAGAGGTAGCTAGATTGACTGCCCTGATGGAGTCATTCTTGGCCGCTTAGAGCCAGTCTTCTCCAACACCCTCAACTCCTCCCAAGAGGACGGTCATTTCTGAGATCGTAACTTCTACCGTGCCTGCTGCAACAGCCCACTTTGCGCCATCTATGCCAGCCGGGTTTCCGTGGGGAATGCCCGCCAATTTCATGCCAGAGGGTTTTGCTCCAACTCTTGCTTCTCTACCGGCATCTAGCCCGGTCCTTTCAGTGCCACCTCCCGTTGTGCACACATTACCAAGGGTTGAGGATACCATCTATCATTCTGAGCGATCTGAGGGCCCAGACGTTTATGAGAAGATGGATGACATGAAAGACCAATTCCTTGAGCTTCACAAGGAACTGAAGACTTTGAGGGGGAAAGACCTCTTTGGTAAGAGTGCTGCTGAGTTGTGCCTTGTGCCCAACGTGAAGATTCCTATTAAATTCAAAGTGCCGAACTTTGAGAAGTATAAGGGAAACACATGCCCTCTTAGTCATGTTGTGATGTATGCTCGCATGATGTCGACACAAACTGATTATGACCAACTACTCATCCATTATTTCTAGGACAGTCTGTCTGGTGCCGCGCTCCGGTGGTACATGGGTCTGGAAAGTTCGAACATCCGCTCTTTCAACGATCTTGGCAAGACCTTCGTCAAGCAATATAAATATAATGTGGATTTGGTTCCTGATAGGGACCAGCTGAGGGCGATGTCCCAGAAAGAGAAAGAGACCTTCAAAGAGTACGCCCAGAGGTGGCGCGAATTGGTAGCTCAGATAGTGCTACCCCTAGAAGAGAAAGAGATGACCAAGATCTTCTTGAAGACCTTGAGCTCGTTTTACTACGAGAGAATGATAGTCAGTGCTCCCTCAGACTTCACCGAGATGGTGAATATGGGGATGAGATTGGAAGAGGGCGTCCGTGAAGGACGCTTAACTAGAGATGAAGGCTCTTCAGCAAAGAGATATGGAAGCTTTGCGAAGAAGAAGGAGGGAGAGGCACATGCTGTGTCTTCCCATATCAAGAGAAGACCCTCTGTAAAGAGGAAGATTACTCGCCCAGTCAACAACCAGCATCAGGTGGCTCATATAGCACCTGTTTTCAGGGAAGCTCAACATTATCAGCAGCCACAATCTCAGCAATATCAGCAACAACAACAACATCCACAACAGCGGGGCTACCAGCCTCGAAACAACAACAATTCCGCCACTAGCTATGAGAGGAAGAGGGTAACTTTTGATCCCATTCCGATGACTTATGCTGAATTTTATCCATCTCTGATAGATAGAAAGTTAATCACTCCGCGAGACCCTCCCGCTATACCTGCTAACCCCCAGTGGTGGTACAAGCCTGAGCTTCACTGTGTGTATCATTCCGGTGCTCCCGGACATGACGTGGAGAATTGTTATCCTCTGAAGACCAAGGTACAAGACCTTGTAAGAAGCGGGATTTTGTTTTTCGAGGACGTAGGTCCGAATGTGAAGAAGAACCCATTGCCCGAGCATAAGAAGTCTGTTAATATGGTCCAGGGCTGCCCTGGCAAGTACAAAGTTAAATATGTCAGTCATATTCGACAATCGCTGGTTGAGATGCATCGCCTGCTGTATGAATATAGCCATTATGAACACGACCATGATAGATGTTGAGTTTGCTCTATTAATCAGAGAGGGTGTCGCCAGGTGCGCAGAGATGTTCAAGAGATGTTGGATGAAGGAGTCATTGAGATCCTTCAAAACAAAAATGTTGACGAAGATGCTCTCGAAGTCAACGTAATTTCTCCGGTATTCCAGATATCTGAGCCTGTTGTCATCAAGTATGATGGTAGCAAGCAGAAGGTTGCTCCAGCTCTGACTATTAAGCCAGCCGGACCTGTACCGTACTCCTCCGAGAAAGCAGTCCCTTATCGCTACAATGTTGTAGCAATGGAGAATGGGAAAGAGGTGTCCCTGCCCTCTTCATCCGTCGTTAATATTGCTGACGTCAGCGGTTTAACCCGCAGCGGTCGTGTATTTTCAGCTCCATTGAAGCCTCAAGTTGATGCTCGAGGAAGTGTTGATATTGATTTTGTTGAACGCCCGATTTTAAATGCTGTGAGCACTCGAAATTCGGAACTTGTTGCTAAGCCCTCCTCTACGTTGAAAACTACTGCTTCTGTTGGCCCGAGTGGCAATATGAAAGAAAATTGTGATGAGATGCTGAGGCTCATCAAGAGAAGCGAGTACAACGTTGTAGACCAGCTTCTGCAAACGCCATCCAAAATATTTGTGTTATCATTACTATTGAATTCAGAACCACACCGAGAAGCTCTGCAAAAGGTGTTGGATGTGGCGTACGTGGATCACGACGTCACGATAGAACAGTTTGACAGCATTGTTGCAAATATCACCGCTTGTAACAACCTGAGTTTTTGTGACGCTGATCTCCCCGATGAGGGAAGAGACCACAACTTGGCCTTACATATATCCATGAGCTGCAAAGATAACGCCATGTCCAATGTGCTGGTGGACACTGGGTCTTCATTGAATGTATTGCCGAAGACCACTCTCCCGAAGTTATCATATCAGGGGCCTCCCATGAGGCAGAGTGGAGTGGTTATGAAGGCTTTCGATGGGTCTCGCAAAACTGTGATTGGTGAGGTTGATCTCCCGGCCAAAATCGGACCAAGTGATTTTCAGATTACTTTCCAGGTTATGGATATTCACCCATCATATAGTTGTCTCTTAGGCAGACCATGGATTCACGAGGCTGGTGCCGTGACATCCACCCTACACCAGAAATTGAAATTTGTAAAGAATAAGAAGCTGGTGGTGGTAGGGGGAGAAAAGGCTCTCTTGGTTAGTCATTTGTCTTCCTTCTCATATATAGATGCTGAGGATGAAGTTGGAACTCCCTTCCAAGCTTTATCTATTGTTGAACCTGTTGAGAAGAGAACTCCTTCATTTGCTTCCTACAGAGATGCAAAGTTGGCCATAGAGCATGGTGCAACTGCTGGTTTAGGACAGATGATCAAGTTGGAAGACAACAAGTCCTGGTCTGGCATAGGCTATTCTTATGAGGTCTTCAACAAGCAAGGTTTGTTCAAGAGTGGAAGATTCATCCACGTCGGTCCAGGTGAAGAGGCTGCTGCCATTTTGGAAGAAGAGGAAGAGGATTCTGGCCATTTCATCATCCCTGGAGGGATCTGCAATAATTGGGTCGCTATGGATATTCCAACAGTTATCCATAAGTCAAAGTAATGTTCATCGTGTTCAAAAACCCTTCTCCCAGGCCAAAAGGAGAAGTGATGACATTGTCGGCGCATAAATACAATGATGTTTTCATTCAATAAATTCATGTCAAATGTTTGTTTGTCCAATTATTTTCCCTTTTCGCTTTTTGCATGAAATTGGTGATCACAAAAAACCCTTTAAGATAAAATAAAATCAATCTTTTCATCTCCATAATGATTTGCCTTGCTTGAATTCTAAAAGATCTTTATATCCAAAAACATTATGCAGGTTGATCAAACCCATTGGACATAATGATCCAACACCATCTCCCAATTTTGAATTCCCTGTATTTGAGGCGGAAGAAGATGATGTTGAAAAGATTCCTGACGAGATTACCCGTCTACTTGAGCATGAAGAGAAGTTCATTCAGCGGCATCTTGAGAATCTGGAAACGGATAATTTGGGGTCTGAAGATCGTGTGCGAGAAGTGAAGATTGGGGCACTCCTAGAAGAATCTGTTAAGAAGGGGTTGATTGAGTTGCTATGAGAATACGTCGAAGTCTTTTCCTGGTCATATGAAGACATGCCTGGTCTAGATACTGATATCGTGCAACATTTCCTACCTTTGAGACCTGAGTGCGTGCCTGTGAAGCAAAAGCTCAGAAGAACTCATCCTGATATGGCAGTGAAAATCAAGGAGGAAGTCCGGAAGCAACTTGATGCGGGGTTTCTGGTGACTTCTACATATCCTCAATGGGTGGCCAATATTGTGCCAGTGCCTAAGAAAGATGGAAAAGTACGAATGTGTGTGGACTATAGAGACTTGAATAAAGCTAGTCCAAAAGATGATTGCCCTCTACCACAGATTGATATGTTGGTAGATAATACAGCTAAATTCAAAGTCTTCTCATTTATGGACGGATTTTCCGGATATAATCAGATTAAAATGGCACCCGAGGATATGGAGAAGACAACATTCATCACACCTTGGGGAACATTCTGTTATCGAGTGATGCCTTACGGTTTGAAGAACACCGGAGCCACGTATCAACGAGCTATGACTACCTTGTTTCATGATATGATGCATAAGGAGATCGAAGTATATGTTGATGATATGATTGCTAAGTCGAGAACGGAGGTTGAACATATAAAGCACTTATTGAGGCTTTTTCAGCGTTTGAGGAAGTACAAGTTTCGTCTAAATCCCAAAAAGTGTACATCTGGAGTCCGTTCCGGCAAGTTATTGGGCTTCATTGTTAGTGAAAGAGGTATTGAGGTTGATCCTGCAAAGGTCAAAGCAATACAAGAGATGTCAGCGCCCAAAACTGAAAAGCAAGTTCGAGTTTTTCTTGGCCGCTTGAACTACATTTCCAGATTCATATCCCACATGACTGCTGTAGCGGGATATTCGTTACCATTATAGATATTGACTAAATCTAAGGTAAACCATACAAGTTGAGTCGCCACCGCACTTCTATTTATCCAAAGGAATGGTTAGAAAGCGAACAAAAACCTAAAAGTTTTATCGAATCAAAAACTAGTAAAAATGTCAGAGATCGGGGTAAGGGGGTTAGTTATGCAATGGGAAGGTTTTAAGCACCCAAAACATCCTAGGTACTCCTAGGGAGCTCTTTTCATACTTGTTGTAAGGTTGGTGTTTAGTGAAAATTTGTTTGTGCAAACATGATTGAAGAGATGAGAAGAGAATATACAAGTTATTTACATTTTGTGTTTGGATGGATAAACCTATTGCCTACGTACCATCTTTAAAAAAAGAATAGGATCAAAACCTCGTAGTTCGGGGTAACAATCTCAAAAGAAATTGGTGAATTGATTGGTCCAAAAGACTTAAGGTATTTTGTTATCAAAGGGAGAAAACTCAACCTAAAACCAAAAATCCACCATGTGAGGATAGCTTTAACATGCTAGTGAGGGGTTAACCCTATAATAAGCATGGAAGTCTTATTGTCCATCACTAAGGATATAGGTGAGTATTATATCAACCTTAAGGATAACTCAAACCTAATAGCTAATGTTTATGAAAAGCTTTGGCAAAAATGGCCATTGAAACCACAAAAACAATTGAGTGAGTGGTATTTACCAATGAAAAGTATTTACAAAATGGTCAAAGTTGACTTAGAAGTTCAATTCAAAATAAGTGTTAAGAAAGGAAAGTTTGAAAATCAAAATCATAAGGCTTAGGTTTCTAATGTTGAAAACAAGTGTTAAATGTTTGCACAGAAGATTTGGCTAGGGTTAGAGTGGAGAGAAGAAGAAGAAAGGCTAAAGTCCTAAGCATACAAGAGGTGAGGGATAAAGAAGCAAAACCACACATGGAGTTCCTCTCTTGAGATCATATTGATGATCCAAGTAGCTCCCATCCTTTGGAATAAGCAATCACATAAGCATAAACTCAAGCAATCAACAATCAAATTAACTCTTGGAAGATCCCTTTCTCTTAAAAGCTCATGGCAATGGTTCCTCAATTTGGCTCAATGTTGGAATCTCTAGCACAAAAACACACACATCAAAAGGTTCTATTAACAATCAAAGAATGGACAAGAGGGAGTTTAGAATATGGTCCTTTCAATGTTCATCTTCAAGCTTTAAGCATTCTAAAGGCATGAGGCCTAGTTGCTCTTTGACATTTAAGCACTCTAAAGGCATGAGGCCTAGTTGCTCTTCAAACTCCATTAGCTTGGGTAAAGTCCTAAAGTCTAAGTCCATTTTGTCCAATTCTTTGCATTTGGTTCACAACAAACAGACAAACACAAGCAGCAAAGATATATACAAAAGTATGTGCTCAAGTGAGCAAAAGGAAAATTGCATTAACATGAACATGTGCTCAAATGAGCAAAGGGAAAAGCAAATGAATAATATGTACAAGAATATTAAATTGCATCAAAGTAAAGTGCAAAAAGTAAAGGTTAATGGTTAATGGTTAATGTTAGTAGTTAGTGTACCATAAGGCAAATTTAGTGCTATGTTAAGCAATCGTAATTGGACTTATGTAGAAGTCACAACTATCTAAGGTCGGTCAATAATAATGTAGGCAAACAACACAAGTTAGAAGTCTTGATTAGTGAACGAAGTTCCAACAACTTGCCATGCCAAAAAGAAAATGGGAAATGATCTTGTATTGGTTTAAGTCTTTTGCATAATTTAGGAAGCAACCTATCCTTAATGCAAAGTCATTCACTTGATCATATGATCAAGATGAATTAGATTTGAATCAAGGAAGATTAAACCTCCCTAAACAATGCTAACTTATCAACCTTCAACTCATTGATCAAAAAGAGAAAAGAAGAAGAAGAAGGAGATGGAGAATGGAAAATGGAAAAGGAAAGAATAAAGTGCATTAAATGAAATAAAATGTACCAATCAACAAGTGTTGACCAATGACATTGAGGATCATGGTCAAATAATCAAAAACAGAAGTGAGATGAAGGTTGGAAGTCAAGAAGTGAACAAAATATTTTTGGCATTTTTTAATATTTAAAATAAACTTGAATTAAAATAATAAAGAAAGGTCAAACTTCAAAATCACTTCAAATCAACCTTGAAAGATTCAAGTGATTTATCCTAAGTTCAACAAGGTCAAAGAAAGTTTGACAAATAATTTCAGCATTTTTAAAAGTCACAAACTATTTTTAATCATATAAAAATGAATAAAAATAACCTAATTAACTAAAATCTCAAATAAATCTCAAATCAACTAATAAATTGATGAGAATATTTTTCATAGATCCATCATCATTCAAATAGGTTAAGAAAATATTTTTGTATTTTTTGAATATCAAAAACTTATTTAAAATGAATTAAAAATAACCAGAAAAGAGAAAATTCACAAAAAATATCAAAAGACAAGATAAAAAATATTAAAAATCATTTTTAGAAACTAGGATTTAAATGGAGAAGAATGCAATTGGTCCCGTATTTTTTGGAATTAAAATGAAGATGTTATGAATTTTTGAAATTAAAGAAAATAAAAGAAATAAAATCAGAAATTAGAAAAAAGAGAAAAAACCAGGAGCGTCTGATCAAGCCTCATTAATTGACGTGGCTGATCAAACACTCCACATGTGCGCGCTCATGGTGGTCTCCAGTCAAACGCGTCACACAAGGCATTATTAAAAGTAATAAAATCCAAGGGTTGGGATACAAACTGGAGATCAGATCCAAGGACTCACAATTGATCTGGCAAAGAGACGGTGGTGTACACCACCGTCTTCTCCGGCGAGCTCCGGTGAGACTCAAAAATTGCAGAGATGCAAATGTCCACCAAAATGGGCGATCTAGGTACCGTTCAAAAGAGGAAGTGATGTACATCACTCCTGTACCACTCACTTCCACTCTAGATTCCTATAAATGGAGAAATCAGAGATGGAAGCATGATGGTGTTCATCATGAACTTGCTTGATTTCAAAAATTAAACACACAGCAATGATGCCTCTATAGAGAGGACTTCAGACAACACAATATCCAGTTCAATAGGTCAAGGAATAAGGAGTTTCGAAGAAAAAACCAGTTGAAGTAAACCTTTGAGTTGTGAAGATCTGAGCTCCTTTTCTTGGTTCTTTTGGCAAAACAGAAGATCAATGGATCATATGATGAAGGTCTAGGAACTTTAGATCTAAAGATTCAACCAGATTCAGTTGAATTTTAGATCTGAAAAATTGAAGAAAATGTGAACTAGTTCCTTTAGGTGTGGCTGGGTTTTGATTTCTGCAGCATTTCAGATTGATTCAGGGTCGTGAATTATGAAGCATATCATGTCTATTTATAGCTGAATCGGAGGCAAGGCAAGGTGAATTTCGTGTGCATGAAAATTGAAGGCCTCCATGTATGGGCCTGTACAGGCGCATGGAGGTCCCAAAAGCCAATGCAAATGGATGCTGAAATGATTTGGAGAAGGTTTGGACGTGTGGTTTGCACTCCAATTGCTTGGATATGAAGTTTCACCATGAAATGCATAATTGAGCTTAAAACTTTACCTCTTCGAAAATGCCACTTAAAAAATGGAAGCATAGGCATGTGGGTAATGGTTCGAAAGGTCTTGACATAAGGAACAAATGTTATGTTGAGCAAAAACTCCTTTGGAATGTGGAAATTTATGAAAACAGGCCATGAAGTTCATAGTACAAAATATGCCTTTGAGAATTTTGTCAAATTGAACCAACTTCAAGCCCTTCTGTTTTCATGATGCAAGCTTCAAATGGAAAAGCCTTCAAAATCAAAGTTGTAGATCTCTTCAGTACAATCAAAATGGACTTTTATTTTGCATCATTTGGATTTTTGATGAAGACGTTATGTGCACTTGAAGTTGGACTTTTTTGCCTTTCAATGCATTTGGTCCAAAGTGACCTATAATGTTTTGCATTATCACATGTATTTCCTTTGAGATTATGAAATTTTGTTCAACATAAAATTTTAAGTATACATCTTATAATTTCCAATTCATTTGATCCCACTTAAAAATCATAAAAGATGAATGAGTTATGTCCTTGGGAAGTTGACCCAAAATTAGGGTTTTTGTCAAAATGACCTATAATGTCTTGGAATGGGAGATGAACTTTCAAGCTTCAAATCAATTCTTGATGAACATGAAAGTTGTTCATATTGTCCTTAAGAACATTGTTTCTTTTGGGATCATCTCCATTTGACCAACACATAAAAAGTTAGGTCTCAGTGCTCTTCAAAATAGTCAGATGAATTGACTGATCAACTTCTCAAGTCCACAACTAATATCTTGATGAATTGATGATTGAGGACACTAAAATAAGTTCAAATATGCATGAAATGATGAATTAGAGGACTTCCCTTGATTGTATTTGACCATGGGCTGAGGTTGCTTTACTAGCAAGGCATACTTGGTACACAGATGAATTAGGGCTTCCTTGAGAAACAAACTTCAAACCCTTTGACTTGCTTAGATCAAAATGATGAATTGAGATACTAGGGAGGCATATTTTATGGATGAGAGCTTTGGGAACCATTTCCATGCTTGCCTTCATCTCCTCTTGGCCATATCTTTGCACAAAGGATCCCCTTGAAGCTCTTGACCTTGTGATTGCTCAAGCTACAAACCAAAGATGTTAGTGACATATTTTTATGCTTTTGGTTAGTGAATAAAGATGAGAAAATCAATAATATACAATTCAAGCATACTTGGTGATCTCAAACCACTCACAAGATGTCCCACCCAAAGGCAAGGCGAACCAAGATGCTTATGATCCTTAAGGCTTTGCAAATGCAACGTTATGATGCCATGAGGGATCTTAGGGTCAAAATTGGGGTCTTACAGATGCCCCTATTTAAGTTCATTCTAGCCGGAGGAGTGAAGGTTAAAATCTTCGTCTCAACGAGGTAGAATGGGCTTAAATAATATTAGAGAGATGAATTTTGGTCCTTAAGAGAGAAAAGAAATCAGGAGAAACTGATAATCCATATGAGTAGTACGCTCAACGGGACAGAGACTCTGAGGACTCTTATGGGGATAAGAAAAGGAATAAGATGCGTGAGCAGGTCACGACTCAAAGCTTGGGGAGTAGAAATCAATGGAAAGACCCGAGCTGACTCAAAGGCGCATGTATTAGGGAATATGCCAATACAACAAAAGTTATTCATAACGGATACTTCGGATAAAAATCCGGGCTCAGGCTGGGAGAACCCACTAAGGGACTTTGTTGGGGAAGACCAGAACCAAAAACTCCTCTGAGGAAGCAATAGGATGAGGTATTATCGGTTACTGGGTAAATAGCTCAAAGAGACGTGTGATATGAACACCGGTATACGGGTGAGAGATACAACATGTTCTGGGAGAATAAATATATAATTCCGGTATAAAGGTGAGAGATATCAAACATCCGAAATCATCTGAGGAAGGCCTAAAAAGGTATACTTCAGCTCAGAAAAATCTAACTCCGCAAGGGACAAAAAGTCATATTAGGGAGCAGGGGGGAAGGAACACCAGGGATACCGGTTACTGGGCATATAATAGGTGACGAACCAAAGCGTGAATTGGGGAATATTCCCAAGACACTCATCATCCAAAAGAGGGCTAAAAGCAAAACTCGATTATAGGATGGACATTCGTTCCGCAAAAGGGAATACAAATCTTACTCGACTGGGGAAGAACAAAAGGCTTCGACCAAAGAGTGTATGAGATATATTATCTATTACCGTCAGAACGTAGATAATATACTCGCATGGAAGATTCTCCACAACCGGTTACTGGGTTAATAAGGGATAAATCGACCGACAAAGAAAGGCATCGGGATACCGAAACTAGGTATATAATGATGACCAATCCAGGGGAGAAACAATCGTCACTAACAACAAAGGGTAGACGAGAGATGACTTGCTGGGGATAAATTGCTTTATCAGGGCAATTATCCAAAAGATGAGGGAATATCAGCACCGAATATTGGATAATGATAACCGTCAAGGAGGGGATTACATCTACCGGATACTGGGTAGAAAACCACGAAAAAGTAACCGTCATATGCTAGGATGAGCTAAAGGTTAACTCTACAAGGGGATAGCAATAGGGTTTACGACTACCAGTATGAGGGTAGAGAACCACAAAAATAGGACTTATAACCACCGGTATTAGGGTAGAAGGCGACAGACTTCGCCGGGGATAAGTTGAATAATTACTAGTTACTGAGCAATCCTTCATTTACACCACAGGGAAGTGCAAGAAGCAACCAAAAGAGGCCAAAGCCGAAACAAAACTTGTCCATAAGAGGATATAACTCAATGGGGAACTCCATCCCAATATATGTGTTGGGAGGAAACAGAAGCAACCATCATCCACGAGGGTATGACTCAGTTGGGAATATGGAAGGAAAGATGAACACTTTCTGCTTATGGGCTGACCCTATATGGAGAGATCAACCACCAACATCCGCTTGGGGAAACATGAATACCCCCAAACAACAGATAATCAAACAAAGATATGTGGCAAATAATGCATCATGAATATTATTAATATGCACATATGCATGGTTTATGCATGATGAATGCTGACAAACAGACATTTCTAACACAAACAAGTCCAACGAACAAATACACAAACATCTGGTACTACATCTCAAGAGAGAGAGCCAAGACCACAAAGATCTCTGCAGGGGAATGAGCATCAGTCATTTCAAATGGGACAAGGATCATCATACAAATGAAATCCTCCATGGGAGAACTCTACTAGGGAAATCATCAGAGGGGGCCATGGAATTCTGTGGGGAACAACCACCAAATCATAAGTTTCCAAGGGTTATTAAATATTGTCCCAAATAATGAGATCAAATCTCCCGAGGAGGCAGAATCACTATTCTGCTGTAGGAAAGAGGGATGAATAAATCTTCCCCACACTCCGCTAGGGGAAGAAACCACAAAAGGCTCAGGAGGAAGAGGACACTAACATGCCAGGAATATGAACAACTGCCTTACCCTGTCAAGAATCTTACCATCCTTGGGAGACAACTGAAGACATCCCCAGTATCCTCTTCATCATTGTGAATGTTCACTTTGTTTAAAAATAAATTATGAAAGATTTGAATAAAACAATGATATATTTTTTTTCAATTAAAACATGCAAAACATTTGTTGAAATGGAAACAAATAAGACTGCAAATAATTGGATAAAGGCTCAAATTTATTTGATGGAATGGTAGTCTGCAAATGGCGAGACTCCATAGATCTTTTCAAATTTGAAATTGGTGATATATATTGGAAAAAGGCTACATTGAACATAATGACCATTTCTCCACCAATTCTGAATCCAATGTATTTGAAGTTTCAGTTGATGATGACTGAGCTAGAATCTCTGACGGATGACGGTTGTAGAACAAGGTCTTGTCAGGATGCAGTTACTTTCCAAAATCCCTATTTTTTGCCTAGATTGCCCCAGAATGGGGTACTCAATCTAGCGGGATATATATATTCTTTTTTTTTTATGTCTCTAATTTTTGCCTAGATCGCCCTTTCGGGTTTTCAATCCACCGAGACGCTCATTTTTGCCTAAGCTGCCCATTCGGGTGTTCAACTTAGCGAGCTATTCTGTTGTTATTCATTCAGGCGAAGTATTTCTTGACTCCATCTGAATTCACAGGACGAGTGAAATCCTCCCCATCCATAGTTGTAAGTATCAATGCACCGCCTGAAACGGATCTCTTAACAACATATGGATCTTCATAGTTTGGAGTCTACTTGCCCCTGGAATCGGGCGCGAAAGACAAGAATTTCTTGAGCACGAGGTCACATTCTCAGAACACACGAGGCTTGACCTTCTTATCAAAGGCTTTCTTCATCCTTTGTTGATATAACTGACCGTGGCACATGGCAGTCAATCTCTTCTCTTCAATCAATTTCAACTGATCATAACGACTCTGAACCCATTCAGCATCAGTGAACTTGGCTTCCATCAAGACTCTCGTTGATGGGATCTCCACCTCTACTGGGAGCACAACCTCCATGCCATAAACGAGAGAGAAAGGGGTTGCCCCTATTGAAGTGCGGACAGATGTACGATATCCATGTAAAGCAAACGACAACATCTCATGCCAATCTTTATACGTGACAACCATCTTTTGGATAATCTTCTTGATATTCTTATTAGTAGCTTCAACAGCCCCATTCATCTTGGGTCTGTAAGAAAAAGAATTATGATGCGCAATCTTGAACTCACTACACAGCTCTTTCATCACTTTGTTGTTCAAGTTAGATCCATTATCTGTAATAATCTTATCTGGCACACCATATCGGCATATGAGCTGATTCTTGATAAACTTCACAACCACCTGCCTGGTCACATTTGCGTATGATGCCGCTTCAACCCACTTAGTGAAGTAATCAATTGCCACGAGACTAAATCTGTGTCCATTGGACGCTTTCGGCTCTATCATGTCAATCATGTCCATTCCCCACATAGAGAAAGGCCATGGTGACGAAATCACATTCAGAAGTGTCGGAGGAATATGAATCTTATCCGTATAAATCTGACACTTATGGCATTTCTTCACATATTTGCAACAGTCAGACTCCATTGTCAGCCAATAGTAGCCTGCTCTCAACATATTTCTAGCCATGGCATGTCCATTGGAATGAGTACTAAATGAACCCTCATGGACCTCAGTCATCAATAAGTCTTCTTCGTGTCTATCCACGCATCTGAGCAGCACCATGTCAAAATTTCTCTTATAAAGCACATTGCCATTGAGGTAGAAACTTCCTGATAATCTCCTCAGAGTTTTCTTATCTTTCACAGATGGCCCAGGTGGGTAAATCTGGCTCTGAAGGAAACACTTGATATCATAATACCACGACTTATCATCTTTCACTTTCTCAATTGCAAATACATGAGTTGGTTTATCCAAGTGCATCATAGTGATATTGAGAACTTCATTCCAATCTCTGACCACAATCATTGAAGCAAGTGTAGCGAGAGCGTCTGCCATCTGATTCTCATCTCGAGGAATATGATGGAAGTCAACCTCAGTAAAGAATGTTGAAATCCTCCTCGCATAATCTCTATATGGAATGAGGCCAGGCTGGTTCGTTTCCCACTCACCCTTAATCTGATTAACAACGAGGGCCGAATCACCATAAACATCGAGATGTTTGATCCTAAGATCAATACATTCTTCCAATCCCATAATACAAGCTTCGTACTCATCCATATTATTCGTGCATTTGAAAGTTAACCTTGTTGTAAAAGGAAAATGTGTGCCCTGAGGAGTAATAATCACTGCCCCAATACCATTTCCATATTGATTTACAGCGCCATCAAACACCATACTCCATCTGGAACCAGGCTCTGACCCTTCATCGAGTGTAGGCTCATCGCAATCTTTCATTTTTAAATACAGGATCTCCTCATCTAGGAAGTCATACTGAACTGACTGATAATCCTCAATTGGCTGATGTGCCAAGTGGTCAGCCAAGATACTTCCTTTAATAGCCTTCTGAGCTCGATACTCAATATCATACTCAGATAACAACATCTGCCAACGGGCAATCCTCCATGTTAAAGCAGGCTTCTCGAAGATATACTTGATTGGATCCATTTTGGATATCAACCAAGTCGTATGATTTATCATATACTGACGTAAGCGCTTAGCAGTCCAAGCCAAAGCACAACATGTCTTCTCAAGCATTGAGTATCGAGACTCACAATCAGTAAACTTCTTACTTAAATAGTAAATAACATACTCTTTCTTTCCTAATTCGTCCTGCTGACCAAGGACACAACCCATTGAGTCTTCAAGAACAGTCAAATACATGATCAATGGTCTCCCTTCCACAGGCGGAGACAGAATCGGAGGCTCAGGAAAATACTCTTTAATAATAACAAAAGCTTTCTGGCAATCCTCGGTCCAATCATGGGACTGATCTTTCCGGAGGAGCTTGAATATCGGTGCACATGTGGCAGTCATGTGGGATATGAATCTGGAAATGTAATTCAAGCGGCCAAGAAAACCTCGGACCTTCTTCTCAGTTTTGGGCGCAGGCATCTCTTGTATTGCTTTGACCTTTGCAGGATCAACCTCGATACCTCTTTCACTAACGACAAAGCCCAATAGCTTGCCAGAACGAACTCCAAGTGTACACTTGTTGGGATTCAGACGAAGCTTGTACTTTCTTAAATGCTAAAAAAGTTTCAACAGGTGTTTTACATGTTCAACTTCCGTTCTTGACTTTGCAATCATATCATCAACATATACCTCGATCTCCTTATGCATCATATCATGAAACAAGGTAGTCATAGCTCGTTGATACGTGGCTCCGGCGTTCTTCAAACCGAAGGGCATCACTCGATAACAGAATGTTCCCCAAGGTGTGATGAATGTTGTCTTCTCCATATCCTCGGGTGCCATTTTAATCTGATTATATCCGGAAAATCCGTCCATAAATGAGAAGACATTGAATTTAGCTGTATTATCTACCAACATATCAATATGTGGTAGTGGAAAATCATCTTTCGGACTAGCTTTATTAAAGTCTCTATAGTCCACACACATCCAGACTTTTCCATCTTTCTTAGGCACGGGCACAATATTGGCCACCCATTGAGGATATGTAGAAGTCACCAAAAACCCTGCATCAAATTTACTTCTGAACTTCCTCCTTGATCTTCACTGCCATATCGGGATGAGTTCTTCTGAGCTTCTGCTTCACTGGCACACACTCGGGTTTCAAAGGTAGGAAATGTTGCACGATATCAATATCTAGACCAGGCATGGCTTCATATAACCAAGCGAAGACGTCAATATATTCTCGTAGCAATTCAATCAACCCCTTCTTAACAAACTCTTCCAGGAGTGCCCCAATCTTTACTTCTCGCACACAAACTTCAGACCCCAAATTGACTGTTTCCAAATTCTCAAGGTATGGCTGAATGACTTTCTCTTTGTGCTCGAGTAGACGGGTAATCTCGTCAGGAATGTCTTCAACATTATCTTCTTCCGCCTCAAATACAGGGAATTCAAAGTTGGGAGATGGTGTTGGATCATTATGTTCAATGGGTTTGATTAACCTGCATAATGATTCTGGATATAAAAGCAGCTTTCGAACTCAAAACAAGGCAAATCATTATGCAGATGAAAAGATTGGTTTTATTCTTATCTTTAGGGTTTTATGTGATCACCAATTTCGTGCAAAAGCAAAAAGGGAAAGTAATTGGAAAAACAAACATTTAACATGAATTTATTGAATGAAAATATCATTGCATTTATGCGCCAACAATGTCACCACTCCTCCTTTTGGCATGGGAGAAGGGTTTTTAAACATAATGAACATTACTTTGACTTATGGATAACTGTTAGAATATCCACAGCGACCCAATTATTGCAGATCTCTCCAGGGATAATGAAATTGCCAGAATCCTCTTCGTCCTCTTCCAAAATGGCAGCAGCATCTTCGCCTTGACTGGTGTGGATAAATCCACCACTCTTGTACAAACCTTGCTTGTTGAAGACCCTAGAGGAATAGCTTATACCAGCCCGGGACTTGTTGTCTTCCAACTTCATCCTTTGCCCCAATCCAGCAGTTGCACCATGCTCAATGGCCAACTTTGCATCTTTGTAGGAAGCAAATGACGGAGTTCTCTTCTCAACAGGCTCAGCAATAGATAAAGCTTGGAAGGGAGTTCCAACTTCATCCTCAGCATCTATATATGAGAAGGAAGACAAATGGCTAACCTGGAGAGCCCTTTCTCCCCCTACCACCACCAGCTTCTTATTCTTTACAAACTTCATATTTTTGGTGTAGGGTGGATGTCACGGCGCCAGCCTCGTGAATCCATGGTCTGCCTAAGAGACAGCTATACGATGGGTGAATGTCCATAACCTGGAAGGTAATTTGGAAATTACTTGGTCTGATTTTGACTGGGAGATCAACCTCACCAATCACAGTTTTGCGAGACCCATCGAAAGCCTTCACAACTACTCCACTCTGCCTCATGGGAGGCCCCTGATATGACAACTTCGTAAGGGTGGATTTTGGCAATACATTTAATGATGACCAAGTGTCCACCAACACATTGGACACGACGTCATCTTTGCAGCTCATAGATATATGTAAGGCCAAGTTGTGGTCTCTTCCCTCCTCGGGGAGATCAGAGTCACAAAAACTCAAATTGTTACAAGCGGTGATGTTTGCAACAATGCTATCAAATTGTTCTAGCGTGACATCGTGATTTACGTATGCCACATCCAACACCTTCTGCAGAGCCTCTCGGTGTGGTTCTGAATTCAAAAGTAGTGATAACACATATATTTTGGATGGCGTTTGTAGAAGCTGGTCTACAACGTTGTACTCGCTTCTTTTGATGAGCCTCAGCATCTCATCACAATCTTCTTTCGTGTTGCCACTCGGGCCAACAGAAGTAGGAGTTTTCAACATGGAGGCGGGCTTAGCAACAAGTGCCGGATTCTGAATGCTCACAGCATTCCCAATCGGGCGTTCAACAAAATCAGTATCAATACTTCCTCGAGCATCAGCTTGAGGATTCAACGGGGCTGAAAACACACGACCGTTGCGGGTCAAACCACTGACATCAGCAATGTTTACGACAGATGAAGAGGGCACAGACACCTCTTCTCCACTTTCCACTTCTACAACATCGTAGCGATAAGGAACCGCCTTCTCGGAGGAGTACGGTACAGGTTCGGCTGGCTTGATAGTCAGGGCTGGAGAAACATTTTGCTTGCTACCATCATACTTGATGATAACAGGCTCAGGTATCCGGAATACTGGAGAAATTACATTGACTTCGGGAGCATCTTCGTCAACATTTGTGTTTTAAAGGATCTCAATGACTCCTTCATCCATCATCTCTTGAACATCTCTGTGCACTTGGCGACACCCTCTCTGATTGACAGAACAGACTCGACATCTATCATGGTCATGTTCATAATGACTATAGTCACACAGCAAGCGATGTAACTCAACCAACGATTATCGGATATGGCTGATATATTTAACTTTGTACTTGCCAGGACAGCCCTGGACCATATTAACAGACTTCCCATGCTCGGGCAATGGGTTCTTCTTCACATTCGAACCTACGTTCTCGAAAAACAAAATCCCACTTCTCACAAGGTCTTGCACCTTGGTCTTCAAGGGATAACAATTCTCCACATCGTGTCCGGGAGCATCGAAATGATATACACAATGAAGCTCAGGCTTGTACCACCACTGGGGGGTTAGCAGGTACAACGGGAGGGTCTCGCGGAGTGATCAACTTTTTATCGATTAGAGACGGATAGAGTTCAGCATAGGTCATCGGAATTGGATCAAAGATGACCCTCTTCCTTTCATAGCTGGTACTGGCATTGTTGTTGTTATTTCGAGGTTGGTAGGCCTGCTGTTACGGACGCTGTTGTTGTTGCTGATATTGCTGAGTTTGCGGTTGCTGATAATGTTGAGCTTCCCTGAAAGCAGGTGCTATATGAGCCACCTGATGTTGATTATTGACTGGGCGAGCAATCTTCCTCTTCACAGAGGGTCTTCTCTTGACATGGGAAGACACAACATGTGCCTCTACCTCCTTCTTCTTTGCAAAGCTTCCATATCTCTTTGCTGAAGAGCCTTCATCTCGAGTTAAGCGTCCTTTACGGACCCCTTCTTCCAATCTCATCCCCATATTCACCATCTCAATGAAGTCTGAGGGAGCACTGGCTATCATTCTCTCATAATAGAACGAGCTCAAGGTCTTCAAGAAGATCTTGGTCATCTCCTTCTCCTCAAGGGGATGCACTATCTGAGCTGCCAATTCGCGCCACCTCTGGGCGTATTCTTTGAAGGTCTCTTTCTCTTTCTGGCCCATCGCCCTCAATTGGTCCCTATCAGGTGCCATATCCACATCATATTTATACTGCTTGACGAAGGCCTCACCAAGATCGTTGAAAGAACGGATGTTCAAACTTTCCAAACCCATGTACCATCGGAGAGCGGCACCGGACATACTGTCCTGAAAATAGTGGATGAGCAGTTGATCATTATGAGTTTGTGTCGACATCTTGCGAGCATACATTACAAGATGTCTGAGAGGGCATGTGTTTCCTTTATACTTCTCAAAGTCAGGCACTTTGAATTTAATAGGGATCTTCACGTTGGGCACAAGGCATAACTCAGCAGCACTCTTACCAAAAAGGTCTTTCCCCCTCAAAGTCTTCAGTTCCTTGCGAAGCTCAAGGAATTGGTCTTTCATGTTGTTCATCTTCTCATAAACGTCTGGGCCCTCAGATGGCTCAGAATGATAGATGGTATCTTCAACCCTTGGTAAAGTGTGCACGACGGGAGGTGGCACGGACATGACCGGACTAGATGCCGACAAAGAAGCAAGAGTTGGAGCAAAACCCTCTAGCATAAAGTTGGCTGGCATTCCCCAAGGAAATCCGGTTGGCATGGATGGTGCAAAATGAGCTGTTGCTGCAGAAACAGTAGAAGTCACGATCTTGGAAATGATCGTCCTCTGGGGAGGAGTTGCGGGTGTTGGAGAAGACTGGCTCTGAGCGGCTAAGAATGACTCCATCAAGGCAGTCAATCAGGCTACCTCTTCCTTCAGCTCGCGGTTCTCTTGTTCCAAATGATCCATCAGTCTCAAAGAATTGGCTCTGGTGTAGTACCGGTGAGTCAGCTTATCTTTGAAATAAATGAAGAACACAGAGTTAGACCATAGAACAAGGAGCCTGGAGCAAAACCTGCTTATGCACATGATGCATCCAATGCTCGTGCATATGATTTGTGTTTTATTTCAGAGGAACTTTTAGAGTTCTATCTGCAAATTTGGGAAATATTACACTTTTATCACATATGGAAACATCTCATCAATAATATCTGGAAAATATTTTCACACCATAGAAGTACAGCATTGGTAACCAAATACAAGAAAAAAGGAAAATAATCATCCTATGGATCCCTAAAAACAATCATCTAAAGCTCGGGATACAGGAAGATAAGATTTACGAAGCCTCTTCACCTCCTCCTCATAGGCTGCCTCCATATCTGCCTTCTCCTTGGCGAGTCGATCGTACATCCTCTTCCAAAACTTAGAAGACTGAGGAAGTAGAAAAGTCGATGCATCATCAGGATCATCAACAACCTGATGCTCGAGAAACTCAATCAAAGCATCCTTCTCCTTAATCTGCTGAAGCAACTCTTTTCGTTCACGGATCCAGGCACGTGAACGGTCTTCGTCTCTCAACTCCTCTACTCCTTGGTCAGGAAGGGTTGAAGGCCCAGCCATAACCAAAGGCGTAGGTCTTGGATACTCGTACGGCATAAGGTATTCAAAAGCTCTCCTTCTAACCCAAGCAGTGTAAGGCTCCAAAGCGACACAATTCTTAGGACCTAACTCATTCCTTCCTTTCCTATGAATCTTGTGCCAAGCGCGGACCATCCTAGTTTCAAGCCTTGGGGATCTTTACCCTCCTGAAAGAACACACCCTCTAACAGAATGTTATTGGGTTTATCCTTTAGGGGGAACCCAATTTGACGACGTGCCAAAGCGGGATTGTAGCTAATCCACCACATGTACCAAGAAGAGGTACATTGGAGAATTCACCAACAGAGTCAATAATCTGCACACCATCGTACGCACGGTTGTACCAAGAGATATCATCATTAGGGAGAGACATAAGTCTCATGGACCACCGTAGACATCCCTTGTTCACCTTGAAGGCGATCGTCTGTGGTAAGTGAGAAATAAACCACTTATACAACAGAGGCAAACAACACACAATGGCACCACCACCCTTTGCATTCCTCATATGCAAAGAAAAATAAGTGTTACCCAACAGAGTCGGAACGGGATTAAGAGTAGAGAAAATCCTAATAGCGTTCACATCCACAAATTTGTCGATGTTGGGGAATAACACTAACCCATAGATGAGAAGTACAAATATGGCCTAAAAGGCGTCCTCACTCGTGGCCTTCCCATATACAGTATTTTGAGTGATGAGGAACTCAGAAGGGAGACCTTGAATTCCACCTTTGGTAGTCATATGAGCACCAACCGGAGATTCATCTATATGCAACATGTCAGCTATCTCTCGAGAAGTAGGAATACTTTCCAAGCCACTGAACAGCAATTGGTCTAGAATGGGAATACCCACAAGATAGGCATACTCCTCAAGTGTAGGCAAAAGTTGGAAATCCGGAAATGTGAAGCGACGGTACAAAGGATCATAAAACTGCACCAATACACTCATCAATCCTTCATCAACCTGAGTAGTCAGAAGAGGAAGAAGCTTCCCAAAACGAGCCTTGAAACCCAAGGGATCTAATACATAGGATGTCAAATTCCTTAGTTCTTTCAAATCTGGTTGTCTGAAGCTGTACTTCTTTGTATTCCTTCTTTGTCTTTCCATGTCTGAAAATTTGCAAATAGACCTCTTAAGTTCCTTGAAAATTTTCTTTATTTTTTGATGATATGAATGCAAATGGGTGCATGAATGCATGAATGCAACAAACACACTCAAGGATCAAGCAAAGTACACCAAACAAAGGTCATGGGATGGATCATATTATCCTTAATATCAATCATCCATTTTGGTGGATTATGGTTTACACCTTATCAACACCCAAGTTCCGTTGATATTAAGGATACATGAACGGATCAACCATGAATCAAGGGTTTGTTGCAAGTCACGAGCATGGAGTCTCGGTTTAGAACCACCCAAAGGGAGTGTACTAGGGTTCAACCTGCCAAACATGTTCTACAAGAGGTTCCCATAGTCATCATCCCATCTTTTGGATATTATCGGAGAAACGACTACTCGTATTACAAAAAATATTCTCAAGAGAGACTCTTATGAGTGTAGTATCGTGTAACAATCGTATCAAATCTTACACTAGAACGACTTTCGCACTACATCCTAGGAATAGGCCAAGATGGGCTTGGTAAACTAAGGTCCTTGGCTTCTAAGGTCCATATTGGAAAGAATAATGTCTAACCACAACTACTTGTGTGACATTATTGATCCCCACATGACCTCCACCAAGTGAATGGACTTGCAAATCAACTTGCTAAGGAATAACTCCACCCAAGTCAACAAGACTACGCCATTCTCCTATCCTAAGTGCACTCGAGTTTGGGTATAGAATTCATCTCACAAAGATCACCAAGCACACAAGCAATTGATATATATATCAAGCAAATCAAACGTTACAAACAATACAGTCATCTTAAATTGCACAAAAAATATGTCACAAAACAATATACAACACAATATGAAAAGTAGGCAAAACCCACTAGGTCAATTTACGATCTCCCCAGCAGAGTCGCCACTTTTCTGTAGCGGGGTATTCGTTACCATTAGAGATATTGACTAAATCTAAGGTAAACCATACAAGTCGAGTCGCCACCGCACTTCTATTTATCCAAAGGAATGGTTAGAAAGCGAACAAAAACCTAAAAGTTTTATCAAATCAAAAACTAGTAAAAATGTCAAAGATCGGGGTAAGGGGGTTGGTTATGCAATGGGAAGGTTTTAAGCACCGAAAACTTCCTAGGTACTCCTAGGGATCCCTTTTCATACTTGTTGTAAGGTTGGTGTTTAGTGAAAATTTGTTTGTGCAAACATGATTGAAGAGATGAGAAGAGAATATACAAGTAATTTACATTTTATGTTTGGATGGATAAACCCATTCCCTACGTACCATCTTTTAAAAAGGAATAAGATCAAAACCTCATAGTTCGGGGTAAAAATCTCAAAAGAAATTGGTGAATTGATTGGTCCAAAAGCCTTAAGGTCTTTTGTTATCCAAGGGAGAAAACTCAACCTAAAACCAAAAATCCACCATGTGAGGATAGCTTCAACATGCTAGTGAGGGGTTAACCCTATAATAAGCATGAAAGTCTTATTGTCCATCACTAAGGATATAGGTGAGTATTATATCAACCTTATGAAAAGCTTTGGCAAAAGTGGCCATTGAAACCACAAAAACAATTGAGTGAGTGGTATTTACCAATGAAAAGTATTTACAAAATGGCAAAGTTGACTTAGAAGTTCAATTCAAAATAAGTGTTAAGAAAGGAAAGTTTGAAAATCAAAAGCATAAGGCTTAGGTTTCTAATGTTGAAAACAAGTGTTAAATGTTTGCACAAAAGATTTGGCTAGGGTTAGAGTGGAGAGAAGAAGAAGAAAGGCTAAAGTCCTAAGCATACAAGAGGTGAGGGATAAAGAAGCAAAACCACACATAGAGTTCCTCTCTTGAGATCATATTGATGATCCAAGTAGCTCCCATCCTTTGGAATAAGCAATCACATAAGCATAAGCTCAAGCAATCAACAATCAAATGAACTCTTGGAAGATCCCTGTCTCTTAGAAGCTCATGGCAATGGTTCCTCAATTTGGCTCAATGTTGGAATCCCTAGCACAAACACACACACATCAAAAGGTTCTATTAACAATCAAAGAATGGACAAGAGGGAGTTTAGAATATGGTCCTTTCAATGTTCATCTTCAAGCTTTAAGCATTCTAAAGGCATGAGGCCTAGTTGCTCTTTGACATTTAAGCACTCTAAAGGCATGAGGCCTAGTTGCTCTTCAAACTCCATTGGCTTGGGTAAAGTCCTAAAGTCTAAGTCCATTTTGTGCATTTCTTTGCATTTGGTTCACAACAAACAGATAAACACAAGCACAAAAGATATATACACAATTATGTGCTCAAGTGAGCAAAAGGCAAATTGCATTAACATAAACATGTGCTCAAATGAGCAAAGGGAAAAGCAAATGAATAATATGTACAAGAATGGTAAATTTCATCAAAGTAAATTGCAAAAAGTAAAGGTTAATGGTTAATGGTTGATGTTAGTAGTTAGTGTACCATAAGGCAAATTTAGCGCTATGTTAAGCAATTGTAATTGGACTTATGTAGAAGTCACAACTATCTGAGGCCGGTCAATAATAATGTAGGCAAACAACACAAGTTAGAAGTCTTGATTAGTGAACCAAGTTCCAACAACTTGCCATGCCAAAAAGAAAATGGGAAATGATCTTGTGTTGGTTTAAGTCTTTTGCATAATTTAGGAAGCAACCTATCCTTAATGCAAAGCCATTCACTTGATCATATGATCAAGATGAATTAGATTTTAATCAAGGAAGACTAAACCTCCCTAATTAATGCTAACTTATCAACCTTCAACTGATTGATCAAATAGAGAAAAGAAGAAGAAGAAGGAGATAGAGAATGGAAAATGGAAAAGGAAAGAATAAAGTGCATTAAATGAAATAAAATGTACCAATCAACAAGTGTTGACCAATGACATTGAGAATCATGGTCAAATAATCAAAAACAGAAGTGAGATGAAGGTTGGAAGTCAAGAAGTGAACAAAATATTTTTGGCACTTTTTAATATTTAAAATAAACTTGAATTAAAATAATAAAGAAAGGTCAAACTTCAAAATCACTTCAAATCAACCTTGAAAGGTCCAAGTGATTTATCCTAAGTTCAACAAGGTCAAACAAAGTTTGACAAAAAATTTCAGCATTTTTAAAAGTCAGAAACTATTTTTAATCAATTAAAAATGAATAAAAATAACCTAATTGAACTAAAATCTCAAATAAATCTCAAATCAATTAATAAATTGATGAGAATATTTTTCATAGATCCATCATCATTCAAATAGGTTAAGAAAATATTTTTGTATTTTTTGAATATCAAAAACTATTTAAAATGAATTAAAAATAACCAGAAAAGAGAAAATTCACAAAAAATATCAAATGACAAGATAAAAAATATTAAAAATCATTTTTAGAAACTAGAATTTAAATGGGTAAGAACGCAATTGGTCCCATATTTTTTGGAATTAAAATGAAGAAGTTATGAATTTTTGAAATTAAAGGAAATAAAAGAAATAAAATCAGAAATTAGAAAAAAGAGAAAAAACCAGGAGCATCTGATCAAGCCTCATTAATTGATGTGGCTGATCAAACGCTCCACATGTGCGCGCTCATGGTGGTCTCCAGTCAAACGCGTCACACAAGGCATTATTAAAAGTCATAAGATCCAAGGGCTGGGATACAAACTGGAGATCAGATCCAAGGGCTCACAATTGATCTGGCAAAGCGACGGTGGTGTACACCACCGTCTTCTCCGACGAGCTCCGGTGAGACTCAAAAATTGTAGAGATGCAAATTTCCACCAAAATTGGCGATCTAGGTACCGTTCAAAAGAGGAAGTGATGTACATCACTCCTATACCACTCACTTCCATCCTAGATTCCTATAAATGGAGAAATCAGAGATGGAAGCATGATGGTGTTCATCATGAACTTGCTTGATTTCAAAAATTAAACACACAACAATGATGCCTCTATAGAGAGGACTTCAGACAACACAATATCCAGTTCAATAGGTCAAGGAATAAGGAGTTTCGAAGAAAAAACCAGTTGAAGTAAACCTTTGAATTGTGAAGATCTGAGCTCCTTTTCTTGGTTCTTTTGGCAAAACAGAAGATCAATGGATCATATGATGAAGGTCTAGGAACTTTAGATCTAAAGATTCAACCAGATTCAGTTGAATTTTAGATCTGAAAAATTGAAGAAAATGTGAACTAGTTCCTTTAGGTGTGGCTGGGTTTTGATTTCTGCAGCATTTCAGATTGATTCAGGGTCGTGAATTATGAAGCATAGCATGTCTATTTATAGCTGAATTGGAGGCAAGGCAAGGTGAATTTCGTGTGCATGAAAATTGAAGGCCTCCATGCATGGGCCTGTACAGGCGCATGAAGGGCCCAAAAGCCAATGCAAATGGATGCTGAAATGATTTGGAGAAGGTTTGGACGTGTGGTTTGCACTCCAATTGCTTGCATATGAAGTTTCACCATGAAATGCATAATTGAGCTTAAAACTTTACCTCTTCGAAAATGCCACTTAAAAAATGGAAGCATAGGCAGGTGGGTAATGGTTCGAAAGGTCTTGACATAAGGAACAAATGTTATGCTGAGCAAAAACTCCTTTGGAATGTGGAAATTTATGAAAACAGGCCATGAAACATGCCTTTGAGAATTTTGTCAAATTGAACCAACTTCAAGCCCTTCTGTTTTGATGATGCAAGCTTCAAATGGAACACCTTCAACATCAAAGTTGTAGATCTCTTCAATACAATCAAAATGGACTTAAATTTTGCATCATTTGGATTTTTGATGAAGACGTTATGTGCACTTGAAGTTGGACTTTTTTGCCTTTCAATGCATTTGGTCCAAAGTGACCTATAATATTTTGCATTATCACATGTATTTCCTTTGAGATTATGAAATTTTGTTCAACATAACATTTGAATTAGACATCCTATAATTTCCAATGCATTTGATCCCACCTCAAAATCGTAAAAGATGAATGAGTTATGTCCTTGGGAAGTTGACCCAAAATTAGGATTTCAGTCAAAATGACCTATAATGTCTTGGAATGGGAGATGACCTTCCAAGCTTCAAATAAATTTTTGATGAACATGAAAGTTGTTCGTATTGTCCTTAAGAACATTGTTTCTTTTGGGATCATCTCCATTTGACCAACACATAAAAAGTTAGGTCTCAGTGCAATTCAAAATAGTCAGATGAATTGACTGATCAACTTCTCAAGTCCACAACTCATATCTTGATGAATTGATGATTGATGACACTCAAATAAGTTCAAATATGCATGAAATGATGAATTATAGGACTTCCCTTGATTATATTTGACCATGGGCTGAGGTTGCTTTACTAGCAAGGCATACTTGGTACATAGATGAATTAGGGCTTCCTTGAGAAACAAACTTCAAACCCTTTGACTTGCTTTGATCAAAATGATGAATTGAGATACTAGGGAGGCATATTTGATGGATGAGATCTTTGGGAACCATTGCCATGCTTTCCTTCATCTCCTCTTGGCCATATTTTTGCACAAAGGATCCCCTTGAAGCTCTTGACCTTGTGATTGCTCAAGCTATAAACAAAAGATGTTAGTGACATATTTTTTTGCTTTTGGTTAGTGAATAAAGATGAGAAAAGCAATAATATACAATTCAAGCATACTTGGTGATCTCAAACCACTCACAAGAGGTCCCACCCAAAGGTAAGGGGAACCAAGATGCTTATGATCCTTGAGGCTTTGCAAATGCAATGTTATGATGCCATGAGGGATCTTAGGGTCAAAATTGGGGTTGTTAGGCTTTGCAAATGCAATGTTAGAAATTGTGTACTTGATCGTTGGACTTGTTTGTGTTAGAAATGTCTGTTTGTCAGCATTCATCATACATAAACCATGCATATATGCATAGCAATAACATTCTAGTATTCATGTTGCATTCTTTACCATATATCTTTGCTTGTTATCTCCTGCTAGTTGGTAATACATTTCCCCAAGAAGATGTATGTGTTTGATCTATCCATGTAGAGTCAGCCTCCTAAGCAGAAAGTGTTTATCCTTTCTCCCATATTCCCCACCGAGATATGTGTAGCGGTGTATTTGTCACTTTATGATTTATTGATTAAATCAAAAGCAAAGCATACAAAGAATTGAGTCGCCACCGCACTTTTATTTATCCAAAGGAATGGCTAAAAAGCGAACAAAAGCCTAAGAAGTTTTACACATAGAAAACTAATGAAAGGTCAAAGATCTGGGTAAGGGGTTAATTACGCAATGGGAAGGTGTTAGGCACCCAAAACGTCCTAGGTACTCCTAGGGAGCCCTTTTCACAGTTGTTGTACGAAATGTTATTTGTTTATGAAATATTTATTGTGCAAACATGGATTGAAGGGATGAGAAAAAGCATATACAAGTTATTATTTTTGTGTTTGAACGGATGAACCCGTTGCCTACGTACCTTTCCATGGAAGGTAAGGATCAAAACGCCGTAGTTCGGCTAAAAGATTTCCAAAATATGAGTGGATTGATTTTAAAACAAAAGCCCTAAGGTCTTTCGTTATCCACGGGAGAAAACTCAACCTTATACAAACAACAAGTCCACCATGTGAGAAAAGCTTCAACTTGCTAGTGAGGGGTTAACCCTATAATAAGCAAGGAAGTCTTACAATTCAACCACTAAGGACAAAAGGTGAGATTAACATCAACCAACTAGGATAAATCAAACCTATGGCTAAGGTATGAAAACTTATCAAGAATGGACAAAGCCACAAAACAAATTGAGTGAGTGAAATTAATCAATTAGAATTTATTCACAAAAGTGGTCAAGATATGATTAAAATTCAATTCAAAGGAAGTATTATGAAAATGAAGTTTGGAAAATCAAAGGCCTAGGGCCTAGGTTTCTAATTTGAAAAGAAGTGAAGATGTTTGTACAATAGTTTTCAGGTTTTGGATTAACATGCAAATGGAGGTTTAAAGAAACAAAAATGGGAGGGTAAGGAAGTAAAACTTCTTAGATGTTCACCTCTTGAGATCATATGTAGATGATTCAAGTGATTCCTTTGGAATAGGCAACAATTCAATAAGCAAATAACAAGATGGATACCGGATGCCAATCAATGGACTTATATCAATCTCACAAAAATCAAAGAGCAAACATGGATACCAGATGCCAATCAATGGACTTATACTAGTCTCACAAAACAAAATAAAACATGGATACCAGATGCCAATCAATGGACTTATACTAGCCTCCTAAAACAAAATGAAACATGGATACCAGATGCCAATCAATGGACTTATACTAGCCTCCTAAAACAAAATGAAACATGGATACCAGATGCCAATCAATGGACTTATACTAGTCTCCTACCATATCATAGGATACAACTGCCAATCAATGGTCTTATGCTTGCCTCCTCCATGGACAAAACAAGATGCTATAAAGCAAAGTTTATGAAATGATATACAAATGATGATGATAAATGCACAAAGGCACGCTCAAGCAAATATGCACAGATGAATCAAGTAAACAACAAACAAGTCAATTAGCACACACTATATACAATCAATTAGGCTCAAGCAAGGTTAGGCTTTACAGCCAACTGGAATGGGGTATTTTGAGCTCTTAACCCTAACATTGAGAGTTAGGGTGAAGCAGATGAAAAGGAGATGAGGGGTGTGCCTCATAGCTCTTATCCCTGGTCAGGGAGAGCTTTGATCAATGGAAGGTGTGGGAGTTTAGAAAGTTGGAACTCTTCTCCACAAGTGAATGACTCTATAAGATCTTGGGTTATTATTCACCATGCATCAACACATGGTGTGAGCAAGGTGAATGACACACTGAGTAGCAGGAGATGGATTCCACATCTCTTTTATCTACCAATTGCCTCATAAGAGGACTTTTTCCTGCTTGACACAAAATTTAAACAATCACAAGCATTGCCTCTTAAGGAGGACTTCAGACAGGTGCCTACCAATAACAGTAGGTCTTCCAGACTACATGAAGATGAGAGACCATACCTAAGTGGTTAAGCAACTAAGCAAAAGCAAAGTTCAAATGAACTTAAAGCAACTTATGTACCTCTTGAAGAGCAGAACTGGAAATCGCGTGCTACAGGCCTTGGCAATGCTTCAAAACTCTTCTATGATGCTTGTATAGGTGACTTAAAGAAAGAATGAAGCTCAATTGTGCACGAATCCACAAAAATTTGGAATCACCATGGATGTTCTAAGCTTCGAGCATGCTTCAATGTGGCACCAATTGCTTCAATTCCACGTGCAATTCTACTCCAAAATGCCTTAGGATCAAGAATCAAGCAATGGAATGTGCTTTTGTTTGAAGAAATTGCAAAAAGATTTGAGAGAAAAGTTTGAAGAATTTTTGGATCTAGATCTGAATTTTCATGTTAATGCTGAAAATAGTTAGGTTTTAGTTTATATATGCCATGCTAATCATGCTCTAATCAGGTTTAGATCAAATGCAAATGAAATTAGCAAGTTATGGAGTGTAAGTGCAAATTGGTTTTTCACCTCTATGCATGAAATGCATGTGTGAACAGTGCACGAATCTGATTCATATCCACTCAAACAAGGCCCATGCACATTTTGGAAATGGTTTTGTAAGCTCATAATTCACCAAAATGATTTTATGGAATTTCCTTCTCAAAACTTCATGAATGTGCACATGATCATGCAAGTGAAATTCATGTCATGTAATGGATGTTTTGGAAAGTAGAGGTCATGATGAACAAAATGCAAAAAGAGCCACTCATTTTGGAGCTTTGGCTGAAAAGTTATGTCCATTTGAAGTTCCATGCATAGTTTGCCATGTTTTGATCATATCTTCTTAACCACACATGAGAACTTGATAATCATGGACTTTTTAGAAATGGGAGAGAAAGATATATAACTTTCATGTTCAACAAAATTTCATTTGAAGCTTTCTTGATGATGTCATATTGAGTTGAAGTTGGTCCAAAACCTTTCCATTTTTGGAAAGTTCAAATTATAGGTCACTTGCTATTTTTTGAAAGTTTTGACTGGACCTCAAATCCTTCAATGTGAGTGTTTGAAATGTCAAATGAGACTTGTTTGAACATGAATGAAGTATTTCTAATCACTTCCCACCTCCAAATCCACAGTTGACTTTGCAGTTGACTTTCTAAGTCTTCAGTTGACTGGGAAATGTTCTGATGAGATCCAAGCCTCTACCACTTGGGATTTTGCTTCAAAATAACATCATAGCTCATATGAACTCTTGATAATGATTATGGGGTCCAAATCTCAAGAATGACCACCATCTATTGCTCAATGAATGACTTTGAATTGCCTTGACCTGTTATTGCTTCATCTGCAAGACAAAGGTTAGATGACATATTTTTGTACTTTTGGTTAGTGATAAAAAGAAAAGCAATGATATACAAATGCAAACAATGCTTGGTGATCAAGAACCTCTCTCAAAAAGATGACCCACCCACAGGGAAGGGAGTAAGGTGCACAATGATCCTTGAGGCAATGCAATGATATGATATGATGCCATGAGGGATCTTAGGGACAAAATTGGGGTCTTACAATATGTCCTCGTGGAAGATGGTTGTTTATGTTTCCTCCCAACACATATATTGGGATGGAATTCCCCATTGAGTTATATCCTCATAGGGAGAAATCTTGATTCATAGTGCCTATCTAGTTTGATCCTAGACTGGCCTCTTTTGACTATTTCCTGCACTCCCCTGTGGTATAGATGAATAAGTTGCTCAGTAGCCAGTAATTATCCATCTTTTCCCGGGTGGAGTCTGTGGTCTTTTACCCTTATACCGGTAGTTGTAAATCCTATTTTTATCCCCTTGCAGAGTTAACCTTTTGCTCATCCTAATCGATGACGGTTACTTTTCCGTGGTTTTTTTACCCAGTATCCGGTAGATGTAATCCCCTCCTTGACGGTTATCTTTATCCAATATTCGGTATTGATATTCCTTCACCCCTTTTATATTTTGAGCTTATCTCTCAATAACCGGTGATATATCTCTTGGATAATTGCTCTGATAAAGCAAGTTTATCCCCAGCGAGTCATCTCTCATTTACCCTTTGTTGACAAGGATTGTTTCTCCCCTAGATTGGTCATCATTATGTACCTAGTATTCGGTATCCCGATGTCCTTTTCTTTTCGGTCGATTTATCCTTTATTAACCCAGTAACCGGTTGTGGATAATCTTCTATTGCGAGTATATTATCTACGTTCTGACGGTAATAGATAATATATCTCATGCACTCTCTGGTCGAAGTCCTTTGCTCTTCCCCAGTCGAGTAAGATTCGTATCCCTTTTATTGGAATCGAATGTCCATCCTATAATCGAGTTTTCTTTTAGCCCTCTTTTGGATGATGAGTGTCTTGGGAATATTCCTTAATTCACGCTTTGGTTGGTCACCTATTATATGCCCAATAACCGGTATCCCTGGTGTTCCTTCCCTTCTGCTCCCTATTGTGACTTTTTGTCCCCTTGCGGAGTCAGATCTTCCTGAGCTGAAGGTTACCTTTCTAGGTCTTCCTCAAATGATTTCGGATGATTGATATCTCTCACCTTTATACCGGTCTTAGATATTCATTCTTCCCGAGCATGTCGTTCTCTCACCCTTATACCGGTGTTCGGATCACATGTCTCTTTGAGCTTATTACCAAGTAACCGGTAATACCTCATCCTGTTGCTTCCCTAGAGGAATTTTGTTTGGGTGTTTCCCTAAGCGAAGTCCCTTAGTGGATTCTCCCAGCCCGAGACCGGATATTTATCCGAAGTATCCGTTACGGATAAGTTTTTGCTGTGTTGGCATATTCCCCAATACATGCATCTTTGAGTCAGCTCGAGTTCTTCCATTGATATATTTCATGGATTTCCTTTGTGTCTCTCAGCAAGTTTCAAGTCGTGACCTGCTCACGCATTTTTATCCCTTTGCTCCCTAGTAGAGTCCCTAGAGTCTCTATCCCATTTGTGAGTGTGTTACTCCAGGGTATTTTTCGGTTATTCCTGATTTCTTTCTTTGTGGACATATATCTCCACAGAGTGTTACCATTTGCATACATACATCTGCATCATGAGGTCTCTTAGGAACCAAAATTCGTTTCTTTATTCTTATTTAAGCCCATTCTACCTCGTCGAGACGAAGATTTTAACCTTCACTTCTCCGGCTAGAATGACCTTAAATACCGGCATCTGTAAGACCCCAATTTTGACCCTAAGATCTCTCATGGCAACATAGCATTTCACTTGCAATGCCTCAAGGATCATAAGCATCTTGGTTCCCCTTGCCTTTGGGTGGGCCCTCTTGTGAGTGGTTTGAGATCACGAAGCATGCTTGAATTTTATTATTGCTTTTCTCATTTTTGTTTACTAACCAAAAGCACAAAAATATGTCACTAACATTTCTTGTTTGTAGCTTGGCAATCACAAGGTCAAAAAACTTCTAGGTGGTCCTTTGTACAAAGATATGACCAAGAGAAGATGAAAGCAAGCATGGCAATGGTTCCCAAAGCTCTCATCCATCAAATATGCCTCCCTAGCATCGCAATTCATCATTTTGATCAAAGCAAGTCAAAGGGTTTGAGGTTTGTTTCTCAAGGAAGCCCTAATTCATCTATGTACCAAGTGTGCCTTGCTAATGAAGCAACCTCAGCCCATGGTCAAATACAATCAAGGTAAGTTCTTTAGTTCATCATTTCATTCATACTTGAGCTTATTTGAGTGTCCTAAATCATAAATTCATCAAGATATGAGTTGTGGACTTGAGAAGTTGATCAGTCAATTCATCTGATTATTGTGAAATGCATTGAGACCTAACGTTTTATGTGTTGGTCAAATAGAGATGATCCCAAAATAAACAATGTTCTTAAGGACAATATGGACAACTTTAATGTTCATCAAAATTTGATTTCAAGCTTGGAAGGTCATCTCCCATTCCAAGATATTATAGGTCATTTTGACTGAAACCCTAATTTTGGGTCAACTTCCCAAGAACATAACTCATTCATATTTTATGATTTTGAGGTGGGATAAAATGCGTTGGAAAGCTTAAGATGTCTAGTTCAAATGTTATGTTGAACACAATTTCAAAATCTCAAACGAAATACATGTGATAATGCAAAACATTATAGGTCACTTTGGACCAAATGCATTGAAAGGCAAACAAAAGTCCAACTTCAAGTGCCCATAACTTCTTCATCAAAAATCCAAATGATGCAAAATATAAGTCCATTTTTATTGTCTTGAAAAGATCTACAATGTTTATGTTAGAGGTTTTTCCAGTTGAGGCTTGCATCATCAAAACAGAAGGGCTCGAAGTTGTTTCAATTTGACAAAATTCTCAAAGGCATGTTTTACACTATGAACTTCATGGCCTATTTTCATAAATTTCCACACTTCAAATGAGTTTTTGTCCAACATAACATTTGTTCCTTATGTCAATACCTTTCTAACCATTACCCATATGCTTATGTTTGGATTTTCTAATTGGCATTTTCGGAGAGGTGAATATTTAGGCATAATTATGGAATTCATGATGAAGCTTCATGCACAAGCAAATACCATTCAAAATGCACGTCCATTTCACTTCAGAATGGGCTCAGCTTGCATTTGCACTTGATCTTGGGCCTCACATGCGCCTGTACAGGCCCATGCATGGAGGACTCAACTTCATGCACACGAGTTTGGTCACCCTTTCCTTGCCTTTCCATCTATAAATAGAAGCACCATTTCATTCAATTGGGATCCCTGAATCAACCTGAAACTCTGCAGAAATCATTCCAAACCATACTCTAAAGGAATTTTACTTTTTCACTTGAAATTTTCAGATCCAATTCTCAACTTCCTTGGTTGATTATTGGACTCTAATTCCTTAGCCTTGCCTCATTTCCATCTCCAGAACAAGCTGCAAGCAAGTGTGTTGAAGGATCGTGCTCCACAGATCTGTATTTAGAAGGTTGATGTTTAAACTTATTTGCTTCGAAACTCTTCATTTATAGCCTGTTTCCTGTGTCCTTTTGCTTGGCTGAAGTCCTCTCAATAGAGGCAACTTGTTGGTGCTTTTAATTTTACAAATCCATGAAGTTTCAGTTGAACACCATATTTTTCAACTCCTGATTTCTCTTACCATGAAGATCTAAAGTGAAAATAGATGGTACATGGGTTATGTACATCACCCTAGCTTTCCAATGATATGAGGATCGCTCGTTTTCATCAAGATTTTATGACCTGCAACTCTGGCCGGAATCCCCATGCTCGCCGGAGAAGACGGTGATGTACACTACCGTCCGTTTGCCAGTTTGAATCCTAGTCGTTGATGATGATTTCCAGATTGAATCATGGCTCTTGGATCTTATGACTTTATTTAATGCATTGTGTGACTCAGTTGACTTGGTCCTATGATGTGCGCGCATGCCATTGCCTTCAGATCCTCCACGTCATTTAACGAAAGGAGATCTAACACGCCAGGATTTTTAGCATTTTTCATTTTCTGATTTAATTTCCATTTTATTTTCTGTAATTCCATTTTATTTCAAAAATTCATAACTCTTTCATTTTTGATCCAAAAAATATGGGACCAATTGCATTATTTCTCTTTTTAATTCTAGTTTCTAAAAGTGATTTTTAATATTTTTTATTTCATCATTTGATATTTTTGGTGAATTTTCTCTTTTCTGGCTATTTTTAATTCATTTTAAATAGTTTTTGATATTCAAAAAATACAAAAAAAAAATCTCAACCTATTTGAATGATGATGGATCTATGAAATATATTCTCATTAATTTTTTAATTGATTTGAGAGTTTAGTTCAGTCAGGTTATTTTTATTCATTTTTAATTGATTAAAAATAGTTTCTGACTTTTAAAAATGCTGAAATTTTTTGTCAAACTTTGTTTGACCTTGTTGAACTTGGGATAAATCACTTGGACTTTCAAAAGTTGATTTGAAGTGATTTTGAAGTTTGACCTTTCTTTAATATTTTAATTTAAGTTTATTTTTAATATTAAAAATGCCAAAAATATTTTGTTCATTTCTTGACTTCCAATCTTCATCTCATTTCTGTTTTTGATTGTTTGACCATGATCCTCAATGTCATTGGTCAACACTTGTTGATTGGTACATTCTATTTCATTTAATGTCCTTTATGCTTTCCATTTCCATTTCCATTATTCATCTCCTTCTTCTTCTTCTTTCTTTTTGATGAATGAGTTAAAGGTTGATAAGTGTCGCATTACGCGAAAAACCGGCGGGAAAACGAAACAACAGAGCCGCCACCGTGCGTTATTTATCCCAAAAGAGGGAAAGGAAACGCTCGAAGTAAACCTGGAAAAGACATGGTCTCGCGACCAAAGAGAATGGGATCGGGAGTCGGTTATGCGAAGGGAAGGTATTAGCACCCCTACGCATCCGTCGTACTCGACGGGATCCACGCACAAAAGGAAGGAAAATGGTTGCTAAAAAAAAACTGCTCACAAACACACACTGGCTGAAAGAGACACAGGAAAACAAAAGCAACTAACTCGGCAGGATATCGCATCATGGGCCTACGTAGTCTATCAGGCATAGACATCAGAGTCGACGTAGTTCAGACTAGGGGAAAACATGCTCGCTAGGATGTTGCATCCTATGCATACGTATCTTCTCGGACTAGAGAAGAATCAGAGCACTCGTAGCTCGGCTAACGCACGCCAAACAAAACCACACGGGAAATCGACTGCCAATCGTTGGGCTTACCTCAAACTCCACACAAAAAGGCAAACATGGAAACCGAATGCCAATCGCTGGACTTACATCAGACTCCGAACCAAACACACCCACACTGGAAACCAAATGTCAATCGCTGGACTTACATCGGACTCCAAGCACACAAGAAGAGGATACGGAATGCCAATCGCTGGTCTTACATCCATCTCCTAACACACACAAGAGAAAAAACAAAAAGGGCGCCCGAAGAGATCAGCTCATCTCCTGCCTACGTACCTCATCTGGTATGAGGATCAGGGCGACGTAGTTCCCCTACGCAGGGACAAAGGACTAGCCTAACTAGATACAAAGGGAGACACAACTAGGGAGACTACGACTCAAGCCTAGATGTTATCATGCATATCATCCCTAAATTAAGGTTGCTATCTAACTTGCACAGGGAGCAAGCTATCCTAACAGCACAGGCAAAAGCAAACAATCACAAATAGCACACACTATATACACACAAAGTAGGCTCACACAAGGGTTAGGCTGTACAACACAAGCCATCTGTAATCGGGTGATGTTAGCTCTTAACCCTAACATTGAGAGTCAGGGTGAAGCAGATGAAATAGGAAGTGAGGGGTGTGCCTCACAGCTCTTATCCCTGGCCTGGGAGAGCTTCAGACAAAGGAATGTGTGGGTTCAGTAAGTTGGAACCCTTCTACACATATGACTGACTCAACTATACAAGGATCTTGGGTTAATATCCACAATGCATCAACACGAGTTGTATGAGCAAAGGGATGACTCAACAGAATAGCAGGAGATGGATTGCACATCTCTTTTATCTGCCAATTGCCTTATCAAAGGTCTTTTCCTGCTTGGGGACAAAAATAAACAATCACAAGCATTGCCTCTTAAGGAGGACTTCAGACAGGTGCCTGGCCAAGTAACAGGCCAGGTCTTCCAGACTACATGGAGTTAGAGACATTATACCTCAATGCTCAAGCTATCAAGCAAAGCAAAAGCAAGTTCACAAAGGAACTATAGCAACTAATGTACCTGAAAACAATCCAACATAATCAGTACACAACTTAAACAAAAGTCAAGCAGACAGTTACAA
The DNA here is from genome assembly GCF_024323335.1 of Lathyrus oleraceus. NCBI lineage: Eukaryota > Viridiplantae > Streptophyta > Magnoliopsida > Fabales > Fabaceae > Lathyrus > Lathyrus oleraceus. The sequence continues at coordinate 78,234,211 of NC_066582.1, read as the reverse complement.
GTCAACAGACAACTGTACATAAACAGACAAACAAGCACCAATGCACAAAGGTGCAAGCCACAAGGCCTAGGCTTAAGTCTCAAAGCCTACAAAATAAACTCAAGATTAGTCACCAACAAGCAAGGGATCAACTCCAAATGAGTGAATATCATCAAGCATGGCAATTGTGCTTTTTAACCTGAAACAAAGCTCAAATGTGAGAGGCTAACCACTAGGACAAGGCCTAGGGTCAAAGAGGGAGCAATAAAATAAAACAGAACATGAAAATTGGCAAAAACCAAGCTCAATCAATTAAGAACAATGTCCAAGTGGTCTCATATCCATACCATACACCAATTTCATTTCATAAAGCATTTAGTGCAAAGCATGCAATTTGAAGCTCATAGAACCAAACAGAATGAATCAATCCACATTAACTCAAAAACATTTCAATAAATCCCACGAAAAATCATTACTAAACAGCATCCATCACATGATCATCACACCAAAATTCAAGTCATTTGGACAAGTGGAAGCATGTCAAATAAAATCCATAAGCAAGGCAAGGCAAAACAAGCTCAAAGGAAGCACAAATTCATGCATCAACTTCACACAAGCATAAAACAGAATCCAAACATGATATGGACATCAAACTAAAGCCATGGCAAACTTCAAGGTGTCTAGAATACATGTGCAAAATTTCAGGTCCATCCAATAAACATCAAGAATTTCACAAATCATAGAAATTCATGACTCTCAAAAAGTCCACAAATGGTCAAACAGAAGAGAAATTCTCAAACAAATTGGAAATGCACTAAAACATTCTACAAAAATTCATACTCAATACTAACATCCAGAAGTATCATCATACAAAAATTCAGGTCATTTGAAGTTCATATGGCATGGCAAATAAAATCAGCAAATTGGACAAGAAATGGTGTCACACACATTGTCACACCTATATTCATCATAGCATATCTCCACAACCAGAAATGATAAAATCAAAAACTCAATGCCAAAATGTCCCTAAGGATCTCTAGTTTACACATGCAGATTTTCAAGAGTGTTGGATAAAATCTCATCATTTCACAATCAAAATGGCATGGAAGGTACAAGCTAGCACATGTATACACATTCCCTAGGCAAAATAAAAATCCACACGTGCACAATTTCTGGAAAAAATATCAAAAAATAGTAGAGATCATGATGAACATTGTGCAAAAAATCTCACATCAATTGGATCATTATTCATGAAAATATGGATTTTTGAATGAAGGAAAAAATTAAAAATGCAATGAACAATGGTACATGAACATGGATGGATGAATGAGCTAAAATGCCAAAAGCAAAAATGGAACTTCCTTGGACCAGGATCGAACCGTGTTGGTTTTTGGATGGAGCGCCCTCACAATGAAATGTCGCGTTTCATTAAAGGTGAGGTGGCAAGGAGAAACGCTCGTGACCAATCAAATGGACACGCTGGCTCCATGCAGCCAATGCATGAGTGCTAACAAGAAAACTCATGCAGCAAGGGCGAATGAAGATCAAACACGCATTCTGGAATGAAAACCTAATTTGTTCATCGCGTTCATCATCAAAATTCCAGGTCAAGAACAAATGTCACAAAAATCAACAAACAATACACCAATAGCTTCGTCTTAGCATGCACATCAACAATCTAAGATCCATTTGCCCTAACTCTCACTATCATGCTTGGATCGAGTCAAATAAAGTTTGCACATCAAAATTAAAATCACAATAACTTCCTCGATTCTTGATGAAATGCAACGATTCAAAGCGCAGACTACTCTACAAACAAAGATCTATCAAAAGCCTAGCATAATTTCATGAATCTTGATCATCGAAAACTGACCTTAATTGAAGTGCAGTAGTGGAATCGTGACCTTCGAGCTTTGCAATGCTGAAACAGAAGCTCTACAACTCTTGAATGGATGAATGTATGAAGATCCAATGCTCAGTCTTGCTCGATCTTGCTCAAATCAACAGTTGCCATGGATGATGCTAGCTTCAACAGTTCTTGATTCAGCTTCGAAAATGATGATTCCTTGCTTGCAGAAGATCCAATAGCACTTGTGGATGAGAAATCAATGAAGAAAATAGCAAAGGATTTGAAGAATTTTTCAGAAAAAAGTGAGAGCCAAAATTTGTAAAACTTGGAGAATTGGATCTAGATCTGGTTAGAATGAAATCTTAATCACATTTTCTGTTTTGATTATGCATATATATGTGCTGTTAATCAAGTTTGCTAATCAAGGTTAAGCCAAATGCAACTGTTTAATGAAAATGCAAGTGTTTGTGCAAAATTGCTAATTCACCTCATGTGCATGGAAATGCTTCTACAGTACACGAGTTCTTGTTCAATTCACCTCCAAATATCATTTTTAGCCAAATGCCAATGTTGGAATGTATGGAAAATGCTTAATTATCAAATTGCACTTTTTCCCTCCAAATTCAAATTCAATTCAAGTGAAAATGTCAATACTTTTTTGATGAGAATTGATGAAATATGATGCATGAATTGGATAGAAGAGATCAGGAGTGAAATGTAGCAAAAAAACCCCACTCCATTTGGCCTTTTGGTTCAAAAGTTATGCCTTCTTGAAGTTCAAAATCCATTGACAAAGATTTGATCATAATTCTTCAACCACACATGAGAAATGAATGTTCTTTGACTTTTTGGAAAGGTGAGAGCAAGATCTTCAACTTTCATGTTGGACAAAATTTCGTTTGAAGTTTGCTTGGACATGTAATCTTGAGGAGAAGACGTTTCCATTTTTGGCAATTTGAAATTACAGGTCACTTACTATTTTTGGAAACTTTTCATCTGACCTCAAATTCTTCAATGTTGATGTTTGAAATGTCAAATGAGACTTGTATGGACATGAATGAGGCCTTTCTAACCATCTCCCACCTTCAAATCCATGATTTCATGCACAGTTGACTTTGGTTGACTTTCTAGGGTTTCAGATGAATTGTGCAATGGCTGATGACTTCTGAACATCCAACCTTTGGCCAAACCACTTCAAAATGATCCCTAGGTTACATGAACTCATTAAACCAACCCTAGGACTTTGCTTCAATAGGAATTGCACTTACTTGCTTGCACAACTGATCTCCTAACCAGTCTTGACTGATGACTTGCACTTGGGCAATGGACAATGCAATGCTATGCAGTGGACAATGTAATGTTAATGACCTAACATGAAAATGTATGTACAAAATGGGAGGTGCAAATCTGAGGTGCTACAATAAGTTAGCATTGATTAGTGAGGCTTAATCTTCTTTGATTCAAATCTAATTCATCTTGATCAATTGATCAAGTGAATGGCTTTGCATTAAGGATAGGTTGCTTTTTAAATCATGCAAAAGGCTTAAACCAATACAAGATCAATTCTCTTCTTCTTTTTGGCATGGCAAGTTGTTGGAACTTGGTTCACTAATCAAGACTTCTAACTTGTATTGTTGCCTACATTATTATTGACCGACCTCAGATAGTTGTGACTTCTACATAAGTCCAATTACGATTGCTTAACATAGCGCTAAATTTTCCTTATGGCACACTAACTACTAACACTAACCATTAACCATTAACATTTACTTTTTTGCACTTTACTTTTATGCAATTTATTATTCTTGTAAATATTATTCATTTGCTTTTTCCTTTGCTCACTTGAGCACATGTTTATGTTAATGCAATTTGCCTTTTGCTCACTTGAGCACAAAATTGTGTATATACTATTGTGCTTGTGTTTTGTTTTGATTGTTGATGACCACAATGCAAAGAATTGGACAAAATGGACTTAGACTTTAGGACCTTCCCTATGCAAATTTGGAGTCAAAGAGCAACTAGGCATTGGGCCTTTAGAATGCTATAAAAGTCAAAGAGCAACTAGGCATTGGGCCTTTAGAATGCTTAATGTTGAAGATGACTTTGAAATGACCAACTTCTAAACTCTTCTTGTCCATTCCTTGTTTGTTTGCTAGAAGCTTTTAATGTATGTGTTCTTGTGCTAGGGATTTCACCTTGATTCAAATTGAGGAACCATTGTCATGAGCTTCTAAGAGAGAGAGATCCAAGATACATTTGGGAGCTTTCCAAGAGTTCATTTGATTGTTGGTTGCTTGAGTTTATGCTTATGTGATTGCTTATTCCAAAGGATGGGAACTACTTGGATCATCAATATGATCTCAAGAGAGGAACTCCATTTGTGGTCTTGTTCTCTTATCCCTTACCTCTTGTATGTTTAGGACTTCAGCCATTCTTCTTCTTCTCTCCACTCTAACCCAAGCCAAAACTTTTGTGCAAACATTTAACCTTTGTTTTCAAACATTAGAAACCTAAGCCTTATGCTTCTGATTTTCAAACTTTCTTTTCATAGGACTTATTTTGAATTGAATCTTTCAATCCACTTTGATCATATTTTGTAAATACTTCTCATTGGTAAATATAACCCATTCAAATTTCTTTTTGTGGTTTCAATGGCCACTCTCTTAATCAAAACTTTTTCATAACCTTTAGCTATTAGGTTTGAGTTATCCTTGAGGTAGATGTAATACTCACCTATATCCTTAGTGATGGACAATGAGTCTTCCATGCTTATTATAGGGTTAACCCCTCACTAGCATGTTGAAGCTATCCTCACATGGTGGATTTGTGGTTTTAGGTTGAGTTTTCTCCCTTGGATAACAAAAGACCTTAAGGCTTTTGGACCAATCAATTCACCAACTCATTTTTGAGATTTTTACCCCGAACTACGAGGTTTTGATCCTAATCTTTTTTAAGATGGTACGTAGGCAATGGGTTTATCCATCCAAACACAAAATGTAAATAAACTTGTATATTCTCTTCTCATCTCTTCAGTCATGTTTGCACAATTTTTTTCCACAAAATACCAACCTTACAACCAATGTGAAAAGGGCTCCGTAGGAGTACCTATGATGTTTTGGGTGCTTAAAACCTTCTCATTGCATAACCAACCCCCTTACCTAGATCTCTGACATTTTTACTAGTTTTTGATTTGATAAAACTTTTAGGTTTTTGTTCGCTTTCTTACCATTCCTTTGGATAAATAGAAGTGTGCTGGCGACTCGACTTGTATGGTTTACCTTGGATTTAGTTAATATCTCTAATGGTAACGAATACCCCGCTACAAGGAGGATACCCGTCATCGGTTAGGATGAACATATCAAGGATATACCAACTGAACAAAAAGTAGGAATTACATCTATCGACTGCTGGATAGAATACCATCAAAGAGAAAATCCGTCACCGGTTAGGATGAACATCTCAACGATAGACTCTGTGAGGAGGAAGTAGGGTTTACAACTTGTAAGACCCCAATTTTGACCCTAAGATCCCTCATGGCATCATAACATTTCATTTGCATAACCTCAAGGATCATAAGCATCTTGGCTCATTCCTTTTGGGTGGGATCTCTCTTGTGAGTGGTTTGAGATCACCAAGCATGCTTGAATTGTATATTATTGCTTTTCTCATTTTATTTACTAACCAAAATCACAAAAATATGTCATTAACATCCCTTGTTTGTAGCTTGAACAGTCACAAGATCCAAAGTTACAAGGAGATCCTTTGTGCAACGATATGGTCAAGGGAAGATGAAAGCAAGAATTTTAATGGTTCCCAAAGCTCTCATCCATCAAATATGCCTCCCAAGTATCTCAATTAATCATTTTGATCAAAGCAAGTCAAGGTGTTTGAGGTTTGTTTCCCAAGGAAACCCTAATTCATCTGATCATCAACAATGTCTTGCTCATGAAGCAACCTCAGCCCATGATCAAATACAATAAAGGGAAGTTCTTTAATTCATCATTTCATGAATATTTGAACTTATTTGAGTGTCCTCAATCATCAATCCATCAAGAGATGAGTTGTGGACTTGAGAAGTTGATCAGTCAATTCATCTGACTATTTTGAAATACACTGAGACCTAACTTTTTATGTGTTTGTCAAATGGAGATGACCCCAAGAGAAAACATGTTCTTAAGGATAATATTAACAACTTTCATGTTCATCAAAATTTTATTTGAAGCTTTGAAGGTCATCATCCATTCCAAGACATTATAGGTCATTTTGACTGAAACCCTAATTTTGGGTCAACTTCCCAAGAACATAACTCATTCATTTTTCATGATTTTGGGACGAGACGTAATGCATTGGAAATATTATTGTGTCTACTTAAAATTTTATGTTGAAAAAAATTGCAAAATCTCAAAAGAAATACATGTGATAATCCAAAACATTATAAGTCACTTTGGACCAAATGCATTGAAATGTGAAAAAGTTCAACTTCAAGTGTCCATAACTTCTTCATCAAAACTCAAAATGATGCAAAATTTAAGTCCAAGTTTATTTTCTTGAAAAGATCTACAACTTTCATGTTTAAGATTTTATCATTTGGAGGTTGCATCATTGAAACAGAGGGGCTTGAACATTGGCCAAATTTGGAAACTTCACATATGCATGTTTTGCACCCTACACTTCAAGCTCAAATTTCATTATTTTCCAAGGCCCAATTGGAGTTTTGATCAACATAGAATTTGTTCCTTATGCAACAAGCTTTCTAACCATTACTCATAAGGTTTCATTTGGAGTTTGGAAGCATCATTTTCGAAGAGATGAAGAATTAGGTGCATTTTTGAAAACTTGATTCAATTGCCATGCATGAGCTGATTACATCTATTTTGCACGTCCATTTCATTCAATTATGATCTCAACTTGCCAAGCCATGTGGAATTGGGCCCTCCATGCGCCCGTACAGGCCCATGCATGGAGGCCCTTTTCTTTCATGCAAATTTGAAGTCACACATTCAGCATTGGTTACAGGTCTCTCCATCTATAAATACCATGTCATAGCTTCACGATTCTTCAACCTAATGGAACAAATCTAGTTTTTCTCTAAAAATTTCAGATCTAGAATTCAGTTTCCTTGATTGTTTTCTTAAGATCCAAAGTTCCTAGACCTCTTCACCTTGATCCATTGAAGCTTCTGTTTGCAAAAGGAATCAAAGATCATGACTCAATTCTTCATAACCCAAAGGTTTTTCTCAACTGCATCTTGCTTCGAATCTCCTTATATATTGCTCCATTTGCCTTGATTTTGTGTTGTCTGAAGTCCTTTACATAGAGGCATCATCATCGTGTTCTTAATTGTTGAAATCAAGCAAGTTCAGTTGAACACCACCAAATTTCCATCTCTGATTTCTCTCTTAATAGGGATCTAGAGTGTAATTGAGTGGCATAGGAGTGATGTACATCACTTCACCTTTCGAACGGTACCTAGATCGTGTGTTTTGATGCACATTTGAATCCCTGCAATTTTTGGCCTTCGCCGGAGCTCGCTGGAGAAGACGGTGGCGCTGGCCACCGTCTGGTCTCCAGATTGGATCTGAGTGTAGCACCTCAAATTTGCACCTATCATTGTACATACATTCTCATATTAGGTCATAACATAACATGGTCCACTGCATAGCATTGCATCGTCCCAGTTGCCTCAAATGCAAGCCAATCAAGGAAATTAGGTCAAACTGATCAGGAGATCAGTCAACCAAGCAAGCAAGGGTGTTTCTCAAGGAGCCAAGGCCCTAGGGTTTGTCCATCAAGTTCACATGACTTGGGGGTCCATTTGAAGTGTTTTGGTCAAGGATTGGATGTTCAGAAGTCATCAGTTCATGCACAGTCAGGCAAAAGACCTAGACAGTCAACAGTCAGTCAAAGCAGTGGATGGTGGCCATTCTTGTGGAATTTGGGCACCATGCTCATTAATCAAGGGTTCATATGTCTTGGGACATCATTTGAAGTCAAGTTCTCAAGGAATTAGGGTTTGGAATTCATCAGAAGAGGTTCAGTCATCCAAAACCCTAGAAAAGTCAACTGTTGGTCAATTGTTCATTTAATCAGTAATTTGATGATGGAAATTGGTTTGAGAGGGCTTACTCATGTCCATATAGGCCTCATACATCATGTCAAACACCATCATGGAAGAATTTGAAGCCAAATCAGAAATTTCCCAAAATGGAAACTGGACCTGTAACTGAAACTTACCAAAAATGGAAAGTCTTGATCCTCAAACTTACATCATGATACAAGCTTCAAATGAATTTTTGCCCAACATGAAAGTTGAAGATCTTGTTCTCCCATTTTCAAAAAGTCCAAGAACTCTTAATTCCCATGTGTGGTTGGCAAGTTATGATCGAATCGATTTCAGAAAATCTTGAACTTCAAAAGGCCATATCTCTCAAACCATTTGGCCAATTTGGGTGGGGTTTTTTCCTACAAGTCACATTTGATCCCCTCTTTCCAAAAATATAAATTTCATACACCAAAACCTTGCCAATCAAAATGGCATTTTTGAACCTAGCATATGTGAAATTCAAGTTTGACCAATGGTTGACTTTTTGAATTATGCATTTTTAACACTTGGGGCCAATTGGAACTTGCTTGGAATGTTATTTGTAGCATGTACAAAGGCAAATTCGTGCAAGTACCTACACCCATCACATAGCCATGCCTAATTGCTTGAAAATGGGAAGAAAAGTACAATTTGCAACCACCATATCCCACATATCCATGAGCCATGCCTTGTACCACAAAAACAACAGAGTTTACTCATCATTTTCTGTAAAAGGAGAACACTAAGGGCAGCCACATAAAACAGCAAGAATTTTCTGTTCTCTCATTCTCTCAAGCTTCATTTTTGGCCATTTATCAAAATCTGTCACAAACTTCCAAAGGACCAAGCCTTGCCTTGCCAAAAACACCATCCAAGCATCATTTTGAACTGATTTGCAACATCATTTTCCATCTGTAACAGCCTTTGCGTGACTGTTTTTCTTCACCTTCCATCCATGACAGTCCAAGTGTGAGGCCATTCCAAGCTGTTGCAAGTTAAAGCACCTACACCATTCATCATTAGGAGGGTTTTAAAGTAACTGTTTCAAGCCAAACACACGAAAAAGCAACAGAATCACGACTGTTCTCCAAATTTGGCCAGGTATCGAATCTCTCATTTTCCAAAACCATGATATACATTAAATAGATCTCCTTGCCATGAGTATTTTGAGCTTTGAGTCACTTGATTTGGTTGAGTATTTGTGAGGTTATGAGGTTTTAAAGTTTGACACTTGAATATGTTTTTGCTTGGTTTTCTCTTGATAGCACGAATTGATGTTAATGGTTGTGGGATTATTAATGTGTGTGCTTAGATGAACATGTTGATATATTGGTTGTCAACTTTGGTGCAATTTTTGTGTTACTGGAATTTGTTGCTTTGAATGTATAAATACTGCATATTTTTCTGCAACATGAATGCTGGAAACTTTCTTTTTACTGTTGCCTAGCCGTGTAGATCCATAAGGGTTTGTTGTTTGCTGCGCATGGTGTTTCATGAAGAAGCACAATGATTGGTTGTGCGCCTGGCCCATGCTGAAACGCCACTGGGCCCACCATTTTTTTTCATTTTAACAAAGCGTTGGCCTGCTTGTGTTTTCATAAAACACTTCATGTGTTCCTTTTCTTTTGCCACGCAAGCGGTACTGTTATCCTTTTAATTCCAAAAATTTTTCTCTTAATTCATTTCCAGAAATTGCTACAGTATGGCCAGGCATTAGTTACCGTAACATTGGTGTTAGCTACAGCTTATGTGCCGCACGTGATGGCCTAGGATTGAGTTTGATTTGCCTGTTTTTACTGCCATAAATTGCCTTGCCTTGTTTCCAAATAAATGCCAAAAGGCCTGGGGCGAGGGGGATTCGAACCCCAGACCTTTGCCTCAAAGCTTCAAATACCAAGTGTTTTACCACTGGGGCGCAATGCCAATTCATTTATTTAACGCCTTCTATAAAATATGTATTAAAAAGGAGCGCTGAGTTTTGTTTTTTCAGCAAAGCCAACCGCCACCTAGGATTAATGGGTGGCTGTGTTTTTTTTCTCTTTTTAATTCCTAATCCATTTTAATTCATTTAAATAAATTCATTTCAATAATTATTTCACTTTGTCCCACAAACTTGCAAAAATCATAACTTATTTATTTCAAATCCAAATTTCATGGGAATTTTTGTGTGGTGTTCATCTCCATCTCTAGTTTTTTATCACATTTTTTTCCAGAATTTTTGGATGATTGGTTTTTAATTGGTGCTAGGGTTTGTGACATGTGACCAATTTTTGTACACTTTGCCAAAACATTTGTGAAATGATGATACTTTATCCAATGGTTCCCAAATTTTTTGTGCTTAAACTAGACACATTCGTGGTGATTTTGGTGTAGAGTTTGTGAATTTATCATTGTTGGTTTGTGAGTTATGATTTTTTGAATTAGGGTGTGACAATTTGTGTCACACCATTGATGTCCAACTTCATGATTTTCATTACCATGCTTCTTGACCTCCAATTGATCTGATTTTTTGCATGAACCTACTCTTGTATGTCTAGTTTACATGTGAATTTTCTGGGAATTATTTGTGGCATTTCCTAATTGTTTGAGATTTTCTCCCCTGTCTAGACAAATGTTGATTTTGTGTGACACATGTTCCCATTTCATTTGTGAAATTCTCATACTTTATTGGATGGACATGAAATTTTACATGAGATAACTAGACATCTTCATCTTTGCCATGGTTTTAGTCCCATTCATTTATCATACACCATCTCTGATTTATGAATTTCTCAAGTTGATGCATGTTTGGTTGACTTCTTTGAGCATGTTCAAAATTGCTTTGACTTTCTGATTTTCATTGACTGCCTTCCACTTGTCCAAATGAGATGAAATTTGACATGCTTACCATTCTGTGGGTTGTGATTGATCATGATTTATTTGATGATTTTTGGAAATGTTTGAGATTGGTTTTGATGCAAGTCTTGCTGTTGACTTCTATGAGCTTCTAAAATGCCATGTCTTGACCTAAATTGTTCATGAAATGATGATGATGATTGATATGAATGTGAAACCAATTGGGTTTGTTTCTTAAATGTTTGAACTTGACTTTGATTGGGCATTGCTTGCTGTTTTGACTTTTTCATTCCTTTTTGACCCTAGGCTTGTCCTAGTGGTCCTGTTACTCACTTTTGAGCTTCTGTTTTCAGGTTAAACACCAAGTGACCAATGAGATCAATTTCTTTTGATTGAGCTTGCTTAAATGTCATTGAGCTAACCTTTGTTTTGTAGGTGTCTTGACTCATGTGATTTGAGCCTTGTGCTTTGCACATCTGATTACCTGATTTGTCTGTTGATTCCTCTCCTTTTGCTTTGACTGTTGAACTGTGTACTGATTAGTTTGACTATTTCAGGTACCTTTAGTTGCTTAAGTTCTTTGAACTTGTTTTGCTTTGCTATTTAGCAATTTGCATTGAGGTATGCTTCTAATCTTCATGTAGTCTGGAAGACCTGGTCTGTTACTTGGCCAGGCAACTGTCTGAAGTCCTCCTTAAGAGGCAATGTTTGTGGATGTTTAATTTTGTCCTTGCATAGAGTCAAAGTCCTCCTAAGTGAAGAGGCAATTGGTGGAAGGTAGGGATATGCAATCTATCCCCCACTATTCAGTGTGTCATCTGCTTTGCTCACACCACTGTGTTGATGCATTGCAGATAAAAACCCAAGATCTTGTACAACTGTACAGTTGAGTCAGTTTCAAATGTGTAGAAGGGTTCCCACTTTCTGAACCCACACATTCTTGTCTTGAGCTCTCCCAGGCCAGGGATAAGAGCTGTGAAGTCTTACCTTCACTCACCTTTCATCTGCTTCACCTTAGCCCCTCAATGGCAAGGTTAAGAGCAACATTCACCCAGTTCCAGAGGTTTGTTTGTTGAGGTTGATATGACCCCTTGACTAAAACCTAACCCTTGTTTGAGCCACTTGTTTGTGTATAGTGTGTGCTATCTGTGCTTGTAGGATTGTTTGACTTGCTTCCTGTGCAAGTTAGGATTGTTTGACTTGCTTCCTGTGCAAGTTAGGATTGTTTGACTTGCTTCCTGTGCAAGTTAGGGTTAGTTTAGACTTGCTCCCTGTGCAAGTTAGGTTTGCTTGGCTTGCTTCCTGTGCAAGTTAAGTGCGTGTGTGGCTTGCTTCCTGTGCAAGTCATGACTAGGATAGGCTGGCTCCCTGTGCCAGTTAGCTAGAAACCTTAACTTAGGGATGATTTTGCATGATAACATCTAGGCTCGAGTCGTAGTCTCCCTAGTGTTGTGTCTCCCTTTGTTATCTGGTTAGGCTAGTCCTTTATCCCTCTGTAGGGGAACTACATCGCCCTGATCTTCACACCAGATGAAGTATGTAGGCAGGAGATTGAGCTGATCTCTCCGGGCGCCTTTTCTTTCTTTTGTGTGTGTTGTCTGACCTTTGCTAGGCTCGAGTCTGTGACTCCTTAGCATTTGCTGTCTGTCTGTTTGTGTGTGTTTGACAGTTATAGGCTGAGTCCCCGACTCCCTATCAACCTGTTGTGTTGTTGTGTGCTTGGAAGCCGATGTAAGTCCATCGAGTGGCATTTGGGTTCCAGTGTGTGTGTGTTTAGGTTCGGATGTCAATGTAAGTCCAGTGATTGGCATTTGGGCTCCACGTTTGCCTCTTTGCGTGTGTTTTAGGTCCGGATGCTGACATAAGTCCAGTGATTGGCAGTCGGGCTCCACGTTTGCCTGTGTGTGTCTTGTTTGTTTGTGTGCGTGTCAGCCGAGCTACGAATGCTCTGATTCTTCTTCGTCCAAGAAGATACGTATGCATAGGATGCGATATCCTAGCGAGCATGTGTCGTTTCCCCAGTCCGAACTACTTCGACTCTGATGTCTATGCCTGATAGATTAAGTAGGCCCAGGATACGATATCCTGCCGAGTCAGTTTCAGTCTTGTTTGTTTTCTTGTGTCTCTTTCAGCCTGTATAGATGTTTATTTGAGCAGTGTTTTAGCAACCAATTTCCCTTCCTATTGTGCGTGGATCCCGTCGAGTACGACGGATGCGTAGGGGTGCTAATACCTTCCCTTCGCATAACCGACTCCCGATCCCATTCTCTTTGGTCGCGAGACCATGCTTTTTCTAGGTTTACTCTGAGCGTTTCCTTTCCCTATTTTGGGATAAATAACGCACGGTGGCGGCTCTGTTGTTCTTTCTTTTCCCGCCGGTTTTTCGCGTGATGCGACAGCTGGCGACTCTGCTGGGGACATAGAGAAGTTGACCTATGCTGGTCCATCTTCCCTGAGCGAGTCTCTCCTAGCGCTCTCTAGGTTAGGGTTTTGGTTGCTTTGTGCTGTTTTTTTTTATTGCATTCATTGTATATATGTGCATTTATTGCTTGCATTTATTATTTGCATTAATGTTTGCATTTCATTCATATTCATCTGCTGTGCTGTCTGTGTTTCTCTGTTTGGGGGTGGGAGTTACTTGAGGTAAAAGGCCCAATACCCAGGCTATGAGTGAAATCTAGGAAACCTAGGAATAGAGTGATTCATGGGAAGCGGGTGGTATGGCGCCACTTAGCGGAACATTGATATCACGAGCAGTTCAGACCCTGGTGGGATATTGTCGTTACATACTTCAGGTGTGTATATGATGGTATTCTGCGAAAGGTTATTTATGCTGCGTTTCTCTTCGACTTTACCCTGGCCTAGATAACACCCGTGAGTGGGGAGGGTTTGATCATTACAGGTACAGTTGCTGATTGGTTGGTGTTTTGTTGGTGACTCTTGGTACTGATGGTGACTGTGAATTATGGGGCATTTATTTCTGGGACGCCAGAGTTCTGTCCGTGGTTTATCAGCGGGTTCCGTTTATTTCGGATCCCCGGGCTGAGTTGAGAGTACTTGTTCAGAGGATCCGTTTGTCACCCGTTCAGTGGTTGTTCCTGCGAAGATAAGTGATATAATCTCCGGTTCCGTTTATTTCGGAACCCCCCCAAGTTGGATTTATGGTGACTTGATCCCACAGATTGACTGATTCAGAAAAGCAGAGGGTCTACAGTTAACTTGGTGGCACAAAGGCCTGCATTCATGCATTTATCATCTCGCATTCATCTGCATTCAACTCATGTCTGTCCGTACTCAGGGTCCATTATTTTTAAATTAAAAACCCCGGTTGAGAGACATCCAGATGTCAAAATGTTGTTGATGAAATTTTATCTGTCTCGATGAAACCAGAAAAAAAGAGGACTGAATATTCCTGGTACGGACAAACATTGCATGTGTGAGTCATACTAACCCATTTGCTGTTTTGTAGGTTTCAGTATTCAACCGGTACGCATAGCTCGTCTGTTCAGATAACCTGCCGGGGGTCAACAAATCCAAGCTGATGGATCTTCTCAACGCCGATACCCTTGAACTGAAAGAGATGATGAGGGAGTTGTTCAGTGTTGTGCAAGGGCTTGCCTTGGGACAGAAAGCCATGTCTGAAAGATTGGAAAGGATTGAGAAATGGCTGATAGTGGAGAAAGTTCAGGAGAAGGCTCCGTCCTCCGAAGTGAACAAACCTTCCGGTACTGTAGCAAGGAAATCCTCCGACAGTGGTCCATTCAAGAAGAAGTTTGAGCCAGTTGGTGTGCCCGCAAAGAAAGAACGTAGCAAAGATCGTTATCATCCTTATGCTGCCACTGTAACCACTCCTGTCAGTAATCCACCTGCTCAACAGCAACAACTGCCACCTCAACAGAAGACACCGAGAGCTGAAAGCCAGGTGAAGAAGAAGAAAGAGGATCGTCAGTTTGAGGAACCACCTGTGACTTACGCCTTTCTGTTCCAAAGGTTGATGGATCTTGCTTTAGTACGGCCAAGGATATTGATTCCCATAGAACGGCAGAAGAGGCCACCAAACTATGATGAGAATGCCAAGTGCGAGTTTCACTCTGGGGCGCCCGGACACAACATTGAGGGCTGTAGAGCTTTTAAGCATGTCGTCCAGGACATGGTGGACTCCGAGACCATTAACTTGGCCCAGATTATGAAGGGGGATGTCAACCCTGCGCCCAGAAAGGGTCCTGTAAAAGCCAAGATGGTGAAGAAGGCCAAGAAAGGATTGGAGATGACTGAGGAGGATCAGCTAAAGGTTCCAATGGCTATGGTCCCAAAACCTCTGGAGCAGGATGGAGTTTTCCCTGTTAGTGATAATTCTTGTGCGATCGTCACCATAGAGGGAAGTGCACTGATGAAAGACACGACCCAAAAGATGAAGGAAGTAGAAATGGACGATGTAAGGTGTGGAGCACCCCGTCTGGCAGTTGAAACCGTCCAGGCAGAGAAGGCCCTTGTTGCTGAGAAAGAGAAGAAGTTGTCCATTTCTTCTTATAAACAAGCTCTGGAAGTGGTGAGAAACAAAGAGGCGCAAGGCTGGGGAAGGATCATTGACATCGTGATAAAAGCAGACATGTTTGGGGTCGGATATCAGCCGGATTTAGAGTCGTCTAGACCAAACAGAGGATGTCGTCCGCCGTACACCTTCGTCAGTGCAGGGATGTTGGATCCTGGTCATGCCCGTTCAGTGGGTGAAGATGTTGACAGCAACCGCGAGCTTGAGGCGTGGATAAAGTCGTGCGTACCAGGCAACTGGAAGGCCTCCAAAAGCATCACTGTCACTCATCCAGGAGTGTAGTATTTCTGTGTTTTAATCTTGTTTGCATGAAAGTCGTACGTTTTGCCCGAAGCGTACTGGTCCATTGTAAGGGCCACCTCATGTGTTTCATTTTGCAACATTTTGCATCAGTAATAAATGGATGTTTTTTGTAATTAAAGGCGGCATTCCCTGTTTTTCACTTTTTGCAGTTTTAAAAAATAAAATAAAATGGCAATGTTTTTATTCTCTTTCCTTTCGATTCATTTGGTTCCGACCTTAAAAGTGATTCTCTCGAGCTCATCGATAACAATTTGGTTACACCTCTATATGACTTCGACAATCCAAGCTATCATGCCGAAGAAGAAGGCGCAGAAGATCGTGATCAGCTGGAATTAGCCAGGTTGTTGAAACAAGAGGAGAAGGTGATTCAACCGCACGAGGAGCGATTCAAGATTGTTACTCCAAGCTCCGCCGAGGTTAGAAAGCAAAAGCTGAGGCCGACAAAGGATGAGAAAGTGAGAAGGTGTGAATAGACTATCAAGATGCGAGCAGAGCTAATCAGAAAGATGCATTCCCGGTACATCACAATGAGGTATTGGTTGATTATATGGCTCAGGTCTCAGTGTTTATCTTCAGGGATGGCTTCTTGGCCAAGACCAGATTGAATTATTTCCAGATGATATGGAGTAAACCAGGTCCACCACACAAGGGGCACCTTCGTGTTCTAAGTTGATGTCGTTCCGTCACATGAGGCCGGTGCCACGTATCAGAGGTCTACGGTGACTTTGTTTCATGATATGATTCATCGTGAAAGCAAATGCCATGTTGATGACATGATGGCAAAGTCCCAAGCAGAACAGGGGCATCCGGTAGACTTGGGGCAAGTTGTTTGACCAGTTGAGATAACTCATACTTTTAAGTCTGAATCAGTGCACTTATGGAGTGTTGTCCATCAAGCTACCGAGGATTGTTGTGAGCGAATCAGAGGAATCGAGGTCAATCCTGCTAAAAAAAAAAAAAAAAAAAAAAAAAAAAAAAAAGAGATAAATTGCAGGAACCTCTGATTCTGATACCTCAGTGAAAGAGATAACTGTTAATCCGGTACTTGATAACCCTCGAGGGGTCTACGAGGTGCGTATTGAGTCAGCATGACTAGTCTTATCGAAAAGAGTATGCAATTTACCTAAGCAAAAAGTTTATCGACCGTGAAACAATACACTCACTGTTCGAAAAAACTTGATGTACTTCGGCATAGGCTGCTCGCCGACTGAGACAGTGTATGCTGATTCATACCACTTTGTGGATGTCCAAAATGGATCTGATCAGATATGTGTTTGGAAAGCTAGCAGCAACCCGTGGAAGGTCATCAACCAAGGAAGTTTGAGGTCCCTGATGAGGACATCTCGAGGTACTCAAATCGAAAGATTGGGAGTGACTGATCCCGGAGGAGGGGTCTGACCCCGAATCCGAACGGATTCCGATGTCTGAGGGGGAAAGAGATGAGGTGAAAAAGTTAGTGCTTCCCGGATCCCAGTTGGTTGCACCAACAATGGTGGCTAAACATAAAGTCTGTATCCTGGATATTGAACCTAGGGATGTGCATCTACCTGGGACAGTGTCTTCCTCACGGATGTATGAGAAACCAGAGAAGGCTAAATGGATAAAGACTCAGAATGACACGTTGAGTCCAACCGAGGGAAGGGCTGACAGTTACTTGTCATGGGGCAGTTGTACCCAGTGAACGAAGCATGTTGTTAACCAAGAAGTATGACCTCGCGCGTACCACGTGGAAGAATTGGTTGAAAAGGATCCTTCCTCCTCAAGACGATTGTGGGGCAGATGGACAAACAGTTATGAATGTCCGTTCGTGGTCAAGAGGGTCCCATCTGACAGAACCTTGTTGTTTATGACCACGGATGACGACGATTTTTCCATTCCCTGTGAATGCGGACGCAGTTAGAAAATACTTCGTGAAAGAAACCCGCTGGACAAAAAAAAAAGAATAAAGAGTCCAGGCAAAAATGGGCATCCCGGCGAACCAAGAAAAAGAGAAAGGTTCGGGCAAAAGTTAGGGATAAAAATAAAAGAAAAGAACTGTACACCCGGCAAGTTGAAAACCCGCAAGGGCGACTTGGGCAAAAAAGGGTATCCCGGTGGACTGAAACCCGAAAGGGCGGTCCAGGCAAAAGAGGGAATGAAACGAACAACTGCGTCCCGCATGATCGTTTGTGCTCGTGATGACTTGGATAATCTCCGAAAGAGACCGATCGGAAGCGCCTTGTTCAGAAGACAGAAGGTGCGGAAAGTCCTGAGGACATATGAGGTGTAACTGAGTGGGAACCCGATGAGATCACGATTTTCACGTTGCCATTAGGATAGATTTTTTTATGTGTGCAATCACCTCTTTCCAGGGTTTGCTTCCTGTGTGTCGCTCAATTGTGAGCCATCTTTTATTCCAGTCAAATAAAGCGTGTGTTCGGTCAAATAAATTTTGTTTTTTTGTGTCATTACTGTTTTGATTACGAAAACATCTATTCATTTTGATAAGAATATTTGCATTTTTGAAACATAGAGGTCCCTTCTGATGCATGCTTGTGAGATTGAAATCTGGAAATCTTACTTGGAAGTCTGAGTGACCTAAGTGTTGAAATATCAGAACACCTGGGGCATACCTGGGGCACGTTTTTTATCTGACGATCTCTTGTGCGGGTGCTGTTAGACATCTTCATTCACTTACCAGTGGTAATTTGAACCTTTTTAACAAGAGATCCCCTCAGAGTCCAAATCAGGGGCAAGGGATAGTGGAACGGTGAAAGGACAGTGAAGGATTACGACGACGGTCCTGGAAAGTTAATCAAGAAGACTCTTCAAAGTCTGATGATTGGAAAGTTTGTATGAATATCAGGAGTTCGATCCCCGTGGAGTACGGACGAGATTGGGAATACAAGATGATGGAGCAGAAAAGTCCAGAAGCGTCTGGGAGTTCGTAAAAGAGGAAAGCCGACACTATCGGTGGACGATGGATGCCGCTGTTCGGCGACTCGACAGGTGTTCCGTGTCTAATAAGCTGTATTTCCCCAGTAGGTGTGAGAGCGTTACCTCCATAACAGATTCGAGATCAGTGTCTCCTCAGCAAGCCTAAAGGTGGCCGTATCCCCAGCGGAGTTGTGACTGTTTTCCAAGTCTGAAGCTGTCTTCCCAGCAGAGGTTGTGTTGATGGTTTTTCCCCAGCAAGGTTTGTCTTTCCCCAGCAGGATGGAAGTTGACATGGTTATAGGTTCCCCAGCACAGTTCCTGGAGTTCCCCGGTGTTGTCTCTGAAGGAGACGTGTGTTTATGCATTCAGCATTTAGATAAGCATAGCATATTGCATCATTAGTGCATAGCATTTCCATGATCATGGGGCATTGTGTAAAACAAGAAAAACTCATGCATCAACATAGCAAGCATATCCATTAGCCCTAGGCCGTGGTGACCAGCCGAGATTGGGTTGTTGGAAAGAGCTTAGCATCGCGCCATTGGATCGGCTTCAGAATTGGGTTCATTAGCATGGTCGAGAGGTTGGTGTTTTCCGAACAAGTGATTCCTCGATCGAGTGGGTATCCCCATCAGTGTTACTCCCAATTGTTAGCGTCTTGCCAGCTTGGGTCTTTTTCCTTAAGCAGGTATGGGTGTGTCTGATCTCTCCATGTAGAGTCTACCCCTTAAGCAGAAAGTGTCAATCTTTTCCTGCCATTTCCCCACTGAGATACATCCTCGTGGATGACGGTTGCTTCCGTTCCCTCCCTAATGGGATGGGTTTTCCCTATTGAGTTCTTTCCTCATCAGGATGAGTCTTGATTCAGTCTGCCTTTTTGGATCGATCCTAAATTGGCTTCTTGTTGACTATCTCTCGTGCTGCCCTGGGGCATAAATGAATAGTCGCTCACTAACCGGCACTCATTCATTTCATCCTCGGCGGAATTTGTTGGCCTCTACCTACGAACCGGTAGCTGTAAGTCCTATCTTTATGGTTTTCTACCTACTAGTTGGTAGTTGTAAAATCCCACTTTCATCCCCTTGTTGGAGTTAACCCTTTGTGCTCGTCCTATCGATGACTGGCTACTTTTCCGTGGTTTTCTGCCTACAAACCGGTAGATGTAACCCCCTATGTGCAGTTATCAGTATCCGGTTTGTGATATTGATATTCTTTCCCCTCTGGATACTTGCCTTGATCAAGCAGTATTGTCCCCATTGGGTCTTCCCCTTCTTTTTGGATACTTGCTCCGAATAAGCAACTTTATCCTCTTTTGATTGGTCATCTTTTGCATACCTAGTCCTGGTACCCTGATGCCTTTCTTTTCGGTCGTTTATCCATCTAACAACCTACAACCCGGTTATGGATAATCTTCCATGCGAGTGTATTATCTACGTTTTGACGGCTATAGATAATATGTCTCATGAATTTTCCGGTATTCAGATCGAAGTGGCGTTCAGGCCAATTTTCCGGTATTCAGACCGAAGAAGTTTCCGACGATCAGGTCGATGTACTTATGGCACTCAGGCCAATTTTCCGGTATTCAGACCGAAGTGGCGTTCAGGCCAATTTCCCGGTATTCAGACCGAAGTGGCGTTCAGGCCAATCTTTCCGGTATTCAGACCGAAGGAGTTTCCGGCGATCAGGTCGATGTACTCATGGCACTCAGGCCAATCTTCCGGTATTCAGACCGAAGTGGCGTTCAGGCCAATTTCCGATTTTCAGATCGAAGAAGTATTCCTCCTCTCCGTTGGTGTCGATAAACGTCGAGTTTTTCCCGATCGTCCGTTGATGATTTGGTTGTGTTCACTCTTCCCAGTAGAGTATTCTCCTCCCCGTTGGTGTCGATAAATGTCGAGTTTTTCCTATTCGTCCTATGACGTCTAGTTGTACCTGTCCCCATGTGGATTTACCTCTCCGTTGGTCTTGGTAAACGTTGAGTTTTTCCCATTTCGACCGTTGACGTATGGTTGTATATCTCTTTCCATTCATCCGATGATGATCGGTTACCTCTCCGTTGGTCCCGATAAACGTTGAGTTTTTCCTAGTTGTCCGTCGGCATCTAGTTGTGATTTCTTTTCCCATTCATCGTCATTGCGATGTCTGGACGTGGCTGTGCCCTTGAAAACAAAAAAAAACCAAAAAAATATACCCAGTAATAAATATCAAATCCCAGTGGATGTTTCCAGTGTTGGGTCCCTGTTTTGTGCAAATTCTACGGTTCTTGGTATTCAATCCCTGTTTACCCTGAAAGTCTGACAGCCGTTGCTCTCATCCATTCGGGTTCCCAGTTGATTGAATAGGGGCAGCTGTAGCACCTCAAATTTGCACCTATCATTGTACATACATTCTCATATTAGGTCATAACATAACATGGTCCACTGCATAGCATTGCATCGTCCCAGTTGCCTCAAATGCAAGCCAATCAAGGAAATTAGGTCAAACTGATCAGGAGATCAGTCAACCAAGCAAGCAAGGGTGTTTCTCAAGGAGCCAAGGCCCTAGGGTTTGTCCATCAAGTTCACATGACTTGGGGGTCCATTTGAAGTGTTTTGGTCAAGGATTGGATGTTCAGAAGTCATCAGTTCATGCACAGTCAGGCAAAAGACCTAGACAGTCAACAGTCAGTCAAAGCAGTGGATGGTGGCCATTCTTGTGGAATTTGGGCACCATGCTCATTAATCAAGGGTTCATATGTCTTGGGACATCATTTTAAGTCAAGTTCTCAAGGAATTAGGGTTTGGAATTCATCAGAAGAGGTTCAGTCATCCAAAACCCTAGAAAAGTCAACTGTTGGTCAACTGTTCATTTAATCAGTAATTTGATGATGGAAATTGGTTTGAGAGGGCTTACTCATGTCCATATAGGCCTCATACATCATGTCAAACACCATCATGGAAGAATTTGAAGCCAAATCAGAAATTTCCCAAAATGGAAACTGGACCTGTAACTGAAACTTACCAAAAATGGAAAGTCTTGATCCTCAAACTTACATCATGATACAAGCTTCAAATGAATTTTTGCCCAACATGAAAGTTGAAGATCTTGTTCTCCCATTTTCAAAAAGTCCAAGAACTCTTAATTCCCATGTGTGGTTGGCAAGTTATGATCGAATCGATTTCAGAAAATCTTGAACTTCAAAAGGCCATATCTCTCAAACCATTTGGCCAATTTGGGTGGGGTTTTTTCCTACAAGTCACATTTGATCCCCTCTTTCCAAAAATATAAATTTCATACACCAAAACCTTGCCAATCAAAATGGCATTTTTGAACCTAGCATATGTGAAATTCAAGTTTGACCAATGGTTGACTTTTTGAATTATGCATTTTTAACACTTGGGGCCAATTGGAACTTGCTTGGAATGTTATTTGTAGCATGTACAAAGGCAAATTCGTGCAAGTACCTACACCCATCACATAGCCATGCCTAATTGCTTGAAAATGGGAAGAAAAGTACAATTTGCAACCACCATATCCCACATATCCATGAGCCATGCCTTGTACCACAAAAACAACAGAGTTTACTCATCATTTTCTGTAAAAGGAGAACACTAAGGGCAGCCACATAAAACAGCAAGAATTTTCTGTTCTCTCATTCTCTCAAGCTTCATTTTTGGCCATTTATCAAAATCTGTCACAAACTTCCAAAGGACCAAGCCTTGCCTTGCCAAAAACACCATCCAAGCATCATTTTGAACTGATTTGCAACATCATTTTCCATCTGTAACAGCCTTTGCGTGACTGTTTTTCTTCACCTTCCATCCATGACAGTCCAAGTGTGAGGCCATTCCAAGCTGTTGCAAGTTAAAGCACCTACACCATTCATCATTAGGAGGGTTTTAAAGTAACTGTTTCAAGCCAAACACACGAAAAAGCAACAGAATCACGACTGTTCTCCAAATTTGGCCAGGTATCGAATCTCTCATTTTCCAAAACCATGATATACATTAAATAGATCTCCTTGCCATGAGTATTTTGAGCTTTGAGTCACTTGATTTGGTTGAGTATTTGTGAGGTTATGAGGTTTTAAAGTTTGACACTTGAATATGTTTTTGCTTGGTTTTCTCTTGATAGCACGAATTGATGTTAATGGTTGTGGGATTATTAATGTGTGTGCTTAGATGAACATGTTGATATATTGGTTGTCAACTTTGGTGCAATTTTTGTGTTACTGGAATTTGTTGCTTTGAATGTATAAATACTGCATATTTTTCTGCAACATGAATGCTGGAAACTTTCTTTTTACTGTTGCCTAGCCGTGTAGATCCATAAGGGTTTGTTGTTTGCTGCGCATGGTGTTTCATGAAGAAGCACAATGATTGGTTGTGCGCCTGGCCCATGCTGAAACGCCACTGGGCCCACCATTTTTTTTCATTTTAACAAAGCGTTGGCCTGCTTGTGTTTTCATAAAACACTTCATGTGTTCCTTTTCTTTTGCCACGCAAGCGGTACTGTTATCCTTTTAATTCCAAAATTTTTTCTCTTAATTCATTTCCAGAAATTGCTACAGTATGGCCAGGCATTAGTTACCGTAACATTGGTGTTAGCTACAGCTTATGTGCCGCACGTGATGGCCTAGGATTGAGTTTGATTTGCCTGTTTTTACTGCCATAAATTGCCTTGCCTTGTTTCCAAATAAATGCCAAAAGGCCTGGGGCGAGGGGGATTCGAACCCCAGACCTTTGCCTCAAAGCTTCAAATACCAAGTGTTTTACCACTGGGGCGCAATGCCAATTCATTTATTTAACGCCTTCTATAAAATATGTATTAAAAAGGAGCGCTGAGTTTTGTTTTTTCAGCAAAGCCAACCGCCACCTAGGATTAATGGGTGGCTGTGTTTTTTTTCTCTTTTTAATTCCTAATCCATTTTAATTCATTTAAATAAATTCATTTCAATAATTATTTCACTTTGTCCCACAAACTTGCAAAAATCATAACTTATTTATTTCAAATCCAAATTTCATGTGACCAATTTTTGTGACCATGTGACCAATGGTTCCCAAATTTTTGTACACTTTGCCAAAACATTTGTGAAATGATGATACTTTATCCAATGGTTCCCAAATTTTTTGTGCTTAAACTAGACACATTCGTGGTGATTTTGGTGTAGAGTTTGTGAATTTATCATTGTTGGTTTGTGAGTTATGATTTTTTGAATTAGGGTGTGACAATTTGTGTCACACCATTGATGTCCAACTTCATGATTTTCATTACCATGCTTCTTGACCTCCAATTGATCTGATTTTTTGCATGAACCTACTCTTGTATGTCTAGTTTACATGTGAATTTTCTGGGAATTATTTGTGGCATTTCCTAATTGTTTGAGATTTTCTCCCCTGTCTAGACAAATGTTGATTTTGTGTGACACATGTTCCCATTTCATTTGTGAAATTCTCATACTTTATTGGATGGACATGAAATTTTACATGAGATAACTAGACATCTTCATCTTTGCCATGGTTTTAGTCCCATTCATTTATCATACACCATCTCTGATTTATGAATTTCTCAAGTTGATGCATGTTTGGTTGACTTCTTTGAGCATGTTCAAAATTGCTTTGACTTTCTGATTTTCATTGACTGCCTTCCACTTGTCCAAATGAGATGAAATTTGACATGCTTACCATTCTGTGGGTTGTGATTGATCATGATTTATTTGATGATTTTTGGAAATGTTTGAGATTGGTTTTGATGCAAGTCTTGCTGTTGACTTCTATGAGCTTCTAAAATGCCATGTCTTGACCTAAATTGTTCATGAAATGATGATGATGATTGATATGAATGTGAAACCAATTGGGTTTGTTTCTTAAATGTTTGAACTTGACTTTGATTGGGCATTGCTTGCTGTTTTGACTTTTTCATTCCTTTTTGACCCTAGGCTTGTCCTAGTGGTCCTGTTACTCACTTTTGAGCTTCTGTTTTCAGGTTAAACACCAAGTGACCAATGAGATCAATTTCTTTTGATTGAGCTTGCTTAAATGTCATTGAGCTAACCTTTGTTTTGTAGGTGTCTTGACTCATGTGATTTGAGCCTTGTGCTTTGCACATCTGATTACCTGATTTGTCTGTTGATTCCTCTCCTTTTGCTTTGACTGTTGAACTGTGTACTGATTAGTTTGACTATTTCAGGTACCTTTAGTTGCTTAAGTTCTTTGAACTTGTTTTGCTTTGCTATTTAGCAATTTGCATTGAGGTATGCTTCTAATCTTCATGTAGTCTGGAAGACCTGGTCTGTTACTTGGCCAGGCAACTGTCTGAAGTCCTCCTTAAGAGGCAATGTTTGTGGATGTTTAATTTTGTCCTTGCATAGAGTCAAAGTCCTCCTAAGTGAAGAGGCAATTGGTGGAAGGTAGGGATATGCAATCTATCCCCCACTATTCAGTGTGTCATCTGCTTTGCTCACACCACTGTGTTGATGCATTGCAGATAAAAACCCAAGATCTTGTACAACTGTACAGTTGAGTCAGTTTCAAATGTGTAGAAGGGTTCCCACTTTCTGAACCCACACATTCTTGTCTTGAGCTCTCCCAGGCCAGGGATAAGAGCTGTGAAGTCTTACCTTCACTCACCTTTCATCTGCTTCACCTTAGCCCCTCAATGGCAAGGTTAAGAGCAACATTCACCCAGTTCCAGAGATTTGTTTGTTGAGGTTGATATGACCCCTTGACTAAAACCTAACCCTTGTTTGAGCCACTTGTTTGTGTATAGTGTGTGTTATCTGTGCTTGTAGGATTGTTTGACTTGCTTCCTGTGCAAGTTAGGATTGTTTGACTTGCTTCCTGTGCAAGTTAGGATTGTTTGACTTGCTTCCTGTGCAAGTTAGGGTTAGTTTAGACTTGCTCCCTGTGCAAGTTAGGTTTGCTTGGCTTGCTTCCTGTGCAAGTTAAGTGCGTGTGTGGCTTGCTTCCTGTGCAAGTCATGACTAGGATAGGCTGGCTCCCTGTGCCAGTTAGCTAGAAACCTTAACTTAGGGATGATTTTGCATGATAACATCTAGGCTCGAGTCGTAGTCTCCCTAGTGTTGTGTCTCCCTCTGTTATCTGGTTAGGCTAGTCCTTTATCCCTCTGTAGGGGAACTACATCGCCCTGATCTTCACACCAGATGAAGTATGTAGGCAGGAGATTGAGCTGATCTCTCCGGGCGCCTTTTCTTTCTTTTGTGTGTGTTGTCTGACCTTTGCTAGGCTCGAGTCTGTGACTCCTTAGCATTTGCTGTCTGTCTGTTTGTGTGTGTTTGACAGTTATAGGCTGAGTCCCCGACTCCCTATCAACCTGTTGTGTTATTGTGTGCTTGGAAGCCGATGTAAGTCCATCGAGTGGCATTTGGGTTCCAGTGTGTGTGTGTTTAGGTTCGGATGTCAATGTAAGTCCAGTGATTGGCATTTGGGCTCCACGTTTGCCTCTTTGCGTGTGTTTTAGGTCCGGATGCTGACATAAGTCCAGTGATTGGCAGTCGGGCTCCACGTTTGCCTGTGTGTGTCTTGTTTGTTTGTGTGCGTGTCAGCCGAGCTACGAATGCTCTGATTCTTCTTCGTCCAAGAAGATACATATGCATAGGATGCGATATCCTAGCGAGCATGTGTCGTTTCCCCAGTCCGAACTACTTCGACTCTGATGTCTATGCCTGATAGATTAAGTAGGCCCAGGATACGATATCCTGCCGAGTCAGTTTCAGTCTTGTTTGTTTTCTTGTGTCTCTTTCAGCCTGTATAGAGGTTTATTTGAGCAGTGTTTTAGCAACCAATTTCCCTTCCTATTGTGCGTGGATCCCGTCGAGTACGACGGATGCGTAGGGGTGCTAATACCTTCCCTTCGCATAACCGACTCCCGATCCCATTCTCTTTGGTCGCGAGACCATGCTTTTTCTAGGTTTACTCTGAGCGTTTCCTTTCCCTATTTTGGGATAAATAACGCACGGTGGCGGCTCTGTTGTTCTTTCTTTTCCCGCCGGTTTTTCGCGTGATGCGACACTGAGCCATCCATCTCAGTTTCCAGATCTAATCTCCTCTACACATTGTTATGACTTTTCTTTAATGTCCATGTGGTTGCATTGACTTTGGAACACGTTGAACGCGCGCTTGTGGATGCTTGGATCTCCCAGCTCAATTAATGAGCTCAGATCCAAGGGCTCACGCTTTCCAATATTTTTTAATTCTGATTTTAATTTCTATTTTATTTTTTAATTCCATTTCATTTTCTAAAATCCATATCTCTTTCATTATTGGTCCAAACATTATGGGACCAATTGCATTATTTCTCTTTTAATTTCTAGTTTCTAAAAATGATTTTTAATATTTTTTATTTTATTATTTGCTATTTTTTAATATTTTTCTCTTTTCTGGTTATTTTTAATTCATTTTAAATAGTTTTTGATATTCAAAAAATACAAAAATATTTTCTCAACCTCTTTGAATGTTGATAGATCTATGAAAAATATTCTCATCAATTTATTAATTTATTTGAGATTTATTTGAGATTTTAGTTCAATTAGGTTATTTTTATGCATTTTAATTGATTAAAAATAGTTTCTGACTTTTAAAAATGATGAAATTTTTTGTCAAACTTTGTTTGACCTTGTTTCTTTCTTGACTTCCAATCTTCATCTTGCTTCTGTTTTCTATGGTTTGACCTTGATCTTCCCTATCTTTGGTCAACATTTGTTGATTGGTACATTCCATTTCATTTAATGCACTTTATTTCTTCATTTCTTTCTTCTTCTTCTCCTTCTTCTTTTTATTTTTTTGATCAATGAGTTAAAGATTGATGGTTAGCATTGGTTAGGGAGGTTTAATCTTCCTTGATTCAAATCTAATTCATCTTGATCATGGATCAAGTGAATGGCTTTGCATTAAGGATAAATTGCTTTCTAAATCATGCAAAGAACCTAAATCAATACAAGATCATTTCTCATCTTCTTTTTGGCATGGCTAGTTGTTAGAGTTTGATTCACTAATCAAGACCTCTAACTTGTGTTGTTGCCTACATTATTATTGACCGACCTCAGATAGTTGTGATTTCTACATAAGTCCAATTACGATTGCTTAACATAGCGCTAAATTTGCCTTATGGCACACTAACAACTAACACTAACCATTAACCATTAACATTTACTTCTTGCTCTTTACATTTATGCAATTTACTATTCTTGTACATATTATTCATTTGCTTTTGCTATTTGCTCACTTGAGCACATGTTTATGCTAATGCAACTTGTCTTTTGCTCACTTTAGCACATAATTGTGTATATATTATTGTGCTTGTATTTTGTTTTGATTGTTGTGGACCAAATGCAAAGAAATGGACAAATGTACTTAGTTTCTAGGACTTTCCCAATGCAAGTTGGAGTAAAAGGACTTTAAATGGTGAAGATGGATTAGAAGGACCAAACCTCTAAACTCACTCTTGTCCATTCTTGATTTGCTTCATAAAACTTTTGATGTGTGTGCTCTTGTGCTAGGAAATCCTATGAGAGCTCAAATTGAAGAACCATTGCCATGCTCATCCAAAGTGAAAGATACAAGATACTTTGAGGATCTCCTAAGGAGTTTGTTTGATTGTGTTGATTGCTTGAGCTTACTATTATTATGCTTGCATATTCCAAAGGATGGGAGCTACTTGGATCATCAATATGATCTCAAGAGAGGAACTCCATTTGTGGTCTTGTTTCTTATCCCTTATCTCTTGTATGATTAGGACTTTAGCCATTCTTCTTCTTCCCTCCACTCTAACCCAAGCCAAAACTT
The DNA here is from genome assembly GCF_024323335.1 of Lathyrus oleraceus. Taxonomy (NCBI): domain Eukaryota; kingdom Viridiplantae; phylum Streptophyta; class Magnoliopsida; order Fabales; family Fabaceae; genus Lathyrus; species Lathyrus oleraceus. The sequence continues at coordinate 78,205,913 of NC_066582.1, read as the reverse complement.
TTGTGCAAACATTTAACACTCCTTTTCAAACATTAGAAACCTAAGCCTTATGCTTTTAATTTTCAAATTCTCTTTTCATAACACTTATTTTGAATTGAACTTTTAAATCAACTTTGACCATACTTTGTACATACTTTTCATTGGTAAATATAACCCATTCAAATGTCTTTTTGTGGTTTCAATGGCCACTTCCTTAATCAAATTTTTCATAACCTTTAGCTATTAGGTTTGAGTTATCCTTGAGGTAGATGTAATACTCACCTATATCCTTAGTGATGGACAATGAGTCTTCCATGCTTATTATAGGGTTAACCCCTCACTAGCATGTTGAAGCTATCCTCACATGGTGGATTTGTGGTTTTAGGTTGAGTTTTCTCCCTTGGATAACAAAAGACCTTAAGGCTTTTGGACCAAATCAATTCACCAACTCATTTTGAGATTTTTTACCCCGAACTACGAGGTTTTGATCCTTATCTTTTTTAAGATGGTACGTAGGCAATGGGTTTATCCATTCAAACACAAAATGTAAATAACTTGTATATTCTCTTCTCACCTCTTCAATCATGTTTGCACAAACAATTTTTTTCACAAAATACCAACCTTATAACAAGTATGAAAAGGTCTCCCTAGGAGTACCTAGCATGTTTTGGGTGCTTAAAACCTTCCCATTGCATAACCAACCCCCTTAACATGATCTCTGACATTTTTACTAGTTTTTGATTCGATAAAACTTTTAGGTTTTTTTCGCTTTCTAACCATTCCTTTGGAGGTCATGTATTGTATATTGTTTTGTGACATATTTCTGTGCAATTTGGGATTACTATATTGTATGTAATGATTGAATTGCTTGAATATTAATTCCTTGTATGCTTGGTGATCTTTGTGAGATGAGTTCTATACCCGAACTCGAGTGCACTTAGGATAGGAGAATGGCATAGTCTTGTTGACTTGTGTGGAGTTATTCCTTAGCAAGTTGACTTGCAAGTCCATTCACTTGGTGGAGGTCATGTTGGGATCAATAATGTCACAGAAGTAGTTGTGGTTAGACATTACTCTCTCCAATATAGACCTTAGAAGCCAAGGACCTTAGTTTACCAAGCCCATCTTGGCCTATTCTTAGGATGTAGTACGAAAGTCGTTCAAGTGTAAGGTTTGATACGATTGTTACGCGATACTACACTCATAAGAGTCTCTCTTGAGAATATTTTTGGAATATGAGTAGTCGTTTATCTGATAATATCCGAAAGATGGGATGATGACTATGGGAACCTCTTGTAGCACATGTTTGACAGGTTTAAACTCTAGTACACTCCCTTTGGGTGGCTCTTAACCGAGACTCCATGCTCGTGACTTGCAACAAACCCTTGATTCATGGTTGATCCGTTCATGTGTCCTTAATATCAATGGAACTTGGGTGTTGATAAGGTGTAAACCATAATCCACCAAAATGGATGATTGATATTAAGGATGACCTGATCCATCCCATGACCTTTGTTTGGTGTGCTTTGCTTGATCCTTGAGTGTGATTGTTGCATTCATGCATTCATGCACCCATTTGCATCCATATCATCAATAATAAGAAAATTTTCAAGGAACTTAAGAGGTCTATTTGCAAATTTTCAGACATGGAAAGACAAAGAAGGAATACGAAGAAGTACAACTTTAGACAAACCGACTTGAAAGAGCTAAGGAATTTGACATCCTATGTATTAGATCCCTTGGGTTTCAAGGCTCGTTTTAGGAAGCTTCTGTCTGTTCAAACTACTCAAGTGGACGAAGGATTGATGAGTGTATTGATGCAGTTTTATGATCCCTTGTACCGTTGCTTCACATTTCCGGATTTCTAGCTTTTGCCCACGCTTAAGGAGTATGCCTACCTTGTGGGTATACCTATTCTAGACCAGTTGTCATTCAGTGGCTTAGAGAGTATTCCTACTTCTCAAGAGATAGCTACTATGTTGCATATGGATGAATCTCTGGTTGATGCGCATATGACTACCTGTAGCGGTGTATTCGTTACCATTAGAAATATTAACTAAATCCAAGGTAAATCATACAAGTCGAGTCGCCACCACACTTCAATTTATCCAAAGGAATAGTTAGAAAGCGAACAAAAACCTAAAAGTGTTATCAAATCAAAAACTAGTAAAAATGTCAGAGATCTGGGTAAGGGGGTTGGTTATACAATGGGAAGGTTTTAAGCACCCAAAACATCCTAGGTACTCCTAAGGAGCCCTTTTCGCATTTGTTGTAAGGTTGGTATTTTGTGAAAATTTATTTGTGAAAACATGATTGAAGATATAAGAAGAGAATATACAAGTTTATTTACATTTTGTGTTTGGATGGATAAACCCATTGCCTACGTACCATCTTAAAAAAAGATTAGGATCAAAACCTCGTAGTTCGGGGTAAAAATCTCAAAATGAGTTGGTGAATTGATTGGTCCAAAAGCCTTAAGGTCTTTTGTTATCCAAGGGAGAAAACTCAACCCAAAACCACAAATCCACCATGTGAGGATAGCTTCAACATGCTAGTGAGGGGTTAACCCTATAATAAGCATGGAAGACTCATTGTCCATCACTAAGGATATAGGTGAGTATTACATCTAACTCAAGGATAACTCAAACCTAATAGCTAAAGATTATGAAAGGTTTTGATTAAGGAAGTCGCCATTTAAACCACAAAAGACATTTGAATGGGTTATATTTACCAATGAGAAATATTTACAAAATATGGTCAAAGTTGATTTAAAAGTTCAATTCAAAATCAGTGTTAAGAAAAGAAAATTTGAAAATCAAAAGCATAAGGCTTAGGTTTCTAATATTTGAAAAGAAGTGTTAAATGTTTGCACAAATTTTTTTGCTTGGGTTAGAGTGGAGGGAAGAAGAAGAATGGCTAAAGTCCTAATCATACAAGAGGTAAGAGATAAGAAACAAGACTACAAATGGAGTTCCTCTCTTGAGATCATAGTGATGATCCAAGTAGCTCCCATCCTTTGGAATAAGTAAGATGAACAAATACTCAAGCAAGCAAGCACACAATCACAACAAGCTCCTAGGAATCTTCCAATGGCTTTTAGATCTCTCTCTTTTAGAAACTTATGGCAATGGTTCCTCAATTTGGCTCAATGTTGGGATCCCTAGCACAAGAACACACACATTACAAAGTTCCATAATTCAATCAAAGAATGGACAAGAGGGAGTTTAAAATTTAATCCTTTCAATGTTCATCTTCAAGCTTTAAGCATTCTAAAGGCATGAGGCCTAGTTGCTCTTTGACATTTTAAGCACTCTAAAGGCATGAGGCCTAGTTTCTCTTCAAACTTCATTAGCTTGGGTAAGGTCTTAATTATCTAAGTCCTTTTATCCATTTTTTCAATTGGTCAACAACAATCAAAACACAAACACAATGGCATATACACAATTATGTTCTCAAGTGAGCAAAAGGCAAATTGCATTAACATAAACATGTGCTCAAGTGAGCAAAAGGAAAAGCAAATGAATAATATGTATAAGGATAATAAATTACATAAATGTAAAGAGCAAGAAGTAAATGTTAATGGTTAATGGTTAATGTTAGTAGTTAATGTGCCATAAGGAAAATTTAGCGCTATGTTAAGCAATCGTAATTGGACTTATGTAGAAGTCACAACTATCTGAGGCCGGTCAATAATAATGTAGGAAACAACACAAGTTAGAAGTCTTGATTAGTGAACCAAGTTCCAACAACTTGCCATGCCAAAAAGAAGAAGAGAAATGATCTTGTATTGGTTTAAGTTCTTTGCATGATTTAGGAAGCAATCTATCCTTAATGCAAAGTCATTCAATTGATCTATTGATCAAGATGAATTAGATTTGAATCAAGGAAGATTAAGCCTCCCTAATCAATGCTAACTTATTTACCTTTAACTCATTGATGCAAAAGAAAAGAAGAAGAAGAAGAAGAAGAAGAAGAAGATGGATAATGGAAATGAAAAGAATAAAGTGCATTAAAATAAAATGGAACATGCCAATCAACAAGTGTTGACCCATGACATTGAGGATCATGGTCAACTATCAAAAACAAAAGTGGGATGAAGATTGGAAGTCAAGAAATGAACACAATATTTTTGGCATTTTTTAATATTGGAAAATAAGCTTGAATTAAAATATTAAAGAAAGATCAAACTTCAAATTCACTTCAAATCAACTTTAAAAGGTCTAAGTGAATTATCCAAAGTTCAACATGGTCAAACAAAGTTTGACAAAAAATTTCAGCATTTTTAAAAGTCAGAAACTATTTTTAATCAATTAAAAATGAATAAAAATAACCTAATTGAACTAAAATATCAAATAAATATTAAATCAATTAAAAAATTGATGAGAATATTTTTCATAGATCCATCATCATTCAAATAGGTTGAGAAAATATTTTTGTATTTTTTGAATATCAAAAACTATTTAAAATGAATTAAAAATAACCAGAAAAGAGAAAATTCACAAAAAATATCAAATGATAAAATAAAAAATCTTAAAACTCATTTTTAAAAACTAGAATTAAAAAGAGAAATAATGCAATTGGTCCCATATTTTTTGGAATTAAAATGAGAGAGTTATGAGTTTTTGAAATAAAAGGAAATAAAGAAAATAAAATCAGAAATTGGAAAATAGCAAAAATCAGGAAGCGTTGGATGGATCCTCATTAATTGACGTGGAGGATCTGATGGTCATGAGCTGCGCGCGCACCATAGTCCAAGGTCAATGAGAAATACAAAGAATTAAATAAAGTCATAACATCCAAGCGTAGAGATTAAATCTGGAGATTGAGATCAATGGTCCACATTGAATCTGGCAATGAGATGGTGGTCAGCGCCACCGTCTTCTCCGTTGAGCTCCGTCGAAGGCCAAAAAACACAGAGGTTCAAATGCTTACTAAAATGGAAGATCCAGGCACCATTCGAAAGGTGAAGTGATGTACATCACTCCTATACCACTCACTTCCACTCTAGATTCCTATTAAGAGAGAAATCAGAGATGGAAGCTTGATGGTGTTCATCATGAACTTGCTCGATTTCAAAAATTAAGCATACAATAATGATGCCTCTATAGAGAGGACTTCAGATAACACAATATCAAGGCCAATAGATCAAAGAACAAAGAGATTCGAAGCAAAAACCAGTTGATCCACACCTTTGGATTATGAAGATTTGAGTCCCTTGCCTTGGTTCCTTTTGCAAAACATAACTTCAGTGGATCAAATGATGAAGGTTTAGGAACTTTAGATCTGGAAATTCGACCAAATTAAATTGAATTTCAGATCTGAATTTCTGAAGAAAGATGAACTTAGTTCCTTTGGTATGGTTGAGGATTCACTTTGCAGCATTTCAGGCGCCCTTAGGTTGGTTAATTATGAAGCATAGCACATGTATTTATAGCTGGAAATGGCTGAGTGCATGAGTTTACTCGTGTGCATGGCAAATGGATTTTCCTTGTATGGGCTTGTGTGATCATGTGGAAGGCCCAATGAGTATTGGAGTGACCTACTGAGCTCATGTGAATTGCAAATGGACGTGTACAAGAAGTGTAAACAGCTCATGCATGGCAATTTGAATTGAATTTCACAAAATGCACTTAATCTTCATGCCTTCGAAAATGGTGCTTCCAAACTCCAAATGCTACCTCATGAGTAATGGTTAGAAACCTTATTGCATAAGGAACAAATGATATGTTGATCAAAATTTCAATTGGTCCTTGGGAATTAGTGAATTTTGAGGTTAAAGTATAGGGTGCAAAACATGTAAAAGTGAAGTTTCCAAATTTGGCCAATGTTCAAGCCCTTCTGTCTCAGTGATGCAAGCTCTAAATGATAAAACCTCCAACATGAAAGTTGTAGATCTTTTCCAGAAAATCAATTTGGACTTAACATTTGCATCATTTGGGTTTCTGATGAAGAAGTTATGGGCACTTGAAGTTGGACTTTTTTACATTTCAATGCATTTGGCCCAAAGTGACCTATAATGTTTTGCATTATCCCATGTATTTATTTTGCGATTTTGGAAATTTGCTCAACATAACATTTGAATTAGACACAATACAATTTCCAATGCATTTGGTTCCACCTCAAAATCATAAAAAATGAATGCGTTATGTTCTTGGGAAGTTGACTCAAAATTAGGGTTTCAGTCAAAATGACCTATAATGTCTTAGAACGGGAGATGACTTTCCAAGCTTCAAATAAACTTTTGATGAACATGAAAGTTGTTCATATTGTCCTTAAGAACATTTTTTCTCTTTGGATCATCTCGATTTGACCAACACACAAAATGTTAGGTCTCAGTGCATTTCAAAATAGTCAGATGAATTGACTGATCAACTTCTCAAGTCCACAACTCATATCATGATGAATTGATGATTGAGGACACTCAAATAAGTTCAAAAATTAATGAAATATTGAATTAGAGAACTTCCCTTGATTGTATTTGACCATGGGCTAAAGTTGCTTCATGAGCAAGGCATTATAGATGATCAGATGAATTAGGGTTTCCTTGAGAAACAAACCTCAAACCCTTTTACTTGCTTTGATCAAAATGATGAATTGAGATACTAGGGAGGCATATTTGATGGGTGAGAGCTTTGGGAACCATTGCCATGCTTTCCTTCATCTTCTCTTGGCCATATCATTGCACAAAGGATCACCAAGAAGCTTTTGATCTTGTGACTGCTCAAGCTACAAACAAAAGATGTTAGTGACATATTTTTGGCTTTTGGTTAGTAAACAAAATGAGAAAAGCAATAATATACAATTCAAGCATGCTTGGTGATCTCAACCCACTCACAAGAGGTCCCACCCAAAGACAAGGGGAACCAAGATGCTTATGATCCTTGAGGCTTTGCAAATGCAATGTTGTGATGCCATGAGGGATCTTGGGGCCAAAATTGGGGTCTTACACTACCAAAGGTGGAATTTAAGGTCTCCCTTATGAGTTCCTCATTGCTCAAGCTACTATGTATAGGAAGGCCATGAGTGAGGACTCCTTTGAGGCCATATTTGTATTTCTCATCTATGGGCTGGTGTTATTCCCCAACATCGACAAGTTCGTGGATGTGAACGCTATTAGGATTTTCTCTACTCTTAATCCTGTTCCGTCTCTGTTGGGTGACACTTACTTTTCTTTGCATATGAGGAATGCAAAGGGTGGTGGTACCATTGTATGCTATTTGCCTCTGTTGTACAAGTGGTTTATTTCGCACTTGCCACACACGGTCGCCTTCAAGGAGAACAAAGGATGTCTACGGTGGTCCACGAGACTTATGCCTCTCACTAATGGTGATATATTTTGGTACAACCGTGTATATGATGGTGTGTAGATTATCGACTCTTGTGGTGAATTCTCCAATGTACCTCTTCTTGGTACATGTGGTGGGATTAACTCCAACCCTATTTTAGCGCATCGTCAACTTGGGTTCCCCCTAAAGGATAAACCCAATAACATTCTATTAGAGGGTGTGTTCTTTCAGGAGGGTAAAGATCCCCAAGGCTTGAAGGGCAGGATGGTCCGCGCTTGGCATAAGATCCATAGGAAAGGGAGGAAGGAGCTGGGTCCGAAGAACTGTATCGCTTTGGAGCCTTATACTTCTCGGGTTAGGAGGAGAGCTTTCGAATACCTCATGCCTTACGAGTATCCGAGACCTACACCTTTGGTTGTGGTTGGGCCTTCAACCCTCCCTGACCAAGGAGTAGAGGAGTTGAGAGACGAAGACCGTTCACGAGCTTGGATTTGTGAACGAGAGGAGTTGCTTCAGCAGATCAAGGAGAAGGATGCTTTGATAGAGTTCCTTGAGCATCAGGTTATTGATGATCCTGATGATGCATGGACTTCTCTACTTCCTCAGTCTTCCAAGTTTTGGAAAAGGAAGTACGATCGACTTGCCAAAGAGAAGGCAGATATAGAGGCAGCCTACGAGAGGGAGGTGAAGAGGCTCTGTGCATCTTATCTTCCTGTGTCCAGAGCTTTAGATGATTGCTTCTAGAGATCCATAGGATGTTCATTTCCCTTCTCTCTTGTATTGTATTTGGTTACCAAGGCTTTACTTCTTTGGTGTAAAAATATTTCCAGATATTATTGATGAGATATTTCCATATTTGATAAATGTTTAATATTTCCAATATTTGCAAATAGAACTCTAAAAGTTCCTCTGATAAATAAAAACAAATCATATGCACAAGCATTGCATGCATCATGTGCATAAGCAGGTTTTGCTCCAGGCTTCTTGTTCTATGGTCTAACTCTGTGTTCTTCATTTATTTTGAAGACAAGTTGACTCACCGGTATTACACCAGAGCCAACATTTCAAGACTGATGGATCATTTGGAACAAGAGAACCGCGAGCTGAAGGAGGAAGTGGCCAGATTTACTACCCTGATGGAGTCATTCATGGCTGCCCAGAGCCAGTCTTCTCCAACACCTTCAACTCCTCCCCAGAGGACAGTCATCTCTAAGATTGTCTCTTCAACTATGCCTACGGCCAGTGCACACTTTGCTCCAATGGCCATGCCAGCCGGATTCCCGTGGGGGATGCCTCCTAATTTTATGCCTGAGGGTCCTGCCCCCACTTTTGCTTCTCTGCCGGCATCTAGCCCAGTCCTTGCTGTTCCTCTTCCTGTCGTGCATACTATGCCCAGAGTAGACGACACCATCTATCATTCTGAGCCGTATGAGGCCCCAGATGTCTATGAAAAGATGGACGCTATGAACGATCAATTTCTTAAGCTCCGGAAGGAATTGAAAACCCTTCGAGGAAAGGATCTTTTTGGCAAGTCTGCTGCCGAACTCTACTTAGTTCCTAATGTGAAGATCCCTGTGAAACTCAAGGTCCCTGACTTTGAAAAATACAAGGGAAATACTTGCCCTCTCAGCCATCTGGTCATGTAGGCCAGGAAAATGTCTACTCAGACCGACAACGACCAACTGCTCATCCACTACTTTCAGGACAGTTTGTCCGGTGCTGCCCTACGTTGGTATATGGGTTTGGACAGTGCGAACATCCGATCCTTCAATGACCTTGGCGAGGCCTTCGTCAAGCAATATAAATACAATGTGGATATGGCTCCCGATAGGGATCAATTGAGGGCCATGTCCCAAAAGGATAAGGAAACGTTCAAAGAATACGCCCAGAGGTGGCGAGAGGTAGCAACACAGATCATGCCTCCGCTAGAAGAGAAATAGATGACCAAGATCTTTTTGAAGACCTTGAGTTCTTTTTATTATGAGCGGATGATTGCCAGCGCTCCTTCTGACTTCACCGAGATAGTGAATATGGGGATGCGTCTTGAAGAAGGAGTCAGGGAAGGGTGCCTGACCAGAGAAGAAGGCTCTTCTGCCAAACATTATGGGACGTTTGGGAAGAAGAAAGATGGTGAGGCACATGCTGTGACCTCCCATGTGAAACCAAGAAGACCCTCTGTGACGAGGAAGACCCTGCGTCCGACCGGTAACCAGCACCAGGTGGCTCATATAGAACCTGTTTTCAGAGATAACCAACAGTTTCAGCATCACAACAATAGTCAGCAACAACAACATCCGCAATATCAACAACAACAGCACCGTCCGCAACAGCGGGCCAACCAGCCTCGAAACAGTAATCAAACCAGCACAAGTTACAAGAGGAAAAGGGTCACCTTTGATCCTATACAGATGACGTATGTGTAAGACCCCAATTTTGGCCCTAAGATCCCTCATGGCATCATATCATAACATTGCATTGCCTCAAGGATCATTGGACACCTTGCTTCCTTCCCTGTGGGTGGGATCTTTCTTGAGAGTGGTTCTTGATCACCAAGCATTGCTTGCATTTGTATGTCATTGATTTTCTTTCAATCACCAACCAAAAATGTACAAAAATATGTCATTAACCTTTGTTACTTGCAGCTTAAGCAATCAACAGTCAAGGCAATTCAAGTGAATCTTGTGTGCAAGAGATGAAGTCTCCATTGAGTTATTGGACCATGTGATCATTTCATTGAGCTTATTTGAGCTATAGGTTCATTTTGGAGCAAGTTCCCAAGTGGTTGAGGCCACAAATTCATCAGAACAATTTCAGGTCATCTAAGGGCCTATGTAGTCAACTGAAAAGTCAACTGTGGGTTTTGAATTGAGAAATTGAGTTTCTTCGTCCCATTCATGTCCAAATTATGCTTATTCATCATTTCAAAGATCAAGGTTGAAGAATTTGAAGTCAAGTCAAAAGTTTCCAAAAATGGAAAGTGACCTATAATTTCAACTTTCCAAAAACGGCAAGTTTTTAATCCAACTTCAACTCAACTTTCCAACATCAAAGAAGCTTCAAATCAAATTTTGTCCAACATGAAAGTTGAAGATCTCTCTCTCCCATTTCCAAAAATTCCAAGATCATGAGTATCTGATGAATGGTTGAGGAGATATGATCAAATCATTGCCAAGTATACATGGGATTTCAAATGACCATAACTTTTGATTCATAGCTGCAAATTGAGTGGTTCTTTTTGCAATATTCTTATCTTGACCTCTAATTTCCAAATCATGCATCACATTACATAAAATCTCATCACATGATCACTTGCATATCCATGCCTTTTTTGGAGGGAAATTGCAAAATTCAAAAATGGTGCACAATGGGGACTTTCTACCATTGCCATTGAGTTTAAAAATGGTGCACAATGGGGACTTTCTACCATTGCCATTGAGTTTAAAAGATGATCGTGTAGTTTCAAGATTCTGCTCTTCAAGAGGTCAAGTTTCGATCCTCTTAATTTTGAAATTCATTGCTATATTCTTGTAGATCTAGGTTTGCTGATGATTCTGAGCTAAAAATCGTGTGAATTGTTGCATTATTGAGCAAGATATGTGTGTTTAAAGTTTTGCATCCAAAAATGTTTCTCATCGATTCTCTCTTGTTATGATTATTTATGCTTAGTTGTTTGTTGATCCGTGCTCTATGTTGCATGAGGATTCGTTTGGTATGCTTTTTGTGGATTTCTGGAAAGTTTCTGGAAAATCTGGAAATTCGTATGAATGTTCATGTTACTGTTCATCTTCTTCCTCATGAAGAAGATGAAGATTCATAGGTAGCGACGGATCCTTCATAGTTAGTGACGGATCTGGGCAGCGCTAGGGTTACAGGTAAAACGACATTGATTTGGCTTGGCGCGCGTTCCATTTGAAATTCAACTTGGTTCGATTCTGGCGCATGACATTTTCGAATGTTCATTCATTTTATGCATTTCCCTCCTATTTTCCATGTACATGTCCATTTTGATTTTTATTTTTTCATCAACTTAGAAAAATCATAACAAATTGAAAAATGATCCAAAAAATGCCTGGTTTTTTTCTACTTGATCCTTAGGATGTCTAAAATATAATGATGATAATTTCATAAGCTGTGCACGGCTGGATTTTGATTGGTGCTAGAATCTTTGATCATATGTGCTTTTGTGACCTTGCCTTTCTCTTTCTATTGTGAAATGCTTGATTTTAATCCAATGGACGTGAAATTTTACATGATGATTCTAGACACATTGTTGGATGTTTTAGGCTTGGTTTGGTATTTTTCCCATTTACCATTTCTGTTTTATGCATGTGTTAGCATGGTGTGACAATTTGTGTCACACATTTGATTGTTTAACTTGTACAATTTAATTTCCATGCCATTTGATCTTTGATGCTTCTGATTTTTTGTATGTTAATCATGTTGTATGTGTTGAATGCTCATGAATGTTTCCAGAATTATTTGAATCATTTTTGTTTTGTTTTGGAATTTTCATTCATGATGATCATATATGAGCTTTGAAATTGCCTTTGACTTCTTTTGATCATGAAATGCTTTTGCTTAATGATTTTGATGTGATCCTTTTTAGGATATGTTAATATGTGTTTGAAGTTGCATTGTGTTGAATTTCAGCTCCTGTTTTGAATTTTTTCTTCACCTTTGACCCTAGGCTTTGACCTAGTGGTTTGTACTTACATGTGAGCTTTGAATTTCAAGTTCAAGCATCCAAATTCCATGGTTAATGATGCTTCATCACTTGAATGTTGATATTTGCTTTTGATTGCTAACATTTTCTGTTTTGTAGGTTGATGATAACTCACTTGAGTTTGCCCTATGGCTTTTGTGTTGTACATTGGGATTGTCTGTTTATTATTGACTATTGTCTGTTTGTCTGAGTATTGTACTGATTTGTTTAGTTGTTTTCACAGGTACCTAAGTTGCTTTAAGTTCATTTGAACTTTGCTTTGCTTTTGCTTGTGGTTGGCATACCACTTAGGTATAATCCCTAATCTTCATGTAGTCTGGAAGACCTGCTGTTATTGGCAGGCACCTGTCTGAAGCCCTCCTTAAGAGGCCATGTTTTTGCTTGTTTAATTTTGTGCCAAGCAGGTAAAGTCCTCTTAAGAGGCAATTGGCAGATAAAAGGGATGTGTAATCCATCCTCTGCTACTCAGTGTGTCATTCACTTTGCTCACACCATGTGTTGATGCATTGTGAATAAGAACCCAAGATCTTATAGAGTCAACCATATGTGGAGAAGAGTTCCTACATTCTGAACTCCCACACTTTCTATTGTTTAAAGCTCTCCCAGGCCAGGGATAAGAGCTATGAGGCATAACCCTCATCTCCATTTCATCTGCTTCACCCTAACTCTCAATGTTAGGGTTAAGAGCTCAAAACACCCCATTCCAGTTGGCTTGTTTCTAAAGCCTAACCTTGCTTGAGCCCATTGATTGTATATAGTGTGTGCTAATTGGTTTCTTGTTGGCTTGTTTGCCCATATGTGCATAATTGTTTGTGTGTGCCTTTGTGCATTATTTTCATCTTTGAGCATCAATTGTATATCATTTCAAGATCATTGTTCATTTCTTTGTGACATTTTGCTTTGCCCATTGAGGAGTCAATTGTAAGTCCATTTATTGGCAGTTGTTTCCTGTGATCTGGTAGGAGATGGAACTAAGACCATTAATTGGCATTCCTTTCCTAGGAGTCGAGTGTAAGACCATTTATTGGCAACTTGTTTCCTCTTGCTTATTGCATTTGTTTTATTTGCTTTGTGAGACTAGTGTAAGTCCATAGATTGGCATCTGGTATCCATGTTCCCTTTGAGCTTTTGGGAGACTAGTGTAAGTCCATAGATTGGCATCTGGTATCCATGTTCCCTTTGAGCTTTTGGGAGACTAGTGTAAGTCCATAGATTGGCATCTGGTATCCATGTTTTTTTTGTGAGATTGCTGTAAGTCCATTGATTGGCATCCGGTATCTATCTTTTGGTTTTATGAGATTGGTGTAAGTCCATTGATTGGCATCCGGTATCCATTTATGTTGGCTTTGCCTGATACTTTGTTTACCTGTTATTGACTTGTTGCCTTTTCCAAAGGAATCACTTGGATCATCTACATATGATCTCAAGAGGTGAACATCTAAGAAGTTTTACATCCCTTAACCTCCCACCTTTTGTTCTTTAGACCTCCATTTTGCATTGTTAACTCAAACCAAAAATATTGTGCAAACATTTTCATTTCTTTTCAAACTAGAAACCTAGGCCTTAAGCCTTTGATTTTCAAACTTCATTTTCATAATACTTCTTTTGAATTGAATTCTAATCATACTTTGACCATCTTTTTGTGAATAAATTCTAATTGATTAATTTCACTCATTCAATTGTTTTGTGGCCTTTGTCCACTTCTTGATAAGTTTTCATACATTAGCCATAGATCTCAATTATCTTAGTGGTTGATGTGAATCTCACCTTTTGTCCTTAGTGATTGAATTGTAAGACTTCCTTGCTTATTATAGGGCATGGTCCCTCACTAGCAAGTTGAAGCTTTTCTCACATGGTGGACTTGTGGTTGTATAGGTTGAGTTTTCTCCCGTGGATAATGAAAGACCTTAGGGCTTTTGTTTAAATTCGATCAACTTACTTTTTGGAAATCTTTTAGCCGAACTACGGTGTTTTGATCCTTACCTTCCATGGAAAGGTACGTAGGCAACGGGTTCATCCGTTCAAACACAAAAATAATAAAATTTGTACATTCTTTTCTCATCTTCCCAATCAATGTTTGCACAATAAATATTTTCATAAACAATAGCTTTTGCAACAATTTGTGAAAAGGGTTCCCTAGGAGTACCTAGGATGCTTTGGGTGCCTAACACCTTCCCTTTGCATAATTACCCCCTAACCCAGATCTCTGACCTTTCATTGTGTAAAACTTCTTAGGCTTTTGTTTGCTTTTTAGCCATTCCTTTGGATAAATAAAAGTGCGGCGGAGACTCGATCTTTGTATGCTTTGCTTTTGGTTTAGTCAATAAATCATAAAGTGACGAATACACCGCTACAGAAAAGTGGCGACTCTGTTGGGGACAATTGAGTTTTCCTGGTGGGTTTGCCTACTTTTCACACTTTGTTGTATTATATTTGTTATATGACATATTTTTGTACAATTTGGGATTACTGTACTGATTGTAATTCTTGAATTGCTTAATATATCAATTGCTTGCTTGCTTTGGTGATCTCTGTGAGATGAGTTCTATACCCGAACTCGAGTGCACCCTATGATAGGAGAATGGCATAGTCTAGTCGACTTGTGTGGAGTTATTCCTTAGCAAGTTGACTTGCGAGTCCATTCACTTGGTGGAGGTCATGTTGGATTAATGATGTCACACAAGTTATTTGTGGTTAGGCATTATTCTTTCAATATGTGCCTTAGAAGCCAAGGACCTTAGTTTACCAAGTCCATCTTGGCCTATTTTTAGGACGTAGTGCGGAGGTCGTTCAAATGTCAGATTTGATGCGATTGTTGCGCGATACTACACTCATAAGAGTCTCTCTTGAGAATATTTTTGGAATACGAGTATTCGTTCCTCCGATAATATTCGAAAGATGGGATGATGACTATGGGAACCTCTTGTAGAACATGTTCGGCTGGTTTAAACCATAGTACACTCCCTTTGGGTGGTTCTTCACCGAGACTCCCTGCTCGTGACTCGCAACAAACCCATGATTCATGGTTGAGTCATTCGGACATCCTTAATATCAATGGAACTTGGGTGTCGATAAGGTGTAAACCATAATGCACCAAAATGGATGATTGATATTAAGGAGGTTTGAGCCGGTTCATATATCGTTAATATCAATGGAACTTGGGTGTTGATAAGGTGTAAACCATAATCCACCAAAATGGATGATTGATATTAAGGATGCTATGAGCTTTCCCATGACCTTTGTCTGGTGTGCTTTGCTTGATCCTTGAGTGTGATTGTTGCATTCATGCATTCATGCATTCATGCATTCATGCATTCATCTGCATCCATATCATCAAAAAATGAGAATTTTTTTTAAGGAAGTTAAGGGGTTTCTTTGCAAAAAAAAAAATCAAACATGGAAAGACAAATTTGTAAAATTCAATGAGATATTTCCATATGCAATAAAATGATTAATATTTCAAAGTTTGCAAATAAAACCCTCGAGTTCCTTTAAAATAAAAACAAATCATATGCACCAGCATTTCATGCATCATTTGCATAAGCAGGTGTTGTTCTCAGCTTCTGGTCATGTGGTCTGATCTCTGTGCTCTTCATTTATTTTGAAGACACGTTGACTCCCCGGTACTACACCAGAGCCAACTCTTCCAGTTTGATGGATCACCTAGAGCGAGAGAACCGTGAGCTCAAAGAGGAATTTGCCAGACTAAGTGCTTTTGATGGATTTATTCCTGGTTAGCCACTTGTCTTCCTTCTCGTATATTGATGCTGAGGATGAAGTTGGAACGCCTTTCCAAGCTTTGTCTATTGCTGAGCCGATTGAGAAGAAGTCTCCTTCATTTGCTTCCTATCGTGATGCAAAGCTGGCCATTGAATGTGGTGCAGTTGCTGGTTTAGGAAAAATGATCGAGCTTGAAGACAACAAGTCCCGGGCTGGCATTGGCTATTCTTCTAGGGTCTTCAACAACAAAGGGTTGTTCGAGAGTGGAGGTTTCATTCACGCCGATCAAGCTGAGGAAGTTGTTGTTATTCTGGAAGAAGATGCAGAGGACTCTGACAACTTTGTTATCCCTGGCGGGATCTGCCACAATTGGGTCGCTGTAGATGTTCCTACAGTCATTCATAGATCAAAGTAAAGCTTCACTTTGTTTAAAAACCCTTCTCCCATGCCAAAAGGAGAAGTGATGACATTGTTGGCAAGCATTTAATACAATGATATTTCATTCAATTGATGCATGTTAAACATTTGTTTTTCCAATTGTTTTCACTTTTTGCTTTTTTGCATGAAATCGGTGATCACAAAAAACCCTGAAAAACAAATCAATCTTTTCATCTGCATAATGATTTTCTTGTTTAAATTCTAAAGCTTTTCATTATCCAAAATCATTATGCAGGGATTTCTAAACCCATTGAACATAATGATCCAACGCCATCTCCCAATCTTGAATTCCCTGTATTCGAGGCAGAGGAAGATGATGTTGAAGGGGATTCCTGACGAGATTACTCGTCTTCTTGAGCATGAAAAGAAGATCATTCAGCTGTATCTTGAGAATCAGCAAAACAGTCAAACTGGGGCATTACAAACATAATAAAAAAAAAAGAGGGGGTGAAAAATAAAAGAATCAAAAATCAAAATCAAAATTCAAAGAAAAGAAAACAAATAAAAGAAAAATGATACCCTCAAATCCCAAGTTGACTGATGCTGAATGGATTCAG
This sequence comes from Lathyrus oleraceus, assembly GCF_024323335.1. Lineage (NCBI taxonomy): Eukaryota > Viridiplantae > Streptophyta > Magnoliopsida > Fabales > Fabaceae > Lathyrus > Lathyrus oleraceus. The sequence continues at coordinate 78,189,210 of NC_066582.1, read as the reverse complement.
AGTCGTTACGACCAGCTGAATTTGATTGAAGAGAAAAGATTGACTGCCATGTGCCATGGTCAGTTATATCAACAGAGAATGAAGAAAGCATTCGATAAGAAGGTCAAGCCTCGTGTGTTCCGAGAAGGTGACCTCGTGCTCAAGAAAGTCTTATCTTTCGCGCCCGATTCCAGGGGCAAGTGGACTCAAAACTATGAAGGTCCATATGTTGTCAAGAGAGCCTTTTCAGGCGGTGCTTTGATGCTCACAACTATGGATGGGGAGGATTTCACTCGTCCTGTGAATTCAGATGCAGTCAAGAAATACTTTGCCTAAAAATAAAAACAGAATAGTTCGCTAAGTTGAAAACCCGAAAGGGCGGCTTAGGCAAAAATGAGCGTCTCGGTGGAAAACCCGAAAGGGCGATCCAGGCAAAAATTAGAGACTTGAAAAAAAAAAGTATATTTGCATCCCGCTAGATTGAGTACCTCACCCTGGGGAAATCTAGGCAAAAATTAGGGATTTGGCAAGTAACTGCATCCTGACAAGACATTCTGTTTCACAACTGTCTTTTCGTCAGAGATTCTCGCTCAGTCGTCGTCAACTGAAGCTTCAAATACATCGGATTCAAATTGGTAGACAAATGGTCATTATGTTCAATGTAGCCCTCTTCCAGTATATATCACCGATTTCAAATTTGTACAGATCTATGGAGTCTTGCCTTTTGCAGGCTACCATTCCATCAAATAAATTTGAGCTTTTATCCAATTATTTGCACTCTTATTTGTTTCATTTCAACAAATGTTTTGCATGTTTTAATTGATAAAATGTCATTGTTTTAAACAATAAAAAATTTCAAAGTTGTTTTTAAACAAACTGAACATTCACAATGATGAAAGGATACTTAAGAATTTCTCAGTGCTCTCCCAAGGTGGCATGATTTCCAACAGGGTAAGACATTTGTTCATATTCCTGGCATGGTGGTTGTATCCTCTTTCTCCAGATTGTTATTGGGGTTGTTCCCCAAGCAGAGCTTCTGTTGAGATTTTGTGTTCCCAAAGCAGAGTGCTTGTTGGAAACTTCAGTTTTCCTCCCCAGTAGCATTCTCTCCCCGGCATGGGTGTTTTCCTTTTGGAAGATTCGGTGGGTGGGTTGATATCCCGGTACTTCGTCACTCTCCTCAGTGTAGTCGCCAGCGGAGCTGTTGGTATGATGTACTTCATCTATGCTATCTCCCCATCAGGGTGCTTGTTGAGGTTTATACCTCTCCTCCCTTCAACAGAGCAGTGATTCTTGCCTCCTCAGCAGTTGTGGTATTTTGTGAAGGTTCAGTATTTGGTGGTTGATCCCTAGCTCTCCTTCTCTGCCTTAGATAAATCCCCAGTAGTGTTGTGGTATGGTGGATTGTATCTGTGATGGTTCCTCTCTTGCAGAGATTTGGTGATTTCCTGATGCTTTTGATCCCCAGTAGAGTTGCTTGTGTGCAGAATCTACTTGTGCGATCTATTCTCCCTCAGTGGATTTATCCCCAATGGAATTGCTGACAGTATCCCCAGTAGAGTTTCTTGTGCGGCCAGATTCTACTGGTGTGGTCTGTTTTTGTAGAAGTTCTTGCCTGTGCAGTGAGCTCCTGTTTCCAAGCTGAGACTGGTGATTCCCCTACAGAAGTCTCATGATTTCTCCGCTTCCCCAACATATTTGTATTTGTGGCAGTTGCTGCCTTTTGTGAACGTCTGTTCCCCAGTTGGGTTGATTGATGATCCATCGCTCAGAGATTTTATGATTTCTTGATATCTCTGGATTTTTCCCAGCAGGTCTTTGCTTTTTAGCATTCAGATCTCCAGCAGATTGGCTTTCCAGTTGGATTTCTTGGTTTTTCCTCTGGAAGTGTAGTACCGGGCGTTTGATTCCTGGATCTGTTTGTGTTAGAAATGTCTGTTTTGTCAGCATTCATCAAACATAAATCACGCATATTCATGCATACATTCAACATTTAGATATTCATGTTGCATTTTTTCCATATATCTTTTGTTTGTTGTCTGCTGCTATTGGTGATATAGATCTCTCCAGTAGATCTCTCCAAGCAGAGGTCAGGTGTTTAATATCTCAATATAGAGTCAGCCCCATAAGCAGAAAGTGTCTGTCTTTCCTTCTGCAGTTCCCCACTGAGATATATCCTCGTGGATGACGGTTGTTTCCGTTTCCTCCCAACACATATATTGGGATGGGTTTTCCCTATTGAGTTCTATCCTCATTAGGACGAGTCTTGATTCAGTTTGCCTTTTTGGTTTGATCCTGAATTGGCCTTTTTCAACTGTCTCTTGTGCTTCCCTGTGGAATAAATGAATAAATTGCCCAGTAACCGGCAATAGCTCATCTTATCCCCAGCGGAGTTTTGGGCCTTCTACCCAGTAACCGGTAGTTATAAGTCCTGTCCTTTATGGTTTTCTACCCAGTAACCGGTGGTTGTAAATCCTGTGTACCTTTTTTCCCTTTTGTGGAATCTGTGGTTGTGAACTTTTTGTTCCTCAGCAAGAGTTTGTGGTTTTCTACCCAGTAACTGGTAGTTATAAACCCTATTTTTGTTTTCCCCGTGCGGAGTTGTGATCCTTTCACTCCCCACATAGAGGCTTTGGTTTTCTACCCCGTATTCGGTATTTGTAAACCCTAATTCTTTTGTATCCTCATCAGTGTTGTGGCCCTCTACCCAGTAACCGGTAGTTGTAAGTCCTATCTCTATTCCCCTAACAGAGGTAACCTTTGTGGTTCATTCTGATTGGTGGTGGATTTTGTGGTCTTCTACCCAGTATTCGGTAGTTGTAAATCCTATGTTGTTGTTGTCTCCCTAGTGGAGTCTGTGCTTTCTTGTGGATAATTGCCGTATGCTAGCAATTTTATCCTCAGTTGAGTCTTTGGTATTCTACCCAGTAGTCGGTAGTAGTAAACCTCTTGTTTCCTCAGCCAGAGTCTTTGGTATTCTACCCAGTATTTGGTAGTTGTAAATCCTTTGTTCTCCCCTTTGCAGAGTTAACCTTGTCGTTCATCCTAACTGATGATGGTTACTCTTTGTGGTTATCAATATCCAGTATTCGATGTTGATATTTCCTTGTTTGGGTATTTGCTCTGAGTAAGAACTTGTATCCCCAACAAGTTTTTGTGGATAATTGCCGTATGCTAGCAATTTTATCCTCAGTGGGTCCTTTCACCATTTGCCAGTGATTTGTTCCCCGGATCATTGATTGTTTATCAATGCATCCCCGGTGATTCCTCTTTCATTTACCCTTTTGTTGGTAATGTTTGTTGCTCCCTTTGATTGGTCATCATTATATACCTAGTTTTGGTATCCCGATGCCTTTCTTTTCGGTTGATTTATCCTTTATTAACCCAGTAACCGGTTGTGGATAATCTTCCATGCGAGTATACTATCCACGTTCTGACGGTAATGGATAATATATCTCATGCACTCTTCAGTCGAAGCCTGTTGTGTTTCCCCAGTCGAGTAAGATTCGTATTTCCTTTTGCGGAATCGAATGTTCATTGTTTCCCCTTTTGTTGAGCGTATCTCCCAGTAACCGGTGATATGTCTCCTGGATAATTGCCGGATGCTTGCAATTTATCCCCAGCGAGTTATCTTTCGTCTACCCTGTTGTTGTTGGTAATGATTGTTTCTCTTTTCGGTCGGTCACCTATTATATGCCCAGTAACCGGTATCCCTGGTGTTCCTTCCATGCGAGTATATTATCTACGTTCTGACAGTAATAGATAATATATCTCATGCACTCTTTGGGTCAAATCTTTTGATTTTTTCTCCAGCAGAGTAAGATTCATATTCTTTGTAGAATCGAATATCCATCCTATAAACAAGTTTGCGTTTTGCTCTCTTCAGGATGATGAGTGTTTTGGCAGTAAAAACCAATTCACGTCTCGGTTGATCACCTATTATATGCCCAGTAACCGGTATCCCTGGTGATTTTTCCTTTCGAGTATATTATCTACGTTGTGGCGGTAATAGATAATATATCTCATGCGAGTATACTATCCACGTTCTGACGGTAATGGATATTATATCTCATGTGCTCTTTGGTTGAAGCATTTTGTCCTTCCCCATTTGAGTAAGATTCGTTTTCCCGTTGCGGAGTCGAATGTCCATCCTGTAAGTCGATTTGCTTTTTCAAGCCCTCCTTTCGGATGATGAGTGTTTTGGCATATATACCAATTCACGCTTTGGTCGGTCACCTATTATATGCCCAGTAACCGGTATCCATGGTGTTCCTTCCTTTCTGCTCCCTATTATGACCTTGGTCCCCTGTGGAGTCAGATTTTCCTGAGTTGATGTACCTTTTTCAGGTCTTTCTCAGATGTTTTGGTTGATTGATATCTCTCACCCTTATACCGGTCTTAGATATTCATTCTTCCTGAGCTTGTTGTTCTTTCACTCAGTAGCCGGTGTTTAGATCACATCTCTCTTTGAGCTTGTTACCCAGTAACCGGTAACACCTCATCTTGCAGTTTTTCCCCAGGAGAGTCTCTTTGTTAGACATTTCCCGGTGGAGTTACTGTTGTGATTTTACCCTTTTGTTGTATTGGCGTTTTCCCCAATATATGCAATTTTTCCCGGCAGGGAGGTTTTGTGTGAATCTTTCCCCAGTCCGAGTCCGGATTTTTATCCGAAGTATCCTCTGTGGATAGTTTGAGTCAGCTTGAGTCTTTCCAATGGATTGTGTTCCCTTTGGAAACTTCTTCATTTTCCCGGTTTGAGTCCTTTGCTCCTCAGTGAGTCCCCAGTCCAGTCGTGTCATGCTCACGCAGTGTCTAGTTTTTCCCTAATTCAGAGTCGTGTCTTGCTCACGCATTCTTTCCTTTGTTATCCCCATGAGAGTCCTGTTAGAGTCTCTGTTCCTGGTGAGTGTATTACTCCGATGGATCGTTTTTTCTTCTTTGTGGACCTATCTCCACAGAGTTGGTTTGTTTTGCATGCATGCATCTGCATCATGAGGTCTCTTAGGGACCAAAATTTGTCTCATTACTGTTATTTAAGCCCATTCTACCGCGTCAAGATGAAGATTTTAACCTTCACTTCTCCGGCTAGAATGACCTTAAATAGGGGCATCTGTAAGACCCCAATTTTGGCCCTAAGATCCCTCATGGCATCATATCATAACATTGCATTGCCTCAAGGATCATTGGACACCTTGCTTCCTTCCCTGTGGGTGGGATCTTTCTTGAGAGTGGTTCTTGATCACCAAGCATTGATTGCATTTGTATGTCATTGCTTTTCTTTTAATCACTAACCAAAAATGTACAAATATATATCATTAACCTTTGTTACTTGCAGCTTAAGCAATCAACTGTCAAGGCAATTCAAGTGGTTAAGGCCCCAAATTCATTGAGCTTATTTGAGCTATAGGTTCATTTTGGAGCAAGTTCCCAAGTGGTTAAGGCCCCAAATTCATCAGAACAATTTCAGGTCATCTAAGGGCCTATGCAGTCAACTGAAAAGTCAATTGTGGGTTTTGAATTGAGAAATTGAGTTTCTTCATCCCATTCATGTCCAAATTATGCTTATTCATCATTTCAAAGATCAAGGTTGAAGAATTTGAAGTCAAGTCAAAAGTTTCCAAAAATGGAAAGTGACCTATAATTTCAACTTTCCAAAAATGGCATGTTTTTGATCCAACTTCAACTCAACTTTCCAACATCAAAAAAGCTTCAAATGAAATTTTCTCCAACATGAAAGTTGAAGATCTCTCTCTCCCATTTCCAAAAGGTCCAAGATCATGAGCATCTAATGAATGGTTGAGGAGATATGATCAAATCATTGCCAAGTATATATGGGATTTCAAATGACCATAACTTTTGATTCATAGCTCCAAATTGAGTGGTTCTTTTTGCAATATTCTTCTCTTGACCTCTAATTTCCAAATCATGCATCACATTACATAAAATCTCATCACATGATCACTTGCATATCCATGCCTTTTTTGGAGGGAAATTGCAAAATTCAAAAATGGTGCAACATGGGGACTTTCTACCATTGCCATTGAGTTTAAAAGATGATTCTAAGTGACTTTGATGAAGTAAGTGGTACTGTTCACCTGGGATTAGTCCATGCACCATGCAATTTTGATTTTTTGCAAAACACCTTATTTTCATTAACCAAATTAATCATGGATTAGCAAGGTGATTAAGAAAGCATATAAATACCTAAACATAACAAAATTTGAGGGAGGTTAATCACAATTCACCATTTCAAGATCTAAGAATTTTCTCCCTCCAAAATTTTCTTCAAACTACATTTCAAAATTCTTCAACATAACACCTTGTTTTTGTTAAAGATTCATGATCAGTGAGTTGATTATAGTGTGAATCAAGTGTTGGTTTGTTGAATTCGTGCAAGAATCAAGTAGTTGAAGCTCATGAAGTTGAAGATGGAAATTCAGAATTAAGCTAGATCTACACGTGTTCAAGCTTTCTTTTCTTCATCAAACATCATCACAAACATTCTGGACTGGATTTGGATCATTTGGAGCTGAGGACCGTGCAGTTTCAAGATTCTGCTCTTCAAGAGGTCAAGTTTCGATCCTCTTAATTTTGAAATTCATTGCTATATTCTTGTAGATCTAGGTTTGCTGATGATTCTGAGCTAAAAATCGTGTGAATTGGTGCATTATTGAGCAAGATATCTGTGTTTAAAGTTTTGCATCCAAAAATGTTTCTCATCGATTCTCTCTTGTTATGATGATTTATGCTTAGTTGTTTGTTGATCCGTGCTCAATGTTGCATGAGGATTCGTTTGGTATGCTTTTTGTGGATTTCTGGAAAGTTTCTGGAAAATCTGGAAATTCGTATGAATGTTCATGTTACTGTTCATCTTCTTCCTCATGAAGAAGATGAAAATTCATAGGTAGCGACGGATCCTTCATAGTTAGTGACGGATCTGGGCAGCGCTAGGGTTACAGGAAAAACGACATTGTTTTGGCTTGGCGCGCGTTCCATTTGAAATTCAACTTGGTTCGATTCTGGCGCATGACATTTTCAAATGTTCATTCATTTTATGCATTTCCCTCCTATTTTCCATGTACATGTCCATTTTGATTTTTATTTTTTCATCAACTTAGAAAAATCATAACAAATTGAAAAATGATCCAAAAAATTCCTGGTTTTTTGCTACTTGATCCTTAGGATGTCTAGAATTTAATGATGATAATTTCATAAGTTGTGCATGGCTGGATTTTGATTGGTGCTAGAATCTTTGATCATATGTGCTTTTGTGACCTTGCCTTGCTCTTTCTATTGTGAAATGCTTGATTTTAATCCAATGGACGTGAAATTTTACATGATGATTCTAGACACATTGTTAGATGTTTTAGGCTGGGTTTGGTATTTTTCCCATTTACCATTTCTGTTTTATGCATGTGTTAGCATGGTGTGACAATTTGTGTCACACATTTGATTGTTCAACTTGTACAATTTAATTTCCATGCCATTTTATTTGATGCTTCTGATTTTTTGTATGTTAATCGTGTTGTATGTGTTGAATGCTCATGAATTTTTCTAGAATTATTTGAATCATTTCTGTTTTGTTTTGGAATTTTCATTCATGATGATCATATATGAGCTTTCAAATTGCCTTTGACTTCTTTTGATCATGAAATGCTTTTGCTTAATGATTTTGATGTGATCCTTTTTAGGATATGTTAATATGTGTTTGAAGTTGCATTGTGTTGAATTTCAGCTCCTGTTTTGAATTTTTTCTTCACCTTTGACCCTAGGCTTTGACCTAGTGGTTTGTACTTACATGTGAGCTTTGAATTTCAGGTTCAAGCATCCAAATTCCATGGTTAATGATGCTTCATCACTTGAATGTTGATATTTTCTTTTGATTGCTAACATTTGCTGTTTTGTAGGTTGATGATAACTCACTTGAGTTTGCCCTATGGCTTTTGTGTTGTACATTGGGATTGTCTGTTTGTTATTGACTGTTGTCTGTTTGTCTGAGTATTGTACTGATTAGTTTAGTTGTTTTCACAGGTACCTAAGTTGCTTTAAGTTCATTTGAACTTTGCTTTGCTTTTGCTTGTGGTTGGCATACCACTTAGGTATAATCCCTAATCTTCATGTAGTCTGGAAGACCTGCTGTTATTGGCAGGCACCTGTCTGAAGCCCTCCTTAAGAGGCCATGTTTTTGCTTGTTTAATTTTGTGCCAAGCAGGTAAAGTCCTCTTAAGAGGCAATTGGCAGATAAAAGGGATGTGTAACCCATCCCCTGCTACTCAGTGTGTCATTCACTTTGCTCACACCATGTGTTGATGCATTGTGAATAAGAACCCAAGATCTTATAGAGTCAACCATATGTGGAGAAGAGTTCCTACATTCTGAACTCCCACACTTTCTATTGTTTAAAGCTCTCCCAGGCCAGGGATAAGAGCTATGAGGCATAACCCTCATCTCCATTTCATCTGCTTCACCCTAACTCTCAATGTTAAGGTTAAGAGCTCAAAACACCCCATTCCAGTTGGCTTGTTTCTAAAGCCTAACCTTGCTTAAGCCCATTGATTGTATATAGTGTGTGCTAATTGGTTGCTTGTTGGCTTGTTTGCCCATATGTGCATAATTGTTTGTGTGTGCCTTTGTGCATTGTTTTCATCTTTGAGCATCAATTGTATATCATTTCATGATCATTGTTCATTGCTTTGTGACATTTTGCTTTGTCCATTGAGGAGTCAATTGTAAGTCCATTTATTGGCAGTTGTTTCCTGTGATCTGGTAGGAGATGGAACTAAGACCATTAATTGGCATTCCTTTCCTAGGAGTCGAGTGTAAGACCATTTATTGGCAACTTGTTTCCTCTTGCTTATTACATTTGTTTTATTTGCTTTGTGAGACTAGTGTAAGTCCATAGATTGACATCTGGTATCCATGTTCCCTTTGAGCTTTTGGGAGACTAGTGTAAGTCCATAGATTGGCATCTGGTATCCATGTTTTTTTTGTGAGATTGGTGTAAGTCCATTGATTGGCATTCAGTATCTATCTTTTGGTTTTATGTGATTGGTGTAAGTCCATTGATTGGCATCCGGTATCCATTTATGTTGGCTTTGCCTGATACTTTGTTTACCTGTTATTTGCTTGTTGCCTTTTCCAAAGGAATCACTTGGATCATCTACATATGATCTCAAGAGGTGAACATCTAAGAAGTTTTACATCCCTTAACCTCCTACCTTTTGTTCTTTAGACCTCTATGTTGCATTGTTAACTCAAACCAAAAATATTGTGCAAACATTTTCATTTCTTTTCAAACTAGAAACCTAGGCCTTAAGCCTTTGATTTTCAAACTTCATTTTCATAATACTTCTTTTGAATTGAATTCTAATCATACTTTGACCATCTTTTTGTGAATAAATTCTAATTGATTAATTTCACTCATTCAATTGTTTTGTGGCCTTTGTCCACTTCTTGATAAGTTTTCATACATTAGCCATAGATCTCAATTATCTTAGTGGTTGATGTGAATCTCACCTTTTGTCCTTAGTGATTGAATTGTAAGACTTCCTTGCTTATTATAGGGCATGGTCCCTCACTAGCAAGTTGAAGCTTTTCTCACATGGTTGTATAGGTTGAGTTTTCTCCCGTGGATAATGAAAGACCTTAGGGCTTTTGTTTAAAATCAATCCACTTACTTTTTGGAAATCTTTTAGCCGAACTACGGCGTTTTGATCATTACCTTCCATGGAAAGGTACGTAGGCAACGGGTTCATCCGTTCAAACACAAAAATAATAAAATTTGTACATTCTTTTCTCATCTTCCCAATAAATGTTTGCACAATAAATATTTTCATAAACAATATCTTTTGCAACAATTTGTGAAAAGGGTTCCCTAGGTGTACCTAGGATGCTTTGGGTGCCTAACACCTTCCCTTTGCATAGTTACCCCCTTACCCAGATCTCTGACCTTTCATTAGTTTTCTATGTGTAAAACTTCTTAGGCTTTTGTTCGCTTTTTAGCCATTCCTTTGGATAAATAAAAGTGCGGTGGCGACTCTATCTTTGTATGCTTTGCTTTTGGTTTAGTCAATAAATCATAAAGTGACGAATACACCGCTACATTATGCAGAGTTATATCCCTCCTTGATAGAGAGGAAGTTGATTACGCCACGAGACCACCGACTATACCTACTAACCCCCAGTGGTGGTATAAGCCAGAATTACATTGTGTTTATCATTACGGTGCTCCCGGACATGACGTGGAAAATTGCCACCCTTTGAAGACCAAGGTTCAAGACCTTGTAAGATGTGGTATTCTGTGTTTCGAGGACGTAGGTCCTAACATGAAAAAGAACCCATTGCCCGATAGATGCCGAGTCTGTTCTGTTAATCAAAGAGGTTGTCACTAAGTGCGTAAAGATGTTCAAGAAATGCTGAATGAGGGAGTCATTGAGATCCTTCAAAACAGAAATGTTGACGAAGATGCTGATGAAGTCAACGTAATTTCTCCAGTATTCCGGATCCCCGAGCCTGTTATCATCAAGTATGATGGTAGCAAGCAGAAGGTTCCTCCTGCTTTGACCATTAAGCCAGCCGGCCCTGTACCGTATTCTTCTAAGAAGGCGGTCCCCTATCACTACAATGTTGTAGCATTGGAGAATGGGAAGGAGGTGCCCCTTCCCTCTTCATCTGTTGTTAATATTGCCGATGTCAACGGCCCAACCAGCAGCGGTCATGTTTTCTCGGCTCTGCCAAAGCCGCAAGCTGATGTTTGAAGGAATGATACTGCTGATTATGCTGAACGACCGATTGGAAATGCTGTGAACGCTCTGAATCCGGCACTTGTTGCTAAATCTACCTCTACGTTGAAAACTTTTGTCTCTGTTGGCCCGAGTGGCAATACGAAATAAGACTGTGATGAGATGCTGAGGCTCTGTACTTTCCTTGCTGATGAATTCAAAACCACATCAAGAAGCACTGCAGAAGGTGTTGGATGTGGCGTATGTGGATCACGACGTCACGATTGAACAATTCGACAGTATTGTTGCAAACATCATTGCTTGTAACAATTTAAGTTTTTGTGATGCTGATCTCCCCGAGGAGGGAAGAGACCACAACCTCGCATTACACATATCTATGAGCTGCAAAGATGACGCCATGTCCAATGTGCTGGTGGACACTGGGTCATCATTGAATGTATTGCCAAAGACCACTCTTGCAAAGTTATCATATCAGGGGCGTCCTATGAGGCAGAGTGGAGTAGTTGTGAAGGCTTTCGATGGGTCTCGTAAAACTGTGATTAGAGAGGTTGATCTCCCAGTCAAGATCGGACCAAGTGATTTCCAGATTACCTTCTAGGTTATGGACATCTGTGAAAGACAAGAGGACTTTGAGGAGATTGTCAGGCAGTTTCTACCCCAATGGTGATGTGCTTTATAAGAGGAACTTGGACATGGTTCTCCTCAGATGCGTGGATAGACACGAAGCAGACCTGTTAATGACTGAGGTCCATGAGGGTTCATTTGGTACTCATTCCAATGGACATGCCATGGCTAGAAAGATGTTGAGAGCAGGCTACTACTGGCTGACAATGGAGTCTGATTGCTGCAAATATGTGAAGAAATGCCATAAGTGTCAAATTTATGTGGATAAGATTCATATTCCCCCGACACTTCTGAATGTGATTTCATCATCATGGCCTTTCTCTATGTGGGGAATTGACATGATTGGCATGATAGAGCCGAAAGCGTCCAATGGTCATAGATTTATTCTCGTAGCAATTGATTACTTCACCAAGTGGGTTGAAGCGGCATCATATGCAAATGTGACCAGGCAGGTGGTTGTAAACTTTATCAAGAATCAACTCATATACCGATATGGTGTTCCAGATAAGATCATTACTGATAGTGGATCTAACTTGAACAACAAGATGATGAAAGAGCTGTGTAGCGAGTTTAAGATCGCACATCATAATTCCTCTCCTTACAGACCCAAGATGAATGGGGTTATTGAAGCTGCTAATAATAACATCAAGAAGATTATCCAGAAGATGGTTGTTACGTACAAAGATTGGCATGAGATGCTGCTATTTGCTTTGTATGGATACCGTACATCTGTCCGCACTTCAACAGGGGCAACCCCTTTCTCTCTTGTTTACGACATGGAGGTTGTGCTCCCAGTAGAGGTGAAGATCCCATCAATGAGAGTTTTGATGGAAGCCAAGTTGACTGATGCTGAATGGGTTTAGAGTCGTTATGACCAACTGAATTTGATAGAAGAAAAGAGATTGACTGCCATGTCCCATGGTCAGTTATATCAGCAAAGGATGAAGAAAGCCTTTAATAAGAAGGTCAAGCTTCGTGTGTTCCGAGAAGGTGATCTTGTGCTCAAGAAAGTCTTGTCTTTCGCACCCGATTCCAGGGGCAAGTGGACTCCAAACTATGAAGGTTCATATGTTGTCAAGAGAGCCTTTTCAGGCAGTGCTTTGATACTTATAACTATGGATGGGGAGGATTTCACTAATCTTGTGAATTCAAATGCAGTCAAGAAATACTTCGCCTAAAAATAAAAACAGAATAACTCGCTAAGTTGAAAACCCGAAAGGGCGGCTTAGGCAAAAATGAGCGTCTCGGTGGATTGAAAACCCGAAAGGGCGATCCAGGCAAAAGTTAGAGACATATAAAAAAATGAATATGTATCCCGCTAGATTGAGTACCTCATCCTAGGGCAATCTAGGCAAAAATTAGGGATTTGGCAAGTAACTACATCTTGACAAGACTTTGTTCTACAAACTGTCATTTGTTCAATGTAGCCCTTTTCCAATATATATCACCAATTTCAAATTTGTAAACATCTATGGAGTCTTGCCATTCACAGACCACCATTCCATCAAATAAATTTGAGCCTTTATCGAATTATTTGCACTCTTATTTGTTTCAACAAATGTTTTGCATGTTTTAATTGAGAAATATCATTGTTTTAAATAATTAAATTTTTCATAACTTGTTTTTAAACAAAGTGAACATTCACAATGATAAATAGGATACTGGGGATGTCTTCAGTGCTCTCCCAAAGATGGTATGATTCTCAACAGGGTAAGACATTTGTTCATATTCCTGGCATGCTTGTGTCCTCTTTCTTCGGAGCCTTTTGTGGTTTTCCTCCCGAGCAGAGTGTTTGGTAAAGATATTCATCCCGCCTTCCTTCAGCAGAGTAGTGATCCTTCCTCCTCAGCAGATGTGATCTCTTTGGTAGGGCAATATTTGGTTACCTTGGAAGCTTCGGATTGATGGTTGTTCCCCAGAGATCCATCCCCTCCTCTGATAGTTTCCCCAGTAGAGTTGCTTCGACGGCGGAGTTCATCTGTGCGATGATCCTGTCCCTAGTTGGAATGGCTGATATTCATTCCCCTGAAGAGATCTTTGTTTCCTGGTATCTCTTACCCATCACCAGATTGGATATTTTCCACTAGGCCTAGCTTTCTCTCTTGAGATGTAGTACCGAATGTTTGTCCATTGACCGTTGGACCTGTTTGGGTTAGAAATGTCTGTTTGTCAGCATTCATCATACGTAAACCACGCATATATGCATAAGTTTAACATTCAGATATCCATGTTGCATTCTTTGCCATATATCTTTTTTTGTTATCTCCTGCTAGTTGGTAATATGCTTCCCCAAGCAGATGTTTGTGTTTGATCTCTCCATGTAGAGTCAGCCCCATAAGCAGAAAGTGTTTATCCTTTCTTCCATAGTCCCCACCGAGTTATATCCTCGTGGACGATGGTTGTTTCTGTTTCCTCCCAACACATATATTGGGATGGAATTCCCCATTGAGTTATATCCTCATAGGGACAAGTCTTGTTTCATCGTGCTTCTCGAGTTTGATCCTAGATTGGCTTCTCGTGTCTTTTTTCCTATGCTTCCCCGTAGTTTAAATGAATGATTGCTCGGTAACCAGTAATTATCCATCTTTTCCCCGGCGGAGTCTGTAGTTTTCTACTCTTATACCGGTAGTTGTAAACCCTATTTTTATCCTCTTGCAGAGTTAACCTTATTTTGTTCAACCTAACTGATGACGGTTACTCTTCCGTGGTTTTCTACCCAATATCTGGTAGATGTAATTCCCCCTTGACGGTTATCTTTATCCAATATCCGGTATTGATATTCCTTCACTTTTTGAGTATATCTCCCAGTTTACCGGCGATATATCTCTCGGATATTCATATCGCATTCTTTGCCATATATCTTTGTTTGCGATCCCCTGCTAGTTGGTAATACATTTCCCCAAGCAGATGTCGGTGTCTGAACTCCCCATATAGAGTCATCCCCTTAAGCAGAAAGTGTTTATCTTTCCTTCCATATTCCCCACCGAGTTATATCCTCGTGGATGATGGTTGTTTTTGTTTCCTCCCAACACATATATTGGGATGGGAGTCCCCATTGAGTTATATCCTCACCGGGACGAGTCTTGATTCAACTTGCCTCTTTAGTTTGATCCTAAATTGGCCTCTTGTGACTGTTTCCTGCGCTTCCCTGTGGTATAAATGAATAATTACTCAGTAGTCAGTAATCATTCATCTTATCCCCGACGGAGTCTGTGGTTTTCTACCCTTATACCGGTAGTTGTAAACCCTATTTCATCCCCTTGCAGAGTTAACCTCTTGTTCATCCTAATCGGTGACGGTTACTTTTCCGTGGTTTTCTACCCAGTATCCGGTAGATATAATCCCCTCTTTGACGGTTATCATTATCCAATATTCGGTATTGATAAGTCTTTCACCCCTCGGTGATGTATCTCTTGGATAATTGCTCTTATCAAGCAGTTTATCCCCAACAAGACATCTTTCATATACCGATTGTCGGTAATGGTTGTTGCTCCCCTTTGTAGCACCTCAAATTTGCACCTCCCATTTTGTACATACTTTTTCATTTTAGGTCATTAGCATAGCATAGTCCACTGCATAGCATTGCATTGTCCTTTGCCCAAGTGCAAGTCATCAGACAAGATTAGGTCAACTGGTCAGGAGATCTAGTCAAGCTAGCAAGCAAGTGCAAATCCTATTGAAGCAAAGCCCTAGGGTTGATTCATCAAGTTCATATGACCTAGGGATCATTTTGAAGTGGTTTGGCTAAGGATTGGATGATCAAAGCTCAACAATCAAGCTGAATTTCATCTGAAACCCTAGGAAGTCAACCAAAGTCAACTGTGCCTGAAATCAAGGATTTGAAGGTCGGAGATGGTTTGAGAGGCTTCATTCATGTCCATACAAGTCTCATTTGACATATCAAAGATCAACATTGAAGAATTTGAGGTCAGATGAAAAGTTTCCAAAAACAGTAAGTGACCTGTAATTGGAAATTGCCAAAAATAGAAAGGTTTTCTCCTCAAATTTACATCACCATACAAGCTTCAAATGAATTTTTGTCCAACATGAAAGTTGAAGATCTTTCTCTCACCTTTCCAAAATGTCCAAGAACATGAATTTCTCATGTGTGGTTGAGAAATTATGGATTGATCTTTGTCAAGGAAATTTGAACTTCAAAGTTGGATAACTTTCACACCATTTGGCCAAATTGAGTGGGGTTTTTTGATACATTCTCCTTTTAACATGCACTATTCAAATCATGCATCACAAGTCATGCATTTTCATCACAAAATTATTTGATTTTTCACTTGACTTTTTGGTTGGAATTTTCAAATATTAAAATAATGCATTGTTTACACTTGGCAACATTCCCATTGGATTACAAAGAGAATTTTAAGTGGATTTTGGCCCAATTTCGTGTACTGTAGCATGCACCCCATGCACATGAGGGTGAATTCCCAATTGGCCATAACACTTGCATTCATTAATCCTTTTGGCTTGGCCTAATATTGATTAACAAAGATCATTAACAGATGGTATATATGCATAATCAAAACAGAAAACACATTAGCATTTTCATTTCTACTCAGATCTAGATCCAATTGCAAATTCTCTCAACTTTTTCTCTCACTTTTTCTGCAAGTTTCTTCCAATCCCTTGCCATTTTCCACGATTGAATCATCATCTACAATCATCACTGAGCTGGATTGAAGCAAGAGAGCAAGGATTTCAAGCTGTTTCAAGCACTGTTACATCAAGCACCTCACATGGCAGCTGGAGATTTCCTCGAGTTTGAGCATTGTTGAGCTATTCTGCAGCATCCATTCATCTATCCAAGGGTTGTAGAAGTTCTGTTTCAACCTCTCCAAGCCAGATTCACCCGATTTCACATCTGCACTTGATTGAAGGTCAGATTTCGAAATCCACCATTCATGAAATTATGTTATGGTTTTTGTAGATCTTGTATCCATGAGCATGCTGAACTTTTTAGTTTTGATTTTCATTGAGTATTGAGAAAGATATCTGGATTTTAAGTTTGGTTGTTGAATGTTATTCTGTTCGATTCTTCTGTGTTAGCATGAACTAGGTTTAATGATGTTTAGATTAGTGATGAGCATTGCAAGACGAAGCCAATGATATGTATTTCATGAGTTTTGGTGAGGTGTTGTTCTTGTGCTGGGAAATCCGTGAAGAACACGTTGAGTTTCTTAGGGTTTTGCTCCCAGAATTTCATTTGATCCGTTTCCTCCAGGTTCTGCATGATTTTCGTGTTAGTAGGCCATGCACCAATGAGAGCGCGCCACGAACTTAAGTGAAACGCGACATTTCACTTAAGTGGCGCCTTATTTGAAAACGAGCGCAGCTCGATCCTGGCAGATAGCATTTTCAGTTTAGGCTTTTGGCATTTTCTCATCATATGTTACCATGTTTCACTATGCCATTTCATACCTTTTTATTTTTTTCATGCCATTAGAAAAATCATAACTCGTTCAATATTTGTCCAATTAACATGAGGTTTTTTCCATGATAATCCTTGCCATGTCTAGTATTTTTTGATGATTTTTACCAAAATTGTGCACGTGTGGAATCTGTTTGGGCTTAGGGTTTATGTGAACATGTCATTTGTTGCCCCTTGCTTGCCATTTTGGTCATGAAATAATGATGCTTAATTGGAAATTCTTGAAACTTTGCATGCTTAATCTAGAGACCTTGTGGAGCATTTTGGTATATAGTTTCTGATTTTTTCATTCTTGGTTTGTGAGATATGACATGATCATTGGAGGTGTGACAATTTGTGTCACACCATTTCTTTCTTGACTTCATTATTTTTGTTACCATGCCATATGAACTCAAAATGACTTGAATTGTTGCATGTTGAATCTTCTAGATGTTAAGTTTGCTCATGAAATTTTGTGGATTATTTAAATGAATTTCCAATTTGATTGAGATTTTCTTCCCTATTTGACCAATTGTGGACTTTTTATGAGTCATGATCTTATATGATTTGTGAAATTCGTGGTGTTTATTGGATGGACTTGAAATTTGGCATGTGTATTATAGACATCTTGAAGTTTGCCATGGCTTTGGTTTCATTCATTTATCTTATGCCAATTCTGTTTTATGCTTGCTTGAAGTTGATGCATGATTTGGTGCCTTGTATGAGCTTGCTTGAACATGCTTTGACTTGATGAATTTAATTTACTTGCTTCCCTTGGTCCAAATGACTTGAAATTTGGTGTGTAGGTCATGTTATGAATTCTGTTTAGCCATGAATTTTGTGGGGACTTATTGAAATATTCTTGAGTTGATTTGAATTGAATCAATCTGTTTGCTTCTATGAGCTTCAAATTGCATGCTTTGTATTCTATGCTTCATGAAATGATAATGGTTGATGATATGAATGTGAGACCATTTGGATTTGATTCTTATTTGATTGATCTTGATTTTTGATAAGTTTCATGTTCTGTTTTGGTTTATTGTTCCCCTTTTGACCCTAGTCTTGTACTAGTGGTTTGTGCTCTCACATTTGAGCTTTGTTTCAGGTCAAAGAGCACAATTGCTTATGCTTGATGATGTGCACTCAATTGGAGTTTGGTTTATTGCTTGTTTATGACTAACTTTGAGTTGGTTTTGTAGGCATTGAGACTTATGCTTAGGCCTTGTGGCTTGCACCTTTGTGCATTGATGCTTGTTATCTGTTTGTGCTGTGGACTTGTAATTTTCTGTTTGACTTTTGTTTGTCTGGTATACTGATTATGTTGGATTGATTTCAGGTACTTTAGTTGCTATAGTTCCCTTGTGAACTTGCTTTGGCTTTGCTTGATAGCTTGAGCATTGAGGTAGAATTTCTTTTCTCCATGTAGTCTGGAAGACCTGGCCTGTTACTTGGCCAGGCACCTGTCTGAAGTCCTCCTTAAGAGGCAATGTTTGTGTTTGTTTATTTTTGTCCTTGTACATATCCAAACACCTCCTAAGTGAAGAGGCATTGGCAGATACTAGGGATGTGCAATCCATCCCCTGCTATTCTGTGTGTCATCTGCTTTGCTCACACCACTGTGTTGATGCATTGTAGATACTAACCCAAGATCATTGTACATTGTGTCAGTCATAAGTGTAGAAGGGTTCCAACTTTCTGAACCCACACTTTCATTGTCTTGAAGCTCTCCCTGGCCAGGGATAGGAGCTGTGAAGTCTCATCTTCACTCACCATTTCATCTGCTTCATCCTAACTCTCAATGTTAGGGTTAAGAGCTAACATTACCCTGTTACAGTGGTTTGTTTGTCGAGGTTGATATGACCCCTCGACTAAAACCTAACCTTCATTGAGCCAACTGATTGCATATAGTGTGTGCCATTTGTGCTTGTTTGTTTGTGCTTTTTTAGTTTAGCTTGCTTCCAGTGCAAGTTAGGGTTAGTTTGGCTTGCTCCCTGTGCAAGTCATGTTTAGGTTAGCTTGCTTCCTGTGCAAGTTAGATAGCAACCTTAACTTAGGGATGATATGCATGATAACATCTAGGCTCGAGTCGTAGTCTCCCTAGTTGTGTCTCCCTTTGTTATCTGGTTAGGCTAGTCCTTTGTCCCTTCGTAGGGGAACTACGTCACCCTAATCCTCATACCAGATGAGGTACGTAGGTAGGAGATGAGCAGATCTCTCCGGGCGCCCTTTTTGTTTTGTCTTTGTGTGTGTCAGGAAATGGATGTAAGCCCAGCGATTGGCATTCCGTATCCTCTTGTTGTGTGCTTGGAAGTTGATATAAGTCCAGCGATTGGCATTCGGGTTCCAGTGTGGGTGTGTTTGGTTCGGAAGCTGATATAAGTCCAGCGATTGGCATTCGGGTTCCATGTTTGCCCGTGTTTGTGTGGTTTTGTTTGCCGTGTGTGAGCCGAGCTACGGATGCTCTGATTCTTCTTAGTCCAAGAAGATACGTATGCATAGGATGCGACATCCTAGCGAGCATGTGTTTTCCCCAGTCCGAACTACTTCGACTCTGATGTCTATGCTTGATAGACTAAGTAGGCCCAGGATACGATATCCTGCCGAGTCAGTCTTGTTTGTTTTCTTGTGTCTCTTTCAACCAGTGTTTGTTTGTTTATGAGCAGTGTTTTAGCAACCATTTTCCTTCCTTTTGTGCGTGGATCCCGTCGAGTACGACGGATGCGTAGGGGTGCTAATACATTCCCTTTGCATAATCGACTCCCGATCCCATTCTCTTTGGTCGCGAGACCATGCTTTTTCCAGGTTTACTTCGAGCGTTTCCTTTCCCTCTTTTTGGGATAAATAACGCACGGTGGCGGCTTTGTTGTTCTGTTTTCCCGCTGGTTTTTCGCGTAATGCGACAGCTGGAGACTCTGCTGGGGATTATAGAGAAGTTGACCTCTTGCTGGTCCATCTTCCCTAAGCGAGTCTCTCCTAGCGCTCTCTAGGTTAGGGTTTGGTTGCTTTTGCTGTTTTATTTATTGCATTCATTATTTATTGATTGCATTTATGTTTGCATTTATGTTTGCATTCATTCATATTCATTGTTCATCTGGCTGGCTGGTTGTCTGTTTCTCTCTGTTGGGGTGGGAGTTACTTGAGGTAAAAGGCCCAATACCCAGGCCATGAGTGAAATTTAGGATACTTAGGAATAGAGTGATTCATGGGAAGCGGGTGGTATCGCGCCACTTAGCGGAACATTGATATCACGAGCAGTTCAGACCCTGGTGGGATATTATCGTTGCATACTTCGGGTGTGTATATGATGATATTCTACGAAAGGTTATTTATGCTGCGTTTCTCTCGACCTTACCCTGGCCTAGACGACACCCGTGAGTGGGGAGGGATTGATCATTATTACAGGTACTGTTGGTGACTTGTGGTCCTGTGGGTGACTTTGGGTTCAGATGACAGTTTCTCAGTTGACTTTGGGTTTCAGATGAATCGTGGTTCCGAGTCTAAACCGAAGCTTCGATCCTGTGTTCTGAGATGCGCAGCCAGCCAGTCTTGTCTGCATCATTTGCATCATAGCATGTTTATTTTCAAAAAAATACGCAATAAAAAAAAAGAATTGAAAAAAAAAAGAATTGAAAAAAAAAAGAAAAAAAGAAAAGCTAATCTCTGCATGCATATCATTTCTCAGGTACATTCCAGAGTCTGTTCACTGATAGAGATGGCAACAGTCCCAGAGCCGAAGCGGAAGACTTGTTCCTACAGCTTTCACCGTGAGCCTTTGACGTCTCTGATTGAGTTGAGTAGCCTTATGACCAGTGGTAACCAGAAGGGGTTTGTTGACCAGTATGGAGATATTCTGACGCTGTTGAAGATGGTAGTTGATCCGGTGACGTTGCAGACTCTTCTTCAGTTCTACGACCCAGAGCTTCATTGTTTCACCTTTCAAGATTATCAGTTGGCGCCTACTCTTGAGGAGTATTCTATTCTGCTGAGTGTCCCGATCTTGCATCAGGTTCCTTTCTTGGACGTGCCCAAGGAGGTCGGTTTCAGAGTTGTTGCTAGAGCTCTCCGTTTGGGTGTCAGGGAAGTCAGTGATAGTTGGAAGTCCAGTGGGGACGTCGTGGGTTTGCCTTTGAAGTTTCTGCTGGGAGTTGCTAGAGGAGAAGCAGAGAAGGGGAATTGGGAAGCTTTTCATGCCCAGCTAGCTGTTATGATCTATGGGATTGTCTTGTTCCCGAGTATGCCCAACTTTATGGACTACGCTGCAGTCTGTAGCTTCATTGGAGGGAATCCAGTTCCTACTCTGTTAGCTGACACTTACTATGCTATTCACAGTAGGCATGGTAAGGGTGGGGCTATCAGATGTTGTCTCCCGCTTTTGCTCAGATGGTTCATGTCTCTCCTGCCAGTCAGTGGACCTTTTGTGGATGCTCAGAGCACGCATAAGTGGACTCAG
Source organism: Lathyrus oleraceus (assembly GCF_024323335.1). Classification (NCBI taxonomy): domain Eukaryota; kingdom Viridiplantae; phylum Streptophyta; class Magnoliopsida; order Fabales; family Fabaceae; genus Lathyrus; species Lathyrus oleraceus. The sequence goes on along the minus strand of NC_066582.1, from coordinate 78,167,996 downwards.
AGGGTTATGTCTCTTACCTCTTATGATATCAGATGGCAATCTTACCGGATGGATGTGCGTAACGTCATTATGAGCTTTGGAGAATTCCGTAATGTACCACTCGTAGGGACTAGGGGTTGCATCAATTACAACCCGGTTCTTTCTCTTCGCCAGTTGGGGTTTGTGATGAAGGGAAGACCACTTGAGGCTGAGGTAGCTGAAAGTGTGTATTTTGAGAAGCAGAGTGACCCGGCTAGATTGGAGCAGATAGGAAGAGCTTGGAAGACTATTGGTTTGAAGGATGGATCTGTCTTAGGGAAGAAGTTTGCCATTGCTATGCCTGATTACACCGATTGGGTCAAGGAGAGAGTGGAGACTTTGTTGTTACCCTACGATAGGATGGAGCCGTTGCAGGAGCAACCACCTTTGATCTTTGCTGAGAGTGTGCCTGCGGAGCACTACAAGCAAGCCCTGATGGAGAATCGTCGGTTGAGAGAGAAGGAGCAAGATACCCAGATGGAGCTTTACAAAGCCAAAGCTGATAGGTTGAACTTGGCTCATCAACTCAGAGGAGTGCAGGGAGAAGATGCTAGTAGACTGAGAAGCAAGAAGAGATCCTACGAGGAGATGGAATCCATGTTAGATGCAGAACACCGGGAGTGCTTGAGGCTGCAGAGAGCTTAAGCCAGTTACCAGAAGAAGATCAGAGACCTGGAGAAGCAACTCAGGGACAAAGACATCCAGTTGAAGAAGGAGGTTGACTTGAGACAGGCATCAGAGAACCATCTTGGAGGAGAAGTTGTAGAGCTTAGAAGACAATTGAAGGAGAAGATCACCCCTCTACCGGAATGTTCAGAATGCGCCCTGTTGATAGACCAGTGCCAGTACCTGAAGACTCTCATTCCGGGAGACCATTTGTCTTAGCTTGTATCTTTGATGTGTATGTTGAGAATCACCTCCAGGCTTGTTGGATGGGATTCATTGTTGTAATCCGTTTATTTGGATCTTTGTTGACTTTGTTGTATGAGGCTGTTGCTCTTATCTATAGATAAGGTTGTTGGTGTTTCATTTTGTTCTCATTTATCTCGTATATGTTGTTCTCTTGTTGCTGTAGGTTGCCATCTTTTAAGGATGAATCAGGCTCTTCGAATGCCTGAGAAATGAACATATCATGTGCATCATACGCATCATTAACATCATACTCATATCATTTTGCATAGCAGGTGTTCTTGTTCGTGACTTCTCACTTTGATTCCTGTGTTCAGGCAGGATAGCTGATCAAAGACCGCATCGCTACTCAACGAGACTGAATCATCAAAGGAACATGGATCAAGTGCAAGCTGAGCTAGCTGAGATGAGGGCTAACATGGCTCAGTTCATGCATATGATGCAAGGGGTTGCGCAAGGTCAAGAAGAACTTCTAGCTCTAGTTCAGAGACAAGAAGCTGTAATTCCACCGGTCAACCAAGCTCTGCCAGAGGGAGGCCCGATCAATGAACCCGCTACTGCTGCTCTTCCCATCAACAACTATGCTGTAGGTGACGAATTGAGGGGTATTCGAATCAACGGTCAAGCTATTGCTCCAGATACCGCTAATGCCAGAGTAGTCCGTGCTCCGGCCCGTAATCAGGCTCCGATTGTTGACAGACAAGAGGATATGTTCACTCTGCTCAGTGAAGACGAAGACGTTTTGGGAAGGGTTGATGAGAGGGATCGTAAAGTTGATGCCCTTGCTGAGAAGATCCGGGCTATGGAATGTCAGAATTCTCTCGGTTTTGATGTTACCAATTTGGGGTTAGTGGAAGGCTTGAGAATCCCTTATAAATTCAAGGCGCCATCTTTTGATAAATACAACGGTACTTCTTCCCCTCGCACCCACGTGCAGGCCTATTATCGGAAAATCTCTGCCTACACGGACGATGAGAAGATGTGGATGTACTTTTTCCAAGATAGTCTATCTGGGGCTTCTTTGGACTGGTACATGGAGTTGAAGAGAGATTCTATCCGCTGTTGGAGGGATCTGGGTGAGGCCTTCTTGAGGCAATACAAGCACAACATGGACATGGCGCCTAGCCGGACTCAGCTGCAAAGTCTTTGTCAGAAATCCAATGAAAGCTTCAAGGAGTACGCCCAGAGGTGGCGTGAACTGGCTGCGAGAGTTCAACCCCATATGCTGGAAAGGGAGTTGACTGACATGTTTATCGGCACTCTTCAGGGAGTATTCATGGACCGGATGGGAAGCTGCCCATTCGGTAGTTTTTCTGATGTTGTCATTTGCGGAGAGAGGACCGAAAGTTTGATCAAGGCTGGAAAGATAAATGATGCTAGTTCTTCGTCTTCCAAGAAACCGTTCTCTGGGGCACCTCGCCGAAGAGAGGGTGAAACCAATGCTGTACAGCACCGAGGGAATGTGTACAGAGGAAGTGTGAACAAAAATCAGTATCGTCCGGTTGCTGCTGTAACCATCCCGGCACCTCAACCTCGTCAACAACAACAAAGAGTTCAACAACAACAACAACAACAACGTCCGTATCAGCCCAGGCAAAGGATGCCTGATCGACGTTTTGATCCGCTACCAATGTCGTACGCCGAGCTGCTGCCCGAACTACTTAGGTTAGGGTTTGTTGAGTTGCGTACAATGGCTCCGCCTACAGTATTGCCTCCTGGGTACGACGCCAACGTCCGTTGTGACTTTCACTCCGGGGCATCATACTGAGAAATGTCGGGCTTTCCAGCACAAAGTCCAAGATTTGATCGATGCCAAGACGATCAACTTCGCTCCAGTACCTAACGTCGTGAACAATCCTATGCCTCAGCATGGTGGGCATAGAGTGAACAATATTGAAGGGGAAGAAGCTGAAGATTTGGTTGTTAGTGTTGATGATGTTCAGACTTCTCTGCTGGTTGTAAAGGGCCGTCTGCTAAATGGGGGTGTCTACCCGGGCTGTGATGAGGGTTGTATTGGTTGTGCTGAAACTGATAATGGTTGTGACCAGTTAAGGGCCAGTATCCAGGGTATGATGGATGAGGGCTGTCTGCAATTCAGTAGGGTTGTAAAAGATCGTGGGACAGTGTCAACTATCACTATCTAGTTTAAACCGTCTGAAGGACGGGGACAAAGGGTTGTTAGTGCACCTGCAACAAGTGGTACCCCAGTTACCATTTCCGCTCCGGTAACCATCAGTGCTCCAACTACTATCGTAGCGTCTGGGAGAAGACCAGTTGAGAATAGTAGGGTTGTGCCATGGAAATATGATAACGCCTACCGCAGCAACAGAAGGGCTGATAATCAGACGAGGCCATCAAATCAAGCGCCTGTGACAATCAGTGCATCGGTTAAAACTCCCGTGGTGGTGAGTCCCGTTGTGGACAACGTTGGTGGACCAGGAGGTTTCACTCGAAGTGGACGACTGTTTGCTCCTCAGCCGTTGAGAGATGCTAATGCTGAGGCTTTTGCCAAGTCAAAGGGCAAACAGGTTGTCATTGACGAAGAACCGGCTCAGAAGGAGGTGCCTGAGGGTTCATTTGAAAAGGACGTGGAGGAGTTTATGAAGATCATAAAGAAGAGTGACTACAAGATCGTAGATCAACTGAATCAAACTCCGTCCAAGATTTCAATTCTTTCTTTGCTGCTGTGCTCTGAGGCACATCGTAATGCCTTATTGAAGATGCTGAACATGGCTTACGTACCTCAAGAGATTTCTGTCAACCAACTGGAGGGTGTGATGGCCAATGTGAGCACCAGGCATGGTGTAGGATTCACTGACCTAGACTTAACGCCTGAAGGACGTAATCATAACAAAGCCTTGCATATCACTATGGAGTGTAAGGGGGCAGTGTTGTCTCACGTATTGGTAGACACCGGGTCATCGCTGAATGTGCTGCCTAAGCAGATTCTGAAGAAGATTGATGTTGAAGGAGTTGTGCTTACTCCTAGTGACCTGATCGTTCGTGCTTTCGACGGATCCAAGCGTTTTGTGTTTGGGGAAGTTACGTTGCCGGTGAAGATAGGTCCAGAGGTTTTCGATATCATCTTCTATGTTATGGACATTCAGCCCGCCTACAGTTGTTTGTTGGGGCGTCCGTGGATTCACGCAGCAGGGGCAGTCTCGTCGACTCTCCACCAAAAGCTTAAGTATGTCTGGAACGGTCAGATTGTGACCGTGTGTGGCGAAGAAGAGATTCTGGTGAGTCACCTATCCTCGTTCAAGTATGTCGAGGTGGATGGCGAGATCCACGAAACCTTATGCCAGGCGTTTGAGACTGTGGCTCTTGAGAAAGTGGCGTACGCTGATCACAGGAAGCCAGGTGCTTCGATTGCTTCGTACAAGCAGGCCAAGGAGGTTGTTGATTCCGGCAAAGCTGAGGGCTGGGGCAAGATGGTGGACTTGCCTGTCAAGGAAGACAAATTTGGCATTGGTTATGAGCCTCTCCAAGCAGAGCAGAATGGTCAAGCGGGTCCAAGTACCTTTACCAGCACTGGGCTGATGAATCATGGCGACGTCTTTGCAACCAGTGGTGAAGACTGTGACAGTGACTGCGATCTAGACAACTAGGTTCGCCCGTGTGCGCCAGGGGAGTCTATCAACAACTGGACGGCTGAAGAAGTGGTCCAAGTTACTCTTCAGACAGAGTAATTTTCTTTTGTTTTTCATTTTGCATGAAAACCCTACGTTCTGCCCAAGGCGTAGTGGTTCATTGTAGGGCCTCATCATGTTTTAATGATTATCATTAATAAAGGACGGTTTGCAATCAAATTTTGTGATCCCTGTCTTTCTATTTTTGTTTTCACTTTTTTCAAAAAAATAAAAATACCAATGTTTTTGTTTTTGTGACTTTATTGAAATCTTTTTCTAAAACAAAGCATTAACATGCAGAAGTGATCCCACGGAATCCACTATGAACAATTCTGTTATGGCTCAGTATGATTTTGATATTCCCATCTACCAAGCTGAAGAGGAGAGTGAGGAAGACTGTGAACTCCCCACAGAATTGGTCAGACTGCTGAAGCAGGAGGAAAGGGTCATCCAACCTCATCAGGAGGAGTTGGAGATTGTTAATCTGGGTACCGAGGACGCCAGAAGAGAGATCAAGATTGGGGCTGCTTTAGAGGACTCTGTCAAGAGGAGGCTGATTGAGATGCTGAGGGAATATGTGGAGATATTCGCCTGGTCATATCAAGATATGCCTGGGTTGGATACAGACATTGTGGTGCATCGACTACCCCTTAGAGAAGAGTGTCCTTCGGTCAAGCAGAAGCTTCGCAGAACTAGTCTTGATATGGCTGTCAAGATCAAGGAAGAGGTTCAGAAGCAGTGGGATGCGGGTTTTCTGGCCGTTACCAGTTATCCCTGTAGCACCTCAAATTTGCACCTATCATTGTACATACATTTTCATATTAGGTCATAGCATATCATGGTCCATTGCATAGCATTTGCATAATCCTCTTTTGCCTCAAGTGCAAGCCAATCAAGGAATTAGGTCAAACTGATCAGGAGATCAGTCAGCCAAGCAAGCAAGCACAATTCTCAAGGGAGCCAAAGCCCTAGGGTTTGTCCAACAAGTTCACATGGCTTGGAGGTCCATTTGAAGTGTTCAAGACAAGGGTTGAAGGCTCAGAAGTCATCAGTCAATGCACAATCAGACAGAAACCCTAAAAGTCAACTGTTGGTCAACTGTCCATTTAATCAGTGATTTGATGATTGGAATTGGTTTGTGAGAGCTCATTCATGGCCAAATAGTCCTCATATATCATGTCAAACACCATCATGGAAGAATTTGAAGCCAGATCAAAAATTTCCAAAAATGGAAACTGGACCTGTAACTGAAACCTGCCATAAATGGAAAGTCTTGATCCTCAAACTTACATCATGATACAAGCCTCAAATGAATTTTTGCCCAACATGAAAGTTGAAGATCTTGTTCTCCCATTTCCAAAAAGTCCAAGAACTCTCAATTCCCATGTGTGGTTGGCAAGTTATGATCGAATCGATTTCAGAAAATCTTGAACTTCAAGAGGCCATATCTCCCAAACCATTTGGCCAATTTTGGTGGGGTTTTTTCCTACAAGTCACATTTGATCCCCTCTTTCCAAAAATATAAATTTCATGAGCCAAAACTTCACCAATCAAAATGGCATTTTTTGACCTATCCCATTTAAATGCAAGTTTGACCAATGTTTGACTTTTTGATATAAACATTTTTCTAACATTTGGCCAATTGGAACAGCTCAGAAATATCATTTAAAACATGTTTGCCAAGTCAAATTATGCAGTACATGAGGCCATTACTTAGTTGCTTGAAATTTGAAAAAGTACAAGTTTCACCATGCTACTCCATACTCCCATGAACCTTGCCATGCTTGGTACTTCTAGCAGCAGATTTTCATGATCATTTGCTGTCAATTGAAGCACAGGTAGCAGCCTAAGACCAACAGCAAAAAGAAAGCCATTCCTTGCTTGCTTAAATTTTGGAACAAAAGGACACTTCCACTCCATACTTCCAAGAATGCCTTGTACTGTCCAGCAGAATTTTTCCTCATTTTCTGTAAAGGACAAAGGCACTTAGCAGCCATTTTGACAGCAGAAGAAGCAGGCTTCACTCATTCACCTTGCTATTGGCAATTTCCAATTTTCTGTCAAACTCCAAAGAGAACAAAGTTGGCTTTGCTCAATACCATATTCTTCATCACTTTCTGTCAAATGAGAAACAAATTGCAGCCACACAAACCATTTTGGCCAAGGCAGAAGGAGGATGGTTCACTCATTCTAAAAACTCACTTTGCTTTGCATTTCTAAAAACTCTGTCAAAAACATTGAAGTTACCAAGCCTTGCACTGTACTTTCACTATCCATTCATCATGTTGAAACACAACTGACAGCCATTTTGACAGCAAACCAAAAACTTCACTCATGCTGAAAACTCCTTTTGGTGCATTTTCAAATTCTGTCCAAAAAACTTAAAGAGACCAAACCTTGCTTTGATTGATACCATATTTCCTTACCATTTTTCTGTCAAAACCAAACCAGAATGAGGGCCTCCAAACCAGCAAAAACCACCTTCACTCATTCCCTCAAGAATTGACCTTGCTTGGCATTTCTAATTTTCTGTCAAGAACACCCTAAGAACCAAACTCTGCAGGACCAAAAGCAACACTCAACAGCAGGTTTGGAAAATGATTTTCTGTCATTTGTGGACTTGATTTGGAGCTTCTAACCACAGAAGTCCTTACCCCCTCTCATTAGGCATTTTTTCTCCAAATTAAAAATGCTGTTCAAAACACAAGCAACATGAAAACAGAAGATCAAGAACCTCATTCCCTGCCATGGTAAACCAATTGCAGACAACAAGCCAATAGAAAAACCTTGTGCTCTCACTCTCTCAAAAAGAAGCACATTTTGACCATTTACCAAACCTATCAAAAAAACTTCCAAAGATCAAAACCCTGGCCTTTGTTTTTTCACTATCCTTTCCTCATTCTGAACTAATGGCAGCCATCACACACAGCAAAAAGCCTTGGTTCATCTCATTCTAAAAAAAACACATTTTGCACTTTTCAAAAACAGTCAAGAAATTCTAAGGAACCTAAGCCTGGCCTTTGTCTTCTCATCATCCAAGCATCATTTGTGACTCATGGCAAGCCTCATTTTGCTGCTGTAACAGCCTTTCCACCACTGTCTTCTCTAAGCACTCATCCATGACAGTCTATGATTGGAGCATTTTCCCACATTCCTGAGCCAAAGCATCTGCATCATTCATCATTGGGAGGGTGCTAACACAACTGTTTCTCTTCAAAACAACCAAACAACATCAGAAACACTACTGCTCTTCCAAATTGGTAAAAATTCGACTTCCACTATTCTTAAAACCATTACATGCTTAGTGTAGGTCTATCCATGCTGATTGTCATGATGCTTTTATTTTTGGAAATGGTTGCTTATTCATGAAGTTACATCGTTTTGAAGTTTGGTGTTAAGATTTGTTTTTGTTCGATTCATGAGCATGGTTGTGTTTTAAGAAAAACCAATGATGGATTTAGGTTGTGTGCTGTTTGATGATCACAATGGTATAGTCAATTGCAATTTCTGGGCACTCTTAAAAATCACGATTTGGGAGAGGAATGAATGCTGTACTGTTCATTAAAACCCTAGCCTTTGATTTTCCAGATTTTTTCTCTTCATTCACGTGTACATGGCTTTACTGTTCCAATCCCCCAGAGCCAATCAAATTATTTCATTTTCTGGACCAAAACGCAGCGCTTTGATAAGTGGATGGCTTATTTACAAAAATGCCACAGCGTGCCCTAATTAGACCATTAATCCATGTTGTTTTGCATTTTAATTCACCAATCTTGTAAAATTCATAACTTGTTCAATTTTGATCCAAATTTAATGGGATTTTTTGTGTTGAGTTCATCATGGTCTCTACTTTTTTATCATTATTTTTCCAGAATTTTGTGATCAATGGATTTTAATTTGTATGAGGGTTTGTGACATGTGACCAATGTTTGTACACTTTGCCAAATCAATTGTGAAATGATGAGAATGTATCCAATGGCTCCCAAATTTTTTGTGCTTAAACTAGACACCCTCATGGTGATTTTGGTGTAGAGTTTGTGAATTTATCTTTTGTGGATTGAGAGATATGATTTTTTGAACTAGGGTGTGACAATTTGTGTCACACCATTGATGCCCAACTTCATGATTTTCATTACCATGCTTCTTGACCTCCAATTGATCTGATTTTTTGCATGAACCAACTATTGTATGTCTAGTTTGCATGTGATTTTTTGTGGATTTATTTGTGGCATTTCCTAATTGTTTGAGATTTTCTCCCCTGGTTAGTCATATGTTGACCTTGTGTGACACCTGTTCCCATTTCATTTGTGAAATTCTCATACTTTATTGGATGAACATGAAATTTTACATGAGATAACTAGACATCCTCATCTTTGCCATGGTTTTAGTCCCATTCATTTATCATACACCATCTCTGACTTATGATTTTTCTAAGTTGATGCATGTTTGGTTGACTTCTTTGAGCATGTTCAAAATTGCTTTGACTTTCTGATTTTCATTGACTGCCTTCCACTTGTCCAAATGAGATGAAATTTGACATGCTTACCATGCTGTGGATTGTGATTGATCATGATTTATTTGATGATTTTTGGAAATGTTTAGGATTGCTTTTGATTCAAGTCTTGCTGTTGACTTCTATGAGCTTCTAAATGCCATGTTTTGACTTAATTTGTTCATGAAATGATGATAGTGATTGATATGAATGTGAACCCTATTGGTTTTGTTTCCTAATTGTTTGAACATGATTTTGGATACTTACCCCTTGCTGTTTTGACTTTCTCATTCATCTTTGACCTTAGGCTTGCCCTAGTGGTCCTGTTACTCACTTTTGAGCTTGTGTTTTCAGGTTGACCAACAAATGACCAATGAGACCAATTTCTTTTGATTGAGCTTGCCTAAATACCATGACTAACTTGTTTGTTTTGTAGGTGGCTTGGCTCACATGCCCTAAGCCTTGTGCCTTGCACATCCATGTGCCTCTAATTGGCTATTGGTGTCTGTTTCTGTTTGTTTTGTTTGAAGTTGCATACTAACATCTGCTTGACTGTTTCAGGTGCTTTAGTTGCTTAGTTACTTGTGAACTTTTTTGCTTTGCTTTGCTTGTATAAGAAATTTGCATTGAGGTATGTCTCTTTGTCTTCATGTAGTCTGGAAGACCTGGCCTGTTACTTGGCCAGGCAACTGTCTGAAGTCCTCCTTAAGAGGCGATGTTTGTGATTGTTTAATTTTGTCCTTGCATAGAGTCAAAGTCCTCCTAAGTGAAGAGGCAATTGGTGGAAGGTAGGGATATGCAATCTATCCCCCACTATTCAGTGTGTCATCTGCTTTTGCTCACACCACTGTGTTGATGCATTGCAGATACAAACCCAAGATCTTGTACAATTATACAGTTGAGTCAGTTTTAAATGTGTAGAAGGGTTCCCACTTTCTGAACCCACACATTCTTGTCAAATGCTCTCCCAGGTCAGGGATAGAAGCAATGAGGCACACCCCTCATCTCCTTTCATCTGCTTCACCTTAGCCCCTCAATGGCAAGGTTAAGAGCAACACTCACCCCATTCCAGAGGTTTGTTTGTTGAGGTTGATATGACCCCTTGACTAAAACCTAACCCTTGTTTGAGCCACTTGTTTGTGTATAGCGTGTGCTATCTGTGCTTGTAGGATTGTTTGACTTGCTTCCTGTGCAAGATAGGATTGTTTGACTTGCTTCCTGTGCAAGATAGGATTGTTTGACTTGCTTCCTGTGCAAGTTAGGATTAGTTTGGACTTACTTCCTGTGCAAGTTAGGTTTTGCTTGGCTTGCTTCCTGTGTAAGTTAAGTGTGTGTGGCTTGCTTCCTGTGTGAGCCATGCTTAGGATAGGATGGCCCTTGTGCCATTTAGCTAGAAACCTTAACTTAGGGATGATCTGCATGATAACATCTAGGCTCGAGTCGTAGTCTCCCTAGTTGTGTCTCCCTCTGTTATCTGGTTAGGCTAGTCCTTTATCCCTCTGTAGGGGAACTACATCGCCCTGATCTTCATACCAGATGAAGTATGTAGGCAGGAGATTGAGCTGATCTCTCCGGGCGCCCTTTTCTTTTTTTGTGTGAGTTGTCTGACCTTTGCTAGGCTCGAGTCTGTGACTCCTTAGCAATTTGTTGTCTGTCTGTTTGAGTGTGTGCTTGACAGTTATAGGCTCGAGTCCCCGACTCCCTACTAACTTGTTTTGTTGTTGTGTGCTTGGAAGCTGATGTAAGTCCATCGAGTGGCATTTGGGTTCCAGTGTGCGTGCGTTTTGGTCCGGATGCTGATGTAAGTCCAGCAATTGGCATTCAGGCTCCATGTTTGCCTTCTTGTGTGCGTTTTGGTTCGGATGCTGATGTAAGTCCAGTGATTGGCATTCGGGCTCCACGTTTGCCTTTGTCTGTTTGTTTGTGTGCGTGTCAGCCGAGCTACTAATGCTCTGATTCTTCTCTCGTCCGAGAAGATACGTATGCATAGGATGCGACATCCTAGCGAGCATGTGTCGTTTCCCCAGTCTGAACTACTTCGACTCTGATGTCTGTGCCTGATAGACTAAGTAGGCCCAGGATGCGGTATCCTGCCGAGTCAGTTTCAGTCAGTTTCTTTTGTCTCTTTCAGCCAGTGTGTGTGTGAGTTTGAGCAGTGTTTAGCAACCAATATTCCTTCCTTTTGTGCGTGGATCCCGTAGAGTACTACGGATGCGTAGGGGTGCTAATACCTTCCCTTCGCATAACCGACTCCCGAACCCATTCTCTTTGGTCGCGAGACCATGTTCTTTCCTAGGTTTACTCTGAGCGTTTCCTTTCCCTCTTTTGGAATAAATAACGCACGGTGGCGGCTCTGTTGTTTCTTTCTTTTCCCGCCGGTTTTTCGCGTGATGCGACAGCTGGCGACTCTGCTGGGGAATACAGAGAAGTTGACCTATGCTGGTCCATCTTCCCTGAGCGAGTCTCTCCTAGCGCTCTCTAGGTTAGGGTTTTGGTTGCTTTGTGCTGTTATTTATTGCATTCATTGTATATATGTGCATTTATTGTTTGCATTTATGGTTTGCATTAATGTTTGCATTCATTCATATTCATTTGCTGGCTGTGCTGTGTTTCTCTGTTTGGGGTGGGAGTTACTCGAGGTAAAAGGCCCAATACCCAGGCTATGAGTGAAATCTAGGAAACCTAGGAATAGAGTGATTCATGGGAAGCGGGTGGTGTACGCCACTTAGTGGAACATTGATATCACGAGCAGTTCAGACCCTGGTGGGATATTATCGGTGCATACATCGGGTGTGCACAGGATGATATTCTGCGAAAGGTTATTTATGCTGCGTTTCTTTTCGACCTTACCCTGGCCTAGATGACACCCGTGAGTGGGGAAGGGTTTGATCATTTTAACAAGTACAGTTGGTGACTCTTGGTACTGATGGTGACTATGGATTATGGGCATTTATTTCTGGGACGCCAGAGTTCTGCCCGTGGTTTATCAGCGGGTTCCGTTTATTTCGGATCCCCGGGTTGAATTGAGAGCACTTGTTCAGAGGATCTGTTTGTCACCCGTTCAGTGGATGTTCCTGTGAAGATAGTGATATAATCTCCGGTTCCGTTTATTTCGGAACCCCCCAAGTTGGATTTATGGTGACTTGATCCCACAGAAATGACTGGTTCAGAGCAGTATTGGTCTACAGTTGACTTGGTGGCGCAAGGGCCTGCATTCATGCATTTGCATCATATCATCTCGCATTCATCTGCATTCAACTCATGTCTGTCCGTACTCAGGGTCTATTATTTTTAAATTAAAAACCCCGGTTGAGAGACATCCAGATGTCAAAATGTTATTGATGAAATTTTATCTGTCTCAATGAAACCAGAGAAAAAAAAGGAGGACTGAATGTTCCTAGTACGGACAGACATTGCATGTGTGAGTCATACTAACCCGTTTGTTGTTTTGTAGGTTTCAGTATTCAACCGGTGCGCATAGCTCGTCTGTTCAGATAACCTGCTGGGGGTCAACAAATCCAAGCTGATGGATCTTCCCAACGCCGATATCCTTGAGCTGAAAGGGATGATGAGGGACTTGTTCAGTGTTGTGCAAGGGCTTGCCTTGGGACAGAAGGCCATGTCTGAGAGATTGGAATGGATTGAGAAATGGCTGATAGTAGAAAAGGTTCAGGGGAAGGCTCCGTCCTCCGAAGTGAACAAACCTTCTGGTACTGTAGCAGGGAAACCCTCCGACAGTGGTCCATTCAAGAAGAAGGTTGAGCCAGTTGGTGTGCCCGCAAAGAAAGAACGTAGCGAAGATCGTTATCATCCTTATGCTGCCACTATAACCACTCCTGTCAGTAATCCACCTGCTCAACAGCAACAACAGCCACCTCAACAGAAGACACCGGGAGTTAAGAGCCAGGTGAAGAAGAAGAAAGAGGATCGTCAGTTTGAGGAACCACCCGTAACTTACGCCCGTCTGTTCCAAAGGTTGATGGATCTTGCTTTAGTACGGCCAAGGATATTGATTCCCATAGAACGGCAGAAGAGGCCACCAAACTATGATGAGAATGCCAAGTGCGAGTTTCACTCTGGGGCGCCCGGACACAACATTGAGGGCTGTAGAGCTTTTAAGCATGTCGTCCAGGACATGGTGGACTCCGAGACCATTAACTTGGCCCAGATTATGAAGGGGGATGTCAACCCTGCGCCCAGAAAGGGTCCTGTAAAAGTCAAGATGGTGAAGAAGGCCAAGAAAGGATTGGAGATGACTGAGGAGGATCGGCTAAAGGTTCCAATGCCCGTGGTCCCAAAACCTCTGGAACAGGATGGAGTTTTCCCTGTTAGTGATAATTCTTGTGCGATCGTCACCATAGAGGGAAGTGTGTTGATGAAAGACACGACCCAGAAGATGAAGGAAGTAGAGATGGATGATGTGAGGTGTGGAGCACCCCGTCTGGCAGTTGAAACCGTCCAGGTAGAGAAGGTCCTTGTTGCTGAGAAAGAGAAGAAGTTGTCCATTTCTTCTTATAAACAAGCTCTGGAGGTGGTGAAGAACAAAGAAGCCCAAGGCTGGGGAAGGATCATTGACATCGTGGTAAAAGCAGACATGTTTGGGGTCGGTTATCAGCCGGGTCAAGAGTCGTCTAGATCAAATAGAGGATGTCGCCCACCATACACCTTCGTCAGTGCAGGGATGTTGGATCCTGGTCATGCCCGTTCAGTGGTTGAAGATGTTGACAGCAACCGCGAACTCGAGCTGTGGATAAAGTCGTGCGTACCAAGAAACTGGAAGGACTCCAAAAGCATCACTGTCACTCATTCTGAAGAGTAGTATTTCTGTTTTTCAATTTTTGTTTGCATGAAAGCCATACGTTTTGCCCGAAACGTAATGGTCCATTGTAAGGGCCATCTCATGTGTTTCATTATGCAACATTTTGCATCAGTAATGAATGGATGTTTTGTAGTTAAAAACGGTGTTCCCTGTTTTTCATTTAATTTTGCAATTTAAAAAAAGAAAAAAAAAAAAAAAAAAAAACAAATAAAAATGGCAATGTTTTTTTCAGTCTCTTTCCTTTTGATTTTGTCTCGTTCCAAAGTGATTACTCTTCTGATCTCACCGATAACGATTTAGTTACACCTCTGTATGACTTCGACAATTCAATCTATCATGCCAGAGAGAAAGACGAAGAAGATTGGGATTTGCTGGAATTAGCCAGGTCATTGAAACAAGAGGAGAAGGTGATCCAACCACACGAGGAGCGATTCAAGATTGTTACTCCAAGCTCCGCCGAGGTTAGAAAGCGAAAAATTGAGGTCGTTTCAGAGGCAAGTCAAGAGCAGAATGGTAGCCCCTTTTGAAAGAGAAGGTCAATATATGTGCCTGGTTGTATCTAGATACACCAAGGTGGGATACCAATGCTTTGGGGCATAAGCTACCATCAGGAGGGGACTGTGCAAAAGCTGAGGCCGACAAAGGATGAGAAAGAGAGAAGGTGTGAATAGACTATCAAGATGCGAGCGGAGCTAATCTAAAAGATGGATTCCCGGTACATCACAATGAGATATTGGTTGATTATATGGCTCAGGTCTCAGTGTTTATCTTCATGGATGGCTTCTTGGCCAAGACCAGATTGAATTGTTGCCAGATGATATGGAGTAAACCAGGTCCATCACACGAGGGGTACCTTCTTGGTCTAAGTTGATGTCGTTCCGTCACATGAGGCCGGTGCCACGTATCAAAGGTCTACGGTGACTTTGTTTCGTGATATGATTCGTCGTGAAAGCAAATGCCATGTTGATGACATGATGACGAAGTCCCAAGCAGAACAGGGGCATCCGGTAGACTTGGGGCAAGTTGTTTGACCAGTTGAGATAACTCATACTTTTGAGTCTGAATCAGTGCACTTATGGAGTGTTGTCCATCAAGCTACCGAGGCTTGTTGTGAGCGAATCAGAGGAATCGAGGTCGATCCTGCTAAAAAAAAAAAAAAAGAGGGTAAGTTGTAGGAACCTCTGATTCCGATACCTCAACGAAAGAAATAACTGTTAATCCGGTACTTGATAACCCTCGAGGGGTCTACGAGGTGCGTATTGAGTCAGCATGACTAGTCTTGTCGAAAAGAGTATGCAATTTACCTAAGCAAAAAGTTTATCGACTGTGAAACAATACACTCACTGTTCGAAAAAACTTGATGTACTTCGGCATAGGCTGCTCGCCGACTGAGACAGTATATGTTGATTCATACCACTTTGTGGATGTCCAAAATGGATCTGATCAGATATGTGTTTGATAAGCTAGTAGCGACCCATGGAAAAGTTATCAACCAAGGAAGTTTGAGGTCCCTGATGAGGACATCTCGAGGTACTCAAATCGAAAGATTGAGAGTGACCGATCCCGGAGGAGGGGTCTGACCCCGAATCCGAACGGATTCCGATGTCTGAGGGGGAATGAGATGAGGTGAATAAGTTAGTGCTTTCCGGATCATAGTTGGTTGCACCAACAATGGTGGCTGAACATAAAGTCTGTATCCTGGATATTGAACCTTGGGATGTGCATCTACCTGGGGCAGTGTTTTCCTCACAGAAATATGAGAAATCAGAGAAGACTGAATGGATAAGGACTCGGAATGACACGTTGAGCCCAACTGAGGGAAAGGGCTGACAGTTACCTGGCATGGGGCAGTTGTACCCAGTGAACAAAGCATGTTGTTAACCAAGAAGTGTGACCTCGCGCGTACCATGTGGAAGAATTGGTTGAAAAGGATCCTTCCTCCTCAAGACGATTGCAGGGCAAATGGACAAACAGTTATGAATGTCCATTCGTGGTCAAGAGGGTCCCATCTGACAGAACCTTGTTGTTTACGACCACGGATGACGACGATTTTCCATTCCCTGTGAGTGCGGACGCAGTTAGAAAATACTTCGTGAAAGAAACCCGCTGGACAAAAAAAAAGAATAAAGAGTCCAGGCAAAAAATGGGCATCCCGGCGAACCAAGAAAAAGAGAAAGGTTCGGGCAAAAGTTAGGGATAAAGATAAAAGAAAAGAACTGTACACCCGGCAAGTTGAAAACCCGCAAGGGCGACTTGGGCAAAAAAGGGTATCCCGGTGGACTGAAACCCGAAAGGGCGGTCCAGGCAAAAGAGGGAATGAAACGAACAACTGCGTCTAGCATGATCATTCGTGCTCATGATGACTTGGATAATCTCCGACAGAGACCGATCGGAAGCGTCTTGTTCAGAAGACAGAGGGTGCGGAAAGTCCTGAGGACATATGAGGTGTAACTAAGTTGGAACCCGATGAGATCACGGTTTCACGTTGCCATTAGGATAGATTTTTCCTTTTGTGTGCAATCACCTCTTTCCAGGGTTTGCTTCCTGTGTGTTGCTCGATTGTGAGCCATCTTTTATTCCAGTAAAATAAAGCGTGTGTTCAGTCAAATAATTTTGTTTTGTTGTCATTACCGTTTTGATTACGAAAACATCCGTTTATTTTGATAAGAATATTTGCATTTTGAAACATAGAGGTCTCTTCCAATGCATGCTTGTATGATTGAAATCTGGAAATCTTACTTGGAAGTCTGAGTGACCTAAGTGTTGAAATATCAGAACACCTGGGGCATACCTGGGGCATGTTTTTATCTGACGATCTCTTGTGCAGAGCCTGATTAGGGGCAACGGATAGTTGAGCGGTGAAAAGACGGTGAAGGATTACGACCACGGTCCTGGAAAATTAATCAAGAAGACTCTTCAAAGTCTGATGATTGGAAAGTTTGTATGAATACCAGGAGTTCGATCCCCGTGGAGTACGGACGAGATTGGGAATACAAGATGATGGAGCAGAAAAGTCCAGAAGAGTCTGAGAGTTCTTAAAGGTGGAAAGTCAACACTATGGGTGGATGATGGATACCAGTGCTCGACGAGTCGACCGACATCCTTGTCAAACAAGCTGTATCTCCCCAGAGGATTGAGAGTGTGATCTCCCTGGCAGATTCGAGATCGTTGTCTCCTCAACAAGCCTGAAGGTTATCACATCCCCAGCCCAAGTCAGTATTGAAGCTATCAGAGTTATTTCCCCTGCAGAGATACCTGTGGACAGTACCTTCTTTCCCCAACAGATCTAAGGATTGCTTCTCCCCAGCAGGCATGTGCTTGCAGATCCCCCCAGTTGAGAATCCCCGCTGAGCACCTGTCAGTTATTTTCCCCGGGAGCACCCCAGTGGAGTTTATCAATAGACTGTTTGTGTGTTCCTCAACAATTGGGTTTATGATGCTGTTATCTCCAGTATGGCCGTGAGTGTTCATCCCAAGCAGGTTTGTGGGAATTCATCTCCGGTATGATATGACGTGCTATCATCCTCGACAGAGTTGTTACTCTCGCCACTATGGTTGTTCTCTCCACTAGGATTGTTCTCCTCAGCAGAATGGTGTGGTTTTTCCTCAGCAAGTTCCCCGAGTGGAGCGGGTTTTATGAAATGCATCACCAACAGTGATTCTCCTACATATGGATTGGTTGGGTCGTCCCTAGTGGAGTAGCATTTATTTCTCAAGCAGAGTTCATCCTACCAGTGGATTGGACGGGTTTCTGTATTAGACTGATATCTGCATCCCCAGCTGAGTTGATTCTACCCATGGATCGCGTGGGTTATCCCTAGTGAAGTAACAGACGTTCTCCAAAGCAGGGTTTATCCTATCTGAAGATTGGTTGAGTCTTCCTCCCAGTGAAGTCGATTTACCATTCCCCAGCACAGCTCCTGGAGTTCCCCGGTGTTGTCTCTAAAGGAGACGTGTGTTTATGCATTCATCATTTAGATAAGCATGGCATATCGCATCATTAGTGCATAGCATTTCCATAATCATGGGGCATTGTGTAAAGCAAAAAAAAAAACTCATGCATCAACATAGCAAGCATATCCATTAGCCCTAGGCCGTGGCAACCAGCCAAGGTTGGTTTGTTGGAAAGAGTTTAGCATCACGCCATTGGATCGGCTTCAGGATTGGGTTCATCAACATGGTTGAGAGGTTGGTGTTTTCCTAACAAGTGATTCCTCGGTCGAGTGGGTATCCCCATCAGTGTTACTCCCAATTGTTAGCGTCTTGCCAGCTTGGGTCTTTTTCCTTAAGCAGATATGGGTGTGTCTGATCTCTCCATGTAGAGTCTACCCCTTAAGCAGAAAGTATCAATCTTTTCCTGCCATTTCCCCACTGAGATACATCCTCGTGGATGACGGTTGCTTCCGTTCCCTCCCTAATGGGATGGGTTTTCCCTATTGAGTTCTTTCCTCATTAGGATGAGTCTTGATTCAGTCTGCCTTTTTGGATCGATCCTAAATTGGCTTCCTGTTGGCTGTCTCCTGTGCTTCCCTGGGGCATAAATGAATAGTCGCTCACTAACCGGCACTCATTCATCTTATCCTCAGCGGAATTTATGGGCCTCTGCCACCAAACCGGTAGTTGTAAGTCCGAGTGCCATAAGTACATCGACCTGATCGTCGGAAACTTCTTCGGTCTGAATACCGGAAAAATTGGCCTGAGTGCCAAAGTGTGAATTGGTTTGTGTTCCAAAACACTCAACATCCTGAAGAGGGCTTAGAAAAGCAGTCTTGTTAAAGGATGGACATTCGATTCCACAAGAAATACGAATCTTACTCTGCTGGAGATAACAATCGAAAGATTGACCAAAAAGTGCATGAGATATATCATCTATAGCCGTCGTAACGTAGACAATACCCTCGCATGGAAGATTATCCATAACCGGGTTGGAGGTTGTTAGATGGATAGATCGACCGACATCATCCGGAAGAGAGCGAAAGAAAACTTGTTAAAGGATGGACATTCGATTCCAAACAAAGGAATACGAATCTTACTCAACTGGGGAGGACGACTTCGACCCGAGAGCGCATGAGATATATTATCTATAGTCGTCAAAACGTAGATAACATACTCGCATGGAAGATTATCCATAACCGGGTTGGAGGTTGTTAAATGGATAGATCGACCGACAAGAAAGGCATCAGGGATACCAGGACTAGGTATGCAAAGATGACCAATCAAAAAGGACAGGGAAAAGTCCGCTGGGGATAAAGTTGCTGACTCGGAGCAAATACCCAAAGGCAGGGGAAGACCCAATGGGGACAAAACTGCTTGATCAAGGCAAGTATCCAGAGGGGAAAAGAATATCAATACCGCAAACTGGATACTGATAACTGCAAAGAGGGGATTACATCTACCGGTTTGTAGGTAGAAAACCACAGAAAAGTAACCACTCATCGATAGGATGAGCCCAAAGGGTTAACTCTGCTAGGGGATGGAAGTGGGATTTTACAACTACCAGCTAGTAGGTAGAAAACCACAGAAAGGTAACCAGTCATCGATAGGATGAGCACAAAGGGTTAACTCCAACAAGGGGATGAAAGTGGGATTTTACATCTACCAGCTAGTAGGTAGAAAACCATAAAGATAGGACTTACAACTACCGGTTCGTAGGTAGAAGCCACAAAGATAGGACTTACAGCTACCGGTTTGTAGGTAGAAGCCAACAAATTCCGCTGAGGATAAGATGAATGAGTGCCGGTTAGTGAGCCACTATTCATTTATGCCCCAGGGAGACACAAGAGACAGTTACAAGGAAGCCAGTTTAGGATCGATCCAAAAAGGCAGACTGAAACAAGACTCATCCTAGTGAGGAAAGAACTCAATAGGGAAAACCCATCCCAATGTGTGTTGGGAGGGAACGGAAACAACCGTCATCCACGAGGATGTATCTCAGTCGGGAAATGGCAGGAAAGGATAGACACTTTCTGCTTAAGGGGTTGGCTCTACATGGAGAGATCAGACACACCCACATCTGCTAGGGAGGATCTACTGGAGAGATCTGTATCAACAAATAGTAGGAGACAACCATCAACAGATACACGGCAACAGCTGCATCATGAGTATCCAAATGCTATGATTATGCATGTATGCATTACGCATGATGAATGTATGATGAATGCTGACAAACAGACATGTAAACACACAGGTCCAGGAATCAACCACCCGGTACTACTCTTCTTCCATAGGGAAGGCCAAAAACACCAGAGAGCAAACGCGATCTGCTGGAAACCGGGATATCAGGGAACAACACCATCCTGCGGGGAGAGGAGAAGACTGCTCTGCTGGAGAGGCGAATGCTAACGTCTTTAGTAAACACTCTGCTTGGGGAACTGCCCCACAAAAGTATTTCAACAGCAACCTTGCTGGGAATGCCCCACGGTAGGGCTCAAACAAACCTATACTGGAGATGCCCCATAATAGGGCTAACAGGGACTTGGAGGAAGAATGTTGTACTGCCGGGAACATGAAGATAAACAACTTCAACCAACACTGCACTGAGCAACCTTGCTGAGGAGAAACCAAAAGAGGTTCGACAGGAAAAAAGATACAGTTATGCTCGAGATACGAACAATGTCTTACCTGTTGGTAATCATACCACCCTTGGGAGAGCACTGTGGGTCTCCTAAGTATCCTTCCATCATTGTGAATGTTCACTTTGTTTAAGAATAATTTTTTGAAAAATTTGTTTATTTTGAAAACAATGATACTTTATCAATTAAAAACATGCAAAACATTTGTTGAGTCGAAACAAATAAGAGTGCAAATAATTGGATATAAGCTCAAATTGATGTGATGGAATGGTAGTCTGCAAAGGGCGAGACTCCATAGATCTGTACAAGTTTGAAATCGGTGATATATATTGGAGAGGGCTACATTGAACATAATGACCTTTCCTCTACCATTCCGAATTTTCGATGTATTCGGAGCTTCAGTCGACGAAGAATCGAGAATCCCTGACGGATGACAGATATAGAGCACAGTCTTGTCAAGATGCAGTTACTTGCCAAATCCCTAATTTTTGCCTAGATTGCCCCAGTGTGAGGTGATCAATCTAGCGGGATGCAAATTCTTTTTTCAATGTCTCTAATTTTTGCCTGGATTGCCCTTTCGGGTTTTCAATCCACCGAGACGCTCCTTTTTGCCTAAGTCGCCCTTTGGGGTGTTCGACTTAGCGAGCTATTCTGTTTTTTTGTTTTTATCTTAGGCGAAGTATTTCTTGACTGCATCAGAATTCACAGGACGAGTGAACTTCTCCATCCATTGTTGTAAGTGTCAAAACATTGCCTGAAAAGGCTCTCTTGACAACATATGGACATTCATAGCTTGGGGGTTCACTTGCCCCTGGAATCGGGCACGCAAGACAATACTTTCTTGAGCACAGGGTCATTTTCTCAGAACCCGAGACTTGACCTTCTTGTCGAATGCTTTCTTCACTCTCTGCTGATGTAACTGACCATGACACATGGCAGTTGATCTCTTTCTTTTGATCGGATTCACTTGGTCGTAGTGACTCTGAATCCACTCGGCATCAGTCAACTTGGGACTTTGAGGGTGCTATTTTTCTTTTGTTTCTTTCTTTCTTTTTCTTTCTTTTGATTTTGATTTTGATTTTTTCTTATTTTGCACCCTCCTTTTTTTTGTTTTTTTTTTGTTTGTTTTAATGCCCCAGTTGGCTGTTCTGCTGATTCTCGAGATGCAGCTGAGTAATCTTCTTTTCTTGCTCAAGAAGTCGGGAAATACCGTCAGGAATCCCTTCAACATCATCTTCTTCCGCTTCGAATACAGGGAATTCAAAATTGGGAGATGACGTCTGATCACTATGTTCAATGGGTTTGAGAAACAACCTGCATAAAGATTTTGAGTATAAAAGGCACTTTGAAAATCAAACAAGACAATCGTTATGCAGATGAAAAGATTGCTTTTATTCTTGTTTTTAGGGTCTTTTGTGATCACCAATTTCATGCAAAAAGCGAAAAGGGAAAACAAATGGAAAAACAAATGTTTAACATGAATTTATTTGAATGAAAATATCATTGCACAAAATGTTGCCAACAATGTCATCACTTCTCCTTTTGGCATGGGAGAAGGGTTTTTAAAAAAAGTGATTATTGCTCTGACTTATGAACAACTGTAGGAAAGCCCACAGTGACCCAATTGTGATAGATCCCACCGGGGATGACAACTGTCAGTATCTCTTGCATCAGCAGCTTCTGTTTTCTGAACAACCCTTCTGAAGAAAAAGTCGACGCCAGCCCAGGACTTGTTATCTTCAGGCTTGATTGTCACGGGGACCCAAATCTTCAAAATTCAGAATACCTGACCTTACGAGGTCTTGAACTTTCATCTTCAACTGAAAGCAACTATCCACATCATAACCAGGAGCTCTTGAATGATACACACAATGCTGCTCAGGCCTATACCACCACCGAGGGTTGTCGGGTATAGCCGGCGGGTCTCTGGGAGTAATCAAGTTCCGCTCTATCAACGAGGGATACAACTCTGTGTACGACATAGGGATCGGATCAAAGATGATCTTCTTCCTCTCATTACTAGTACCGGCTTGATTATCATTGGGAGGTTGGTAAGCCTGCTGTTGCGGACGATGTTGCTGATGTTGATACTGCTAAGTTGGTCTTCTCTGCTGTTGTTGAGGTTGAGTTGCTGGAATAGTCACAGCAGCAGCCTGACGATACTGTCCTCTATTTGCGCTCCTCCGACGGTGCACAACATTTGTTTCAATCTCTCCCCTTTTGGGTGCCCCAGAGTATGTCTTCTTAGAACCGGAAGAACTTGAAGAGCCAGGATGGCGAACCGGAGCGCGGGTTGCTCTGACATTAACAGTCTCTACAGCAAGAGGCTGTTCACTGATTCTGATCCCCCTCAATTCATCACTCACGGCATAATCATTGACGAGAATAGTGACAGCAACATTCTCATGAACGGGTACACCCACTGGTGAAGCACGGCGGACTGGTGGAATCACGGCTTCCAATCTTTGGGCTAAGGCACGCAACTCCTCTTGCCTCTGAACAACTCCTTGCATCATCGTCATAAACTGGGCCATGTTTGCCCCCATCTCAGCCAACTCTTTCTGAACCTGGTCCGTAATCCTCTGATGATTGAGTCTGGTTGAGTACCAATGCGGTCTTCGATCAGCTATCCTGTCTCAGTCGGGAACCAAAGTGAGAAGTCTCTCCCAAACATGTCTGCAATGCAAGGATGTTAGGTGCATGATATGCATGATGCGGATGCTATTTTATCATGAATGATCATGATAAAGGATATGCGTATGCGAGTTAACTTTTTTCTTTTTTCATGCATTATTATTTTTTTTGGAAAATAAACATGCTATGATGCAAATGATGGAGCCAAGACTGGCAGGCTGTGCATCTCAAAACACCGGGTCAAAGCTTCGGCTTGAACTCTGATCACAAACATCTGAAACCCAAAGTCGATCTGATCAACTGGCATCTGAAACCAATCTGAGGAACCAAGTCACCATAAATCCGACTTGGGGAGTTCCGAAATAAACGAAACTGGAGATTACATCACTATCATCACAGGAACATCCACTGAACGGATGACAGTCAGGTCCTCTGAACAAGTACTCTCAAATTCAACCTGGGGATCCGAAATAAACGGAACCCGTTGATAAACCACGGACAGAACTCCGGCGTCCCAGAAATAAATGTCCATAAATTCGGCTGAACCAAAGTCACCACCACAGCACCACTGGCAGAAACCGTATCTGTAGAGATCAAACCCTCCCCTCACTGGTAGGTTCTAAGAACAGAAGTTTGTCAGCTTCAGCCCTTCAGTCGAGAATAATACGTTTACCACTGAAGGTTTGGCATTATTACGGGATAAAAGACCTCTGCTGACTCCCCTCAACAGGATATCCTAAAGCAAGTTCCCAGTCTCGGGGTCCTCGGATTGAGCAGCGAGAATGCGCCCACCAGAGCTAACATAATCACGTCTCGGAGGAGAGGCCTCGACTGAGTTCTCGGGAAATGGTCACCAGAGTCGACGATTTCTAAAGGAATATCTGTCGTTATGGAACACCCATAGGACAAAATATATCCAACAGAAACCTCGTCTGGAATGTGGGTCTCATGAACGACTTAACGTAGCAACATACCACGCAAGCCTCATGACTATCCACTCTAACACCTATGTGTACACTCAAGCCTGGGTAGTGGGCTTATCTCTCATAGAACAGTCCCAACCCAACAAACAAACAACCGGCAAATGAATATGAATGAATGCAAACATTAATGCAAACAATAAATGCAAACAGTAAATGCAAATATATACAAATGAATGCAATAAATAAAGCAGCACAAAGCAACCAAAGCCCTAACCTAGAGAGCGCTAGGAGAGACTCGCTCGGGGAAGATGGACCAGCACAGGTCAACTTCTCCTTGTCCCCAGCAGAGTCGCCAGCTGTTGCATCACGCGAAAAACCGGCGGGAAAACAAGAACAACAGAGCCGCCACCGTGCGTTATTTATCCCAAAAGAGGGAAAGGAAACGCTCAGAGTAAACCTGGAAAGAACATGGTCTCGCGACCAAAGAGAATGGGATCGGGAGTCGGTTATGCGAAGGGAAGGTATTAGCACCCCTACGCATCCGTCGTACTCGACGGGATCCACGCACAATAGGAAGGAAAATGGTTGCTAAAACACTGCTCACACACACACACACTGGCTGAAGGAGACACAAGAAAACAGACAAAACTGACTCGGCAGGATACCGCATCCTGGGCCTACTTAGTCTATCAGGCATAGACATCAGAGTCGAAGTAGTTCGAACTGAGGAAACGACACATGCTCGCTAGGATGTCGCATCCTATGCATACGTATCTCCTTGGACGAAGGAGAATCAGAGCATTCGTAGCTCGGCTGACACGCACTCAAACAAACACAGGCAAAGGCAAACATGGAGCCTGAATGCCAATCACTGGACTTACATCAGCATCCGAACCAACAAACACACACAGGAAACCAACTGCCAATCGCTGGACTTACGTCGGACTCCAACCAGAAAAGGAGAAACAACTCACACAAACAAAACAAAAAGGGCGAACGTGGAGCCCGAATGCCAATCACTGGACTTACATCAGCATCCGAACCAAAACACACGCAAGGGTGGTTAAGACACAAAGGGTTGAAAAAGAAAAAGGGCGCCCGGAGAGATCAGCTCATCTCCTGCCTACGTACCTCATCTGGTATGAGGATCAGGGCGACGTAGTTCCCCTACGCAGGGACACAGGACGAACAAACAAACTAAAAGGGAGACTAGAGCTCGAGCCTAATAGTTGCCACGCAAACAAAAAGAGACGCTGAGACGTCAGAAGGAACACAAAGGTTGAAAGGACAAACTAATAGGGAGACTAGAGCTCGAGCCTAATAGTTGCCAAACACACACAAAAAAAAGAAAAAAGGGCGCCCGGAGAGATCTGCTCATCTCCTGCCTACGTATCTCATTTGGTATGAGAATCAGGGCGACGTAGTTCCCCTACGCAGGGAAAAAGGACTAGCCTAACCAGATAACAGAGGGAGACACAACAATAGGGAGACTACAACTCGAGCCTAGATGTTGTCATGCAAAGTCGTCCCTAAGTTAAGGTTTCTAGCTAACTTGCACAGGAAGCAAGCCTATCCTAATCATGACTTGCACAGGAAGCAAGCCACACCAAACCTGACTTGCACAGGAAGCAAGGGTCTCGATTGCAACTAGGGCAAGAGAAAAGGGGGGGGTCTCAATCGCAACGAGGGCGAGAGAAAAGAATTAGTGTTAGTTGTTAGTCAAACTCGACAAGACATCGCATCTCGTGCCTACGTATCTCATCTGGACATGAGAATCAGAGTTGCCGTAGTTCGGCTAAACTATTCCCGTTGGTTTGTGTTTTTTAAGTGGACAACGTCACTGCGCAATCTACCTGATGCTCGACCTTTGGAGACTTACTCACCTGTAGTAGAAGGAGTTAACGTATCCTTAAGAGGGGATAATGTTTGTTTGTGTTTTTAGGAAAGCTCAAGCAAGAAAGGAAGTCCTATACGAAGGAACCGTGCTACCTTAATTGACATGCAAACGAGACTACACGGAGTCTAACAAACCTAGGGGATACAATCACACCACATAAGCACATACAGCATGAAATAAACACACCAACAAGGGGCTCAAACATCAAGGCTAGGTTTTAGTCGAGGGGTCATATCAACCTCAACAAACAAACCACTGGAACTGGGTAGTGTTAGCTCTTAACCTTGCCATTGAGGGGCTAAGGTGAAGCAGATGAAAGGTGAGTGAAGATAAGACTTCACAGCTCTTATCCCTGGCCTGGGAGAGCTTAAGACAAGAATGTGTGGGTTCAGAAAGTGGAAACCCTTCTACACATTTGAAACTGACTTAACTGTACAATTGTACAAGATCTTGGGTTTGTATCTGCAATGCATCAACACAGTGGTGTGAGCAAAGCAGATGACACACAGAATAGCAGGGGATAGGTTGCATATCCCTTGGGTTCTGCCAATTGCCTCTTCACTTAGGAGGTCTTTGACTCTATACAAGGACAAATGTAAACAGTCACAAACATTGCCTCTTAAGGAGGACTTCAGACAGTTGCCTGGCCAAGTAACAGGCCAGGTCTTCCAGACTACATGAAGATGAGAAATTATACCTCAATGCAAATTGCTTATCAAGCAAAGCAAAGCAAAGTTCACAAGGAACTAAAAGCAACTAAAGTACCTGAAATCAGTCAAGCACAGTTAGTATACAAGTCAAAATTAAATCAGAATGAAACAAAGGTTAACAGTCAACACAAGCAGGCTAAGTGTGCAATGCACAAGGCTCAAGGCATGTGAGCCAAGCAACCTACAAAACAAATGGATTAGTCATGATAAACAAACACACACAACCAATTTGTATTGGTCTCATTGGAGAATTGTTGGTTAACCTGAAAAAATGAGCTCAAATGTGAGTAACAGGACCACTAGGACAAGCCTAGGGTCAAAATGGGATGAAAAAGTCAAAACAGCAAGTGACAAGTATCCAAAATCATGTTTAAACAATCAAGAAACAAACCCAATTGGTTTCACATTCATATCAATCATCATCATCATTTCATGAACAAATTAGGTCAAGACATGGCATTTAGAAGCTCATAGAAGTCAACAGTAAGACTTAACTCAAAAGCAATCTTAAACATTCCCAAAAATCATCAAACAAAACATGATCAATCACAACCCACAGCATGGTAAGCATGTCAAATTTCAACTCATTTGGACAAGTAGAAGATAGTCAATGAAAATCAGAAAGGCAATGCAATTCCAAACATGCTCAAAGAGGTCAACCAAACATGCATCAACTTGAAAAAATCATAAATCAGGGATGGCATATGAGAAATGAATGGGATCAGAACCATGGCAAAGCTTAAGATGTCTAGTAATCACATATCAAATTTCATGTCCATATAATGAAGTATGAGAATTTCACAAATGAAATGGGAACAAGTGTCACAAAAAGTCAACATAAGACCAAACAGGGGAGAAAAATCTCAAACAATTAGGAAATGCCACAAATAATTTCAATAAAAATCACATGTAAACTAGACATACTCAAGTAAATTCATGCAAAAAATCAAAGCATTTAGAGGTCAAGAAGCATGGTATAGAAAATCATGAAGTTGCACATCAATGGTGTGACACAAATTGTCACACCCTAATTCAAAAAATCATAACTCCCAAACCAGAGATGATAAATTCATAAACTCTACACCAAAATCACCATGAATGTGTCTAGTTTAAGCATAAAAATTTCAAGGGCAAAGGATAAAGCATCAACATTTCACAAATGATTTGGTAAAAGGTACAAAATATGAACACATGTCACAAACCCTAGCATCATTTAAAATCTACTCATCCAAAAAATCAGGAAAAATCATGATAAAAAACTAGAGATCCAGATGAACACAATGCAAAAATTCCCATGACTTTTGGATTTAAAATGGATGTGATATGATTTTTGCAAGATGATGCATGAAAAATGAAATAAAAAAAATAAAACAATATGGATTAATGGGACAAGGGGCACGACCGGTGGCAAACTTGTAATTACTTGAACAAGTTAATGAAACGCGGCGTTGCGTTTAGAGGCGTGGCAGCAAGGCATTGGTTCATGCTAATGAAACAGGACAAAATCATGCACCACACGTAAAACAAAATCTGGAAATGCAAGGAATTAGGGTTTGGTGTCTACAGTGTCACCATCTTCACTTGTTCAAAATCGTGAAAACAAAATGTGCCCAGAAAATGGAATTGAACAATATCATCATGACCAGCAAACATCATACATGCATAATCTAACAACCAAATTCATCAAATCATGCTAAATAAGAAGCATCGAGCAAGAACAAGTTTGAGTGTGAAACTTAAAAACCAGATTTCTCACACATAGCTCAACCATTTTTAGTGATTTAAAGTTCATTGTGACCAGCAAAGCATAATCTAACTAAAGCATGGCATGATTTAGGAAATAGAGAGACTCGAAATCTTACCAAAGCTGAAGCACAGTGATGATTTAGATGTTGTTTAGCTGTGATGTGTAAAAACAGATGAACTACAATGCTCCAGAAGGTGAATGGAGGAAGGGTTTTGGCTCAGCAACCTCAATTCCAGCTTAAATCGAAATCTGCCATTAATGGAGCTTGGAGAAACAGAACTTGAAGATGGCTTACAGTCGGGTTTTTCCACTTGCAATGAGCTCAAAATGGTGAGTACATGATGAAACCAACAAGACAGCTCGAGTTCTCTTTGCTTTTTTCAGTAAAAGTTCAAAAATGAGGAAAATGAGAATTGAGAGAAATGGGATTTTTCTGTTTTGGATAATGGCTGCTAGGGCTTCAATCAGAAAGAAAATGGTCCTTTATACTTCTGTTTATCATTGCTAAGCATGAGTGCTAATCACAATTTGGTTTTAAAATGAAATTTGCTAATTTGGACAATTTGGCCTAAATGGATGGTGCATGAGCAAAAGCCACGAAATTGGGCCTCTAACACAACCAAAACAACATATCTGAACATATTTGAATGGCAAAAATGGTTGGAAATGGTTAAATTGGAGATTCCCTTTTTCACCTCTCTTGAAAATAATTCATGTAAGTGCAAAAAGGCCATTTTGATTTGTAATGTTTTGGTGCATGAGGGTTACATATTTGGAAAGATGAGGTCAAATGTGACTTGTTGGAAAAAACCCCACCCAATTTGGCCAAATGGTTTGAGAGATATGGCCTTTTGAAGTTCAAGAATTTTTGAAAATGAATTGATCATAACTTGCCAACTATACATGGGAGTTGAGGGTTCTTGGACTTTTTGGAAATGGGAGAACAAGATCTTCAAATTTCATGTTGGGCAAAAATTCATTTGAAGCTTGTATCATGATGTAAGTTTGGGATCAAGAAGTTTCCATTTTTGGCAAGTTTCAATTACAGGTCAAGTTTCTATTTTTGGAAATTTCTTGTCTGGCTTCAAATTCTTCCATGATGGTGTTTGATATGTTATATGAGGCCTAAATGGACATGAATGAGCCCTCTCAAACCAAATCCAACCATCAAAACCATAAAATCAGGCCCAATTGACCAAGGTTGACTTTTTAGGGTTTCTGGTAAACTGTGCATTGACTGATGACTTCTGAACATCCAATCCTTGACCAAAACACTTCTAAAGGATCCCTAGGTCATGTGAGCATATTGGACCAACCCTAGGGCCTTGGCTCAATGGAGATTGTACTTGCTTGATTGATTAACTGATCTCCTGATCAGTTTGACCTAATTCTTCTGAATGGCTTGCACTTGAGGCAAAGGGACAATGCAATGCTATGCAGTGGACCATGTTATGTTATGACCTAATATGAGAATGTATGTACAATGATGGGTGCAAATTTGAGGTGCTACACATGGAGCTCAAGAGAGATTCGATCCGATGCTGGAGAGATCTGGGAGAGGCCTTCCTCAGACAATACAAGCACAACATGGATATGGCACCGAGCCGGACTCAGCTGCAGAGTCTTTGCCAGAAATCCACTGAGAGCTTCAAGGAGTACGCCCAGAGGTGGCGTGAGCTTGCTGCGAGAGTTCAACCCCCTATGCTGGAAAGGGAGTTGACTGACATGTTTATTGGCACACTTCAGGGTATTTTCATGGACCGAATGGGGAGTTGCCCATTCGGAAGCTTTTCTGATGTGGTCATATGTGGGGAGAGGACCGAGAGTTTGATCAAGGCTGGAAAGATCAATGATGTTGGTTCCTCGTCATCTAAGAAACCTTTCTCTGGGGCACCTCGCCGTAGAGAAGGTGAAACCAATGCTGTTCAGCACCGCCGAGGTCCGAACAGAAATCAATACAGACAGGTTACCGCAGTGACTATTCCTGCACCTCAACAACGTCAACCTCCGAGACAACAACAACAACAACAACAACAGCAACAACGTCCATATCAGCCAAGGCAGCGGATGCCCGAAAGACGTTTTGACCCCCTGCCAATGACCCACGCTGAGCTACTGCCTGAGTTGCTCAGATTAGGGTTTGTTGAATTAAGAACGATGGCTCCGTCGACGGTATTGCCTCCTGAGTACGATGCTAATGTCCGGTGCGATTTTCATTCTGGGGCACCAGGACATCATATTGAGAAATGTCGGGCTTTTCAGCACAAAATCCAGGATCTGATCGATGCTAAGACGATCAACTTCGCTCCAGTGCCCAATGTTGTTAACAATCCTATGCCTCAGCATGGCGGGCATAGGGTGAGCTATGTTGAAGGGGTCGAATCTGAAGATTTGGTTGTCAGGGTTGATGAGATTCAGACTTCATTGCTGGATATAAAGGGCCGTCTGTTGAAGAATGGTGTTCGCCCGGGCTGTGATGAAGACTGTTTGGGTTGTGCAGAATCTGATAATGGTTGCTCACGGTTGAGGGCTGGTATTCAGAAGCTAGTAGACGAGGGTTGTGTCCAGTTTGGCCGGGCTGATAATAGAGATCGTGGGGCAGTGTCTATTGTCACGATATTTTTCAAACCGTCAGAAGGACGTGGGCCGAGGGCTGGTAGTGCGTCTACAACTGCTGGTACTCCTGTTACCATCTCCGCACCAGTAACCGTCAATACTCCAACTACTATTGTTGTATCAGGTAGAAGACCTGTGGTTGAGAATAATAATGTTGTGCCCTGGAAGTACGACAACGCATACCGAAGCAATAGAAGGGCTGAAAATCGTGTCAGGCCGTCAAATCAAGCGCCTGTAACCATTAGTGTGCCAGTTAGTAGAATTCCGGCCGTCGTGAGTCCCGTTGTGGACAATGTCGGTGGACCGGGAGGTTTTACTAGGAGTGGTCGGCTGTTTGCGCCTCAACCGTTGAGGGATGCTAATGCTGAGGCATCTGCTAAAGCTAAGGGCAAACAGGTCATGGTGGATGAGGAGCCTGCTCAAACGAATGTGCCTGGTGGCTCGTTTGAGAAGGAGGTGGAGGAATTTATGCGAATCATTAAGAAGAGTGACTACAAGATTGTGGATCAACTCAACCAAACTCCGTCCAAAATCTCTATTCTTTCTCTGCTGCTGTGCTCTGAGGCACATCGCAATGCCTTGCTGAAAATGTTGAATATGGCGTATGTACCTCAGGAGATTTCCGTCAACCAGCTGGAGGGCGTGATTGCTAATGTGAGCACCAAACACGGTTTGGGGTTCACTGATCTGGATTTGACACCGGAGGGGCGTAACCATAACAAGGCCTTGCACATCACCATGGAGTGCAAGGGGGCTGTGTTGTCACATGTGCTGGTCGACACCGGTTCTTCTCTGAATGTGCTGCCGAAGCAAATCTTGAAGAAGATCTCTGTTGAAGGGGTTGTGCTTACTCCTAGTGACCTGATTGTGAGGGCATTTGATGGATCCAAGCGTTCTGTCTTTGGTGAAGTCACTTTGCCTGTGAAGATAGGTCCTGAGGTGTTCGACATCATCTTCTACGTCATGGACATCCAGCCCGCTTACAGTTGTTTGTTGGGACGTCCATGGATACATGCAGCAGGGGCAGTCTCGTCGACTCTCCACCAGAAGCTCAAATTCGTCTGGAACGGTCAAATTGTGACCGTGTGCGGTGAAGAGGATATTCTGGTGAGTCATTTATCCTCGTTCAAATATGTCGAGGTAGATGGCGAGATCCACGAAACTTTGTGCCAGGCGTTTGAGACGGTTGCTCTTGAGGGAGTGGCGTGTGCTGAACAGAGGAAGCCAGGTGCTTCGATTGCTTCGTACAAACAAGCCAAAGCGGTTGTTGACTCTGGTAGAGCTGAGGGCTAGGGCAAGATGGTGGATTTGCCGGTTAAAGAAGATAAATTTGGTATTGGCTATCAACCGTTGCTAGCAGAGCAGAGCGGTCAAGCAGATCCGAGCACCTTTACCAGCGCTGGGCTGATGAATCACGGTGACGTCTTCGCAGCTGATGTTGAAGATAGTGATAGTGGTATTGATCTCGACTGCTGGGTTCGCGCGAGTACACTATGGGAGGTGATCAGCAATTGGACTGCAACGGATATAGTCCAAGTTACTCTTCAAACAGAGTAATTTTCTTTTGTTTTTTCATTCTGCACAAAACCCTACGTTCTGCCCAAGACGTAGTGGTTCATTGTAGGGCCACATCATGTTTCAATTTTTATCATTAATAAAGGACGTTTTGCAAACAATTTTGTGATCCATGTCTTTCTATTTTTGTTTTCACTTTTTCAAAAATATAAAAATGGCAATGTTTTTGTTTTTGTGACTTTATTGAACTCTTTTTCTAAAACAAAGCATTAAAACATGCAGAAGTGATATCACGGCATCTACTATGAACAGTTCTGTTATGCCTCATCATGATTTCGACAATCCCATCTACCAAGCTGAAGAGGAGAGTGAGGAAGACAGTGAACTCCCTAAAGAATTGGCTATATTGTTGAAGCAAGAGGAAAGGGTCATCCAACCTCATCAAGAGGAATTGGAGATTGTGAATCTTGGTACTGAGGACGCCAGAAAAGATATCAAGATAGGGGCTGCTTTGAAACCAGAGGTCAAGAGCAGATTGATTGAGATGCTGAGAGAGTATGTGGAGATATTCGCCTGGTCCTATCAAGATATGCCAGGATTGAATACTGATATTGTGGTTCATAGACTACCTCTCAGAGATGATTGTCCTTCGGTCAAGCAGAAGCTTCGCAGAACGAGTCCTGATATGGCAGTGAAGATCAAGGAAGAGGTTCAGAAGCAGTTCGATGCTGGTTTCTTGTCAGTGACAACAT
Source organism: Lathyrus oleraceus (assembly GCF_024323335.1). Taxonomy (NCBI): domain Eukaryota; kingdom Viridiplantae; phylum Streptophyta; class Magnoliopsida; order Fabales; family Fabaceae; genus Lathyrus; species Lathyrus oleraceus. Next base: position 78,134,763 of record NC_066582.1, on the reverse strand, counting down.
ATCCACCGTGGGTAGCCAACATCGTTCCTGTGCCGAAGAAGGATGGCAAAGTCAGAATGTGTGTCGATTACCGGGATTTGAACAGGGCGAGTCCGAAAGATGATTTCCCATTACCTCACATCGATGTATTGGTTGATAATACGGCTCAATCCTCGGTATTCTCTTTCATGGATGGTTTCTCGGGCTATAATCAGATTAAGATGGCGCCAGAGGACATGGAAAAGACGACATTCATTACACCGTGGGGCACGTTCTGCTATAAGGTGATGCAATTTGGGCTGAAGAATGTCGGTGCTACCTATCAGAGGGCTATGACGACTCTCTTTCATGACATGATGCACAAAGAGATTGAAGTGTACGTGGATGATATGATTGCGAAGTCGCATACAGAAGAGGAGCACCTGGTTAATTTGCAGAAGTTGTTTGACAGATTGGTCAAGTTCAAACTGAGGCTGAATCCAAACAAGTGTACGTTTGGCATGAGATCAGGGAAGCTGTTAGGCTTCATTGTCAGTGAGACAGGGATTGAGGTTGATCTAGCAAAAGTCAAAGCTATTCAAGAAATGCCTGAACCGAAAACGGAAAAGCAGGTTCGTGGGTTTTTAGGGAGATTGAACTACATTGCAAGTTTCATATCTCACCTAACTGCCACGTGTGAACCGATATTCAAATTGCTCAGAAAAAATCAAGCAATCAGGTGGAATGATGATTGTCAAAAAGCTTTTGACAAGATAAAAGAGTATTTACAGAAACCTCCAATCCTGATTCCTCCAGTTCCAGGGAGACCAGTGATAATGTACCTGTCAGTCACCGAGACTTCGATGGGGTGCGTATTGGGACAGCATGACGAGTCTGGTCGAAAAGAGCATGCCATATACTACCTTAGCAAAAAGTTTACCGACTGTGAAATCAAATATTCACAGCTTGAGAAAACTTGCTGTGCTTTGGCCTGGGCTGCTCGCCGACTGAGGCAGTATATGTTGAACCATACTACCTTGTTGATTTCTAAGATGGATCCAGTGAAATACATCTTTGAGAAGCCGGCTCTCACCGGATGTGTTGCCCGTTGGCAGATGATTTTAACAGAATATGATATCCAATACACGTCTCAGAAGGCCATCAAAGGTAGTGTTTTGTCAGACTATCTCGCCGAACAACCGATTGATGACTATCAGCCTATGATGTTTGAATTCCCTGATGAAGACATCATGTATCTTAAGATGAAAGATTGCGAAGAGCCTTTTATCGAGGAAGGACCGGATCCTGATGATAAGTGGACATTGATGTTCAATGGGGCTGTGAATGTGAATGGTAACGGTGTTGGCGCAGTGCTAATCAATCCGAAAGGTGCTCATATACCCTTTTCTGCCAGATTGACGTTTGATGTCACCAACAATGAAGCTGAGTATGAGGCTTGTATCATGGGGATAGAAGAAGCCATTGATTTGAGAATCAAAACGCTTGACATATTTGGAGATTCCGCTCTAGTGATCAATCAGGTCAATGGAGATTGGAATACGAACCAGCCGCATTTGATTCCGTATAGAGATTACACCAGAAGAATACTGACGTTCTTCAAGAAGGTGAAGTTGTATCATGTCCCGTGGGATGAGAATCAAATGGCTGATGCCTTGGCTACTTTATCCTCTATGATAAAAGTTCATTGGTGGAATCATGTGCCACACGTTGCGGTGAATCGACTCGAGAGGCCTGCGTATGTGTTTGCAGCCGAGTCTGTGGTGGTTGATGAGAAACTGTGGTATTATGATATCAAGAACTTCCTCAAGACTCAGGAGTATCCTGAAGGTGCGTCGAAGAATGACAAGAAAACTCTGAGAAGGCTGGCTGGAAGCTTTTACTTGAATCAGGATGATATGCTGTACAAGAGGAACTTTGACATGGTCTTGCTCAGATGCGTGGATAGACACGAGGCAGACATGTTGATGCAAGAAGTGCATGAAGGTTCGTTTGGTACCCATGCTAGTGGTCATGCAATGTCAAAGAAACTGTTGAGAGCCGGTTATTACTGGATGACTATGGAATCCGATTGCTTCAAGTATGCTCAGAAGTGCCATAAGTGTCAAATCTATGCTGATAAGGTGCATGTACCACCAAGCCCGTTGAATGTCATGAACTCGCCTTGGCTGTTTGCCATGTGGGGCATTGACATGATTGGGAAGATTGAGCCTACTGCTTCGAATGGACATCGCTTCATCTTGGTTGCGATTGACTACTTCACCAAATGGGTGGAAGCAGCTTCCTATGCTAACGTTACCAAACAAGTGGTTGCCCGGTTCATCAAGAAAGAAATCATCTGTCGTTATGGAGTTCCTGAGAGAATCATCACTGACAATGGTTCGAATCTCAATAACAAGATGATGAAGGAGCTGTGTAGAGATTTCAAGATCGAACATCACAATTCTTCTCCTTACAGACCAAAGATGAATGGTGCTGTAGAGGCGGCAAACAAGAATATCAAGAAGATTGTGCAGAAGATGGTCGTTACGTACAAGGATTGGCATGAGATGCTGCCTTTCGCTTTGCATGGGTACCGTACCTCAATACGTACGTCGACCGGGGCAACCCCGTACTCCCTTGTGTATGGTATGGAAGCAGTCCTACCAGTTGAAGTGGAGATCCCTTCTCTGAGGGTTTTGTTAGATGTCAAGCTGGACGAAGCCGAGTGGATTCGAACAAGGTTTAATGAGTTAAGCCTTATCGAAGAGAGACGGTTAGCAGCTGTGTGCCACGGGCAGTTATATCAGAGAAGGATGAAGCGAGCCTTTGATCAGAAAGTGCGTCCTCGGAGCTATCAGATCGGTGATCTAGTTCTGAAGAGGATCCTTCCTCCCGGTACAGATAACAGGGGCAAGTGGACTCCTAATTATGAAGGTCCATATGTTGTGAAGAAGGTCTTCTCCGGTGGAGCCTTGATGCTTACAACTATGGATGGTGAGGATTTTCCATCCCCTGTTAACTCAGATGTAGTCAAAAAATACTTCGCATAAATTGACCCGCTCGACAAAAAGAATGAAAGAGTCCAGGCAAAAAGGGGCATCCCGACGAACCAAAAAACAGAAAGAAAAGGTTCGGGCAAAAATTAGGGATAAAAATGAAAAGAAATTGTACACCCGGTAAGTCGAAAACCCGCAAGGGCGGCTTAGGCAAAAAAGGGTATCCCGGTGGATTGAAAACCCGAAAGGGCGATCCAGGCAGAAGAGGGATTGGAGCGAAGACTACAGTCTGGGTTATATGTACTTCATCGCGCTTAGTCGTCTGCCATCTCGAAAGATGTGATCGGTCCAGTCATTCTTCTCAGAAAGCAAGGAGTTGGGAGGAAAACTGATGATCTGTGAGTTATAACAGAATTGGGAAATAGTGGATGCTGTGTTCACATTGCCATTAGGATAGATTTTTTCCTTTTGTGCGCAATTGCCTCTTTCTAGGAATTGCTTCCCAATGTATTCGCCTTTTCAGGCGCATTTTCAATCAATAAAAGTCGTTATTCAGATAAAAAGCTCTTGTTTTTATTTTACTGTTTTGTTTGCAAAAACGTCCGAATTTTTGATAAACATTGCATATAAAAACATGAAGGCTTAACAATAACCTGCAGAAAGATAAAACATTTGAAAATCATTTTGAATGTTGAGGACACTTGAGCATATCTTGTCCATTTTCCCCTAGGGGGCAGTTTGTTATGATGTTTTGCAGGTTGTCATCTGTGAAGACGTTTCTCAGCAGATATTTCTCGAGCGAGTTTTGAGAGCTGTCAGAGCTATATTCCCCTGCAGAGATGTCTGTGGATGGTGCCTTCTATCCCCAGCAGATCTAAGGATTGTTATCCCCAGCAGGCCTGGAAGAGTGGGTTTATTTCCCAGCGAATATTTCCCCAGGAGAGTTCCCCACTGAGTTGGAAGGATATTGTATCCTCAGCGGAGTTGTCAGTGGAGCGTTGTTCCCCAGCAGTCGGGATTGAAGTATTGTTATTCCCAGCATGGTTGTGAGCGCTTGTTCCCCAGCAGGGTTGTGTATATTTCTCCCCAGCACCAAGTCTGGTATATTTGCTTTCTACACCAGAGTTATACTCTTCCTCAGCAGAGTTGGTGTGTTATTCTCAACAGAGTTGCTTTTGTTGGTGTAAGCCCTAGAGGCCAATACATTTTGGTACTTGTATCGAATAATAAAAGGCATTCTCTTTATTATGATTGATTAATAAAGTCCCTGGAATAGATAGTCCGTTTAATGTATTAAGTGTGACTTAATCATGAGAACACATTAAACATAAGGACACTATTCCTAAAGTATCCGTAGTCGAGCTTTAGTGTGAAGTGGGATAACATTAAAGCATTAAGACTATTATGTTTGTAGATTGATGATCACATCTCATGGATCATGGATAAAGAGTTATCAAGTCTTAAACATAGGTATGAATATTAGGAGTAATATCTATACCGGATTGACCCTCTATGAGAATACTATATAGAAAGTTATGCAAGGTGTCATAAGTTATTCTCATGGTGATAATAGTGTATTCCACTCTCCGACCTGAAACCACTATGGATCCTAGATGTAGAGTCGAGTGCTTTATTGCTGATCCAACGTTGTCCGTAACTGGATAACCATAAAGACAGTTGATGGGTACTCCACAAAGCATGCTGAGGGACATGAGTGACCTAGATGGAATTTGCCCATCCTGCATAACAGGATAAATGTCTATGGGCCCAATATTGAACTGGACAAGGATGACACGGTCTATGCCTTGTGTTCAATATAGACATAAGGGCAAAAGGGTAATTATACACATAATTATTATCACAGAAGGAATTGTCAGATCACTTGACATTTTCGTGTCTTGGGTAGCAGTGATGTGTTGCTAGATACCGCTCACTGTTTATTATGTTAAATGCGTGATTTAATATAATTGCCAACGTCACGAAAACCTACAGGGTCACACACAAAGGACGGATTAATGAGAGATAGAGTAACTAAGGAATACCGTAAGGTACGGTGCCCTTAAGTGAGTTATAGAGCATCGTAAGGTACGATGTACTTGAGTAGAATACGAAATATGGTAAGGTACCATGAGCTTAAGTGATTTTGGGCATATTATAAGATATGGGCCAAAATACACTTAAGTGGGCTTTTAGCTTGAAGCCCACACAAGTGGTTCTATAAATAGAACCCTTGTGCAGAAGCAAAAATTGGCGGTTGCATTATTTTCGTTTTCTATCACTCTCTCTCTCTCACTCAAAGCCTTCATTCGTACCAGCTAGCACTGAGATTGAAGGAACCCGTTCGTGTGGACTGAGTAGAGACGTTGTCATCGTTCAACGTTCGTGATCGCTTCGTGGATTTGCATCAAAGGTTTTGATCGTCACAAGAGATCTGCACCAAAGGTTTCAACCGTCAAAAGAGGTAAATATTCTATCACTGATCATGACCATTCGTAAGGATCTCTAAAGGAGAAATTTTAATTTCCGCTGCGCTTTGGGTCGCAAATTCTCCTTCAGTGGTATCAGAGCCACTTACGAAACCATGACTCGGATAGTTGTTTAAATTTCTGTATTAATATGATTAAAAGACAGAAAGAATCAATTAATTAAACGGGCAATTAAATTTGGCATCATGAGTGTATAAGTTGGATGATTGATGTTGACTATGCTTCGAAATCCGACATTAGTATGGTGAAGCAGCGATACATCAATCGTCCATAGGTTACGCAATTGAGACCGATCAACTTATATATGATATAAGTAATCCTAATGCAAAATACGGTATATGTGATATACTGTTTCTGTTTCGTTCATTCGAACACTAAATGATTGTTTTCCTTTGAGCGATCAATGGTCATTTGCTTCGGAATCCGACATTAGTATGGTGAAGCAATGACCTGTTGATCAATCATACTGAATCAACAATCGAGGTGTGTTTGACGGTCTGAAATTGGCGCATTAGGGTTGGTGACGGCGCAAGGGTTGTGCCGTCAAGGAGTTGTGAATTTAGGGTTTTTTTTTGGAACACGTCTGTTGACTGTTTCAAAGTTTGTTATTTTGGCTGCGTGAAGCTCGTGTGACGAGCGTGTTGACTGTTTCAAAGTCTGTTATTTTGGCCGCGTGAAGCTCGTGTGACGAGCGTAACAAGCGTAACAAACTGGATGTGTGACGGTCGTAACACGCCCATGACGGTCGTAACAAGGACGTGACGGTCGTCACATGCCTTGTGACGGTCGTCACACTCACTGAATTCTAGGCGTTTTTTGTTTTTGACCTGTGACGGTCGTAACGTGTCCTGTGACGCTCGTCACACTCACATGGCCTGTGACGGTCGTCACACGCCTGTGACGGTCATCACACTCACAGAGTCAAAAATTTTGGGGTCTCTGTTTTGTGCCTGCGCAAGAGTTGTATGGATGCAAAAACAATGTCCATTTCAAATGAATTGGTCATTAAAATTTTGGACAGGGGCGCTGCCCCTCCAACCCCCGGCTAACTCTACGTAGTGTGATCGGTCGCCAAAATTTAATTTGGTTTTAATTAATTAAAGGAATTAAAATTTAATAATAACAATGTGTTTATTATTATTGCCTTGTGGTGATCAGTTATGGCCTTAGTTGTCCTTTATTTTGTTTCGGGTTTTTAAATACGACCTGCGTGTCGTGCCTCTCCTTTTGATCTCTTAATGTAACTTCTTTTCTCATCTCAAACCCTCGTCTGTAAAACGAGTTTCTTCTGGAATGTAATGTTATGAATAAAGAGTAGAAGACAATGTTATGAAGAAAGAGAAGATTTCAATATCAAAAGAGGACAATCTTGAAGATCTTGCTTGGAGAAGCTTAGAGAAGAATTCAATATTAAAGGAGGACAACCTTGAAGATCTTGCTTGGAGAAGCTTAGATCGTTGTAGGTTAGCTTAGGTTCTCTCATTGGCTTGGGAGAACAATTGCGCTAGGGGCCATAACTGTTTCATTTTGTTTGTATGTATGTTGATGCATGTGAATGTATGTTGATGCATGTGAGAGACGATTTATATGATAAACAAGCCGGTGAGATCATAACAATTGCAATTCCCTCAAACTAAAATATTAAGTTTATGCTTTCCAAGTTTTAGCACTCATCAAGACTAGTATCGAATAATGTAGGTTTCGCCAAAGCGAGGTGCATGTTCTATATTGGTAAGGTGCGATGGGATAATTGTAATATCCAACTGCTAAAACAATGGGTCAAACTTAACTAAACAAATTATGATGATATTATATATGTTTGCTTTCCAAGTTTTAGCACTCATCAAGACTAGTATCGGATAATGTAGGTTTCGCCAAAGCGAGGTGCATGTTCTATATTAGTAAGGTGCGATCGGATAATTGTAATATCCAACTGCTAAGACAATGGGTCAAACTTAATTATAATAATATCATATATGTTTTAGAAGCAAGAGTTGGGAATAATCCATATGATGGATTGGAATAAGGAGTTATTCACCCAACTGAAATTTTCGAGAGTTGTATGAGATACAATTGGAAGGAGTTCCTACCTAAATAACCTAGTTTTGTGTAATCCGCCTACGCGGACTTAGAACGAAGTGAAATATGGATCTCGACCCACTAGAAAATCTTCCAACGGGATTTTCCGAATCAAATGATGAGGGTCATTTGTTTTGAGTAAAATAGTGGGAGCATATTTGATTAAAGGCCTAATTAAATATGTCAGTGATACTTATATTTTCTTAATCCTTATGTAGATAACCATGACAGCAAACACATCTAACAACATCTTGCGATCAATCCTTGACAAGGAAAAATTGTCTGGGACAAATTTTCTGGATTGGCACCGAAACCTGAGGATTGTCCTCAAACATAATAGAAAGCTGTATGTCTTGGAGACACCTGTTCCTGAAGAGGAACCTCCTAGTTCTGCACCTAAGGCAGAAAGAGATGCTTATAAGAAGCATGTCGATGATGCCAATGAAACTGCTTGTCTCATGCTGGCTACCATGAACTCAGAATTGCAAAAGCAACATGAGAACATGTCAGCGTTCGATATGATCGAACACCTGAAGATGCTCTATCAAGAGCAAGCAAGGCATGAGAGGTTTGAAGTTTCAAAAGCCCTTTTCCAAAGCAAGTTAACTGAGGGAGCCCCTGTAGGTCCCCATATACTCAAGATGATTGGGTATGTGGAAAACCTTGAGAGATTGGGTTTTCCCCTCGAAAAGGAACTTGCAACTGATTTGATCTTGCAATCGTTGCCAGATAGTTTCAGTCAATTTGTCCTAAATTTCAAAATGATTGATATGGACAAATCTCTTCCTGAACTGCTCGCCATGTTAAGAACTGCCGAGCAGAATCTGAAGTCAAAAGGGAAGTCCATTCTGATGATCGGAAATGGAAAGAGACAGAACAAAAGGCCCACCAAGCAGGGTGATAAAGGGAAAGGCAAGGAAGTTGCCAAACCCAGACCCACCGTTGATGCTTTGAAGCCTAATGGAGGCATAGCAAAAGAAGGCACCTGCTTCCATTGCGGTAAGACCGGACACTGGAAGAGAAACTGCCCAAAGTACCTGGAAGATAAGAAGAATGGAGTAGAGACTTCAACTTCAGGGGCTGAAAGGGAGTAGAGATTTGGCAAAAGGTGAAGTTGACCTACGAGTTGGCAATGGAGCAAAGGTTGCTACTTTAGCCGTAGGATCTTATTAACTTTACCTAGTGGTTTTATAATTCAGTTAGAGAACTGTTATTATGTATCTGCAATTAGCAGGAATATTAATTCCATTTCTTGTTTGGACAAGTTTGGTTTTTCATTTATAATAAAGAACAATTGTTGCTCAATTTATTTGAATGATATATTCTATGCTACTGCACAAGTGAGCAATGGACTATATGTCATTGATCTCATAATGCCAACTTATAACATTAATACTAAAAGGATGAAACCTAATGAGTTAAATCCATGATGAGTCACGTTGATCTTCCAAACTCCATTTGCGGACATGCACTATTGACAACAGCTTACACACTTAACCATGTTCCATCCAAAAGGTTAATAAGACACCATATGAGATATGGAGTGGTAAGAGACCACATATGTCTTACATAAAGATTTGGGGTTGTGAGGTTTATGTGAAACGACAAATTTCAACTAAGCTTGAGCCTAAATCTGACAAATGCTTATTTGTGGGGTATCCTAAAGAAACAAAAGGGTATTACTTCTACAATCCTTCTGAAGGCAAAGTGTTTGTCGCTCGAACTGGAGTTTTCCTAGAAAAGGATTTTTATTTCCAAAGGAACCAGTGGGAGGAAAGTAGAGCTTGAAGAAATTCAAGAATCACAAAGCATCGACACACCTATGGAGTAATTGGAGCAGGAAACACAAGTAGTTGTGTAAGAGCAACCTGCTCAAGTAGAACAAGACCAGCGTAGGTCAGGCAGGATACGTCACCTACCTGAGATATATGGATATCTGATCAAGGTGATGTATTACTCATGGATCAAGATGAGCTTGTGACCTACTCATGGAATCTTCGTTTTGATGAAACAGTAAAACAATAAGGATTCATCAAGAACGAAGATGAGCCTTGTGTCTACAAGAAGGTTAGTGGGAGCATGATCGTATTCCTGGTATTATATGTAGATGACATATTACTTATTGGAAACGATATCCCTACCCTGCAACAAGCAAAGTCTTGGGTGGGGAAATGCTTATCTATGAAGGACCTAGGTGAAGCAGCCTATATATTAGGAATCAGAATCTATAGAGATAGATCATAAAATGCTTGGCCTAAGTCAGAGTACATAGACAAGGTGCTGAGACGCTTTAATATGAATGATTCCAATGGTTATGTGTGTTGCTGAAATGGTGGCGCTGTGAGCTTGAAAAGTTCAAAGCAAGATACAATTGCTGATTCTACAACCGAGGCCGAGTATATTGCTGCCTCAAATGCAGAAAAGGGAGTTGTTTGGATCAAAAAGTTCATTAGTGAACTTGGCATAGTCCCTAGCATTGTGGATCCCATTGGTCTCTATTATGATAACAATGGTGCTATCGCACAAGCCAAGAATCCTAGATCTCACCAACGATCCAAACACATACTTAGGCGTTATCATCTCATTCGAGAGATAATAGATAGAGGAGATGTGAAAATATGTAAAGTACCTACACTTGACAATATAGTTGACCCACTGACAAAGCCTCTTGCGCAGCAGAAGCATGATGGCCATACTAGATCAATGGGCATACGGGGTATGCCTGATTGGCTCTAGTGCTAGTGGGAGATTGTTGGTGTAAGCCCTAGAGGCCAATACATTTTGGTACTTGTATCGAATAATAAAAGGCATTCTCTTTATTATGATTCATTAATAAAGTCCCTGGAATAGATAGTCCGTTTAATGTATTAAGTGTGACTTAATCATGAGAACACATTAAACATAAGGACACTATTCCTAAAGTATCCGTAGTCGAGCTTTAGTGTGAAGTGGGATAACATTAAAGCATTAAGACTATTATGTTTGTAGACTGATGATCACATCTCATGGATCATGGATAAAGAGTTATCAAGTCTTAAACATAGGTATGAATATTAGGAGTAATATCTATACTGGATTGACCCGCTATGAGAATACTATATAGAAAGTTATGCAAGGTGTCATAAGTTATTCTCATGGTGATAATAATGTATTCCACTCTCCGACCTGAAACCACTATGGATCCTAGATGTAGAGTCGAGTGCTTTATTGCTGATCCAACGTTGTCCGTAACTGGATAACCATAAAGACAGTTGATGGGTACTCCACAAAGCATGCTGAGGGACATGAGTGACCTAGATGGAATTTGCCCATCCTGCATAACAGGATAAATGTCTATGGGCCCAATATTGAACTGGACAAGGATGACACGGTCTATGCCTTGTGTTCAATATAGACATAAGGGCAAAAGGGTAATTATACACATAATTATTATCACAGATGGAATTGTCAGATCACTTGACATTTTCGTGTCTTGGGTAGCAGTGATGTGTTGCTAGATACCGCTCACTGTTTATTATGTTAAATGCGTGATTTAATATAATTGCCAACGTCACGAAAACCTACAGGGTCACACACAAAGGACGGATTAATGAGAGATAGAGTAACTAAGGAATACCGTAAGGTACGGTGCCCTTAAGTGAGTTATAGAGCATCGTAAGGTACGATGTACTTGAGTAGAATACGAAATATGGTAAGGTACCATGAGCTTAAGTGATTTTGGGCATATTATAAGATATGGGCCAAAATACACTTAAGTGGGCTTTTAGCTTGAAGCCCACACAAGTGGTTCTATAAATAGAACCCTTGTGCAAAAGCAAAAATTGGCGGTTGCATTATTTTCGTTTTCTATCACTCTCTCTCTCTCTCACTCAAAGCCTTCATTCGTACCAGCTAGCACTGAGATTGAAGGAACCCGTTCGTGTGGACTGAGTAGAGACGTTGTCATCGTTCAACGTTCGTGATCGCTTCGTGGATTTGCATCAAAGGTTTTGATCGTCACAAGAGATCTGCACCAAAGGTTTCAACCGTCAAAAGAGGTAAATATTCTATCACTGATCATGACCATTCGTAAGGATCTCTAAAGGAGAAATTTTAATTTCCGCTGCGCTTTGGGTCGCAAATTCTCCTTCAGCTTTTCTCCAGCTAGTCCCCCGAGTGGAGCGGGTTCAAAGAGATATATCTCCAGCAGCTATCCTACATGTGGATTGGATGAGTTTTCTGTAGTGGAATGGTATTTGCATTTCCCAGCTGAGTATATCCTACTTATGGATTGCGTGGACCGTCCCCAGCGGAGTAGCAGTTCCCCATAGCAGAGTTTATCCTACCTGAGGATTGGTTGAGTCTTCCCCGGCAGAGTTGCCTTGTTTACTCCCCAGTGAGTTGTTTGTTGGTTCCCCAGCGGAGTCATATTGGTTGCTTCTCAAGCAGAGTCCCCGAGTGGATTTGGATATGATGAAGGACGTACCCCCCGACGGAGTTTATCCTTTCCCCAGCAACATTGTTGTTTTCTCCAGCATGAGTGAGAAGTCGGTGCTCTCCCCGTAGAGCATTCCCCAATAAGAGTCTCCCCGCAGAGTCGGAGTATCTGATCAGTTTGGCTTCCCAGCCAGCTTTGCATTGTTGCATATAGTAATCATTGCATCCTCAAAATCGCGTAGCATTTCCATTCGATATGGAGCATTACGCTATAGAAAAATTCAAACATATGCATTCATGTGTTCGAAACCACTCAGACCGTATCTCCGGCAGAGGCGGATCATGTGTTCAACATCTGTACGGCACGTTTGCTACAGTTGCTCCTGACAACTTTCAGGATAGAATCCCCACAGAGGTTTATTTCCTCATCCGATGGTGAAAGGAAAGCTTGTTTCTCCCCGGTGAGATCCCCAGCAAGTGTTTAGCCTCGCCCTGACATATGTAGATGTCGTCCTGTCAGCACCCGTGTGTGTTGCTTTCTTTGGTGTTGGTAAACACCATCTTTCGGTGCTTTCCCAGTCATGCGTAAGTGTCTGGTATTCTTTGGTGTCGGTAAACATCATCTTTCGATGTTCGTAACGTCGTTCTCCTTCCTTAGTGAAGCTTTCCTCCTCTCCGTTGGTGTCGATAAACGTCGAGTTTTTCCCGATCATCCGTTGATGATTTGGTTGTATATTTCCCCAGTAGAGTTACCTCTCCGTTGGTTTTGGTAAACGTTGAGTTTTTCCTATGCGTCCGATGACGTATAGTTGTTTGTCCCCACAGATCATTAGTTAATGACTGTTGATTCCCCTCAGAGTTACCTCTCTGTTGGTTTCGATAAACGCCGAGTTTTTCCCGATCGTCTGTTGACGGTTGTTGGTGATATATTTCCCCATGCAGAGTTACCTCTCCGTTGGTTCCGGTAAACGTTGAGTTTTTCTCATTCGTCCGTTGACGTGTGATTGTATACCCTAGCCCCAGTCATTCGTTAATGTCCGGTTGATTCCCGGCCAGAATCCCCAGTAGAGTCGTCGGTTGACGTCCTATTCGGTTTCCGGTTGTTGTACCCTTCTTCAGTGAAGTGGCTTCTCCCTTTCGTCCGTTGACGTCTGGTCGAGTTTTCCTGGTCGTCCCCAGTTGATTCTCCTCTCCGTTGGTGTCGATAAACGTCGAGCTTCTCCCTTTCGTTCGATGACGTCTGGTCGAGTCTCCCTAGTTCATCCGTCGTCCGTTGATGTCTGGTCTCCTTCTCCGTTGGTGTCGATAAACGTCGAGCTTCTCCCTTTCGTCCGTTGACGTCTGGTAGAGTCTTTCCCAGTTCATCCGTCGTCCGTTGATGTCTGGTTACCTCTCCGTTGGTTTTGGTAAACGTCGAGTTTTTCCTGGTCGTCCCCAGTAGAGTTACCTCTCCGTTGGTTTTGGTAAACGTTGAGTTTTTCCCACTATGTCCGCTGACATGTGGTTGTATCTTTTCCAGTTCATCCGTCGTCCGTTGATGTCTGGCTACCTCTCCGTTGGTCTTGGTAAACGTCGAGTTTTTCCTAGTTGTCCGTTGGCATCTAGTTGTGATCCCGATTCCCATTCATCGTCTTGAGATGTCTGGAGGTGGTTGTACCCTTTTGAGAAGGAAAATCAGCAAAATCAAAATTCCCAGTAATAAATATCAGATCCCAGTGGACGTTTCCGTTGGTGGGTCCTGTATTGTGCAAATTTCTACGGTTCTTGGTATTCAATCCCTGTTTACCCTGAAAGTCTGACAGCCGTTGCTCTCATCCGTTCGGGTTCCCAGTTGATTGAATAAGGGCAGTTGTAGCACCTCAAATTTGCACCTCCCATTTGTACATACATTTTCATGATTAAGTCATTAACATAACATAGTCCACTGCATAGCATTGCTTTGTCCTTTGCCCAAGTGCAAGCCATTAGACAAGATTAGGTCAAGATGATCAGAAGAATCAGTCAAGCAAGCAAGCCAGTGCATTTCTCAAGGAAACAAAGCGCTATGGTTGGTTCATCAAGTTCACATGACCTAGGGATCATTTTGAAGTGGTTTGACCAAAGATTGGATGTTCAGAAGTCATCAGTCAAGCTGAATTGCATCTGAAACCCTAGAAAGTCAATTGTGGTCAACTGTGCCAAAATTCATGGATTTGAAGGTGGGAGATGGTTTGAAAGGCTTCATTCATGTCCACACAAGTCTCATTTGACATTTCAAAGATCAAGATTGAAGAATTTGAAGTCAGATAAAAAGTTTCCAAAATAGCAGGTGACCTGTAATTGGAAACTGCCAAAAATGGAAAGTGATTCTCCTCAAATTTAATTCATCATACAAGCTTCAAATGGAATTTTGTCCAACATGGAAGTTGAAGATCTTGATCTCACCTTTCCAAAAAGTCCAAGAACACTCATTTCTCATGTGTGGTTGGCAAGTTATGATCAAATCATTTTCAGAAAAAGTTGAAATTCAAAGTGCCATAACTTTTGAATGGAAAGGCCAAATTGGGTGATTCTTTTTTGAGCAAACCACATTTGACATAAACTTTTGTGATGCATCATCACATTTCATCAAAAATCATCATAGCAAAAGTCCATTTTTCAAGTGTTCATTTTGCATTTTTGTGGGAAAAATAGTCAATTTGAAAAATACATGTAATTTTCACTCAAAACCATTTCCAACACATCATAAACAGGATTTGTGACTTGTCTCAATTACATTTGCACTGTTACATTGGCTGCAATTAGAAAAGGACATTTTGGCCATTTGACATGAAATTGCATTTTGCTAATCCATTTGAATTTGCTTAATCTTGATTAACAAAGTGATTAGTACATCATATAAAGCATTAATTGTAACTGTTTCACATAATCACAATCACTTTTTCAGATCCAAACAGAAAATTCATCAAATTCTCTCAATTTCTTTCCAAACTTTTTTCACTTTTCCATTGAGTTTCTTCACTCTCTTTGTTGGTACTTGTGTTGATCTTCCTCTACAGGTATTGTTGAAGAACTGTTGCACAAAACATTGGCCAAATCATTGAAGATTCGTGACTGTTGCATTCAAGCTTCTCCCATGGCAGTTTGATGATTCTTGAAGCTGGAGCTGTGTTGAGCTAAAGAACCTACTTCATTCATCTTCCACATCATCAATCAACATCTGTTTCACCAATTGGAGGCTCGAGGCGCACGAATTCAACATCTGCATCTTCATAAGGTTGGATCTCGAGTCTCACCATTGATAGAATTGTGATATGGCTTGTGTAGATCTTAGATCGTAGAGTAACATGCAACTTGTAGAATTGAATTTCATTAGGTTTTGAGTGAGAAATCTGAATTTGAATGTTTGATGTTAAATTTTCTTTTGATCGATTCGTGCTGGATATTGAGAATTAGGTCAAAGCATGTTGATATTGTTGTTGTGCTTGGTTAGACGCTTCCAATGATGTATGATTTGTTAAGTTTCGTGAACCTTTGTTCTTGATGGATTTGTGGTGATGAACTGATGAACGATGATGAAGAACATGAGAAATTCGTTTCCAGATACGTTTAGATCCATTTTGCCTGGCTTTATGTTCAAATTGTTGTTTCCCGCACCCACGAACCAATCACGCGCTGCCACACACTTAAGTGAAACGCAGCGTTTCACTTAAGTGGCTGCATAATTACCAAATTGCCATTTTCTGATTTAAATTCATTTAATTTCATTTGGATTTCATTTTTTGATCTCATTTTGTATGTCAACCTTAGAAAATTCATAAGTTCTTCAATATTTGTCCAAATTGGCTGGGATTTTTTGTGAAATGCTCCTCATGATCTCTAGTTTTTTATGGTGATTTTTCCAGAATTTATGCACGTGTGGATTTTTAAATGGCCTAGGGTTTGTTCATGTGTGTTCAATTTGTACCTTCCATGCCATTTTGCTTGTGAAATATTGATGATTAATTGGATGAGGCTGAAAAATTTTGTGCTTGTTCTAGACACATTAAGGAGCATTTTGGTATGTGGTTTGTAATTTTTGAGTTCCTGGATTGAGAGTTATGACATGATCTTTGGAGGTGTTACATTTTATGCCATGCCATGCTTTGTGCATCTTCTTGATTTTATTTTCTATGCTTGTTGAACATGATTTGCTCTGGATATTTGCATGAGAATACTTGTAAATGTTGAGAATACATGTGAATATTTCTGGATTTTTTGAATTCATTTCCTATTTGATTGGGATTTTATTTGTTGTTTAGTCATTTGTTGACTTTTTGTGATACATGTTCCCATTTGATTTGTGAAATTCTGGTTATTAATTGGATGGATGTGAAATTTGGCATGCGTATTGTAGACATCTTGAGGTTTGCCATGGTTTTAGTCCCATTCATTTATCATGATTTGTCTCTGTTTTATGATTGGTTGAAGTTGATGCTTGTTTTGATGCCATGAATGAGCTTGCTTGAATTTGTGTTGACTTTCTGAATTTCATTGACCTGCTTCCCTTGATCCAAATGAGCTGAAATTTGGTATGATTGACATGTTATGAATGCTGTTTGATCATGAATTTTTTCAGGATTTGTTGAAATGTTTTGATATTGATTTGATTGTGATCATTCTGTTTGGTCCTTTGAGGTTCTAAATTGCATGTTTGGTGCTTTTTCCTTCATGAAATGATAATGATGAATGATATGAATGTGAAACCACTTGGGTTTGTTTCTTGATTGATTAGGTTTTGGTCAATTTTCACTTGCTGTTTTGAATTTTTCACCTCCTTTTGACCCTAGGCTTGTCCTAGTGGTCTTGTTTCTCATGTTTGAGTTTGCTTTTCAGGTTAGGAAGCAAATGCTTTAAGGAGATTAATGCAAGTTGATTGAGTTTGGTTGATTGTTATGAACTAACTTGTTCTATGTTGTAGGATGCTTAGCTCACTTGCTTTGGGCTTGTGATTTGCACATGTGATTGATAGTGTTGACTGTTGATTCTTATTTGCTTGTTTTGACTTTGTGATTGGTATACTGATTATATTTGATTGATTTCAGGTACCATAGTTGCTTTAGTTCCTTTGAGAACTTGCTATTGCTTTGCTTGGCTTAAGCATTGAGGTAGAATCTCTTGTCTCCATGTAGTCTGGAAGACCTGGCCTGTTACTTGGCCAGGCACCTGTCTGAAGTCCTCCTTAAGAGGCAATGTTTGTGCTTGTTTATTTTTGTCCCCAAGCAGGTAAAGACCTTTGTTAAGGCAACTGGAAGACACAAGAGGTGTGTAGTCCACCTCCTGCTATTCTGTTGAGTCGTCCCTTGGCTCACATCACATGTTGATGCCTTGTGGACATTAACCCCAAGATCAGTTGAGTCAGTGTCATAAGTGTAGAAGGGTTCCCACTTTCTGGACCCATACTTCATTGTCTGAAGCTCTCCCTGACCAGGGATAAGAGCTGTGAAGTCTAATCTTCACTCACCTTTCATCTGGCTTCACCTTGGCTCTCAATGTCAAGGTTAAGAGCTAACATCACCCAGATACAGATGGCTTGCTCTTGCAGCCTAACCCTTTGTTTGAGCCCCACTTGGTGTGTATATAGTGTGTGCTATCTGTAATTGTTTGCTTTGTTATTTGTGCTGATTAAGATAGGCTTGCTCCATGTGCGAGTTAGGTAGCAACCTTGACTTAGGGATGATTATGCATGATAACATCTAGGCTCGAGTTAGTCTCCCTAGTTGTGTCTCCCTCTGTTATATGGTTAGGCTAGCCTTGTGTCCCTTTGTAGGGGAACTACGTCGCCCTGATCCTCATACCAGATGAGGTACGTAGGCAGGAGATGAGCTGATCTCTCCGGGCGCCCGTTTTTGTTTTGTCTTGTTGTATGCTTGGAGTCCGCTATAAGTCCATCAAGTGGCATCTGGTTTCCAGTGTGGGTGTGTTTTGGTTCGGAATCTGATGTAAGTCCAACGATTGGCATTCGGATTCCACGTTAGCCTGTGTGGTCTTGTTTGTGTGCGTGAGTCGAGCTACGGATGCTCTGATTCTTCTTCGTCCAAGAAGATACGTATGCATAGGATGCGACATCCTAGCGAGCATGTGTTTCCCCAGGTCGAACTACTTAGACTCTGATGTCTATGCTTGATAGACTAAGTAGGCCCAGGATGCGATATCCTGCCGAGTCAGTCTTGTTTGTTTTCTTGCGTCTCTTTCAGCCAGTGTTTGTTTGTTTATGAGCAGTGTTTTAGCAACCATTTTCCTTCCTTTTGTGCGTGGATCCCGTCGAGTACGACGGATGCGTCGGGGTGCTAATACCTTCCCTTCGCATAACCGACTCCCGATCCCATTCTCTTTGGTCGCGAGACCATGCTTTTTCCAGGTTTACTCTGAGCGTTTTCTTTCCCTCTTTTGGGATAAATAACGCACGATGGCGGCTCTGTTGTCTTCGTTTCCCGCCGGTTTTTCGCGTAATGCGACACACGGCCCGTGTCAGGTGACACGGGTGGCCGTGTCAGGCTTCCTGTACCGGGGTTTTCTGCTCCTTTGAGTGCCAGAATCTTGCACTGTCTTGTTCTGAGTTCTCCGGTTCTTCTACTTGGATCTGTCGGACAAAAACACAGCTATCCCACGCATAAAATCAAGATAATAAAAGGTAAAACATAACAAAGATAAAAAAACGCGTAAATAAAATGACAGAAGTAAAACTAACTCAAAATGTACCATAAATGCTTGCACAGTGTGTCAAATGTCTCTGTTTTGCGTCGGATCAGTAATGAAAATTCAATGTAAATGGTGACTGATCACAACCCCAAACTTAGCTCATTGCTTGTCCCAAGTAATGCTTCATGATTACTCCCCAGAATTTTTCATGTTTTCCACCACTGCTGAGATCATTCGCTAACGTCTTCCCTTTTCCTTCCACAAGTCCTGCCTATCCTCGTAAGTCATTATTCACACTTCCACTTCAAAGCACCGTTTCACCTGTCAGCTTATATCACATTCTCACCAATTCTCTCGGGGTAAGCTGTTTACACTCATAATTCAAAGTATGCAATATCACTCACAAGTTTGAATAGTTTCTCTTTTCTCATCACCTACACATAACACACACACTTTTGAGGTCTTTCAGGTTGTAGCTTGGCTTGGGTTAGGTTATGGATTAAAAAAGGAAAACAAGGGGCTTTTGGTTCAGAGTCGATGTTACATCCTGTGTTTGTTTCTTTTATTTCCTCGGTTTTCTTTTCTTATTTCTTTTTCACCAACTGCCCTTTTTCGTGCTTCTTTTTTTTGAATCTTCGAGTTGTCGAATTTTATTTTTCTTTCTTTTTCTCGATTCATCATTTTTTTTCTTTTTTCTCTTGTTTTTGCACTTTCTTGGGCTTTGAGAGCTTTTGGGGTTTTTTACCCCAAACTTAGCTTTTCAACACAGCTTTGAATGCATTATCATGACTCTGAATAGGGTGAGGAAGTGTTTTGGCCAACGGTTACATTTATGGTGTTTAAACAAAAATATGGATATAGGCTCAAAGGGGGTTAACGAGGGATATAATTATTCGGGATGGCTAGAAAGGCTCGGGGTTAATTACAAACAATGTGCCTTAGTGTGTGTATCATGTAGTGATAGTCCCAAAGAGTCTATGCAAATTTAGAGTGATAAAGACAAACCGGAATGACACTCATGATGATCAATGTGTTTGGCTTTTTATGACTCACTTGGTTTGATTCAGCTTTGACAGAATCCACAGTGCTCATTAGTTTGGTGCGATTTCTTTCTTTCTTTGGAATATGCAGGATACTCGTGTCGGTTAAGCTGTATACATTGCGTCCGATCTTTACTTTCAGCAGTGTCACTTTCTGGGGAGATCCTTCACAACAAGCCATGGTGAGTGGTGTGATCCTTTCATCCCCTCTCAATCGTGATCATTACTTTTTCCAACCTGTCAACACAGACTTGACACACTTACAGCATAATGTACCTTCAACAGACAAATTAAATCTAGAATACAAACGTAAAAGTACAATAACCAAATACTAATAAAAGACATAAAATCTCCCCTACACTCGAACTCAACATTGTCCACAATGTTTTTGAACAAGCACGGAGGAGGGTACTCACAGGGTCCTACTGAGGAGGTGGTTGTGGGAAATGCAACATCAACTGTCGCATCATGCTGCTCATCTCATCCAACATCGCTCCCTAACGGGCTTGCTCGATGCCTTGCCGTTGTTGTTCAGTCCTCAAGTCACCTATCTCGGTTTGTACCCAGTTCCATTGGTCAGTTGACCAAGATGATGAACCCGCCGCCTGTTGGACGGGTTCCTGATGTTGTTGGACAAACTGCTCAGGAGGTGCTTAAGGATCTTCTTCTTCTATTTCCGTTCCTTCTGCCTGGTCATCCACAAAATGCTCACCTGCAGTAAAATGGTCAGTTTCGTGGCCTTCGTCTGCATCGGGATCGGCGCTCACATAAAACCAATTAGCACAATCAGTAATAACAACTCTGTCCGGATCCGGCAGAGTGATGATAAACCTCTTACGGATGAGTATGAAATAGTAAGTAGGGGAAACAACAATCATACCTTGGGAAATTAGAGCAGACATGCCAATTTTTGTGTTACCTGCAGTTGGCGTGTCCTCGAGTAAAACAGCTTGATACCCAAAATGTAATGCAATTTGGGTGATCATTCCCCCTACGGATATGCCTCCGGAGTTTGCTCGGCCGACTCTGCCCATGTAGTCTGCTGCAAAGGCAACTACATTGATGGTTTTGGTTTGAGCCATCGAGTACATAAAGAATAGCTCTCTTTGAGTAGCTACCCCAGTGTTATCACCTCTTCCAAACAGGGTATAGGCTAAACATTTTTGGGCGTACCTGAAACATGGATTCTGGATGCCCGAGGCTTTCGCACCTTTGGAGGAGTAATCCGTCCTCCCGGTGATGGCGATCCAGAAATCCTTAGGTGAGAACCCATTTGGGACCTCTCCAGGTCCGTTTAGAGGGAGTCGGAGTATTGCAGCTAACTCCTCAACAGACAATTCATGATAATTGTTAAACAACCGGAAACGTAAGGTGCCGAAATAATACCTGGTTGTGTCAATCCACCTTTTTTCACCTGGGATTCCAATGTGCTGAGGAACTCGAGAGTAATGCACTTGTAGGTCGGCGCTTCCAAACTCATGAACTCGAGCATTCTCAAAACATGGAACATTCAGTCTACCTCAATTTTCAGGCCTAGAGAGTTTAGAGTATGCTCACACATATACCTTGTCGACGTGAGTTTGCGCTTTCGGTGAATTTGATATCGCCGTTCTTGTTCCGGATTGTCAAACACAATGTTTTGTGGATTAGGATTCCAACTCGGGCGCTTCCGTGACTTCGCCATCTCTGCAAGTTGTTGCTTTCCGGTGAGGATTCTCCGCGGGGGCATTTTGGACCTGTAAAAAAAATAGAAATATTCTGAACTTTCGAGTTAGGAAAATCTGAAACCGTGGTTAGGACCGGGACGACGAGTGGAGTAATATTTGTGAAGGGTGTTTTGGCGATAGGTGAGTGGAAATTGGGGTTATGGAAGGTTTTGTGTGGTGAGGTTAGTGAGGTTTAATGGAAGTCGAAAGAGTGTGAGAGAAGGAGATGAAGAACGATGAGAGAGAGTAATGATGTGTGGGATGAAAATCAGATAATGATGAGGTAATTGGGGAAAAGGTGTGGTTAAGAGTAAATTAAGTGGGTGGGCCCCACCAAAAATCAAATTTTTCAAAAAAAAATCAAAAATTCCGCCTGCCTGACACGACCGTGTCAGCTGACACGAGTGGCCGTGTCAGACTACTATTTTACCACGTTCCAGAAATTTCTTACAGTAGTCCTGACACGGCCGCCCGTGTCAGGCCATTGTTTACAAAATCCAAAAAATCCAATTTCTTATAGTGCTCTTGACACGGCCCGTGTCAGCTGACACGGGTGGCCGTGTCAGGCCACTGTTTTCCAAAATCCTTCATACATTTTTCCTCTCCTGACACGGCCCGTGTCAGCTGACACGGGTGGCCGTGTCAAGCTGTCCTTTTGGCCGTTTTTGGTTTTCTTGTCAGTTCAACTGCTGGTTCCTCTGGCTATGAGATGTTCCCTCCTTGTAGAGCTTCTATATAAACCTACAGACACACACAACTGATTAGAAATAGAAAACGTGGTTGCCTCCCACGAAGCGCTTCGTTTAACGTCGCATGGCTCGATGGTTCTCCGTTTGCTTAGGTGAGACGGATTTTTTCTATAGGACCACCCTCCTGGTCTTGTATGTAAGGTTTAACTCTCTGCCCATTCACCTTGAACGTGTCTCTGTTCGCTGGATTTCTTAGTTCAACGGCTCCATGTGCAAATACTTTTTGTATCTCAAAGGGTCCCGACCATCGGAACCTTAGTTTCCCTGGGAAGAGTTTCAACCTTGAGTTGAATTATAACACCAGTTGTCCTTCCTGAAGGTCTTTCTTTTGAATGCGCCTGTCATGCCAGGTTTTGGTTTGCTCTTTGTATATCTTGGCATTCTCATACACTCGATTCCTGAACTCTTCCAGCTCTTGTAATTGGAGGATCCGAGATTTACCCGCTTTGGCAAGATCATAGTTGAGGAATTTGGTAGCCCAAAATTCCCTATGCTCAAGTTCGAGTGGTAGGTGACAAGCTTTACCATAGACTAACTGATACGGGGACATGCCTATTGGTGTTTTGAACGTTGTTCGGTATGCCTAGAGTGTGTCATCGAGCTTGATTGACCAATCCTTTCTTGAGTCACTGACAGTTTTTTCTAGGATTTGCTTGATCTGCCGATTTGATACCTCAACCTGTCCACTAGTCTAGCGGTGGTATCGTGTGGAGATTCTATGCTTGACATTGTATTTCCGCAGTAGGTTTTCCATCAATTTATTTAAGAAGTGGGTACCTTCGTCACTAATCAGTGCTCTTGGTACCCCAAACCGTGTGAAGATACAATTCTTGAGGAAATTGATTACCACCTTTGCATCATTCGTGGGCAGTGAAACTGCTTCCACCCATTTTGACACATAGTCAACCGCAACCAGAATGTATTGCTTTCCAAAGGAAGGTGGGACGGGTCCCATAAAATTTATCCCCCACACATCGAACAGTTTGACTTCTAACATGGAATTTTGAGGCATCTGATTTCTTTTGGATATGTTGCCTGTTCTCTAACATCTGTCGCACTCTTTTACCACTGCTTGTGCATCTTTGAACAGTGTGGGCCAGTACAATCCAGACTGGAGGACTTTGGTTGCGGTTCTGTCTCCGCTAAAATGTCCTCTATATTCTGAGTTATGACAGACTTTTAAAATGTTCCTCTGCTCTTCCTCTGGAACACATCTCCTACTAGGCCATCTAATCCCTTTTTGTAAAGGAATGGATCGTCCCATACATAGAACCTGCAATCATGCAAAAACTTTTTTCGTCTGTTAGATTCAAAGTCATCAGGTATCAGTCCACCTACCACAAAGTTCGCGTAATCAGCGAACCATGGGATATGCGTAACGGCTAGAATACGTTCCTCCGTGAACTCATCTCTGATGGGGTGCGTTTATTCTATTTCTTGGATCGCACTCATCTGAGACAAGTGATCAGCAACAGTGTTTTCACTACCCTTTTTGTCTCTGATTTCCAGGTCGAATTCTTGTAGTAGTAGGATCCAGCGCAGTAGCCTTGGCTTTGGTTCCTGTTTAGCAAAAAGATATTTTAAAGCAGCTTGGTCAGTATATACGATTACCTTTGATCCCAGTAGATAGGATCTGAATTTGTCAAACGCGTATACAACCGCCAGGAGTTCTTTTTATGTGGTTGCATAGTTCATTTAAACAGGGTTGAGTACATGGCTTGCATAATAGATCACATGCAAGAGCTTCTCCTTGTGTTGCCCTAGTACTGCCCCGACTGCGTTATCACTTGCATCACACATTATCTCAAAAGGAAGGGACCAATCTGGGGCAATAACTATGGGCGCTGACACCAGCTCCTTCTTCAAGGCCTCGAAGGCTTTCCTGCATTCTTTGTCAAATAAGAACGGGGTATCTTTTACCAGTAGACTAGTCAGTGGTTTGGCAATCTTGGAGAAATCTTTTATGAACCTGCGGTAGAAACCCGCATGTCCTAAGAAGCTTCGGATGCCTTTTTCATTCACCGGTGGTGGTAAATTTGCTATTACCTCCACTTTTGCTATATCCACTTCGATACCTTTGTTGGAGATCTTGTGTCCCAAGACTATTCCTTCCCGGACCATCAAGTGACATTTTTCCCAATTCAGTATCAAATTTGTTTGCTGGCATCTTTCTAACACAAGTGACAGGTTAGTCAAACAATTATCAAATGAAGAACCGAATACTGAAAAGTCATCCATAAATACTTTCATATGCTTTTCGAGCATGTCAGCAAAAATATAAGTCATACACCTTTGAAAGGTGGCCGGTGCGTTGCACAAGACAAATGGCATTCTTCTATAAGCGAAAATACCATAGGGGCATGTGAATGCAGTCTTCTCTTGGTCTTCAGGGGAAACCGCAATCTGGTTGTACCCTGAATAACCGTCTAGGAAACAATAGTAATCGTGTCCTGCTAACCTTTCGAGCATTTGATCAATGAATGGTAACGGGAAGTGATCCTTCCTTGTTACCATGTTTAGCCTTCTATAATCGATGCACACTCTCCAACCTGTAACAGTGCGGGTTGGAATCAACTCATTCTTTTCATTCTTTATTACCATTGTGCCCCCTTTTTTTGGTACCACGTGGATTGGACTTACCCAAGAGCTATCGGAGATAGGGTAGATTAGGCCCGCATCCAAGAGTTTTACAACTTCTTTGCGCACCACTTCTTTCATGGTTGGGTTCAGTCTTCGTTGTGGTTGCACTACCGATTTGTGGTCATCTTCCATTAAGATCTTGTGCATGCAAACAGTAGGGATGATACCTTTTAAGTCCTCAATTGCCCATCCGATTGCACCCTTGTATTTTTTTAGCACTTGAATGAGTTCTGCCTCTTGGATACTCTGTAGACTAGCATTAATGATAGCTGGACATTTTTCTTCAGTGTCTAGAAATACATACTTCAGATTTGTTGGTAACTGCTTCAGGTTCACTCCTTTTTTTGGTTCTTCAGTGACATCGGATGGTGGTGGTCTTAGATCTTCCCACCGGTGTGGTCTAGATCTAATCCATTCAGGTTGTTTTTCCATCAGAGCAAGCACCTCAGATTTTTCTTCATCTTCATTACTTTCAGAAATGGATAAGCTTAAGACCCGGTTTACACTACGCCAAATAAGGGAATAGACAGCGCCCCTTAGAGGGCGCTTTATTACAAAAGCGCACTCTAAGGTGAAGAGAAAAAATAAGGAGCATACTACTAGAATAGACAGCGCACTTTAGAGGGCGCTTTTGTAACAAAGCGCACTCTAAAGTGAAGCGAAAAAATAATGAGAAATGGAGGGACACCAATAGAGGACGCTTTATTGAAAGCGCCCTCTAAGGGTAACCTTAGAGGGCGCTTCTAAAAAAGCGCTCTCTATGTCCATGTACATTTCCAGTTTATAAGGCGCTTTTGGAAAGCCTTAGAGAGCGCTTTTAGAAGCGCCCTCTTAGACCCCCTTTAGAGGGCGCTTTTGTAACAAAGCGCCCTCTAAAGTGAAGCCAAAAAAAAAATGGAGGGACAACAATAGAGGGCGCTTTTGTGAAAGCGCCCTCTAAGGTTACCCTTAGAGGGCGCTTTTGAAAAAGCGCTCTCTAAGTCCATGTACATTTCCAGTTTAGAATGCGCTTTTGGAAAGCCTTAGAGAGCGCTTTCAGAAGCGCCCTCTTAGGCCCCCTTTAGAGGGCGCTTTTTTTAAAAAAGCGCCCTCTAAGGTCCCCTTTAGTAAACATTAAAATTATAACATATACTACATGTCTCTTTATTTTCCCTCTCTATAAGCTATTTCGTTTACGTAACTAGGTTTTCTCTCAACTACGATTACTCTCTACTGCGATTACTCTCGTCCTCCGTTCGTTCTCCCTCCCTCACCGTCATCGTCGCCGTTCGTTCTTCCTCCCTCACCGTTCACGTTCACTGCGTTATCCTCTTCCACCGTCACTGTTCACTTTCTTCTCCATCGTTACCGTCACCTTTAAGGTATTTCTCTTCTCCATCGTTACCGTTCACTTTCTTCATGTGTTTGATTAGGGCATTTTCTAAACTTAGTTTTTCATTTTGTGCATTATGTTGATTAATGTTGTTTAGGGCAAACTGAGTTTTTTATTTCTGATTGAAAACTGATATATTTGAAGTGTGTTTGAGCTTGTGCTTGGAAGTTTGATGATTATGGATGCAAGTTTGTTCATGTTCCAAACACCATAAGTTTGCATTGGTCTTTTGCATGCAGTAGGTGTGTGTGAGTTTGTATTCAATAATGATAAAAAAAAAAGAGTTTAGATTGTTGCATGCATTGGTATATGAATGTGTTCACGTATTGAATCATTGTCTTACTTGGGTCTTATTGAATCATTTCTATATTACAGATAAAATGGCTAACCAAGACGATACCAATGCCGCGAATGAATCACGTAATAATGTTGAAAAAGAAATCAAACGAGGATTGACTGTTATGAAGTCAATCATTCGTGCAAGAGACAAGGGTGTAAAATTTGAAGTACATTGGAGTGCTGAAGACCAACTAATTGAGCCTAACGGTTCAATGTTGGCAAGTTACATTGGTTTCCTTGTTCGCCAACATATTCCGATTACATGTGATAATTGGAGAAGTCCGGACTTGAAGGTTGGCAAGGAAAAAATATGGTCGGAGATACAGGTACTTACCATATATTGTTATATGTTTTTTTTGTTGACTATTTGTTAACCATATATTGTTATAATATTACTTTATAATAACACACTCCATTTGTATGTTTTTTAGAGATCCTTTCACATCGATGAAAGCCGGCAAAAATATTGTATTCAATTGGCCGGAAAAAGACTCCGAGGATTTCGATCCTTTTTGTGCAACAAATTTCTCAAGGATGACGAAGGAAAATTTGTTGAAGGAGAACGGCCAATGAAGTATGCCGAGATTATTTCAGCCGAGGAATGGGATAACTTTGTCGCCAAACGAAGAAACGAAAAATTCCATGTAATGTCTATTAATTATGCTATTATACAATTGTTAAGTTACTTGGTTCTAATATGCCTTAAACTTTTTTATCCAGGAAGTAAGCGACATAAATAGGAAAAGGGCATCAAAACCCGCGTATCCGTACAAAAAAGGGCGTACGGGTTATGCACGGTTACAACAAAGAATTGTGAGTATATTCAAATGCTATGAGCTTATACATTGTCACAATATGTTATAATTGATGATCTTATAATCTAATTCAATGTGTAGCTAGCCGAGGAGAAAAGTGACGCAACATCTCTTCCGGAGCACGTATTATGGAAGGCTGCTCGGGTTGGGAAGGATGGGGTTGTCGTTGAAGCGGTCCAAAATGTTTATGACGAATGTGTAAGTATATGTAACATTATTTCTTTAATTATATCGAAAATTTTGTTAGACATATAATTCATTTTTAATCTCCTCTAATAATATTTCAGGAGACTTTATCCCAAACCGTACCTTCAACCGAGGTCCAGGATTGCAGGAGCGTACTTAGTCGAGTACTAAATGTTCCTGAGTATTCCGGTCGTGTGAGGGGTAAGGGTTTTGGTGTGACTCCTTCGTCATTTTATAAAAAAACAAAAACAAAAAATCCTACCAACAAAGAGGTGATGGAGACCTTGGCGGAGTTAAGGGCACAAGTACTCCAACTGCAAAACGAGAATGCAAGGTATAGAGAGGAAAGGTGCGCTTCCGAGGCAAAAGATACTAGTGACCGAGCTAGTATCAATCATCAACCGAAATTTCCCGAGGTAATTATATATGTTATTATGAAATTAAAATAGCACTTTTTTACTTGACACATATACAAGTTAAGAATAACATTTATCATTGGTTTAGGGCATTTCACCTTGTCAGCTGTATCTATCGTCACCAACTTATCGCATGGTTGGCAAGGGAAAAGTGCACAATACTTCGGGTGAATTACTTCACCATAATCCCCTCCCGGTGGGATTTATGAAAGTTTCGGTTGACCTCGTATTCGATACGGACGCCCGTCTACCATTACTTGACGTTGTTTCAGAGACAACGTTGATGCGAGATGCAGTCGGATCCTTTGTTGGTTGGCCGTCAGATCTAATTTTCCCTGATGCCGAGGTATATATGTTCTAAATGATTATGAATATTTAGTATTCACATTTCAATTCAGCTACAATTATGATATTTAATCAATCCTTATTACATGGTAATGTTAGACTCCTACAAGACCCACCCCTAAAGCTGGTAAAGGGATTTCAAGACGCATCGAGTCGGTTGCATCTCAAAAAGAGGTACAAATATATATACCCATTGAATTATATACACAACGATTCTTTTGCATCACAAAAAGTAATGATTTATTTTATATGAATTTTTAGGTTCCCGGTCGAAAGTTGAAAAGCGATGGTAAGGATATTCCAACGAAGGATATTCCAACGAAGGATATTCCAACGACGGCCGGGACAAAATCTCAAATTATGATGCGTCTTGAGAAAATGGTGGAAGAGTCCGATATTATGGACGGGTCCATTCGTAGTATAGATTTTGATGAAGGTGTTTTCGGAAAAGCTCATTTCGAAATAATTGGAAAGGAGGACATGCAACAACTTTTTGAGCACGACGAATTGGGCATCGCTATCATTCATACATACATATGGTACTCCGATCAATCTATAATTTACTTAGTTGAACAATTTATTTACACATTTCAATGAGTAGTCTAATATTTATTATGTTTCTATTTAAGGTATATGTATGACAAATTGATGCGGGGAACGGAATTGTGTAACCATTTCAATTTTATTGCTGCTTCCCGTGTCAACGCAACGTTAATATCGAAAACTCCAACATCCGTAAAGAATGATCTAGTCGATAGATTCATGGCGGCCGGCGATAATACTACACGCAGTTTGTATTTTTTACCGTTTAATTCTGGCAACGGGTTAGATTTTCTTTCTAATAATTTCATTCTAATCTATGTATATCTTTTACGTAGAAAATTTTCATTCATCTAAATTTTTGTTTTATTTTACAGTGGTCACTGGGTGTTGGTTGCTATGGATCTTTCGAGACTAATAGTGTATTATCTCGATTCGTTATCGGGTGATTGGAGTAAATATCCGGGTTTGAAGAAGACGGTTGACACGTAAGTGAAATTCCCCTAAATATTCGTGTGTATTTCTATATTTAATTATGTCTGTCAGATTGATCTCAATATACGTTTTTATTTTGTTAGGGCAATAATGAAATTTAGATCGAAAAAGAATTACCGCATTAGGAAGGACATTACCTGGGTCAGAGTTCAGGTATATATTAAGTATCTTATTTTTGCTTATAATAGTGTTTGTTTTTTTGCTTATAATAGTGTTTGTAAGAAATTAACTATATATATATTGTTTGTTTTTCTGTGTAGTGTCCTCAGCAAAATAATTTGGTCGATTGCGGATTTTTTGTATTGAGATTTATGAGAGATATCATTGCGTTGAATCGTATAGACATCCCAAAAATGGTATGGAATAATAACTTAGGGTTTATTTTAATATTATCGGATAACTCATCTAATTTGTTACTAAATCATGAATATGTTTTATTCTCTTAATTGTAGTACTTTGAGGAATACAAATCTTACTCAAGAGCTCATTTGGATGAAATGAAGGATGAATTGTGTCAATTCATTGTTGATCAAAGAATCATATAGCTAGGTTGTATATTGTTGTACATATATGTATGGAATGTTGTTGTTGTATGCTGTTGTTGTATATATGTTGTATATTGTTGTTGTACTTTTACTAAATCATGAATATGTTGTTGTATATTGTTGATCAAAGAATCATATATTAATGTTGTATATATGGAGGATTAATGTTGTATATAAATGGATTCATGTTGTATATATCAATGGATTAAAGGATGAAATCAATATGAATTTTACACTTTTGCAGCATGCGAACAGGTTACCAATTAAATATCCACTGTTTTTCAAACAAATTTTTTTAAAATAACTAACACTTTAAAGGGCGCTTTCTGTAGGAAGCGCCCTCTAAACACTTTACATTGAGAACTTTAGAGGGCGCTTTGTCCAGAAAGCGCCCTCTAAACACTTTACATTGACAACTTTAGAGGGCGCTTTCTGGACAAAGCGCCCTCTAAAGTGTTAGTTATTTTAAAAAAATAAGCGCCATCTGAACACTTTACATTGACAACTTTAGAGGGCGCTTTTTCCAGAAAGCGCCCTCTAAACACTTTACATTGACAACTTTAGAGGGCGCTTTTTCCAGAAAGCGCCCTCTAAGGTGTCCCTTTATGGACCACTCCAGAGGGCGCTTTTTTCTAAAAGCGCACTATAATGTGGCCACTTTAGACAGCGCTTTCTCCAGGAAAACAAAGCGCTGTCTTTACCTATGCCAGCGCCAGATTAGAGGGTGCTTAAAAGCGCTGTTATAGGCCAAAATAAGCGCCCTCTTTTCCCTTATTTGGCATAGTGTTAGTGGTGACCGGGGTCTATGCTGGTCATTTTCTTGAGCAATTACTTGGTCGATTATCTCTATAGTGTTGCTTGTGCCGATATCATCTTTGTATTGCATTGTATTCCTCACATCTATCTTTAACTCTTCATCATAGACCTTGAGGGTCATAGTTTCTTCCTCAATATCTATCATACACCGTCCTGTTTCCAAGAAAGGTCTTCCCAATATGAGAGGAATCTCCTTATCCTCGAGCATTTCCAGAATGACAAAGTCGACTGGAAAGACAAACTTGACAATTTTTACAAGAACATCTTCCACAATACCATAGGGTCGCCTAATAGAACGATCCACAAACTGAAGGGTCGTTCGAGTATCTTGAACAGAATTGATGCCTAATTTCTTATAGATGGACAGTGGCATCAAGCTTACACTTGCTCCTAAGTCAATCAGAGCCTTCTTGAATTTTCTATCACCAATAGTGCAAGGAATAGTAACCGATCCCATGCCTTTCTTTTTCACTGGGATTTTCATGCCTTGGAGAATGGCACTGCATGTTTCAATCAGGATGATCGGTTTCGTATCAGTGGAACACTTCTTGGAAATTATGTCTTTCATGAACTTGGCATATATTGTCATTTGTTCCAATGCTTCAGAAAAAGGGATATTGATTTCGAGTTTTTTGAACATCTCCAGAAACTTCTCAAAATTCTTCTCATGTTGATTTTTCTTTTTTGTCGTGGAGGGTAACTGAGTTTGATTATGTGTTTAGGAACCTTCTCCTTCTCCTTGACAGGAGGTGGTATTGCTTCTTCATCTTGGACTTTTGTTTCCTTGATTTCTAAATCCATCTATATTAATCCCTCTTTTTCTATATCATTTTCCTCTGTTGACTTTCCACTTCGGGTTGTGACAGCGTTAACAGTGTTATGTTCCCACGGATTTGTCATCGTACCACTAGGTAGGGTGCCCGAGGCTTGAGAGTTTGAAGCCAAATGTTGTGCTATCTGTCCCATTTGAACTTCAAGATTTTTGATGGAGGTTGTGGTGTTTTTTTTATTAGTCCTTGTTTCTTCTTGGAACTGTATGTTATGGGCTGCTAACTTTTCAATGGTAATCTCCCATTCAGCCTTTTTAGGTGCCTGTTGTTGTTGCTGCTGTTGCTGATACTGAGTTTGATATTGCCTTGTACCTTGTTGCGGAACATTCCCTCTCTGATCTTTCCAGGAGAAGTTTGGATGATTCTTCCAACCTGGGTTGTAAGTGTTAGAGTAGGGATTATTCTGCTTCAAGAATTTGATCTCTTCAATTTGTTGGGGAGTTGCAAAGCATAGACCGTGTGACGAGGTCCATTACAGATTTCACAAGTGCATGCCTGAGCTGGCTGAACTTGCGCTATCTGTTGAGTACCTATACTCATAGCTTTCAGCTTTTTGTCTACCTCGGCAGCAACAGTGTCTTCCAGACGGATTTTATTTGTCTCTAATTTTAGATCAATTACCCCGTCTGGCTGACTGGTATATCTATCATGTAGCTCTAGATGCTCATTGGCATCTATTGCTTCAATAATCCTCTTGATACCAGTGGCTGTTGAGAAATTTGTTGAGCCACCGACTACTGTATCAATCAACTATTTTTTTTTATTTTCAGCCCATTGACGAACATCTGCATTTGTTCGGTCTGATCCATATTGTGAGTGGGACACGCGACTAATATCCTTTTGAATCTTTTGTAAGTGTCCCCTAATGATTCACCATCCTTCTATTTGAAATTAAGAATTTTATTCCTTTTTCTCAGGAATACTGATGCTGGAAAGTACTCATTTAAGAATGCACTTTCCATCTCCTCCCAGGAAGTGATACTACCGGCAGGGAGAGAATAGAACCATTCTTCCGCGTCTTCAGCTAAAGTGAACGGAAACATTCTTAATTTTTTTGCTTCATCAGTATGACCATCAATTTTCAAGGTGATGCTCATGGTCAGAAACCTTTACAGGTGTT
Source organism: Lathyrus oleraceus (assembly GCF_024323335.1). Taxonomy (NCBI): domain Eukaryota; kingdom Viridiplantae; phylum Streptophyta; class Magnoliopsida; order Fabales; family Fabaceae; genus Lathyrus; species Lathyrus oleraceus. The sequence continues at coordinate 78,102,214 of NC_066582.1, read as the reverse complement.
TGTTGGCATATTCATTAACCTTTCTGGTGAAAGGTTTTCTTTCCAATTGATTGATAGTGCTAGGATGTAGTTGAAAATTCGTCACATTCACCGGTTGGTTAACAATGGTCAGTCTACCACCCGGTGCACTTGCACCTCCATAGTCACCCAAGAGTCTTTCCGGAGGTGGAGGAGGTGGAATTGGAGGAACTTCAGCCATTGGTTCCTTGACTTCTGAGTAATCAGAGGTACTTTCTTCTGTAGAATCGACTCTTTGTTCTCTGCATCTTCTGTGAAGGGTTCTCTCGATCTCTGCGTCAAAAAGAAATTCAGCTGAGGGTTCTCCTCGCATACACAAATTAGTAAATTATAAATGACAGAAAAATAATTTTATTGCAGAGCAACAAAATTTTAATTGAAATAAAAATAAACTCTATATTTTTTGCAGTCCCCGGCAACGGCGCCAAAAACTTGATCGGGAAAATAACAAGTGTACTATTTTTCCTTTTATAGTAATAATGGGGAAATTCCCCGAATGTCGATCTCAAGGACTGCACGTTAATATTGAGTTTAAATTATCATTCAATTAAACAAAAAGTATTAATTTGGTTTTTGAGAGTAAAAATATAATAATAAAAGTGAAGGTAAAGAAATATGAAAATAAGGGTTTATCGAGGAAAAGGAACAATGTCAGGAAAGGTGTACGATTTATCCCTGTAACAACTCTGAGTCACTATTGCATCAACAAATATCAATTACTACCAGTTCTCAAGGGTACTTTCTCCTAAGTCCTTGGTGAGAAAACCTTTAATCAATCTACCCTAATTCCTATGTCCATAGTCAATTAGGGTGAAGTTAAGTTGTATAATATCAAGAATGCTCTGGTTCATACAGGGTATCCCTAGTCTTAGATGATATCTACTGTAGAGTAACCTTATGAAAACCTTATCAATGGCAGTCCAGCCTAATTGATAACCACAATTCAATCTCAATTGGTCCGAAAGAGAAAGCAATAAACACATCAAAAGGCTACGGTAAAAACAATATTATAAATGCAAATGTAAACTCAAATTCATTAGAATTCTAAATCAGGGACACCCCCCTAGCATTGGGGGGTTTATCTACTCATATTGTTTAAAACAAATTCAAGATAAAAATTACACATTACAAGTAATTAGATGACTTTGATCTTCAATCGCTCTCGCTCATGAATATCTTCAGCTCTCCGAATGCCTTAATCTCTGTAATACTTGATTGCTTCATAATACTGTGTTTTTCCGTATTCCAAGATGATTTTTCCTTTGGCAGAAGACCTCCTTTTATAGTGAAAATTCCCAACAGCAGTTGGACAGGTCCAAAGATGTCTCTAAAAAGCCCGACGAATGAAAAGCCCGAGAAAACTAGAATTTTTGGGCTTGGGCTGACACGGCCCGTGTCAGCTGACACGGGTGGCCGTGTCAGTGTACGGTTTAAGCTGACACGCCCATGGCAAGGGTGACACGGTTGAGGGCTCTGCCTGACACGGCCCGTGTCAGCTGACACGGGTGGCTGTGCCAGGCTACTGTTTTCTTTACTTGTCTTCCCTTGCCCTAACACGGCCCGTGTCAGGTGACACGGGTGATTGTGTCAGGCTTCCTGTACCGGGGTTTTCTACTCCTTTGCATGTCGGAATCTTGCACTGTCTTGTTCTGAGTTCTCCGGTTCTTCTACCTGGATCTGTGGACAAAAACACAGCTATCCCACGCATAAAATCAAGATAATAAAAGGTAAAACATAAAAAGATAAAAAAACGCGTAAATAAAATGACGGAAGTAAAACTAACTCAAAATGTACCATAAATGCTTGCACAGTGTGTCAAATGTCTCTGTTTTGCGTCGGATCAGTAATGAAAATTCAATGTAAATGGTGACTGATCAGAGGGGTAGAAGGTTTTTATTTTGTATGGTGGTGCTTCACGGAAGAAGACGGTGGCACCATCGCCTCAGCCACCTTCTCTTACGTGTTTCACATCTCAGTGAGAGAGAGGGTTTATAGGAGAAAGAATACAGAGGCAAAAAGGTGATGGAGATAGAATGATGAAGGAGACAAATGAGAGGGTGGATGAATGTTTACTCTTCTAGGATTTTTGTATGTTTGAGGCAATGGTTTTGGCCATTAGGGCCCAACCCGTCTAAAATATTATCAAGCATACCCTGCACTGATCATCTAACCTCCCTTGGATCCTATCATATTCATCTTATAAGGCCAATTACTAGACCCAAGGTCCTTGTTTCATTTCCATCAGTAGAAACACTCTACTTCCATTTTTTGCACCCCTAGATTTTCATTATATGTTTATTCTCAATTAATTAATTGAATGATTATTTTAGTTAATTAAATTTTTTAATTAAATATAATTAACTTAATCACATGATTACATATTTCTTTAGTAAATGGGGTTAGGGTAATTAATTTTAATTAACTAATTAATGGACTAAATTAAACTATAATTAATTAATTAATTGAGCATTAACCCTTTATTTTTCTTGTTTATTCCATTATGTTCCACATGATAGAAATGCCTCCATATCCTTTACTTGAAGCTCCTTATATAATTCTTGTTTTGTTTCTTTTTCTTAGTTAGTATCTTAGAATTTAGTAAATGATTTGACTACCTAATATCAATCTGTTCAAATCAAAATCGTTGGTCAATACCAAAAGCGTTTTCCAAATCCAATAAAGTTCAAACACTTGGTCAACACCAAGTCCCTGTTTTCAAAACCACTTTCCAAACTTTCCAAACCACTTTCACAATTCACATCGCAATTCAAATCAAATGTTTGACATAACATCAAGATCCTTTCACAAAATTATTAAGTCAGACTTTGACATTTTTTAATAATGAAAGAAAATGGCTACCTGGGTGAAAGGTCCACTCATAGCCCCGAGTGTTAGGCCCAAGTGGTAATCTCTTGTAAGTCATAAATACTCGTCTTTCACTAAAATATAATCGTGTGACCTATCCACAATAAATTGAAGTATAAAGACTACCTGGATGAAAGGTCCAATCATAGTCTCGAACACTAAGCCCAAGTTGTAATAACTTGCAAGCTTAAGTGTTTCTCTTTCATTCAAAACACTTATAACTATTCAAAACTTTTTTCGAAACAAATTGAAATAAAAATACTACCTGGGTGAAAGGTCCAGTCATAGTCCGAGTATTAGGCCCAAGTGGTAATCGCTTATAAGTCATAAATACTCGTCTTTCAAGTCAAAAACATACTCAAACAAATTAAACCTAATCTCTCACCCTCGTGCAGTCAACAATGTTTTACAAAAAAAACATTGTTTAGTTCATTCTAATGCGAATACAAACTAGTGCTTAAGCATCCACCGCAAGCATACAAGCAAATATTTAACCATTAGAATATGATCTAAACACTTGTTCAAAAAACAAACCAACAAAACATAGCCTTCACCCAAAATTATGAAGCTTTGAGTTCTGAATTTGTACCCAAGGATACGTAGGAGCAAGATCCATAATCTAGCCAGGCATTGTAATAAAAACATTTTTGTGACCCCTTTTTCTTTTCCTTTTTCCCATTTTTTCATTCAAATAAAATAATTAACATAAGCTAACATTCAATCTCAAGTTTAACTAAAAGGTTCTCGTTGAGTACAACAAACGTGAGGGGTGCTAATAAATTCCTCTTGCATAATCGAATCCCGAACCCGAATATTGTTGCGACGACCATCTTCATTTTATTTTAAGGTTTTTGTCTATATTTTCCCTTTCCTTAATTAGCATAAATAAAGTTTTGTGGAGACTCTATTCGAATAATTTTTTCTGCGAGCGTGCGAAGGATCGTATTTTTCGAGATGCAAAAATGGACATCATAAGCAGATGCTTAGCAATGAGTAATCATTCTTTCCTTCTCCTCTTCGGGGATACACTGTCGGAATATACCATTGGTAGCTCTCTTGAAAATATAGGTTCATCCCATTAATGTTGTTCCATATCAAAAAATAACTTCTTCTTTTGCTGATAATACATATCATGAGGTAAGCCTTTATATGATTCAACTTCTCTATCCTCATGGACAATACTTCCAGTCAAAGATGCTTCCAACCCATCTGACAGAAGTGGTTCAGATAAGTACTCCCTGACACACTCATCTATGATATCAACCAAGCAACAAGTATAACCAATGCATGGTTTTTTGATGAATTTAGACAAGAGGAATTTGATCTTCTCATCTCCCACCTCAAAGGTAAGCTTTCCTCTATCAATTCTTGACATCAATTATAGCACTAAAGATAGCCAAAAAGGGTATTCCTAGGAGGATTGAAATATGAGCATCTTCATTTATATCCATAACCATAAAGTCGATGGGAATGTACAACTAACTAATTCTTAAGGGAACATCTTCCAATATTCCTACTAGATACATTGTAGATCTATCGCATAGTTGTAAGGACATTTTTGTAGGGTTTAGCTTACAAGATTGAGTCTCCTACATAAAGATAGAGGCATCTGGATGACGCTCGCACCAAGATCAGATTGACATTTGTTTATGACATGGTTACCAATAACAAAAGGAATTAAGAAACTCCCTGGATCTTTTAGCTTAGGTGTCAGCTTATATTGAATGGTAGTGCTACACTCCTCTATGAGTGCCACCATACCATCATAATCAATCTTCCTCTTATTTTTCAGAATTTCCTTCAAGAATTTTGCATATAAGGGCATCCGAGTTATGGCTTCAGTTGAGGGAATGTTGAAATGGCTCTTTTTTATGAGCTCAACAAGCTTTTTGAATTGTTCTTTAATCTTTTCTTTCATGAATCTTTGTGGGAATGAAATTGGAGGATTATAAGGAGGAGGAGACACATATGGCTATTTTTTTTCTTCCTTGAATATCTCATTTTCCTTGGATGTTTACTCACTCTCTTTCTCTAGTGGTAAAAATTAATTCTCAATATCATTTCTGGCATCCCTCTTATTAGCAATGACTTCCATCTCTCTACTGCTTTGCAGCATCACAACATTCACATGTCTTTTTTATGGTTATGGGTTATAGTGGAGTTTTTCCGTCATTATTTCAAGATTTGACTTTTAGGGAACAAAAAGGGCATCTTTTGGTCCTTGAACATTGGATGGAACAACATGTGGTGTTGAACCGGAAGCAAACAGAAGATTATTTATCTTGTTTGACGTATTGGGGTGGTTTCTCCAACCTGTGTTATATGTATTGGAAGATGGATTCCGTTGTTGAGCATAGTTACACTGGTTAGGGTTGGGTTCAATTATGACCATTAGATGGCATTCACCACCAACGTGACCAGCTACTCCATAAAATTTTTAATTAGGAGTTACAAAGGTTGTAGTTGTAGTATGCGTGATGCTTAGGCTATCTAAATTTTGGTACAACAAACTCACCTTTGCATTCATATGGTCGACGATAATAAATTCATAAATTCCACCCTTCAGTGGTTCCTTCTCAATAGGAGTGTGTTCTCTCCCTCACTAGTAATTATTTTGAGCCCTGTCTTCTATAAGAGAATATGCCTAATTGAATGTCTAGTTCATCAGGACCCCTCTAGTGTTCGTGTCCAAGGTTATTCTCATATTATATAGGAGACTGTTACAAAAGGTGTGGACGATGAGCCACTTCTCAAGTCCATGATATGGACATATTCTCATTATCTCCTTTAATTTCTTCCATGCTTCAAAGATCGATTCCCCGTCTGTTTACCTAAATCAGATAATTTGGTTCCTAAGTTACACCGTCTTACTCGGCTGGAAGTATCTTGATAATAGCCTATTCTTGAGCTAATTGCATGTTGCAATGCAATTAGATATGGGTATTGTATCCATGATTTGTCCCTATCCCTAAGGGAGAATGTAAATAAACAAAGTCGAACGACATCCAAATCGACTCCATTGCATTTTAGGGTGTCACAATATTCGACGAAAATTGAATGGTGCAAGTTCGGGTCGTCCGTTAAGGAACCAGAAAACTGGTTCTACTGCATCATATGCATAAGAGAGGCTTTTAATTTTAAAAAAATTGTTGCTATGGCAAGATGAACAATGATCGAATGTGGTTCTTCATTTGAGGGCACGCCATATTCTTTCAGTGGCGATTATCGTGATCGGACATCACTTATTAGTTTTTAAGCAGTTGACGTCTCTCTTGGAGATAGTGTTTGATTCCATTGATCGGTTTAACGAGGTTCCCTGGGCTACGAGATCTTTGCATAAAATTGAGAACGAGAAAAATAAAAACGAAAAAAAATGCCTTGGTCTATATGTTGGAATAATGGATAAACGACATCGAACAAAATTTGGTCCTCGACAACGGTGAAAAAACCTTGATAGGCTGCAAGTGTACGATTATACCTAATAGTATAAGAATATATTGTATACTCAATGCCAAATGTTCAAGTCCCATTTTATATTATTTTGGTGTAAAGCTAAGACTATGTGAAATTGTTTTTTATTTCAAAAAGGAAAATAGTTTGATTTTATAATGTTAAATGCAAGATTCTGAGATCATGATTCTCATCTCTTGAGTTTATTCATGTAAATTGCAATATCAATCATAATGAGAAATCTGATTTTGTAGAAAATATCAAAATTAGTTGTGACGCCCACCTCCGTCAGCGTGTCACTAGGCCTTAAAACCCGAATAGATATCCTCTTTTGCAGCAAGAAAATTTTGTTTAAATTTTTTATAAAGAAAGTATATTCACTGGATCAATTTCGATCCGCTTTTGTATCTATCGGAACCTATCAATTGAACTTCTACGTAGGATACCATTTCCGCCCTCTCAGCGTGTAAACGAGATTTTTATATGTCTACTATTTTAGCAAGCCTATTTATCTTTGAAAACATAAATTGAAAAAAATTACATCATTCTAGTTATAATTATTATTCAAGCGACTTGCATGAGGTTCGTCGATGCAACGATCCCCATGTCTCAGACTCTAGCATAAACTACTCAGACATACTTAATAAAACAACATAAACAAACATGGAATTCATGATAAAAACTGATAAATAAAACCTGGAAATGAAGTAAGCAATATTGAAATTAATTATGCTTTAAAGGGAGACTTCGATCTGAATACAGTAGTAGTAATATAGCATAATAGAGCAATAGAAAACAACATTAGTAAATAATAATACAACTTCAATTATAACAATAATTGCAAAATTTTAAGTGAAATATGTTATAAAAATGAAGTAGTATCTTTACAAAGTGTTATAATACGAAATTTATACTCTGTAGGTCTTGAATTGGCAGTTGAGAGGCCTTGGAATCATGAGAAACAACCTATGGATCATGCAGAAAATTGTTTGAATCTTCCTAGACGTGGGCTCCTATGAACGTAATGATGGGCGTCATCCCATATCACGTTCATCCCGTCATGACAAGGTAGGAAGAAACGCTCAAATCTGGATCCATGACGAACATTAGGGATGATGATGGGCTGCTCATCATAGATTTATAAGCTGAAGTTCTTTGTATGCTTATGAAATGCTCAAGGTCAACTTCCTTTGGGCATGACAGTCGTATTGCACCACGCATCATGGTTGTTAATGACCCACCCGTCATGGAGTGTGTGTAACACCCCGATAAATAAATAAGATAATTATTTAATTTAAGTTAATATTTTAATTATTAATTTAATTTAAGTAATTGAGATTATTGGATTATTTATTTATTATTATTATTTGGAATAATAATTAGTGGAAAATATATAAGTTGGAATATGGAAAAAAGGGTTCATTGTTGGTAAAGAGTTTTCACGTGAAACAGAGAAAGCGGCTGAAAGGTGAAAAGTGGAGAAAGAGCAAAGGTTGAAGAACGGAAAAGCTTGAAGCTTAGAGACTGCCGGATTATCTCAGGTAAGGGGGGTTTATCGTCGCTTAATGGGTATTATAGATTAACATGTCATGGGTAGTGAGAAACCGTTGAATTGACCCTAATTGGGATTGTTGAATGTTGAAAGATTGTGATGAATAAACTGAGTTTAAGCTGTAATTGAGTCCGTAATTGTGTGAGTCGTGTTTTCCCGAACGTGTAGCTTTTTACGGAAATTGAATCGGAGGTCCGGAAGTCCTCCAACGGCGGAAAATGCGGGAACTCTGCATTCTGCCTTGTGTTAGCGCAGGAACTGCTGTTTTGTCTGCGTTAACCGGTTAACCCAGGGCGTTAACCGGTTAACACTGTTATATTTTGTGAAAATGTGCTGTTTTGCCTGCGTTAACCGGTTAACCCAGGGCGTTAACCGGTTAACACTGTTGCGTTTGCCAGAAAATGTATTTTTGCCTGCGTTAACCGGTTAACCCAGGGCGTTAACCGGTTAACACTGTTGGAAATTAGAAAAATTGTATTTTAATGTTGTGAACATAATTGGTGATTGGCCCATTTTAGTTGATTGTGAGGAATAAGTTTGTTGGGTTTTTGTTATGAAATGTTGACCCAATTATGTTGATCAGTTGTGTTAAAGTTGTTGAAAATACTGAGTTGTAGGCTTGATGAGCCAAAGTTGATTATAAGTTGATTTTTGTTGAATACGTTGTTGTGTTGATATTATTATTATGTTGTCGACAGTTTAAAGTCGTGTATGCCATGTACATTCATATGCATTAAGTCGGAGCTTTGCTCACACCACGTTGGCCTGGATTGGCAAATTTTAAGTTGAAAGTTGAAGGCTTATGCCTTGATGCCCACTAAAATGGCAATGATTTTTAAGTTGGGAGTTTTACTCCGAATGGTACCACATGCATGACGAGTCGAGTCTCATTTGAGTTGCATTTTATGTTGTTCTTGAGTAAGATATTGAGTTGATATCTGCCGTTGCTGTATGTGTAATCTGATTTGGGTGATGAAACGTGTTAAATTACTTAGCATTACATGATGAATTATAATGCTTATTATATTGATTGAGAGACTCACCCTTACAGTTATTTTTCAGGTAACGAGCAATGAGTCGAGTAGAAGCTAATGTTGGGAGTCTAGTGTAGTCGCTTTAGTGGGTCATGCTCTGATAGATGTAACATCGGGACGGGATGTTTTAATTATTTTGCTGTCGGTTGTTGAACTATTTTTCATGTAATATGTTATACGTTTTAATTGGTTGACATAATTTCTATCCGCTGCGTATTTTTGAAATGTTTTATGGTTGATATAATAAAAGAGCATGACAGATGTTATTTTCGAAGATGTGACACTCTTGTTTTGTGTATTTACTCTGATATATATATATATATATATATATATACTTGTTGTTGTTATTAAATAATTGGGGTATTTTAGAAGGGTGTTACATTAGTGGTATCAGAGCAGGTCGGTCTGTCCGGCCAGTTGTCGTGTCATTACTGTCTAACAATTAGGTATTGTTACCAATCTAACTTTAAGTTGTGTTGTATTGATAAGTTGAAATGGCTGGAAGGAATGACGCTGCAATGGCTGCCGCAATGCAAGCAATGGCACAAGCGGTGCAGAACTTGCCAAATGCTGGTGGAGATGCTGGATCACGTAGCTTGGCGACTTTTCAGAGAGAGAATCCGCCGGTGTTTAAAGGGAAGCATGATCCAGATGCAGCCTTGGGATGGTTGAAAGAGATTGAGAGAATCTTCCGTGTTATGGATTGCACTCCAGCTCAGAAGGTTCGGTATGGTACTCACATGCTAGCAGTCGAAGCTGATGACTGGTGGCTAGAGACTCACGAGAGGTTGACCGTGGCAGGTGAAGACATTACTTGGGATGTATTCCGTAGGGAATTCCTGAGGAAGTATTATCCGGAAGATGTCCGTGGTAAGAAGGAAATTGAGTTCCTTGAGCTGAAGCAAGGAAACATGTCTGTCACTGATTATGCTGCGAAATTTGTGGAGCTGTCCAAATTTTATCCTCATTACACTGGTGCTGGTGCTGAATTTTCAAAGTGCATCAAGTTTGAAAATGGACTGCGCTCTGAAATTAAGAAGGCTGTTGGGTATCAGAAGATACGCATTATTACTGAATTGGTTGATAGCTGCAGGATATTTGAAGAAGACAATAATGCTCATTACAAGATTGTCAGTGACCGCAGGGGCAAGCAACATCAAAATCGTGGCAAGCCGTATGATGCCCCAGTGGGAAAAGGGAAACAAGGAGCTGCTCCGGCTCAGAGGACTAGTAGGGGAGGTACTCCTGCTGGTATAGTTTGCTTCAAATGTGGTCAGGCTGGTCATAAGAGTAATGTATGCACTGCTGAAGTAAAGAGGTGTTTTCGCTGTGGTAAGACTGGTCATGCAATGGCTGATTGCAAGCACAAGGAAATGATTTGTTTTAATTGTGGCGAAGAAGGGCATATTGGAAGTCAGTGTCAGAAGCCAAAGAAATCTCAGACTGGGAAGGTGTTCGCATTGACCAGAACTCAAACCTCCTGTGAGGACAGACTTATCCGAGGTACATGTTTCATAAATGGTACTCCTTTAATTACTATTATTGATACCGGTGCTACACACTGTTTTATTTCTGCTAACTGTGCTCGAAGACTGGGTTTGAAATTGTCCGCTTTGGATGGTGAATTGATTGTTGAGACCCCAGCTAAGGGATCAGTAACTACTTCTTTGGTATGTTTAAAATGTCCTTTGTCGATCTTCGATAAAGATTTCTGTGTTGATTTAGTATGTTTGCAGTTGGATGGGATGGATGTAATTCTTGGTATGAACTGGTTAGAGTATAATTATGTTCATATAAATTGTCATCATAAGTCGGTGAGGTTTTCCACTCCTGAAGAGGAAGGAGTTGACTTATTACCTTTCAGAGAATTGCGAAAATTGATGAAAGAAGGAGCTCAGATGTTTTCCTTGATGGCGACGTTGTCGGTTGAAAGTAAAGCTAAGATAGAGGAACTGTTAGTGGTGAAAGAATTCCCTGAAGTTTTTCCTGATGAAATTCCTAGTGTGCCGCCAGAGAGGGAAGTTGAATTTACTATTGATCTGGTACCTGGTACTAGGCCTGTTTCGATGGCACCGTATAGAATGTCAGCATCTGAATTGTATGAATTAAAGAAGCAATTGGAAGACTTACTTGAGAAGAAGTTTATAAGGCCAAGTGTGTCGCCGTGGGGAGCTCCAGTGTTGCTAGTAAAGAAGAAAGAGGGTAGTATGAGGCTTTGTATTGATTATAGACAATTGAATAAAGTAACGATCAAGAATAAGTATCCACTACCGAGGATAGATGATTTGATGGATCAATTAGTGGGTGCTTGTGTGTTCAGTAAAATTGATTTGAGATCGGGCTATCATCAGATCAAAGTGAAAGATGAAGACATCCAGAAGACAGCGTTCAGAACTCGGTATGGACATTATGAGTATTCTGTGATGCCTTTCGGTGTGACTAATGCGCCGGGAGTGTTTATGGAATACATGAATCGTATTTTCCATACTTATCTGGATCATTTTGTGGTAGTATTTATTGATGATATTTTGATTTACTCTAAGTCCGAAGGAGAGCACCAGGAACATTTGAGATTAGTATTGGAGGTTTTGAAAGATAAGAAATTGTATGCGAAGTTGTCCAAGTGTGAGTTTTGGTTAAGAGAAGTCAGTTTTCTCGGCCATGTAATTTCAGGAAAAGGTATTGTTGTAGATCCTTCCAAGGTAGAAGCGGTATTGCAATGGGAAACTCCTAAGTCGGTTACCGAGATTAGAAGCTTTTTGGGATTAGCTGGATATTATAGAAGATTCATTGAAGGATTTTCTAAGTTAGCACTTCCGTTGACTAAATTAACTTGCAAAGGTAAAGCTTTCGTGTGGGATGTTCAGTGCGAAGAGAGTTTTAATGAATTAAAGAGGAGATTGACGTCGGCGCCGGTTTTGACTTTGCCAAATCCGGAGGAACCGTTTATAATTTACTGTGATGCTTCGTTGATGGGTTTGGGAGGTGTGCTCATGCAAAATAATAAAGTAATTGCTTATGCGTCGCGACAGTTGAGAATTCATGAAAAGAACTATCCTACGCATGATCTTGAACTTGCTGCTGTAGTGTTTGCGCTAAAACTTTGGAGGCATTACCTTTATGGTTCCAGATTCGAAGTTTTCAGCGATCATAAAAGTTTAAAGTATCTATTTGATCAGAAAGAGCTGAACATGAGACAACGTAGGTGGTTCGAATTGCTTAAGGATTATGATTTCGGTTTGAATTATCATCCAGGAAAAGCAAATGTTGTGGCCGATGCTTTAAGTAGAAAGACCTTGCATGTGTCAGCAATGATGATTAAGGAGTTGGAATTAATTGAGCAATTTCGGGATATGAGTTTGGTTTGCGAAGTAACACCGCAGAGTGTGATGCTAGGAATGCTAAAGATTAATAATGATTTTATGGATAGTATCCGAGAGGCACAGAAGTTGGATGTGAAATTAGTAGATATCCTTGATCGTTGTGGTCAATCAGGGAAAAGTGACTTTAAGGTTGACGCGAGAGGTGTGTTGAAATTAGGGGAAAGAATTTGTATTCCTGATGATGCGATTTTGAAGAGAAGTATTTTAGAGGAGGGTCATAGAAGCAGTTTGAGTATTCATCCAGGAGCTACTAAAATGTATCAGGATTTAAAGAAATTATTTTGGTGGCCCGGAATGAAAGAAGAGGTGGCTCGTTTTGTGTATGCGTGCTTAACTTGTCAGAAGTCGAAGATTGAGCATCAGAAGCTTGCTGGGTTGATGCAACCGTTAGACGTTCCAGAATGGAAATGGGATAGCATTTCTATGGACTTTGTAACGGGGCTGCCTACTACCTTACGAGGGCACGATTCGATTTGGGTGATCGTTGATAGGCTCACGAAGTCGGCTCACTTCATACCTATTAACATCACTTACCCAATTGCGAAGTTGGCAGAGATTTACATTCGAGTAGTTGTAAAGTTGCATGGTGTTCCTCTGTGTATTGTGTCGGACAGGGATCCGAGGTTTACATCGGGATTTTGGAAAAGTTTGCAAGATTCGTTGGGATCTAAGTTGAGGTTGAGTTCGACATATCATCCTCAAACTGATGGCCAAACTGAGAGAACTATTCAGTCATTGGAAGATTTACTAAGGGCTTGTGTTCTTGAACAAGGAGGTTCGTGGGACACTTATCTTCCATTGATCGAGTTCACATACAATAATAGTTACCATTCTAGTATCGGAATGGCGCCTTTTGAAGCATTATATGGTCGTAGATGTAGAACTCCTTTGTGTTGGCACGAATCTGGTGAGGGTGTAGTACTTGGACCAGAGTTAGTTCGAGAAACTACCGAGAAAGTGAAGTTTATCCGGGAGAAGATGAAAGCTTCTCAGAGTAGGCAGAAGAGTTACCATGACAAGCGGAAGAAGGATTTAGAATTTCAAGCTGGTGACCATGTGTTTTTGAGAGTCACGCCTGTGACCGGAGTTGGGAGGGCTTTGAAGTCTAAAAAGCTCACTCCTCGCTTCATTGGTCCATATCAGATCTTAGAACGGGTTGGAAGAGTTGCTTATCGAATGGCATTACCACCTAATCTTTCGAATTTGCATGATGTATTCCATGTGTCGCAGCTTCGGAAGTATATCTCAGATCCGTCTCATGTGGTTAGTATGGATGATGTGCAAGTGCGAGATAATTTAACAGTAGAGACAAAGCCTGTGCGAGTTGAAGATCGTGAAACAAAGACTCTTCGAGGAAAAGAGATTGGGTTGGTTAAAGTCGTTTGGTTGGGAGCTGCGGGCGAAAGCATGACATGGGAACTTGAGAGTCGGATGAGGGAGTCTTATCCGGAGTTATTTGCTTGAGGTATGTTTTCGAGGACGAAAACTCTTTTAGTAGGGGAGAGTTGTAACACCCCGATAAATAAATAAGATAATTATTTAATTTAAGTTAATATTTTAATTATTAATTTAATTTAAGTAATTGAGATTATTGGATTATTTATTTATTATTATTATTTGGAATAATAATTAGTGGAAAATATATAAGTTGGAATATGGAAAAAAGGGTTCATTGTTGGTAAAGAGTTTTCACGTGAAACAGAGAAAGCGGCTGAAAGGTGAAAAGTGGAGAAAGAGCAAAGGTTGAAGAACGGAAAAGCTTGAAGCTTAGAGACTGCCGGATTATCTCAGGTAAGGGGGGTTTATCGTCGCTTAATGGGTATTATAGATTAACATGTCATGGGTAGTGAGAAACCGTTGAATTGACCCTAATTGGGATTGTTGAATGTTGAAAGATTGTGATGAATAAACTGAGTTTAAGCTGTAATTGAGTCCGTAATTGTGTGAGTCGTGTTTTCCCGAACGTGTAGCTTTTTACGGAAATTGAATCGGAGGTCCGGAAGTCCTCCAACGGCGGAAAATGCGGGAACTCTGCATTCTGCCTTGTGTTAGCGCAGGAACTGCTGTTTTGTCTGCGTTAACCGGTTAACCCAGGGCGTTAACCGGTTAACACTGTTATATTTTGTGAAAATGTGTTGTTTTGCCTGCGTTAACCGGTTAACCCAGGGCGTTAACCGGTTAACACTGTTGCGTTTGCCAGAAAATGTATTTTTGCCTGCGTTAACTGGTTAACCCAGGGCGTTAACCGGTTAACACTGTTGGAAATTAGAAAAATTGGTATTTTAATGTTGTGAACATAATTGGTGATTGGCCCATTTTAGTTGATTGTGAGGAATAAGTTTGTTGGGTTTATGTTATGAAATGTTGACCCAATTATGTTGATCAGTTGTGTTAAAGTTGTTGAAAATACTGAGTTGTAGGCTTGATGAGCCAAAGTTGATTATAAGTTGATTTTTGTTGAATACGTTGTTGTGTTGATATTATTATTATGTTGTCGACAGTTTAAAGTCGTGTATGCCATGTACATTCATATGCATTAAGTCGGAGCTTTGCTCACACCACGTTGGCCTGGATTGGCAAATTTTAAGTTGAAAGTTGAAGGCTTATGCCTTGATGCCCACTAAAATGGCAATGATTTTTAAGTTGGGAGTTTTACTCCGAATGGTACCACATGCATGACGAGTCGAGTCTCATTTGAGTTGCATTTTATGTTGTTCTTGAGTAAGATATTGAGTTGATATCTGCCGTTGTTGTATGTGTAATCTGATTTGGGTGATGAAACGTGTTAAATTACTTAGCATTACATGATGAATTATAATGCTTATTATATTGATTGAGAGACTCACCCTTACAGTTATTTTTCAGGTAACGAGCAATGAGTCGAGTAGAAGCTAATGCTGGGAGTCTAGTGTAGTCGCTTTAGTGGGTCATGCTCTGATAGATGTAACATCGGGACGGGATGTTTTAATTATTTTGCTGTCGGTTGTTGAACTATTTTTCATGTAATATGTTATACGTTTTAATTGGTTGACATAATTTCTATCCGCTGCGTATTTTTGAAATGTTTTATGGTTGATATAATAAAAGAGCATGACAGATGTTATTTTCGAAGATGTGACACTCTTGTTTTGTGTATTTACTCTGATATATATATATATATATATATACTTGTTGTTGTTATTAAATAATTGGGGTATTTTAGAAGGGTGTTACAGTGTGCATCTTGATTTTTCTTTCTTCTTCTTCTTCTTCTTCTTTGATTTCTCTCCGCATTCGACACCAATTGCTTAATGCCAACAACACAATGTATATGACAAACTATTGCAGTAAAATGAATATAGAAATGATACTAAAAATACTAAAAGTAACCTAATAAACACGATTAAAATGCTTGTTATCGTATATGGCCCTGGCCACCAGAATAGTGACATGCCCAAGAGACTCTGGAATAATCATTAGAGTAATGTTATGTTATTTGACATGTTGATACTTTTAGTCTAACGTTATGAACTCATTTAGCTTGAATATGTCAAAATCCTTCACATTCATGATATTGGATTCCATTGTCTTTGTGTAATTTTCTCCAACTTTTCCTTTACACTGAAAGTTAATACTTTTGGAGTTCTGATACAGGTTATCTTTGACATTGGTAGTGAAATTTTTCCTTTATCTCATGTCAAGTCTTCTGATGATCTTGCCAAAACTCTTGCCTAGAAGGGAAATTGATTAATTTATGTTTTCATCAGCATCACCTTTTAACTAATCAACACATTCATTTGTGTGAGCTTTCAATGTGACACTCTTATTCTTTTTCTCCGATTTTTCTTCAATCACCCTTTCAAAAGTTAGAAAATATCCAATCAACTCATTAACTTTCAATTTGGCTACACCTTGGGCTTCTTCAATGGTTGTGACTTTTGTATCAAACATCTTTGGAAGTAATCTAAGGATTTTTCTTACCAACTTTTTTTCAGACATCTTTTTACCAGAGGCAAAAGAGTTATTGGAAATGTCACAATGTCAAACATTGAATTCAATAATGGTTTTATCCTCCTTCGTCTTCGTCTTTCAATTTTCAAAATTATTGTGAAAAGTGAAAGTCTTGACATACGAAAATCAGATGTGCCTTTATGAGCAACTTCAAGAGTCTCCCAAGCTTCTTTGACACTGATGTATGTGTTAATGATTCTAAAGATATTTTTGTCAATTCCATTGTAAATGGAATTAAGGGCGCTGATGCATGTGTTAGTGATTCTTCATTTGACCAATCCTTTTTAGGATTCACAGTTTTAGTGTTATCTATAGGACATATGACTCCATACACAAGAGATTGATGAATTGTAAAGGTTTGAAAATCATTGATTTAAAAAAATCATTTGATAATTGAGACTTTAAAACAATTTTATGAAAACAATTTAAAGTGCAACTGAAATTTAAGATAATAACTTGAAAGTAAATAGATAACGGAATTGAGATGACACCCGAGAATTATATAGGTTCACTCAAGAAGACTTAATCATGTCCTCATGAATTTATCTTGAGAGTATCCCATGTGCATGAGTGATTTTGGAAGGTAATGATGTCAAAACCCCGTATACAAGAAAATGAAGTTTTAGGCTGACTTCTAACCAAACAATGAATAAAGCTTGAAGCGGTTATTCTTCGCACCAAACAGAGATTTCACACAGGCTGATCTCGAACAAAGACATAGATTTTAGTTGGCTATCCTCTGAGTCAAACCGAGATATATACAAGGATGATCTCAAACCTATTGAGATTCTATGGCGGGCTAAACTCAGAAACCAAATGAGATTTTACACTAGGCGAATATTGAACTGATAGAGCTTTTAATCGGATTGCGCTCAAGAACAGTTGTTGTGATTTTCCACTGGTTGATCTTCACGAACCCAAAAGAAAGCTTTTCTTCAATGACAGAGCTCACGAACCAAGCAGAGACTAAGACTAATCCCCCAAATACAAACAAGATCTTTTTTAGTGGTTTAACTCCCAACCAAAATAACCATTTCCTAAGGAAGAGTTATTTACTCAAGAGAAATATATATTCTTGGTAAATTTACAATTATAACCTCACCCGAAATAATATTCTCATTGAGACTCAAGAACACTCTCAAATCACTATGTCTAAAAAAAGTGAGAAAATTATGAAATATTTTGAGAGGTTAAGAGAGAAATGGAAAGTAAGGATTTTCAATGATTTCTTAATATTGAAAAAGGATAGGGAAGGTCTCTATTTATAGGCCGAGGTGAGGTGTTAATTTGAAAATAATCCATGGGTCAAATTAATGACCTAACTAATTAGGCTAATCGACTAGAATGCATACATAATCGATTGTTGTGACCCAAATTGGAAGGTTTAGATATAGAGTCATTATCAATCATTTAGAGACTATTTCAATCGATTATAGAATTGAAAAGGAATCATCTAATCGATTAGGCCAGAGATTTAATCAAATAGATAGTTGTAAAAAGTCTCCAAATCAATTGGACACATCCCAAATCAACTGACTAGGCCCCCAATTTTTTTTGGTGATTTAATTAAAAAAAAAGAGAGGTTTCTCAATATTTTATGTGTGAGCGTGAATGCGCGCGCGTGTGTTTATTTGTGTGTGTGTGTGTGTGTGTGCGTGTGCGTGTGTGTGTATGTGCGCGCGTGTGCGATTTATCCATAATACTTATAGAAATCCTCTTGTGTCTTTACAAAAAATTGACCGCTTAAATAGACACGATCATGCGAGCTTTCACAATCTAAAATTTCAAGTCTTGACATCATTATCTTTGATTTAGCGCACAAAAGAACCTTGAGTCTTCTTGATGAGGCTTGAGATATCTCCATGTTAATTACCGTCATCTGAGAGTTTAAAATTTTAAACCACAAGTGGTCATAAACCCTAAGTCTTCACTTGAGTGTCATTGGACTGAAGTGTTGGCTTAAACAGATGTCTATCTTGATTTGTGAGGATAATTTGATCAACCATCTTATGCATCTTTGACCGCTTGAGCTATCTTTTATACTTGCTTGACTTTAAGATTTGTCATCATTAAAACCATGTCTTCATCAAGGCTAAGCATCAAACCATATCATCATCAAGTCTAAATAGCTACTGCTTGATTTGTATCTCCCTATATATAAGGTTCACCATCTTGGATTGCTTCTGGATTATACCCGCAAGCACACATATCAACATTTCTCCCTTTTTAACGATGACACACACTAGTTTCAAAACATGGATTTTCTATAATTGTATAATTGTTTTTTAAACATAATTTCTCTACTTATTTCATTATTTTATATTTTTTGTTTCTATGATTTTTATTTTAAAACAAAATATTTATAATTAATTAAAAAAATTCTCATCATTTAAATATGATATATTTTATATATATCATTGAATGAGATGTATACCCATAATATAATATAATAAATTAGTGTTATCTTATTTGTTATCATGATTTACATCAGTCACACAACCTCAATATCATATTTTTATTATATTTTATCCGATTATATATCTTATGTTACCTTTATTCTATTATGACCATCAAATTGGCCCTAAACTTTTTTTTATATACTTTTTTTTATCTAAAAACTAATTTATATATACATATAGGTAAGTTTTGTAATATATATATATATATATATATATATATATATATATATATATATATATATATATATATATATATATATATATATATATATATATATATATATATATATATATATATATATATATATATAACTTTTTGACATGGTAAAAATAAGGAAAATGCACACTTGTTAATATATATAAAGCTGAATAGATTATAATGGACATACTTTAAGCATATTAATTTTTTGATACATCTAAAATGGCAAAAGTACAGATAAAAGTGAGTGCAATTGTAATTTTGAGCAAACATTTGGCATTAAAATCTCAACCACTTTGTAATGTTGTACATCTTGATTTGTGTAAGTAGCTAGTTGTAAAGGTATATCACATAGTTAAAATAGCTTCAGAATATATATAAGTTAGAAAAATAGAAGAAAAAGAAACCTCTTTATGGAAAAACAATGTTGGGCTCAAACTTTTTTATTTTTTTTATTTTCCCATTTCTTTAGCCAAATCAACTAATTAATTAATTAAAATATATAGATAATTTAATAATTATCCTTTGTAGCTTGGACAGCCTCATATGCCAACCATATTGTAACAGCTACAGATGAATTATTCTTTTTTCATATAAAACATAAGCATTACAGCAAAATAATTGATTATCATGACCTGGAATTGTAAATATATGTGGTTGTCAATTTATTTAATTTTGAAAAATAATTAAAAAGAGAAACATATTAATAGATATAGAAAGATAGGGGACCATAAACCACCCATACTTTAAATCTTACAGAAAAAAATAAAATAAAAAAGAGATCATACTCACATGGTTGCATGTGAAGGGAATGGGAAAAGTTTTATGCAATTTTTACAACTACCTCTAAATATCTCATTTGCTTATATCAATTTTCAATATTTTCTTTTTATTGATTTGTCTTTTTTGGGAAGATTATTGTTCTTTACCAATCTTATATGTTTGTATATGACCCACTGCGCACTCACCGGGAAAGTAAGTTATTTTGAAAAGTAAATTAATTAATTAAATAAATATTTATTCTAAGTTTTTTTTTTTTAAGTTTTATTATAGTGAAATGAACCCTACACCCCCTACCCCCACATCCACCCCTCTCTTTTTTTTCTTTATAAAGCTGGTAGATTTATATTATAAATGGTAGAGTGGTCCATGATAACTTTGAAAGGGCCATATGGTTATTTTATTTTCTCAATTCTCACTCAATTCTCACTTCTCTTACCTTTTTACTCTCTTCATCTCTCTCTATATATATCTCTATCTACCTAGCTTTTTCTCACTTCTTCAACATAAGCTAAGTTAATTAACTTGGTTTTTATATGTAGAGATGCGAGATCTGAGGCTAATTATGGTATTTCAAGTCCTGGTCATGCTTTTCCACAGCTTTCTTGAACTTCTTTTGTAATCTTAAATCTGATTTCAAGGTTAAAAGCCCTAGAAGCTCAAGAAAGCTGTGGGAGAATATGGCAAATTCAGGCTTAATTCTGGTAGATAAAGTGAAGATAACTCCTCTTACAGATTCAGAACACAAGGTGAACTCAATTTCCTCTTTTTTCATGCATATTCATCTTTTCAAGAATTTTCAGAATTATGGATAATTTATTTATAATTATGGCCTTGTTAATTATTTGTCAGATTTGGTTTTCAAGAGTTTTTTTATATAATTCTGATGCATAATTCTGTAATTTTATCTAATTAAATTGTTTTTCTCTGTTTTGTTATAGTAAAGAAATAAAATAATACTTACTTTAACTGAATTATTACTGGTCCTGTTTTTTTTTTCTCTGAGAAAATTAGTAGGGTAGGGTCTATAATACTCAACAACACTTTTTCTTTTGTTAGATCTTTGAGTAAACATCACAATGTGGTTGTTTACAAAATCAAAATCATAAACACAGAATTTTTTTTTTAAAAGCACTTTTGATTAATTCAGATGCTATACACGTTTGAGCCATGCAAGATAAGAGGCAGTAGAAAATTACTATTTAATTTATTTTATAAAAAAAAAGAAAAAAAATTAAATTAATGTTTCCTAGAGCTGATGAATTTTTCAATTAACAAAATTTAGTAGTGAAAAATGGTGTAAAAAAAAAGCATATTATTTTGCAGAGAAGATTCCCTCTCAACATTTCCTTTTTATCATTAATGATGATAGTTCTTCTTGTTTCCCTTTTAGTTTAATGAATCAATATCTTCTCCTACATTTCTGTGAAAAAGGTTAACCTTTGTCACTATATGACATCATTTTTTTTTATTTTAACCACTTCTCTCTCCTGACATCTATTCATTTTCAACCTTCTTTCTCTCTCTAGACTCTGTCTCATAATCTGAATGTCTCTTTCTCTCTAGAAACCCAACTTGGTGCTGAAATTTTTGGTAATTAATTTTTGATTCATATGTCTCGTCTCTTTGTTCATATGTCTTTGCAGTTTTTCAACCGTGACAGGGACAATTAGTGAGTTTCACAAATTACTGTAAGTTACTGTAATTTAGTTTATCTATTATTATATTTTTTATTAAGATTTAATTTTTATCGCTTCGATTCGTTTCAAAAATATATTATTTTTAATCTTTAATATAAAAAAAATTATTTTTTAAATTAATTAAATAATTAATATTTCTCATTTATATATAATTAAGATATATTAATTCTTTAATAAATTTGAAAAATAAACTTTTTTTTATATTAAAAATTAAAGAATGTATCATATAATAATAATTTATTAATGTAGGAATCTAAAAATCAATTGAATTTTCATTGAAGTGAGTGACAATTGTAGAATTATTGTTATGAATTAGGAAAATGACATCACAAAAAAAGTATTTTGTATGAACTAAGAACAATTGGTAGAAGTAGGACCACTAAAAATCAGATTAAATCAGGAAGCACAGAGGCATGGCACTTCTGTGCATCATCTTATGCAAGAGGATACCATTAGTGTATGGATAGATAGCTACTGCGATGATGTAGTGAATGGTTAAATTTAGTAAAATTCTTTACTATTAAAAATCTTATAATCACGGGTAATTTTTTTTCAAACAAGTTTATGGAAATCAAATTATAATTTTCTTTAAGATTGAAAAAATACAAATGGAAAGTTAGAGATTAATATTGATACTATATACATTACTATTAAAAAAAAGTTATCAATGACTTCTTTTTACTGTCAATATAATTTTTATTAAAAAACAAACCTTGGATGTTAAATATAATTAAAAGTCAAAACGTATTTAGTTTAACTTTAAATAAAATATATTTTTAGTTTTTTTATGTTTAAGATTGAGATGAAAGTAATTATTAATAATGAGCACATGATTTGGTGGCAATTTTTACAATTATTCATAAAAGATGGATAGATTTTTTCTACAATTACGTCATATCAGAAAATATACTATTACTAATTTATAAGTTTTGTGTTTGAATATTTCTTTTACTCTCTTTAATAAATACAGTATTAATTAATAGATTTTAAAAATATTTTTAACAATTTTACAATTTTATTAAATATAATTAGAATCAAATATTATAGATAACTTATCAATAATAATTAATTAAATATTTTTATATTTAAGATGAGATGAAAGTAATTATTAATTATGAGCACATACATGATTTGGTGACAATTTTTACAACTCTACATAAAAGTTGAGTAGATTCTTGATAATGTAATGTCATATCGAACAATTAATTTGTCTCTTTTGTGTCAGAATACCTCTTTAATTTTTTGTAATAAATATTTATTAATAGATTTTAAATTATTTTTTATTTTTTTATTATTTTATTAAATAAGATTAGAGTCGAATATGGTGGTAATTTTTACAACTCTTCATAAGAGATGAGTGAATTCTTTCTACTGTGACGTCAGATCAGACAATTAATTTGTCTGTTTTGTGTCCGAATACCTCTTTAATAAATATTTATTAATAGATTTAAAATACTTTTATTTTTTACTATTTTATTAAATAAGTTAGAGTTAAATATTATAGATAACCCATCCATAATAGTAAATTTGATTATGTTTAAGATGAGATGAAATTAATTATTAATTAAGAACACATGATATGGTGGTAATTTTTACTACTCTTCATACAAGGTGAATAAACTCTTTCTACTTTTGTGATGTTAGATCAGACAAATAATTTATAATTTTTTTTTAGATTATCTCTTTAACTCTCTTTAATATATATTTACTAATACATTTTTAAAATATTTTCAGACAATTTAACTGTTTTATTAAATATGATTAGTGTCTAATATTATAGATAATCCACCAATAATAATTAATTAAATTTGATTATGTTTAAGATGAGATGAAATTAATTATTAATTAAAGACATGTGATATGGTGGTAACTTTTACAATTTTTCGTAAAAGATGAGTAGATTATTTCTATTGATGTCAGATTAGACAAATACTCCTATGTAAGTTTTGTGTCCAAATATTTTTTAATATAGATTTATTAATTGTTTTTAAAAGTATTTTTAGAAAATTTTACTATTTTATTAAATATGATTAGTGTCAAATATTATAGATAACCCACCAATAATAATTAATTAAATTTGATTATATTTAAGATGAGATGAAATTAATTATTAAATAAGAGTAGGTGATATGGTGGTGTAATATTTACAACTCTTCATAAAAGGGGAGTAGATCCTTTCCACTCTGATGTCATATGGGACAAATAATTTGTAAATTTTGTGTCAGAATATCTCTTTAATTCTTTTTAATATATAATTATTAATAGATATTAAAAATATTTTTAGACAATTTTACTATTTTTTTAAAATATGATTAGTGTCAAATATTATAGATAACGCACCAATAATAATTAATTAAATTTGTTTATGTTTAAGATGAGCTGAAATTAATTATTAAATAAGAGCACGTGATATGGTGGTAATTTTTACTACTCTTCATATAAGGTGAGTAGATTCTTTCCACCACGTCATATCGGACAAATAATTTGTAAGTTTTGTGTCAGAATATCTCTTTAATATGTATTTCTTAATTGATTTTAAAAATATTTTTAGACAATTTTACGATTTTATTAAATATAATTAGTGTCAAATATTATAGATAACCCACCAATAATACTTAATTAAATTTTATTATATTTAAGATGAGATGAAATCAATTATTAAATAAGAGTAGGTGATATGGTGGTAATATTTACAACTCTTCATAAAAGGGGTGTAGATTCTTTCCAATGTGATGTCATATCGGACAAATAATTTATAAATTTTGTGTCAGAATATCTCTTTAATTCTCTTTAAAATATAATTATTAATAGATATTAAAAGTATTTTTAGACAATTTTACTATTTTTTAAAAATGTGTTTAGTGTCAAATATTATAGATAACCCACTAATAATAATTAATTAAATTTCATTATGTTTAAGATGTGATGAAATTAATTATTAAATAAGAGCACATGATATGGTGGTAATTTATACCACTCTTCATATAAAGGTGAGTAGATTCTTTCCCTGCCTCATGTCATATCGGACAAATAATTTGTAAGTTTTGTGTCAGACTATCTCTTTAATTCTCTTTAATATATATTTATTAATTAATTTTAAAATTATCTTTAGACAATTTTACTATTTTATTAAATATGATTAATATCAAATTTTATAGATGACCCGCCAATAATAATTAATTAAAAGTGTAAAAAATGTTTTTTAAGTTAACAAAGTAAAACCATTATTGTATTAAAGACATTGAATTTTATGATATTTATATTTAATTTTGAGTTTTTTTTTCCACAACACTCCATTTTCTAAACTCAATAGGTAAATTACCCCATATTTTCACATTAATTCCAAATTACTCCAATTTCCAAAAAAAAATTATAAAATCTTATTGTTATTAGTGTCCCCTCTTTTTTTTTAAGAGGATGATTTATTACCATTCTCGACCTTGTATAAGTTTAAAGAAAACTCAAATCCTATTTGCATCTCCTCTTAAAGTAAAAAGAGGGTGTCAATGTTAAGAGGGTGTCAATAACAATGATAAAATAAATAAAAATAAAATAAATAGAGGATTTTAATTATTGATGCGTGACGACACCAAAAGTTAAAAAAAAATGTTTGAAGGTGTATTAATTTTGAATTTATTTTAGAAAGTGAGATAATGCGATAAAAATTTCTCAAATATTGCCTCAATAGAAAGAATCTATGAGAAACTAAAATTAAACAACTTTTTATTTTAAAAATATGAAATGAATAAAAATTGAAAAAATGTGTGTAAACGAAAACATGCATGCAGTAAAAAAGCGAGCAGACCGTATTGCCATTATTAACCCAATAATTTATTTTACAGCATAGAGAGAAATAGTAGAAAATTTTGAACACAGACACACGAAACCAATTGAGTATCCCATGAAATGAAACAGGTTTGTGAATTGTGACACGACATGAAACAGAAGACAGAGATATAGTAACTGATGATGAAGACTTGAATTCAATGACATGAAGGAACTGAATCATCCTGAACCAAATTATTTTCCTAGTACGGAATTATTCTTGCTTTTTGAGTTTTTGACACCACTGTTGATTCCTCACCTTGTATTTATTTTACATAAAGTAGAAAAGAATGTGATAGTATATTTGTTATGTCGGGGTCTAAACAGGAACGTGTCAGTTTCCATGCAGTGTTATTTCTTAACTCATGTTGGTTCTCTTAATTTTAATATTTTAACTTAAACCTTGGTTAAGAGAATTTTAATTATTGGGATTGGGCCTCTATGGTTTTGGATTCAACTTGCAAGGATTTTTCAACTCACTAGAGGTATATATGTTTGGATTCATGTGCACATAAATATTCAAAGAGGAGTATTCTACAACCCAATAAAGGGGTATTCATATCCATTATTCACGTAAAAGAAATATTTGAGAGAATCCTTATAAATATAATAATAATAAAAAAATATCACTCCAATAAATCCATATCAATTAAAAACATGCAATTCTCCTTCATACCAAGCACAAAACCTTGGACGCCAATTTAGAAATAAGACAAATATTCGGGAGATCTAATGAGAAATCGAAAGATTGATGATGTACCAAAGTTAATTGAGATTATGGTTTTAAATTGTGGTTGCAATTGCAATTGCGAATTTTGTTTTAGATGCGTATGTTGCGATTACAGTCAATGTCATTTTGTGAAACGCAATATGGCCAACGTGATAATTGATTTCTGGATTTTTTAAATACATAGTTGAGAGGGTGCAAAAGGTAATATTTTTTATTACTTTAAAACATGATTGAAATTTTGGGTTAATTTTTTTTTAACATTTAGTAGAAAGAACTAAACAAATGTAATTGTTTGATGCGGTTTTCGATGCAGTCATATATGTGATTTTAAATCAAATTACAACTGCGGTTTTCGATGCAGTCATATACGTGATTTTAAATCAAATTACAACAGCAATCTGATGTCTGTAGAGCGTAATTTAAAATTATGATTGAGATGTTAAGAGATTTAAGATTTTTTTTAGAAGATTGAGGGAAAAATAAAACAAGATATTATTGTTAATGAGAAAATTTCTAGAGACACTAAATTTGATTATGTATATTACAAAGTTCAAGATGGTAGATACACTCGTTGCTACTTTTTACGCGGATAATTTTTTTTGAGCGATCTAGATTCTAGTAGACTTTAGAAAGATTATGATGACTCTCATTTGATTATTTTTGTGTTGCATGACCCTACATCGATTAAGGAACTATCAGTTAACCCTAAATTCGTTTGTCTATCTTGCTATCATTTAAATTATTTTTATGTGTACCAAATTTCTCCTATGTTGATTCATCGATTAACTTTGAGATGTGAGATTATGTGATGTAATTAATTGTGTGTTGGAGGTGGCTCATTTCATCATTGTGTCATGTAGTAGAAGTTCAAGTGTTTTATATCTTGTCTAGACATGCAAACTCTTGAGTGTCCATGTAATCTTATTTATTTTCTTCACCTAATAGCGTCTTTGACTCCCTAGTTATCCATATCAATGATCTTCCTTGGTTACGGGGAATTGTCCCTATAAATGTCTCTGAACGACTGAATAACTTTTCTTATCCTCCTTCATAATTAATTTGATCACTACAAATTGTCTTTTGTCCTTCAAACAATATGCTTAAAGACCTTGTATCCTTGCTTCGCAAGACTATTCCCTCTCCTCTAATGAGTTTGGCCCATGATATGCACTCACCATTAGTCCTTATCTCTAGTCAGGTAAGTATCCTAACAAAAACACATGGACTCATACCTAATCTTTGGCTCCCAAAGCCTTAATTTCTAAGAAGTGCAAACATATGGTATTGAAGGTATTCTCTTCTTCTTAGTCTAAGTGGAAAAAGGTAAAATAGTTGTTTGAGTTAACCAATTTTGTATTTCTTTATCAGGTTAAGAAAAACCATATCCTTTGTGATGTACAAAACTTTGATTATTCCATTAAAGAGGCACTTCGATAGACCGTGTAGTTTTCATTCCTTTCTTCAATCTAAATAACTCCAAAAAGTTATTTCAATATCATAAGTACTTGACCTATCTCTTATCTCACATTTGTTCACTAAAATTGTCAGGGTAATGACACAATCAACACACACAAATATTTAACAATGAGTTTGTAAAATTATAAAAAGTCAATAAAAGTCATATATAACACGCACTTTTTTTTTGTTGAAGTCAGTTTTAATTTCTTATTTTTATTTTTATTTTCCTTTATTTTGACCAATTTTTCTAGTACCCCAACCACAAACTTAATAACTTCCAAGAGCAACCCGAAACTTATACATTTGCATCAGACAAGGGAAATAAATTTTCCTATGTAACTCCAAAGAAGGTGGAAAGACAAATCTTTCAAGTCAAATGACTATGTCACCAAAAGAACGACTAAGGCTCAAAGTGGTTAGCAATGTATATAATCATTTCAATACATATTGACCTAAAAATGCTCAGAGTTTTCACAAACAACTGCCTTAGAGTGTATTCATTAGACCAATAGACTAAGTATAAATAATGCAAATTCTAGAAAATAACTAATGTACGTATACTCTCATAAGAAATAAAAGTGAATAGTGGAAGTTTTTGGTTCAAATCGTACTAGTTGGGGTATCTTAAGATTAAACAAGTAGCCGACTTTACTTTTCTCCATCAAATATAAATTTGCAAGGGGAACTTCAATGTTGATCACTTTTGTTCATTCATTTTCTGGTGAGTTTTGTTTTGTTTTCTTCTTTTCATCTTGTCACTAGTAATGTAGCAAATTACACTAAAAGAAACAATAGTAACAAACTGGTTCATTAATTAAAGCATGAAGTAGTACAAAAGGGAAGAGCATTCTTAGAGCTAGATATTACTCTTCCTTGGATCAAAGAACAATAAGCGAAATAAAACAAAAACAAAAACTAAAATCGATGGGTTACCTCCTGTTATGCGTTTCTTTAAGATCATTAGCTTGACTTTGTTGTTTAAGGCTTCGTGAGTCCCAAAGACACCTTCTTAATTGGTATCTCACCTCTCGAATAGATCTTTGGCATTTTTCCTTTCACGGTAAAAGTGTGCAAATCTATAGGGACATGGACTTCTATGAGACCATTCGCCAACACTTTGCTAACAATAAAGGGACCCGAACATCTAGATTTCCACTTATCATAGAACATTTTTAGTCGAGGTCTGTACATCAAAATATTCTACCCTAGCTATAATTCTCTTTTCACCAGCTTCTTTTTATGGTGCCCTTTCGATCTTTCTTTCATCATGTCTATCTGATAACACTGAGGGTTTCCTTTTTTGTGCTGCATTGCTTCAAGCACGTTTCTAGGAACAGTCTTCCAAAGATTAATGGTGTTTTAGAATCCTCAGGCATGTCTAGAATCACAAATTTTACGGGAAACAACAAGTCATCTACTCTAACAAGGACATCTTCAAGAACTCCATAAGGGTATGAGATTGACCGATCAACCAACATTAGATTCGTTTGAGTTGGTTTCGGCTTACCACAATTCAACTTCCTCATCATAGATAGTGAAATAAGATTAATATTAGATCCTAAATCACACAGATCATGACCAATGGTTAGTGAATCAATAGAACAAAGAATTGTAAGTCTACATGGATCAATGAGCTTGGGTGGAAGATTTCTTTGATTAACTACGTTGCACTCTTCTAGCAAAGCGATATTTTCACCATGCTTCAACTTTTGATTTCCCGATAAGATCTTTTTATTTAATTTATCATAAATAGGCATTTGCTCGAGAACTTCAAAAAATGGAATATTTACATGTATATTTGTCAACATATCCACGACCTTTTTAAATTAACTCACTTCCATCTCTTTCTCCGATTTCATTTTCAAGATCGAGTAGGGTGGTTTGACATAGTCAGGTAGTTTAGGATTAGGATCATCGAGAATTTGTTTCTTCATTCTCCTAAATGGTGAGTCTTTTCTATGAATTGGTCAAGGGTGTATCCTCTAACTTCATCTTCGCTCAACTTCTCACTTTTTTCTCCCTCGAAATTTTTCTCAATCTTTTTTTTCTACTACTACCTCTTTCTCATTCTTTTTCTTTTCCTTACTTGTTTCTTTTTTATCATCACTCAATTTTGGATTTGGAGGTACCACAATATTTCTTATTTTAATGGCCTTGCAGGTCTTATTTTTCAGGTTATTTATATTGTTACCAATAAATCCCCCACTTAAACTAGCTTTTGTAGAGATGATTGACTGATTTTCATCTCCAAGTTCTTTATTGACGCTTTGGTGTTTTTACTCATGGTATCTTTACTATTTTCCATCTGTCTTTGAGTTTTAAATATTTCTTCTTGAGTCTTTCCAACCTGTTCGAAACTTATTTGGGCATCCTTTGTAAAGTTGGTTAAGGCTTCCACGAGTGGTGATGGTTTTCTTGATGGTGGTTAATGAGGTTGTTGAACTCCTTAGTTAGCGTTCAAAGTATGATTGTTGCTTTGTTAGAAATTCATATGAACTTTCCAACCAGGATTGTAGGTGTTGGAATAAGAACTATTCTTCTAAAAATTTGCATATTGAGTTTTAGTACTTTCAAAATTTGGTATACAGTTTCCATTCGTATCTCCTTCCCCATAAAAACCATTGATCCGCTGTCGCACACGGGTAAAAAATGAGTTTAAGACAAAACATAGTAAAAAGGGAAGCGAAACTCGAGTATTGTATCGCAAGGACTCTTGGCAAATTAATCAAACAAGAAAACAAAATAGGGGGTTTTCGATTCAATTTAGAATAAGTGATTATGAAAAGTGATTATAAAAAGTGATTATGAAAATAAGCTGATCAAGTGATTTGGTTTCCTAACTTATCATTGGTTAATATGATTTTTATGCCCTAAGAGGATTCTAATCCCTTTCCGATTACAGTAACAATAACAAGAGCGTTGATACTAATATATGATATGTGTTCCTAATTTCTCAATTAAACAAATCGATTCCGAATTAAGCAAACGGGTTAAGCACACACGAATTAAGCAAACACAATTATGGAACATATATCAGTCGAAATTAATCAACACATATTCTATAGAACTTGAATAAAGCATACAAGACATAAAATAAAATATTGAAAGGGAAAATACATTTAATTGAAAATTAAGAAACCTCAAAGTATCGGCGAAAACCGATTACAGTAGATCAACCTTGTGAACTTTAGTTATCCATGAAATCGTCTAAGAAATATTGTATCGTCAAAATTCAGAATAGCTCTACTATAATAGTGGAAATCCTAATATAACAAAAGGAAAATTTGGACCTGTCATACCCTAATTTTTAACCTTAAGATCCCACATACCATTTACATCCTTGTATACAAACAAGATCACATCTTGGTACTCTCCCTCTCATCTTTGGATTTTCCTTTTCGCAGGGATCATCAGGAACCTCTTCGTTAGTGTTTTACTTTTGTGTTTATATTTTTATTACTTATCTAACCACTAATAAAAATAGCAAAAATATGTCTTGTTTCTTAATGTTTATTGTGCAAGGTAGGGCTTTCCCATCAAGAGTATCAAGCATGGCTTCTCAGCTAGGGTTTGTGTTGATTCCTCAAGTCAAAGTATGTTCAACTATTGATTCTCAAGCATTATCTCCAAGGTCCTCAAACACGTTTCAATCTCATTTTGATAAATAACACCTCAAGGTTTTGTTGCTTGTTTCTCAAGAAAAAGTCAAAGGTCCATGTGTTTATTTCCATGCCTTCTTCAACAAGTTACCTCAACTTTAAGAAATTAAATCAAGAGAAATTAAAGGAAACCTTATTTTGAATTCATATGATCATCCTTGTGCCTTGAAATTCAAGTAAAGTTCAACTGCACAAGTTTATTCCAAGAGGTTTGACCAAAAAGTCAACATTTGAAGTCAAAGTTCCAAGGATCACAAATCCTTCAATTCTCAATACTTTTGAGTGCTTCTTTTTGAATTTGACTCTTATCAACATCCTATATAACTTCTTTTTTTAATTATGAGATCCAATTATTCTTGGAGGATCATCAAAAGTTTGGAGACATTATAGGTCATTTGTGGACTTAGTGAAATTTGACTTATTTTCAAGTGACTTTTTCTCAACTTTCAAGGTTTATAACTTCTTCAATTTTCAACATTTGAGGATGATTATTTTTGCATAATCATTTGCGATCCCCTCCATAATTTTTCTTCAACAGTAAAGGTTAAAATATGATTGGAAGGCCATGGAATTCATTGAGACATTACAGGTCATTTTCATCCATTTGGGACTTAGATTTTTCTAAGTTATATAACCAATTTTTTGTGCCAACTTCAACATGACATTACTTTATGCTCAAGCGTCCAAATTCAACCTTTCTTGTCACATTGTAATTTTTTTTATGATGTCAACACATTGCAAAAAGAATGAGATCAAAAAGCCTCTTGAGCAAGATTCCCCATTGAGTTGAACATGGTGACTTGGAACTGAAGAAATCACCATTGCCCGAAATTTGAACTTTAGTAATCTCAGTTACAAGCCAAATTAGAATTCGTTTTGGACCTAAACATGTTAACCAATTCTCCATAAGTTAATTGACCCTTGAAGCACATCATTTGGATGAGTTTTGCTGGATTGCAAGTCACTGTTTTCTCACTTCATGATCAAATTCCTTTTGCATGAATTAAGCTTCATTCCACATGTATTTGGATCCAAACGCATTTTCTATAAATAGAGGAAGCTAATGCATTCATTTCCATGCTTTTGAGAGCTAAGAAACCCCTACTTCAATCTGAAAGTTTCCAAAAAAAATCAACTATCGTGTTTTGAATTTCAGTTTGTTTCAATCCAATTTCTTGATTCCATTAGCATCTTAGGCCTCCTCTGAAGCTTTTACAACAATTCCCAAGCTCTAAAACCTCTTAAAATGCTCTAAGTAGATCGAGCTTCATCAAATTCTGATTACTATTTGGGCAAGGTAGTTTTGAGCATCATATGAACTCATACGAGTTACCATAATGTAGTCCTTCACTCTCTAATCCTTTCCTCTAACTTATCTGGTGTTAATTGACCGTGTTCATCATTTTATTTTATTTTTCGTGGCTTACTTGTTTCTGAAACTTCTATGAAATTCCTCATGCTTAGTTTAGATTAAATGAATTTAGAGCACAAGGTTGAATTCGTGGTGAGGAGACGATCACATTGGTGGTGGTCTCGTGTTCTAAATCTACCAAACAAAGAAACTCTGGTGGAGGACCATCAGAGAAGTCAACCGAATTTTATCTCAGGTCATTTGAGTTTTGAGACACGCTGGATATTTGGAATGCTTTGATTGGTTCAATTTGAATTAGATCCCGTGTTTTATTCTAGCTAAATTCCACCGTTCATCCCAGTCTAAGGATTGTTGGATCTGCCACGTTAATTAATGAGGCTTGATCCAACGCTCCATATTTTTTATGATTTTATTTCTTTTTCTTTTTTCATTTTAAATTTCTTTTTCTTTTAAAATTCATATAAAATTCATTTTACATCCAAAAAATCCGAAAATAATTTCTAAAATTCTCTTTTATTTTTCTTCATCTGGTTTTTATTTTTTCACATTTTATTTTATTGATTTTCTATTTTTCATAGAATTTCTTTTTTCTCCTTTGTTTTAATTGGTTTAAATATACTTTTTGCATTTTTAAATTCTGAAAAATTTATTATATGCTACTGATTTTATTTGCAACCTTCCATAATTTTCTTGGCCATTTATTTGGTATTTTGAAGGACTTTATGGATTTTTCACTTTATTTCTATTTTAAAATTCATTTTAAAAATACTTTTGTTGCATTTTTATTTCATTTAATTTAATTTTATATTTGTTTGACCTTTGTGGACTTCTGTTGACCTTGGATCATGTTTTTTTTAATCATAAGTCTCATCAAACTCAACGGATCTTGGGTGTTGATCTGGTGAAAACCCTAATCCACCAAAATGGATGATTGATTTTGATGATGATTTGATCAAACCCTTTATCTAATTTTGTTATTTTTTTGTCTTGTCCCCTTCTTCTTCATCCCTTTCTTTTTCTCTTGATCAATTGAATGACTTGTGTTCATCTTGTTCATGATGTATGAATTGGTACTTGATGAACTTTCATCATTTTAAATCTACCTCCTAATTGATCATGAATCATTTAAGGTACTTCAGATTGATGCATAAGTTTTTCCTAAGCACTCTGAGTATGGATTGAAGTAATGGATCATCCTCTTAGCCTTTGTGCTTGATCCATCACCTTTTCTTTTTATGTGGCATGGCTTTAGGAGAATGATTTACATATCATGTCTCTAGCATGTATTAACACAAACATTATTATTGATCGACATTAAATAGTTGTGACTTTTACATAAGTCTAACTACAATTTCTTAACATAGCGCTAAATTTGTCCCGAAAGTAAGTCATTTCTATAAGTAAGATTGTAAGTCTCCTACTCCTCATGGTATTGTGTGAAAATGTTATCTCTTTTTCATTTATGAGAGCTAGTGGCATACTTGTTGATTTTATACAAGTTGAAGCCCTTCTCATAAGTAATGTAGAGGTTCATATTTTTATACTTGTGGGTGAATAATTGAGTGTTCTCCAAAAAATGACCAAACCTTTTTTTTATCACTAACATTTAATAAATTATCTTTGTATTGACTTTACTTTAATGTCATTCCTTATGCTCTTTACTTTAATGTCATTTACTTTATGATTTTTTTTAAACATCTCGTATCATATTATTTGTACTTATTTTATTTGTTCTTTGTCCATTTGGATTTTCATTTCCTTGTAAAAGACATTAATAAAAAAAAACCTAAAAGAGAACTTGGTTCTCCTGATTCATGGACTTGTGGTTACTATCCTTAGCATTGTTGTTGAGTTATGGACTTAGAATTATGATATTTGCCTTTGCTTTGGGAGCTTGTTCTTTGAGACCTTGGGATTCATCTGATACCTTTGACTTCAAACTTCTTTGTGAAGAATTGGCTTGGTTATTTTGGGTTCATCTGATGCATAATTATTCTTAGCTTATTTGGATTACTCGAGGCTTAATCCAAATGAGAGAATTCTTGCTAGACTTATGTCATAAATCTTGATATCTCTTGTTTAGGACTTTCCTCCCTATATTTTACTTCATGCTTTAGGATAGTATCTTCTTCTTCTCTCCTTCTTTAATTTTCAAAATCTTCTCTCTTTTTTCAAAACCTTCTTATTTTTAAACTTGAACGATTTTCGCAATAAACCTTGACTTTTGTCAAGTGATTTTTCAAAATCTTTTCTTAATTAATGCTAATCCATCTTAAACATATTCGCACAAATTTCAAAACACTTAAAAAATGCATAACCCATTCAAATCATTATGTGCCCTTTGTGCGTTTTTCCTTTTAAAAACTATTTTTTCCTCAAAGTTTAGACATAAGTCATTTCCATAGTTGAGATATAATTCTCCTATCCCCATATCATTGATGATAAATCTTTTCCATCTAAGAGAGATAATGTCATACTTGTTGATCTTTATCCAAGTTGGAGCCCTTCTCATGATGATGCAAAGTTTTAATATTTGTGGGAGACTAGTTGAGTATTCTCCTAAAAATGACAAAATGCCTTTTCATTAAAAATAAATCAAAATAAACATATTTGTTATTTTTACCATGAAATATGAGGTTTTGATCCTCCATTGCACTTTCTTGGTACGTAGGTATGAGATTCAAAAGTCTTGGCAAACACAAAAAATAAAATATATTTCTTTTCCCATCTCTTCAATCTTTTGCAAACAACATATTTTAAAACTAAAATGTACATATTTTAAAAGAGGTTCCCATGGAGTACCATGGATGTTTACGGTTCTAGCACCTTCCCTTTGCATTACCAACCTCAGACCCTTATGTCTTTCTATTAGTTTTATTTTAAAATGTCTTTGGGTTTTGTTCGTACTTTTTCCCTTCTCCTTTGGAAATAATAAGAGTGCGATGGTGACTATTGCTTTGCGAGTTAAGTTAATCTCAAATTTTTTACCGCAACAGAAAAGTGGCGAATCTGTTTGGGAGTAGTCCTCAGTGGGTTTAGCCTATCTTTGTTTTTATATATATATATATATATATATATATATATATATATATATATATATATATATATATATATATATATATATATATATATATATATATATATATATATATATATATATATATATATATATATATATATATATATATATATTATGTTTGTTGTTGTATGTTATTTTTTGTTCTGTGTGGTGAGATAAGTCCTATACCTGGACTTGATTGCTCATATCATAGGAGGGTGTTATAGTCTTGTTCGGCTTACTTGGAGTTAACCCTTAATAACTTGACTTGAGATCCCGCGCTCAGTGGAGGCCCTATGCGATAACTAATGTCATGCGAGTAGTCGTAGTTGGCATTAATTTTTCCGACCTTAGAACCCTTAACCCATCTTGTCCTTTTAGGACGTAGTGCGATGGCTATTCAGGTGTAGACTTGAATTAGTTGTTACGCGATACTACACGCAGACAAGTTTTTCTTGAGAATATTATTGGTCGGCAAGTAGTCGTTTAAGCCGGTAATATCCAAAAGATGGAACTATGACTTTGGGAACTTTTTTATAACCTTGTTCTACAGGTTAATATACACTTAGTACATACATTGTGGGTTGGTCCTTACCCTTGGCTCAATGCTCGTGACTCCGAACCTTTGGACCTTGTTTGTGTGATCTTGTTTGTGGTTGTTGAATCATGCATTCATTGCATTCATGAGCATTATTTCTTAAGTTTTTAAGGAACTTAGAGATTCTCTTTGCAAACATCATAGATATTTTGACTATGGATGTTGGAAGAAGGAATACTCGGAAATATAGTTTCAGATGTCCTGATCTTAAAGAATTGAGAAAGCTAGCATCTTTTGTGGATAATCCTAATGATTTCAGAGACCGTTTTGGAAGAGTTTTGTCTGGTTCTGTTCTATGATCCCGTCTACCGGTGCTTCATTTTCCCTGATTATCAGTTGTTGCCTACTATGGAGGAGTATGCTTACCTTTTGGGTATACTAGTTTCTGATAGGATCCCTTTTTGTGGTTTGGGAAGGATTTTGGAATCTCAAGTTATTGTTGGAGTTATTCACCTGAAGAAATATGATGTAGATGCAAATCTAACTATCAAAGGAGGTATCCGAGGATTAACTTCAGAATTTCAGATTGATATAGCTTTTTTTTGCTAATGCTAGTAGTATGGTGGCCTTTGAAACTATTATGGCCTTGCTCATCTATGGTTTGGTTTTGTTCCCTAACATTGACAATTTTGTTGATGTTAATGCTATTAGGATCTTTTTGGTTGGGAATCCTATTCCAACTTTGCTTGGTGACACCTACTTATCCCTTCATCAAAAGACTTCTAAGGGGAATGAAACTATTGTCTATTGTGCACCTTTACTGTCCAAGTGGTTTATTTTGCACTTGCTGCAGTCTCCTGTCTTCACTGAAAACAAGGGTTGTTTAAGGTGGTCCCAAGGACTAATTTCTCTCATAAGTGATGACATCACCTGATATTATTCTATTTATAATGACGTTAAGATTGTTGATAGTTGTGGGGAGGAATCAACTACAATCTAGATTTGGCAAGACCTGAACTTGGGTTCTCTATGAAGGACAAGTCCAATAACATTTTGTTAGAAGGTTTGTTTTTCCAAGAAGGGAAAGGCACTCAAGGATTGAAGGCTAGGATGGTGCATGCTTGGCACAATATTCATAGGAAAGGAAAAGTGAGTTTGGATTGAAAAATTATGTAGCTTTAGAGGCGTATACTAGTTGGGTGAAGAAGAGAGAAATTGAATTCAAAATACCATACGCTTATGAGAGACCTATGTCTTTAGTAATGGTCAAATCACCCGCTATTAATATTGAAGGCATAAAGGAGTTGCAAGAGGCTTTGGATAGGATGAAGCAAGAAAAGGATGATTGGGAAGACAAGTTTTACACCTCAAACCTTGAAAAGATAGAATTGCAGAAGCAATTGAGGGAAAATGATGACTTGATAGAGTTGCTTGAGCAACGTGCTATGAAGAGGTCAAATAACCAAGAGGATTTATTTTCCTCTACCACTTCATCATCTACTCATCTTCCTACTTCCGGTGTTTGGGAAGGCATTGTAGATCAACTCGTGATGGATAAGGATGCCATGAAAAGCAACTATGAAAGAGATATTAAAAGACTTCGCAAGAAGTATCAACTTGGAGTTGGGTCATTGGCGAAAGGCTCCAGTAAATTGGTTCCTTTGCCAATTCTCTTGTGTCTTTATTATCGATTAATTCATGCCTTTCCTGCACAATAACAAACACATCAAAGGCACCAAGCTTGTTTATCAATGTACGCATTCCATGTAAAATAAATGTGACTTTGACAATTTTAGCAGGGTAAAAGAGTGAAAGATGCCCACATATGATAGCTCAAATAAACACTTTTGGGCATCTAACAGTCATCATAGGATATGATTCCATAGATCTAGTTTCTTTCCGTTTATGTTTTAGGATTATTGAAATTGTATTTCAGATTGTAATCCTTCACATTATTAATAAAATAAGATTTTCATTATTTCAGAAAGTGTTATTCCCTTTGTGGTGTTTGCAATTTGTTTGTATATCTTAAAGTTCCTTGAAAACTATGCATTTGCATTTTTTGCATATCATGTATCATGTTGCATCTTGGTCTTACTTTGAGTAAGTTCACCAGGGGCTTATTTCTTCCTTTCTTGGTCTTCATTCAGACAAGTTATCTCACCTGTACAACACTCGTGCTAATCAACTGAAGAAGTTGGATTGTTTAGAGCAAGAGAATCGTGAACTTCGTGAAGAGGTGACTACTTTGAAGGAAAGCTTTGAGAGACTCACTACTATGATGGAAACTTTGGCGGCTGCTAAGAATCAACCTCCTCCTCCTCCTCAGACTCCTCTTCAGAGGACTTTGATTTCTGAAATTGTCTCTACGCTCATTTCCGTGGCTCCATTCAGTGCTCTGCAACACCATATGCCTCATGTTTTCCCTTGGGGCATGCCTCTTCACTTTGTTCCTGAAGGGTATCATGTAGCGGGGTTTTCGTTACCTTTAGGTTTATTGACTAAACCAAAAGTAAACATACAATTCGAGTCGCCACCGCACTTTTATTTTTCCAAAGGAAAGGCTAAAAAGCGAACAAAAGCCAAGTAAGAAGTTTTATCAAATCAAAAACTAATAAAAATGTCAGAGATCCGGGTAAGGGGGTTGGTTATGAAATGGGAAGGTTTTACACACCCAAAACATCCTTAGTACTCTAAGGGAACCCTTTTTGCAAATATGTCTTGTAGGTTAGTATTTGTGGAAATATGTGCAAAAGATTGGAGGGATGAGAAGAGAATAGATTATATTTACAGATATTGTTGTTTGAATGGATGAACCCATTGCCTACGTACCATCACAAAGGTAGGATCAAAACCTTGTAGTTCGGGGTAAAAATCTCAAAGATTGGTGAATTAATTTGACCAAAAGCCTTACGGTATTTTGTTATCAAAGGGAGATTTACATCAACCACTATGATAACTCAAACCACTATGATAACTCAAACCTATGACTAATGTTTTATGAAAAGGTTTTAACAAAGGTGGCCATTGGAACCACAAAAACAACTTGAAATGAATTATATTTACAAGTTAATTTATTTACAAAATGGATTCAAAGTTTGATTAAGATTCATTCACAATGAGTATTAATGAAAAGATTTTGAAAAGTCAAAGGCATAAGGCCTAGGTTTTTAGTTTGAAAACAATGTCAAAGTTTAAAATAAAAGATTTTTGACTTGGGTTAGAGTGAGGAGAAGAATAGAAGGGCTAGTCCTAAAGCAAACAAAGATAAGAGAGAAAAGATAAAACCCTTGGAGTTCCTTTTCTTGAAGTCATAGAGATGACTCAAGATGCTCCTTTCCTTTGGAATTAGCAAACAATCAAGCAATCAAACAAATATATTCAAGCTCCTAGGATCTCCATTTGGCTTGTCTCTCTTAACTTGGCTACTCATCACAATGGTCTCCTTTACTATCTCAAGATGGAATCCCTATCACACAAGAGCAAACATCAAAAAGTTCACAACACAATAAGAGGAATGGACAAAGAATAAGTTTTGGAAAGGAACTCCTTTGAAGTCAACTTTGAAATTTAGCATTCTAAAGACATGAGGCCTAGTTGCTCTTCAACAAATTTAGCATTCTAAAGGCATGAGGCCTAGTTGCTCTTTAACTCCCTTAAGCATGGGTAAGTCCTAATTCTAAGTCCTTTCTCCTTTTTGCATTAGGTTCACACAAAAATAAAAGCAACACCAACACAAGACAACAATATATTTGTATACAATAATGAGCTCAAATGAGCAAAAGGAAAATGGCATAAACATAAAATATGTGCTCAAGTGAGCAAAATGAAAAGCAATATGAATAAATGAGCAAGAAGTAAATTGCATTAAAGTAAATTGCAAGAAATTAAATGCTCAAATTAAAGTTAGTAATTAGTATGGTTATGTTAGTTTGTCATAAGACAATGTAGCGCTATGTTAAGTAATCGTAAGTGAACTAATATAGTAGTCACACCTATCTGAGGCCGGTCAATAAAACTATAGGCAAATAAACACAAGTTAGAGATCATGCCTAGTAAGCCAAGCTCCTAAAACTTGTCATGCCAAAAGAAAAGAGGAGAGGCCTTGTATTGACTTTATGTTTTTTTTTGATTGACCAAGAAGCAACCTATCTTGGACACAAAACAACTCACTTGATCTTGGATCAAGTTGAGTTTGGTTTTGATCAAAGAAGGCTAAACCTCTCATTTGTCAAGACTAACCATAAGACATTAACTCATTGGCCAAAATAAAAAGAAATGGGATGAAGATGAAATGGATGGAAAGATAAATAAAGTATCAAACTCAATTGATCAAATGTAAACCAAGTCATCATCAACCAATGCTAAACAGAAGAGAAATGAAGATTACAAGTCAACAAGTCAAACATATTTTTTTGGTAATTTGTTAATTAAAAATAAATGCAAAATAAAGTAAACAAAATATGGTCAAACCTCAATTTTAATTCAAATCAACTTCAACAAGTCTAATTAAATTCTCATAGGTCTAGCATGGTCAAACAAGCTTTGACAAATTTTCTCAATAATTTTTGAAATCAGAAACTATTTAAAAATAATTAAAAATAATGAAAAATAAGACAATATGAATTAAAATCTCAAATAAATCTCAAACCAACTAAGAAATTGATGAGACTATTTTTCATTGGCTTATCATGATCCATAGCTGTTAGGAAAATTATTTTGGATTTTTAAAATATCAAAAAGTATTTTAAAATGACTTAAAACTATTAAAAACCAAATAATTCATAAAAACTATTAAATGAATTCACAAAAATAATTAAAAATCAAAATATGAAACTAGATTTTTCAAGAATTTTTTTGGCATTGGTCTCATATTTTTGTGACTTCAAATAAAATATTTATGAATTTTTGAAAATAAAAGGAATTAACTGAAATTAAACAAAATAAAGAAAATAGAAAAAAAAGCAGCGCCCTCAGATGGTTTCATTAATTGACGTGGCAATGCATCAAGGGCTTAGAGACGCGGTCACATGATAAACCTAAGTCAAGCGCGCTACACTTTGTATTAAAATAGGTCAACACAAAGAAAGGCCAAGGTTAAAACGTTTCAGCATGATCCAATGGCTGGGAGGCTACCACGTGGGGATGGTGGTGGAAACCACCATCTTCTCCGGCGATCTAACCAGATTCGACCACCACGCGCAGGAAATAAATGTCAATGAAAATGAAAAATGAAGGCATCAAAATGAATATGAGGTGATGTACATCACCCCTGTAACCATGGATCATCCTCACAGTTCCTATTTATAGAGAAACATGAGCTTGAAGATCATGGTACATGAACTGAAATGGCACGATTTGCAAAATTAAGACCACCACTGGCCTGCCTCAAGCATGAGGACTTCAGAAAACAGCATAAACCAAAGGAATTCACATTATATTGCAAGATCTAGATCAAGAAAATTTGATATTCTACCTCTGAAATGGAGCTTCAAACAACGCGAATTCTCCAAGCTCTTGATCTACTTTTGCTCTTGAGGTGTGATGGTGATGTTAGGTTAAGGAATTGAGCCTTGAAAATCAACTAATGATGTTGAAATTCAAGCTTGAAAAAGAGAAAGAAAACTGAAAATTCCTTTAGTGAGGGTTTGGATTTCAATTCAGCAACACTTCAGATCTCCACTTGGTTCCCATTTGAATAAGAATACACTCTTATTTATAGTTGAAATATGATGCAAGACAATGCTTCCCTCGTGTGCATGATGTTTGAATCCTCCTTGCATGGGCCTGTACAGGCACATGTAAGGCCCAATAATGGGTGATACACAATGCTGATACCTCATGGAAGTGAATTGGAAGTGCAATTGTGATGGAAATAGCTTGCACATGAAGTTACAAAGTGAAATGCAAAAATGAACATAAACATAAAGCTCTTCAAAACTCACTCATGGAAAGTCCAAAAAATTAATGTGAGTAATGGTTGGAAAGCTCTTGATATAAGGAACAAAAGTCATGTTGGGCAAAAAATCATTTGGCAATTGGAAATTTATGAAAACTGGCTGTGAAGGTTTGGGTACAAAACATGTCTAGGTTCTCCTTTGAAACTTTTTTACCAAAAGCAAGCATCTTCAAGCCCTTATTTTGTAATGATGAAAGCCTCAAATGGAAACACCTCCAACACAAAAGTTGTATATCTTTTCAAGTTGATCAGTTTAGACTTAAAGTTTGCATCATTTGGATTTTTCATGAGAAAGTTATGGGCACTTGAAGTTAGGAATGTTTTCAAATTCAATGACTTAGGTCAAAAGTGACCTATAATGTTTTGTATTATCACATGTATTTATTTTACGATTATAAAATTTTGTACAACATAACATTTGAATTAGACATCTTAAGCTTTACAATTCATTTGGTATCACCTCAAAATCATAAACATTAAGGAAGTTAGGTCTTTGGGAAGTTGACCAAAAATTAGGGTTTTAGTCAAAATAACCTATAATGTTTTGAAATGAATGATAATCTTCCAAGTTTCAAATGGATTTTTGATGAACATGAAAGTTGTTCATATGGTTCTTAAGAACATATTTTCTCGTGGGGTCATATTCATTTGACAAACACATCAAAAGTTATATCTCAGTGATCTTCAGTTTAGTCAGATGACTTGACTGGTCAACTTCTCAAGGTCAAACTCCAAATCTTGATGAATGAATACCAAATGAACCATCATGGTCTTTAGTCATCAACAGGTCTACTTCGTGTCTATCCATGCATCTGAGAAAAATCATGTCAAAATTTCTCTTGTAAAGCACATCACCATTTAGGTAGAAACTGCCAGATAACCTCCTCAAAGTCTTTTTATCTTTAGCAGATGCCCCAGGCGGGTAAGTCTGACTTCGGAGAAAACACTTAATATCATAATACCATGGCTTATCATCTTTCACTTCTTCAACTGCAAACACATGAGTTGGTCTAGCC
This sequence comes from Lathyrus oleraceus, assembly GCF_024323335.1. Lineage (NCBI taxonomy): Eukaryota > Viridiplantae > Streptophyta > Magnoliopsida > Fabales > Fabaceae > Lathyrus > Lathyrus oleraceus. Next base: position 78,059,169 of record NC_066582.1, on the reverse strand, counting down.
AAGCGCATCACGGTGATATTGGGAACTTCATTCCAATATTTTACTACAATCATTGAAGCCAACGTAGCAAGAGCATCCGCCATCCGATTCTCATCTCGAGGAATATGATGGAAGTCAACCTCAGTAAAGAAAATTGAAATCCTCCTTGCATAATCTCTATATGGGATGAGGCCAGGCTGATTCGTCTCCCATTCATCCTTAATCTGATTAACAACAAGGGCCGAATCACCATAAACATAAAGATGCTTAATCCTAAGATCAATACACTCTTCCAAACCCATAATACAAGCCTCATACTCTGCCATATTATTCGTGCATTTGAAATTTAGACTTGTTGTAAAAGGAAAATGTGTGCCTTGAGGAGTAATAATCACTGCCCCAATACCATTTCCATACTGATTAACAACACCATCGAACCCCATACCCCATCGGGAACCAGGCTTTGGCCCTTCATCGAGCGTAGGTTCATCACAATCTTTCATCTTCAAATACAGAATCTCCTCATCCGGGAAGTCGTACTTCACCGACTGATAATCTTCAATTGGTTGATGTGCCAAATGGTCAGCCAAGATACTACCTTTAATAGCTTTTTGAGCTCGATACTCAATATCATACTCAAAATAACAACATCTGCCAACGGGAAATTCTCCCAGTTAAAGCATGCTTCTCAAAAGTATACTTGATTGGATCCATTTTGGATATCAACCAAGTTCTATGATTCAACATATACTGGCGTAAACGCTTAGCGGCCCAAGCCAAAGCACAACATGTCTTCTCAAGCATTGAGTACCGAGACTCACAATCAGTGAACTTCTTACTCAAGTAGTATATTGCATATTCTTTCTTCCCTGACTCATCTTACTGATTCAGTACACATCCCATGGAGTCATCAAGCACGGTCAAATACATAATCAGTGGTCTCCCTTCAACAGGCGGAGACAGAATCAGAGGCTTAGACAAATACTATTTGATACTATCGAAAGCTTTCTGGAAATCCTCGGTCCAATCATGACGCTGATCTTCCTGGAGGAGCTTGAATATAGGCGAACATGTGGCAGTCATGTGGGATATAAATCTGGAAATATAATTCAAGCGGCCAAGAAAACCTCGAACTTGCTTCTCAGTTTTGGGCGCAAGCATCTCTTGTATTTCTTTGACCTTGGCAGGATCCACCTCAATACCTCTTTCACTGACGATAAAGCCCAATAACTTGCCGGAACGGACTCCAAATGTACACTTGTTCGGATTCAGGCGGAGTTTATACTTCCTCAAATGCTGGAAAAGCTTCAACAAGTGTTCTACATGTTCAACTTCTGTTTTCGATTTTGCATTCATATCATACACATATACCTCAATCTCCTTGTGCATCATATCATGAAACAAGGTAGTCATAGCACGTTGATACGTGGCTCCGACGTTCTTCAAACCGAAGGGCATCACTCGATAACAGAATGTTCCCTAAGGTGTGATGAATGTTGTCTTATCCATATCCTCGGGTGCCATTTAAATCTGATTATAACCGGAAAATCCGTTCATAAATGAGAAGACATTGAATTTAGCTATATTGTCTACCAACATATCAATGTGTGGTAGGGGAAAATTATCTTTTGGACTAGCTTTACTCAAGTCACGGTAGTCCACACACATTCAGACTTTTCCATCATTCTTAGGCACAGACACAATATTGGCCACCCATTGAGGATATGTAGAAGTCACCAGAAACCCCACATCAATTTGCTTCTGAACTTCTTCTTTAATCTTCACTACCATATCGGGATGAGTTCTTCTGAGCTTCTGCTTCACATGCACACACTCAGGCTTCAACGGCAAGAAATGTTGCACGATATTAGTATCTAGACCAGGAATGTCTTCATACGACCAGGCAAAGACGTCGACATATTCTTGTAGCAACTCAATCAATCCCTTCTTAACAGACTCTTCAAGGAGTGCCCCAATCTTCACTTCACGAATGCAATCTTCAGACCCCAAGTTGACTGTTTCTAGATTCTCAAGATGTGGCTGAATGATCTTCTCCTCGTGCTCAAGCAGACGGGTAATCTCATTAGGAATCTCTTCAACATCATCTTCTTCCGCTTCAAATACAGGGAACTCAAAGTTGGGAGATGGTGTTGGATCATTATGTTCAATGGGTTTGATTAACCTGCATAATGATTTTGAGTATAAAAGAGATTTCAGAATTCAAACAAGAAAGATCATTATGCAGATGAAAAGATTGATTTTATTCTCTTTTTAGGGTTTTATGGTGATCACTAATTTCATGCAAAAAGCAAGAAGGAAAAATAATTTGAAAAAACAAACATTTAACATGTGATTATTGAATGAATATCATTGTATTAATCAAATTATGCCAACAATGTCTTCACTTCTCCTTTTGGCATGGGAAAAGGGTTTTTTAAACAAAATGAACACATTACGTTGACTTATGGATAACTGTTGGAACATCAACAGCGACCCAATTATTGCAGATCCCTCCGGGTATGACAAAGTTGCCAAGGTCTTCCTCTTCATCATCTTCAACAATGGCAGCAGTTTCCTGATCTTAAACCGTGTGGATGAAACCTCCACTCTGGAGCAACCCACGATCATTGGAAACACCAAAAGAATACCCTATGCCAGCCCGAGACTTGTTATCTTCCAACTTGATCATTTTCCCCAAACCGGTAGTTGCACCATGCTCAATGGCCAACTTCGCATCATTGTAGGAGACAAATGAAGAAAGTCCTTTCCTTGAAGGCTCAACAATAGACAAGGCTTGGAACGGAGTCCCAACCTCATCCTCAGCATCAATATAAGAAAAGGAAGATAAATGACTGACCAAGAGAGCCTTCTCTCCCTCTATCACCACCAACTTCTTGTTTTTTACAAACTTCAATTTTGGGTGTAGGGTGGATGTCACGACGCCTGCCTCGTGAATCCATGGTCTTCCCAGTAAACAACTGTAAGACGGATGAATATCCATGACCTGAAAAGTGATTTGGAAATCACTAGGTCCAATCTTGATCGGGAGTTCTAATTCGCCGATCACGGTTTTGCGTGATCCATCAAACACCTTCACAACCACTCCACTGTGCCTCATGGGAGGCCCCTGGTACGAAAGTTTAGCAAGAGTGGATTTTTGCAACACATTAAGTGATGATCTGGTGTCCACCAACACATTGGACAAGGCATCATCCTTATAGTTCATTGATATGTGTAAAGCCAAATTGTGGTCTTTTCCCTCTTCGAGAAGATCAGCATCGCAGAAGCTCAAATTGTTGCAAGCGGTTATATTTGCAACAATGCTATCAAACTGCTCTATTGTGACATCGTGATCCACGTATGCCACATCCAACACCCTCTACAAATCTTTGCGGCGTGGCTCATAATTCATCAACAAAGATAAGACAAATATCTTTGATGGAGTTTGTAGCAGCTGATCAACAACATTATATTCACTCCTCTTGATGAGCCTCAACATCTCATCACCATCCTCTTTCATAATGCCAGACTCGCCAACCAGGATAGGAGTGTTATTATTCTTGACAACAACATGAACAAAATTATTTTGAGAAGAAGTCCCCACAGGACCAGTAGGATTAATAGCAGTCCTCTTCACAACATCTTCGTGGGATTTCGGCGGAGCCGAGAAAACACGACCACTACGGGTCACACCACTGACATCTGAAATACTTACAATAGAAGTTAAGGGAAACGACACCTCCTTCTCATCCTCTAGCATCACAGTGTTGTATTGATAGGGAACAACTTTGTCTGATACATACGGGATAGGACCCGCTGGCTTTATCACAAGAGCTGGTGATACCTTCTTCTTGTTGCCATCATACTTGACGACAACAGGCTCAGGAAATTTAAACACTGGGGAGATAACATCAACTTCGTCCTCATTACGATTCTGAAGTATTTCAATCATTCCCTGATCAATCATCTTTTGGATGGCCTTTCTTACTTGTCGGCATCCTCTCTCATTGATAGTGCACACCTGGTACCTATCATGGTCATGCTCGTAGTGGTTGTGTTCACACAACAACTTATGCATCTCGACCAAAGATTGTCTTATGTCATTCACATACAGGACTTTGTACTTGCCAGGGCATCCCTGGACCATGTTAACAGCTGCCTTCCCATGCTCGGGCAATGGGTTCTTCTTCACATTCGGACCTACGTCCTCAAAAAACAATATCCCACTTCTCACAAGGTCTTGCACCTTGGTCTTCAATGGGTAACAGTTCTCTATGTCATGTCTGGGAGCACCAGAATGATATACACACTAAAGCTCTGGCTTATACCACCATTGAGGGTTGGTCGGTACAGCAGGATGATCTCGTGGAGTTATCAGTTTCTTATCAATCAAGGAAGGATACAACTCATCATATGTCATCGGAATCGGGTCAAAATTTACCCTCTTCCTCTCGTAGTTGCTGGTGCTGGTGTTATTATTGTTGCGAGGCTGGTAGGCCTGTTGTTGTTGACGATGTTGTTGTTGTTGATGATGAACTTCTCTAAAAGCAGGTGCTACATGAGCCACATGGTGTTGGTTGACGGCTGGACGCACATCCTTCCTCCTTACAGAGGGTCTTCTTTTGATATGGGAGGACACAACATGAGCCTCTCCCTCCTTCTTCCTAGCAAAGCCTCCATACTTCTTTGCTGAGGAACCTTCATCTCTACATAAACGTCCTTCACGGACCCCTTCTTCCAATCTCATCCCCATATTCACCATTTCGGTGAAGTCTGAGGGAGCACTGTCAATCATTCTTTCATACTAGAAAGAGCTCAAAGTCTTTAAGAAGATCTTTGTCATCTCCTTCTCTTCTAGGGGTGGCACTATCTGAGCTGCCAACTCTCACCATCTCTGGGCGTACTCCTTGAAGGTCTCTTTATCCTTCTGCGACATCGCCCTCAATTGGTCCCTGTCCGGAGCCATATCCACATTATATTTATACTGCCTAACGAAGGCCTCGCCTAGATCGTTAAAATAATGGATGCTTGCACTCTCCAGCCCCATATACCACCGGAGCGCAGCACCTGTCAGGCTATCCTGAAAGTAGTGGATCAACAGTTGGTCATTGTTGGTATGTGTTGACATCTTGCGAGCATACATCATAAGATGGCTGAGCGGGCATGTATTTCCCTTATATTTCTCAAAGTTAGGTACTTTGAATTTAATAGGGATCTTCACGTTGGGCACTAGGCACAACTCAACAGCACTTTTCCCAAAGAAGTCCTTATCCCTCAAAGTCTTCAGTTCCTTGCGCAGTTCAAGGAATTGATATTTCATTTCATCCATCTTCTCATATACATCCGGGCCCTCAGATGGCTCGGAATGATAGATGCCGGCAACGAAGCAAGAGTAGGAGCAAAACCCTCTGGTATGAAGTTGGGAGGCATTCCCCAAGTTCTAAGGCATGAGGCCTAGTTTCTCTTCAACAAATTTAGCATTCTAAAGGCATGAGGCCTAGTTTCTCTTGAACTCCTTTAAGCATGGGTAAGTTCTAATTCTAAGTCCTTTCTCCTTTTTGCATTAGGTTCACACAAAAATAAAAGTAACACCAACACAAGACAACAATATATTTATATACAATAATGAGCTCAAATGAGCAAAAGGAAAATGGCATAAACATAAAATATGTGCTCAAATGAGCAAAATGAAAAGCAATATGAATAAATGAGCAAGAAGTAAATTGCATTAAAGTAAATTGCAAGAAATTAAATGCTCAAATTAAAGTTAGTAATTAGTATGGTTATGTTAGTTTGTCATAAGACAATGTAGCGCTATGTTGAGCAATCGTAAGTGGACTAATGTAGTAGTCACACCTATCTGAGGCCGGTCAATAAAACTATAGACAAATAAACACAAGTTAGAGATCATGACTAGTAAGCCAAGCTCCTAAAACTTGCCATGCCAAAAGAAAAGAGGAGAGGCCTTGTATGGACTTTAGGTTTTTTTTATTGACCAAGAAGCAACCTATCTTGGACACAAAACAACTCACTTGATCTTGGATCAAGTTGAGTTTGGTTTGGATCAAAGAAGGTTAAACCTCTCATTTGTCAAGACTAACCATAAGACATTAACTCATTGGCCAAAATAAAAATAAATGGGATGAAAATTAAATGGATGGAAAGAGAAATAAAGTATCAAACTCAATTGATCAAATGTGAGCCAAGTCAGCATCAACCAATGTTAAACAAAAGAGAAATGAAGATTACAAGTCAACAAGTCAAACATATTTTTTTGGTAATTTTTGAATTAAAAATAAATGCAAAATAAAGTAAACAAAATATGGTCAAACCTCAAATTTAATTCAAATCAACTTCAACAAGTCCAATTAAATTCTCATAGGTCTAGAATAGTCAAACAAGCTTTGACAATTTTTCTCAATAATTTTTGAAATCAGAAACTATTTAAAAACAATTAAAAATAATGAAAAATAACACAATATGAATTAAAATCTCAAATAAATCTCAAATCAACTAAGAAATTGATGAGACTATTTTTCATTGACTTATCATGATCCATAAGTGTTAGGAAAATGTATTTGGATTTTTCAAATATCAAAAAGTATTTTAAAATGAATTAAATAATTCATAAAAAATATTAAATAAAGTCACAAAAATAATTAAAATCAAAATATGAAACTAGATTTTTCAAGAATTTTTTTGGCATTGGTCTCATATTTTTGTGACTTCAAATAAAATATTTATGAATTTTTGAAAATAAAAGGAATTAACTGAAATTAAACAAACTAAAGAAAATAGAAAAAAAGCAGCGCCCTCAGATGGTTTCATTAATTGACGTGGCACGGTCACATGATAGACCTAAGTCAAGCGCGCTACACTTTGTATTAAAATAGGTCAACACAAAGAAAGGCCAAGATTAAAACGTTTCAGCATGATCCAATGGCTGGGAGGCTACCACGTGGGGATGGTGGTGGAAACCACCATCTTCTCCGGTAATCTAACCAGATCCGGCCACCACGCGCAGGAAATTAAATGTCAATGAAAATGAAAAATGAAGGCATCAAAATGAAGCTGAGGTGATGTACATCACCCCTGTAACCATGGATCATCCTCACAATTCGTTTTTTAGAGAGAAACATGAGCTTGAAGATCATGGTACATGAACTGAAATGGCACGATTTGCAAAATTAAGACCACCACTGGCCTGCCTCAAGCATGAGGACTTCAGAAAACAACATAAACCAAAGGAATTTACATTATATTGCAAGATCTAGATCAAGAAAATTTGATGTTATACCTCTGAAATGGAGCTTCAAACAACGCGAATTCTCCAAGCTCTTGATCTACTTTTGCTTTGGAAGTGTGATGGTGATGCTAGGTTAAGGAATTGAGCCTTGAAAATCAACTAATGATGTTGAAATTCAAGCTTGAAAAAGAGAAAGAAAACTGAAAATTCCTTTAGTGAGGGTTTGGATTTCAATTTAGCAGCACTTCAGATCTTCACTTGGTTCCCATTTGAATGAGAATGCACTCTTATTTATAGCTGAAATGTGATGCAAAGCAATGCTTCCCTTGTGTGCATGAAGTTTGAATCCTCCTTGCATGGGCCTGTACAGGCACATGTAAGGCCTAATAATGGGTGGTACACAATGCTGATACCTCATGGAAGTGAATTGGACATGCAATTGTGATGGAAATAGCTTGCACATGAAGTTACAAAGTGAAATGCAAAAATGAACATAAACATAAAGCTCTTCAAAACTCACTCATGGAAAGGCTAAAAAATTAATGTGAGTAATGGTTGGAAAGCTCTTGAAATAAGGAACAAAAGTCATGTTGGGCAAAAACTCATTTAGCAATTGGAAATTTATGAAAACTGGCTGTGAAGGTTTGGGCACAAAACATGTCTATGTTCTCCTTTGAATTTTTTTACCAAAAACAAGCATCTTCAAGCCCTTCTGTTTTAATGATGCAAGCTACAAATGGAAAAACCTACAACATCAAAGTTGTAGATATTTTCAAGATGATCAATTTATATTTAAGTTTTGCATCACTTGGATTTTTCATGAGAAAGTTATGGGCACTTGAAGTTGGGAATTTTTTCAAATTCAATGACTTAGGTCAAAAGTGACCTATAATGTTTTGTATTATCACATGTATTTATTTTAGGATTATGAAATTTTGTCCAACATAAAATTTTAAGTAGACATCTTAAGCTTTCCAATGCATTTTGTATCACCTCAAAATCATAAAAATTAAGGAAGTTAGGTCCTTGGGAAGTTGACCCAAAATTAGGGTTTCAGTCAAAATGACCTATAATGTTTTGAAATGAATGATAACCTTCCAAGTTTCAAATGGATTTTTAAGAACATGAAAGTTGTTAATATGGATCTTAAGAACATTTTTTCTCTTGGGGTCATCTTCATTTGACAAACACATCAAAAGTTGTATCTCAGTGATATTTAGTTTAGTCAGTTGACTTGACTGGTCAACTTCTCAAGGCCAAACTCCAAATCTTGATGAATGAATAATTGAGGATCCTTAACTAGGCTCATATATGCATAAAATAATGAATGAAATAAATTCCCTTGATTGAATTTGATCATAGGTTGAGGTTGTTTCATGAGCAAGGCACAGTCAAAGCACAATTGAATTAGGGTTTCTTTGAGAAACAATCCTCAAGCCCTTTGGGTTATCTTGATAAAATTGGAAAATTGAGATACTTGGGATACATATATGATGATTATGAACTTTTTGGACCATTGTCATGCTTTTTCTCATCTTCATCTTGTGACTTCATTGAGCTTAGGAGCCTCCTAGAAGCATGGGAGCACATGATCACTTGAGCTTCAAAACAAAAAGAGTTAGTGACATATTTTTGTGCTTTTGGTGAGAAAAAAAATAATATACAATACAAGCATGCTTGGTGGTCTCAAACCACTCACACAAGTCCCAACCTAGGGTTAAAGAGCCAAACATGCTATGATCCTTGAGGCAATGCATGGAGCCATGATATGATGCCATGAGGGATCTAGGGTCAAAATTAGGGTCTTACATATCAACCTGTTGTTGAAGTTCCTATGACACAACTGGTTATGTATGTACCTTCTCCCGTGGTCCATGCAACTCCTTATGTTGAATAACCTGTTTTCCATGCTAACCAGAGTGAAACCATTGGTGTCTATGAAAGGATGGATGAATTTCAAGATCAATTTCAAGCTATGCATAAAGAGATTCGGGATCTGAGGGGAAAATAATTATTTGGGAAGAATGGTCATGATCTTTTCTTAGTTCCTAATATGAAGATACCTCATATGTTCAAAGTTCTAGACTTCGAGAAGTATAAGGGAAACTCTTGTCCTTTGAGTCACTTGGTAAAGTATGCTTGCAAGATGTCAACTCAAACTAATAATCATCAATTGTTAATTCGCTACTTTCAAGAAAGTATGACTGGTGCTACTTTGAAGTGGTACATGGGACTTAACAACACCCAAATCCGTACTTTCAATGATCTAGATAAAGCTTTTGTTCCTCAGTATAAGTATAATGTTGACATGGCGTCGGACAGAGATCAACTCCGTGCTATGTACCAAAAGGATAAAGGAACTTTCAAATAATACACGCAAAGATGGTGCGAGATTGTTGCGCAGATCAGTCCTCCGTTGGAAGAGAAGGAAATGAAAAAGTTGTTTTTGAAGATGCTGAGTCCGTTTTACTATGATCGGATGGTTGCAAGGGCTCCTAGTGATTTTACCTAGATGCTAAACATGGGAATGAGATTAGAAGAAGGTGCATGTTAGGGACGATTGAAAGAGAGTGGTTCATCTGGCGGTTCTAGAAGGTATGTGAATGGTTTACCCAAGAATAAGGAACATGATGTTAATTCTATTTTGCAAGAGAAGCCTAGGAGATTCCCAAGAAGCAATCAACTTCATCACCATGTGGCATCGGTTACCCTGGTTATTAATCCTGCTCTAGTTGCTCAAGCAACACCATGTTATTAACCATGTTTTCAACAATGTACCAATCAACAAAATCGTGTCCAGAGACCTGCATAATTTGATCCAACTCCGATGTCCTATGCGAAATTATTTCCTGCTTTGATAATAAAGAAATTGGTACAGACAAGAACTCCACCAACTATCCCGAAAGAGCTTCCATGGTGGTTGTAGCGGGGTATTCGTTACCTTTAGATTTATTGACTAAATCAAAAGTAAATCATACAAATCGAGTCACCACCGCACTTCTATTTATCCAAAAGAAAGGTTAGAAAGAGAACAAAAACCGAGAAGTTTTATCAAATCAAAAACTAATAAAAATGTCAGAGATCGGGGTAAGGGGGTTGGTTATGCAATGGGAAGGTTTTAAGCACCCAAAACATCTTAGGTACTCCTACGGAGCCCTTTTCATAATTTGTTGTAAGGTAGGTTGGTATTTGTGAAAAATTCATTTGTGCAAACATGATTGGGGAGATGAGAGAAGAATGTACAAATTATTTACAATTTTTTGTTTGAATGGATAAACCCACTGCCTACGTACGATCTTAAAAAGATTAGGATCAAAACCTCGTAGTTCGGGATAAAAATCTCAAAACAAGTTGGTGAATTTATTGGTCCAGAATCCTTAAGGTGTTTTGTTATCAAAGGGAGAAAACTCAACCTAAAACCACAAATCCACCATGTGAGGAGAGCTTCAACATGCTAGTGAGGGGTTAACCCTATTATAAGCATAAAAGTCTTATGGTCCATCATAAGGATATATGTGAGTAGTATATCAACCTCATGAATAACTCAAACCTAATAGCTAATGTTTATGAATAGCTTTGGTAAGGAGTGGCCATTGAAACCACAAAAACAATTTAGTGAGTTGTATTTACCAATGAAAAGTATTTACAAAATATGGTCAAAGTTTACTTAGGATTCAATTCAAAATAAGTGTTATGAAAAGAAGTTTGGAAAATCAAAAGCATAATGCTTAGGTTTCTAATTTTGAAAACAATTGTTAATGTTTGCACAAAAGTTTTGGCTTGGGTTAGAGTGGAGGGAAGAAGAAGAATGGCTAAGTCCTAAACATACAAAAGGTGAAGGAAGAGAAATAAGACCACAATGGAGTTCCCTTCTTGAGATCATAGTGATGACCCAAGTAGCTCCCATCCTTTGGAATAAGCAAGCAAATAAGCAAATACTCAAGCAATCAAGCACACAATCAAACAAGCTCCTAGGAATCTTCCAATGGCTTTTGTATCTCTCACTTTGGATGCTCATGACAATGGTTCTTCAATTTGGCTCAAGTTGGAATCCTTAGCACAAGAACACACACATCAAAAATTTCTATAATACAAACAAAGAATGGACAAGAGGGAGTTTAGAAATTAGGATCCTTTCAAGTTCATCTTCAAGATTAAGCATTCTAAAGGCATGAGGCCTAGTTGCTCTTTTACATTTTTTCTTCTTTTATAGCATTCTAAAGGCATGAGGCCTAGTTGCTCTTTGACTCCATTTTTGCATAGGGAATGTCCTAAAGTCTAAGTCCTTTTTTCCATTTGCATTTGGTTCACAACAATCAAAACAAAACATAAGCACAATAGTATATACACAATTATATGCCAAGTGAGCAAAAGGCAAAGTGCATTAACATAAACATGAGCTCAAGTGAGCAAAGGGCAAAAGCAAATGAATAATATGTACAAGATATTAAATTGCATAAAGTAAATTGCAAGAATTAAATGACTTGAATTAAAAGTTAATGGTTAATAGTTAGTGTTAGTGTGCCATAAGGCAATTTAGCGCTATGTTAAGCAATCGTAAGTGGACTAATGTAGTAGTCACACCTATCTGAGGCCGGTCAATAAAAATATAGGCAACAAACACAAGTTAGAGACCTTGACTAGTAAGCCAAGCTCCTACAACTTTCCATGCCAAAAGAAAAGAAGAATGATCTTGTATTGATTTAGGTTTTTTGCTTGATCAAGAAGCAACCTATCCTTAATGCAAAGCCATTCACTTGACCTTTGATCAAGATGAATTAGATTTGAATCAATGAAGGTTAAACCTCACATACATCAAGGCTAACCACCAATCTTTAACTCATTGATAAAAAAGAAAAAGATGAAGAAGAAGATGAATAAGAATATGCATGAATTGAAATTCAAATGAAGTAAGCAAAGTACATTGACCAAAGATAGATGGAATCAAGGTCAAACCATAGTAAACAGAAGCAAAATGAAACTTAGAAGTCAAGAAACAAACAAAATATTTTTGGTATTTTTCAAAATTAAAATAATACTTGCATTAAAATAAACAATTAAAGGTCAAACTTCAAATCCCTTTCAAATCAACTTTGAAAAGTTCAAATGGATTATCCTAAGGTCAACAAGGTCAAACAAAGTTTGACAAAAAAATTCAGCATTTTTAGAAACCATAAACTATTTTTAAACAATTTAAAAATGAATAAAAAATAACCTAATTGAACTAAAATCTCAAATAAATATCAAATCAATTAATAAATTGATGAGAATATTTTTCATAGATTCATCATCATTCAAAGAGGTTAAGAAAATATTTTTGTATTTTTTGAATATTGGAAACTATTTAAAATGAATTAAAAATAACCAGCAAAGAGAAAATTCACAAAAAATATCAAATGATAAAATAAAAATTATTAAAAATTATTTTCAAAAACTAGAAATTAAAAGGAAAATAATGCAATTGGTCCCATATTTTTTGGAATTAAAATGAAAGAGTTCTGATTTTTTGAAATAAAATGAAATAAACAAGAATAAAAAGTAATTCAGAAAATAACAAAAATCCAGGTGCGTTGGATCTGTTTCATTAATTGACCGGGCACATCCAAAGGCTATGGCATGCGCGCGCATCATGGACCTAAGTCAACTGAATAACACAACGCATTAAATAAAGTCATAACATCCAATGGACCTGATTAGATATGGAAGCATGATCACACGACTCACATTAAAATTGGCAAACAGACGATGGTGTACACCATCGTCTTCTTCGGCGAGCTCATGGATTCTGGCCAAAGTTGCAAACATGGAAAACTTAACCAAATGAAGCGATCCTCATATAATTGGAAAGCTAGGGTGATGTACATCACCTCTGTACCATTGGTTTCTCCTCTAGATCCTCATGGAGAGAGAAATCAGAGAGAGAAAATCATGGTGTTCCATCTGAACTTCATGGATTTGCAAAATTAAGAACACAATTCAAATGCCTTTGATGAGAGGACTTCAGCCAAGCCAATAAACACAAGAAACAAGCAATAATCAATGAGTTTCAATTGAAAAAAGTATGAACATCCACCTCTGAAATGTAGGTTTATGGAGCATGATTCTTCACAATTCTTGATTGCAGTTTGCTCTTGAGATGAAGATGAAGCAAGGCCAAGGAATTTTAAGTCCAAAGATCAACCAATGAAGTTGAAAATTGGATCTGAAATTTTGAAATGAAAGAGAGAAATTCCTTTAGGTGAGGTTTTGGATTCAAATCTGCAGCATCTAAGGCACCTTCAGGTTGAATGAGAATGAAGCCAAGCAGCTATATATATAGCAAATGGCAATGGGAGCATGGGAAAATCATGTGCATGAGTGATGAGGGCCTCCATGCATGGGCCTGTACATGCGCATGGAGGGCCCAAATCCACTTGGAATTGCAAGCTTAACATCAGCATAGTAGTTTTGGACGTGCAGATGAAAGGGAATTGGAGTGTGCAATGAGTTTTCAAATGGTTTCTAAAAATGCACATGATATTTCATCTCTTCGAAAATGCATCTTTCCAAAATAAAACATGGCCTTATGGGTAATGGTTGGAAAGGTCTTGACATGAGGATCAATTGTTATGTTGAACAAAACTTCATTTGGAATTAGGAAATTAATGAAAATTGGTCATAAAAATCAAGGTGCAAAACATGTGCATGTGAAATTTCCCAAAATGGACCAACTTCAAGCCCTTCTGTTTCAATGATGTAAGCCTTAAATGACAAAACCTTCTACATGGAAGTTGTAGACCTTTTCAAGACAATCAATTTGAACTCAAAGTTTGCATCACTTGGAATTTTGATGAAAAAGTTATGGGCACTTTAAGTTGGACTTTTTCACATTTCAATGCCTTTGGTCCTAAGTGACCTATAATGTTTTGCATTATCACATGTATTTCTTTTAGGATTATGAAAATTTGTTCAAAATAACAAATGAAGTAGACATCTTAAAATTTCCAATTAATTTTATCCCACATATAAATCATAAGAAATGAGTGAGTTAGGTCCTTGGGAAGTTGACCTAAAATTAGGGTTTCCGTCAAAATGAGCTATAATGTTTTGAAATGAATGATGACCTTACAAGCTTCAAATAAGTTTTTGATGAACATGAAAGTTTTTCATATGGTTCTTAAGAACAAGTTTTATTTTGGGATCCTCTTCATTTGACAAACAGATAAAAAGTTAGGTCTCAGTGGATTTCAAAATAGTTAGATGAATTGACTGATCAACTTCTCAAGTCCAAACTTCAAATATTGATGAATTGATAATTGAGGACACTCAAATAATCTCATATATGCATGAAACAATGAATGAAAGAACTTCCCTTGATTTTATTTGATCATGGGTTGTGGTTGCTTCATGAGCAAGGCATAGTTGATGCACAGATGAATTAGGGTTTCCTTGGGAAACAATCCTCAAGACCCTTGATTTGCTTTGATCAAATTGACAAATTGAGATACTTGGGAGGCATATATGATGATTTAGAGCTTTGTGAACCATTGTCATGCTTGCTTTCATCTTCATCTAGCCATATCAATGAGCATAGGGTCTCCTAGGAGCCTTGGATCTTATGATTGCTCAAGCTACAAAACAAAAGATGTTAGTGACATATTTTTGTGCTTTTGGTTAGTAAACAAAATAAGAAAAGCAATAATATACAATTCAAGCATGCTTGGTGATCTCCAACCAACTCACACAAGTCCCACCCTAGGGTTAAGGAGCCAAGATACTATGATCCTTGAGGCAAATGCAAAATGCAATGATGTGATGCCATGAGGGATCTTAGGGTCAAAATTAGGGTCTTACAGATGCCCCTATTTAAGGTCATTCTAGCCGGAGATATGAAGGTTAAAATCTTCGTCTTGACGAGGTAGAATGGGCTTAAATAATAACAAAGAGACGAATTTTGGTCCCTAAGAGACCTCATGATGCAAACGTACGTATGCAAAAGGAAATACTCTATGGGGATATATGTCCACAAAGGAAAAGAAATCAGGAGAAACTGAAAATCCATATGAGTAATACACTCATAAATGGGACAGAGACTCTGGGGAGTAAAGGGGAATAAAATGCGTGAGCAGGTCACGACTTAAAACTTGTCGAGAGACACAAATAGATTCTATGAAGATAAATCAATGGAAAGACTCGAGATGACGCAAAGATACATGTATTGGGGAATATGGCAATACAACGAAACTATCCACAAAGGATACTTCGGATAAAAATCTGTACTCAGGCTGGGAAAATCCACTAAGGGACTCCGATGGGGAATGTCCAAAGAGGACTCAGCTGAGGACAAGGCAAATGAGGTATTACCGGTTACTAAGACCAGTATAAGGGTGAGAGATATCAATCATCCAAAACATCTGAGGAAGACCTAAAAAGGTATATTTCAACTCAGAAAAATCTGACTCCACAAGGGACAAAAGTCATAATAGGGAGAAGAAGGAAGGAACACCAGGGATACCGGTACCTGGCATATAATAGGTGACCAACCAGGCGTGAATTGAGGAATATTTCCAAGACACTTATCATCCGAAAGGAGGGATGAAAAAGCAAACCCGATTACAGGATGGAGATTCAATTCCATATGGAAATACGAATCTTACTCGACTGGGGAAGAAAAAGACTTCGACTGAAGAGCGCATGAGATATATTATCTATTACCGTTAGAACGTAGATAACATACTCGTATGGAAGATTATCCATAACCGGTTATTGGGTTAATAAAGGATAAATCGACCAAAAAGAAAGGACATCGGGATACCGGTTACTGGGTATAAAATGATGACCAATCAAAGGGGAGAAACAATCATTACCGAACAAGGGTAAATGAAAGATGCCTCACTGGGGATAAATTGCTTTATCAGAGCAATTATCCGAGAGATATATCACTGGTTACTGGGAGATATACTCAAAAGGTGAAGCAATATCAATACCGAATATTGGATAAAGATTGCCAACAAAGATGGGATTACATCTACGGGTTACTGGGTAGAAAACCACAGCAGAGAGTAACCGTCATCGGTTAGGATGAACAGAATCAAGGTTAACTCTGCAAGGGGATAAAATGGGGTTTACAACTATCGGTATGAGGGTAGAAAACCACAGAAATAGGACTTACAACTACCGGTTACTGGGTAGAAGGCCACAGACTCCGCCAAGGAAAAGATGGACAATTATTGGTTACTTGAGCAATCACTCATCTAAACCACGGGGAAGCTGCAAGGGAAATATCAAGAAGGGGTCAATCTAGGAACAAACTAGAGAGACACAATGAAACAAGACTCAACCCAATAAGGATATAACTCAGTGGAGAAATTCCATCCCAATACATATTTTAGGAGGAAACAGAAATAATAATCATCCACGAGGACATAACTCAGTGGGGAATATGGAAGAAAGGGTAGACACTTTCTGCCTATGGGGCTGACTCTATATGGAGAGATCAAACACCAACATCTTCTTGGGGAAATATATATCACCAAATAGCAAGAGATAACAAACAAAGATATATGGCGTGGAATGCAACATGAATATCTGAATGTTATAATTATGCATGTGTATGCGTGGTTTATGTATGAATAATGCTGACAAACAAACATATCTAACACAACCAGGTCCAAGAATCAATGGACAAACATCCGGTACTACATCTCAAAGGATAAATCCAGGCCCACTGGGGAAATTCCCAATCTGGTGGGGGCAACAGATACCAGGAAACACCACTCTCTGCAGGGGAACAAAGGCCAATGCTGAGAATCAAATAGAGTCACTGCCGGGGATAAAGATCGCTGCTAGGGAAACAAGCAGGATCACCGGAATCAGAGATCACTGTTAGGGATCTTCCAACAATATGTAGAGATAAGGATAAGATCAGCCAGAGAAGCAACTACTGGGGATCTTATCAGGAAGTGATGTAGAATTCTGTGGGGGACAACCACCGAACAAAAACGCATCGAACAAACTTCACTTCTAATCACGGAAGTAAAATATCTCTACTAAGGAGGAGGAGAATAAGTCACTCCGCTGGGGAAGGAATCAACACATCTTCCTCAGAAGTTCCTACGCCAAACTGCAATCAGGCAAAGTCTCAGCTGGGGAACCTACTCAAACACCACTAGGGAGCTTAACACAAGTAGGACTCACTGTAGAAGTAACTCTACCGGGAAATTATCAGGGAGAAAGAGGAAGCTCTGTGGGGAATAACCACCAAACAAAAAGTTCCAAAACAAACACCTACTTCCTCGTGCTGCTGGATAAATCGTCTCTGCCGAGGAGAAGAGAATCAACACTCCGTCGGGGATAGAAAATAAGCATTTTCGTCACCCGCTCTGCTCAGGAGGAAATCAACAAACAGGCTCTGATCAGACAACTCCACTGGGGAAACACTGCTGATGACTAAACCGGGAACAAATTGTAGGCAATCAGTTGGAGATAAACTGCTGGTGACCGTACTGGGATTTAAAATGGGGATAAACCCTGCTGAGGATGATCAATAGGCAAACTGCTGGAGATAAATGTAGGTGAATTCACATGGGATAAGCTACAAGCCAAACTGTTGAGAATTCCATTCATGCTGGGGATTTCCTGCTCACTCTGCGGGAGAATTCCAATACGAATGAGGGAAGACCAACTTCCTCAAAAAGATAGCATATCAATTTATCAATCTATAAGGGATTTTAGGTCAATCCAAACAAGGGATGACAACCATATAATTGATAACACAAATTCTAGATCCAGCCTCAACCGGGGAGCTAAATGACTGAGACCAAACTCCAAACTCTCTGGGGATTTGGTGTGAGTTAGAGAAATACTGCTCAAAGCAAAACAAGACCAAAACTCTAGACTCTCTGGGGAATTTGGTGATGCATAACCTTCTTCTGTGCTCGCGGAGGAGACAACCTGAAAGATAATGAAGAGGATACAAGTATGATGGGAATATGAACAAATGTCTTACCCTTTTGGAGATCATACTATCCTCGGGAGAGCACTGAAGACGTCCCAATTATCCTTTTTGTCATTGTGAATGCTCACTTTGTTTAAAAACAATTTATGAAAATTTTATTTATTTAAAACAATGATATTTATCAATTAAAACATGCAAATATTTGTTGAACAGAAACAAATAAGAGTGCAAAGAATTGGATAAAGGCTCAAATTTATTTGATGGAATGGTAGTCTGAAAATTGCAAGACTCCATGGATCTTTATAAATTTGAAATTGGTGATATATATTGGAAAAGGGCTACATTGAACATAATGACCATTTCTCCACCAACTCTGATTCCAATATATTTGAAGCTTCAGTTGACGATGACTGAGCGAGATTCTCTGACGGAAAGCAGCTTGTAGAACAAGGTCTTGTCAGGATGTAGTTACTCGCCAAATCCCTAATTTTTCCCTAGATTGCCCCAGGGTGAGGTACTCAATCTAGCGGGATATATATATATATATATATATATATATATATATATATATATATATATATATATATATATATATATATATATATATATATATATATATATATATATATATATATATATATATATATATATATATATATATATATATATATATATATATATATTCATTTTTATGTCTCTAACTTTTTCCTGGACCGCCCTTTCGGGTTTTCAATCCACTGAGACGCTCATTTTTGCCTAAGTCGCCCTTTCGGGTGTTCAACTTAGCGACTATTCTGTTTTTCTTTTAGGCAAAGTATTTCTTTACTGCATCTGAATTTACAGGACGAGTGAATTCCTCCCCATCCATAGTTGTAAGTATCAAAGCACCGCCTGGAAAGGCTCTCTTAACAACATATGGACCTTCATAGTTTGGAGTCCACTTTCCCCTGGAATCGGGCGCGAAAGACAAGACTTTATTGAGCACAAGGTCACCTTCTCGGAACACACGAGGCTTGACCTTCTTATCAAAGGCTTTCTTCATCCTTTGCTGATACAACTGACCATGGCAAATGGCAGTCAATCTCTTTTCTTCGATTAAATTCAGTTGGTCATAACAACTCTGAACCCATTCAGCCTTAGTCAACTTGGCTTCCATCAAGACTCTCATTGATGGGATGTCGACCTCTACTGGGAGCACAACCTCCATGCCATATACAAGAGAGAAAGGGGTTGCCCCTGTTGAAGTGCGTCAGACGTACGATAGCCATGCAAGGCAAATGGCAGCACCTCATGCCAGTCTTTGTACGTAACAACCATCTTCTGGACAATCTTCTTGATATTCTTATTAGCAGCTTCAACAACCCCATTCATCTTGGGTATATAGGGAGAAGAATCATGATGTACTATCTTGAACTCGCTACACAGCTCTTTCATCATCTTGTTGTTCAAGTTAGATCCATTATCAGTAATGATCTTATCTGGCACACCATAACGGCATATGAGTTGATTCTTGATGAACTTCACAACCACCTGCCTGGTCACGTTAGCATACGACGCTGCTTCAACCCACTTGGTGAAGTAATCAATTGCTACGAGAATAAATTTGTGACCGTTGGACGCTTTCGGCTCTATCATGCCAATCATGTCAATTCCCCACATAGAGAAAGGCCATGGTGATGAAATCACATTCAGAAGTGTCGGGGGAATATGAATCTTATTCGCATAAATCTGACACTTATGGCATTTCTTCACATATTTGCAGCAATCAGACTCCATCGTCAACCAATAGTAGCCTGCTCTCAACATCTTCTTTGCCATGGCATGTCCACTGGAATGAGTACCAAATGAACCCTCATGGACTTCAATCATCAACAAGTCTGCTTCGTGTCTATCCATGCATCTGAGCAGAACCAATACAAAATTCCTCTTATCAATCACATCGCCATTAAGGTAGAAAGTGCCAGATAATATCCTCAAAGTCTTTCTATCTTTAACAGATGCCCCAGGCGAGTAAATCTGACTCTGAAGAAAACACTTGATATCATAATACCATGGCTTATCATCTTTTACTTCTTCTACTGCAAATACATGAGCTGGTCTATCCAAGCGCATCACAGTGATATTGGGGACTTCATTCCAGAATTTCACCATAATCATCGAAGCAAGTGTAGCAAGAGCATTTGCCATCCGATTCTCATCTCGAGGAATATGATGGAAGTCAACCTCAGTAAAGAAAGTTGAAATCCTCCTCGCATAATCTCTATATGGGATGAGGCCTGGCTGATTCGTCTCCCATTCACCCTTAATCTGATTAACAACAAGGGCCGAATCACCATAAACATCAAGATGTTTGATCCTAAGATCAATACACTCTTCCAAACCCATAATACAGGCCTCATACTCTTCCATATTATTCGTGCATTTGAAAGTTAGCCTTGTTGTAAAAGGAAAATGTGTGCCCTGAGGAGTAATAATAACTGCCCCAATACCATTTCCATATTGATTTACAGCGCCATCAAACACCATGCTCCATCGGGAACCAGGCTCTGGCCCTTCATCGAGCGTCGGGTCATCAGAATCTTTCATTTTCAAATACAGAATCTCCTCATCTGGGAAGTCGTACTGAACTGATTGATAATCCTCAATTGGTTGATGTGCCAAGTGGTCAGCCAAGATACTACCTTTAATAGCTTTCTGAGCTCGATACACAATATCATACTCAGACAATAGCATATGCCATTGGGCAATCCTCCCAGTTAAAGCAGGCTTCTCAAAGATATACTTGATTGGATCCGTTTTAGATATCAACCAAGTTGTATGATTTAACATATACTAGGGTAAACGCTTAGCGGCCCAAGCCAAAGCACAACATGTTTTCTCAAGCATTGAGTATCGAGACTCACAATCAATGAACTTCTTACTCAGGTAGTAGATGGCATATTCTTTCTTCCCTGTTTCATCTTGCTGACCCAATACACAACCCATAGAGTCTTCAAGAACAGTCAGATACATAATCAAGGGTCTCCCTTCCACAGGTGGAGACAGAATCGGAGGCTCGGACAAATAACCTTTAATACTGTCGAAGGCCTTTTGGCAATCCTCGGTCCAATCATGACGCTGATCTTTCCGAAGGAGCTTGAATATTGGTGCACATGTGGCAGTCATATGAGATATAAATCTGGAAATGTAATTAAAGCAGCCAAGAAAACCTCGGACTTGCTTCTCAGTTTTGGGCGCAGGCATTTCTTGTATTGCTTTGACCTTGGCAGGATCAACTTCAATACCTCTCTCGCTGACAATAAAGCCCAATAACTTGCCGGAACGGACTCCAAATGTACACTTGTTAGGATTCAGACGAAGCTTATACTTCCTCAAACGCTGAAAAAGCTTCAACAAGTGCTCTACATGTTCAACTTCCGTTCTCGACTTTGCAATCATATCATCAACATATACCTCGATCTCCTTGTGCATCATATCATGAAACAAGGTAGTCATAGCACGTTGATACGTGGCTCCGACGTTCTTCAAACTGAAGGGCATCACTCGATAACAGAATGTTCCCCAAGGTATGATGAATGTTGTCTTCTCCATATCCTTGGGTGCCATTTTAATCTGATTATATCCGGAAAATCCGTCAATAAATGAGAAGACATTGAATTTAGCTGTATTATCTACCAACATATCAATATGTGGTAGAGGAAAATCATCTTTCGGACTAACTTTATTCAAGTCTCTATAGTCCACACACATTCAGACTTTTCCATCTTTCTTAGGCACGGGCACAATATTGGCCAGCCATTGAGGATATGTAGAAGTCACCAGAAACCCCGCATCAATTTGCTTCTGAACCTCTTCTTTAATCTTCACTGCCATGCCAAGATGAGTTCTTCTGAGCTTCTGCTTTACAGGAACACACTCAGGCTTTAAAGGCAGGAAATATTGCACAATATCAGTATCCAGACCAGACATGTCTTCATATGACCAGGCAAAGACGTCGACATATTCTCGTAGCAACTCAATCAACCCTTTCTTCACAGATTCTTCAAGGAGTTCCGCAATCTTTACCTCACGAACACAACCTTCAGACCCCAAGTTGACTGTTTCCAGATTCTCAAGATGTGGCTGAATGATCTTCTCTTCGTGCTCAAGTAGACGTGTAATCTCATCAGGAATCTCTTCAACATCATCTTCTTCGGCCTCAAATACAGGGAACTCAAAGTTGGGAGATGGTGTTGGATCATTATGTTCAATGGGTTTGATCAACCTTCATAATGATTTTGGAGATAAAAGAGATTTTAGAATTCAAACAAGGAAAATCATTATGCAGATGAAAAGATTGATTTTATTCTGTTTTTTAGGGTTTTATGTGATCACAAATTTCATGCAAAAAGCAAAAAGTGAAAATAATTTGGAAAAACAAACATTTAAGATGAATTTACTGAATGAATATCATTGTATTTATGGGCCAACAATGTCATCACTTCTCCTTTTGGCATGGGAGAAGGTTTTTTAAACAAAAATGAACATTACGTTGACTTATGGACAACTGTTGGAACATCAACAACGACCCAATTATTGCAGACCCCTCCAGGGATGATAAAGATGCTAGAATCTTCCTCTGTATCCTCTTCCACAATAGCAGTAACCTCTTGATCTTCGACAGTATGGATAAAACCACCACTCTGAAACAGCCCATGCTTGTTGAAAGTGCCTAAAGAATACCCTATGCCAGCCCAGGATTTATTGTCTTCCAGCTTGATCATTTGTCCTAAACTAGTAGTTGCGCCATGCTCAATGGCCAACTTTGCATCATTGTAGGACGCAAATGAAGAAGTTCCTTTCTTAGAAGGCTCAACAATAGACAAGGCTTGGAACGGCGTCCCAACCTCGTCCTCAGCATCAATGTAAGAAAAGAAAGACAAATGGCTAACCAAGAGAGCCTTCTCTCCCCCTACCACCACCAACTTTTTTTTCTTGACAAATTTCAACTTTTGGTGTAGGGTGGATGTCACGGCACCTGCCTCGTGAATCCACGGTCTGCCTAGCATGCAGCTATACGATGGGTGGATATCCATGACCTGAAAAGTGATCTGGAAATCACTTGGTCCAATCTTAACTAGGAGCTCAACCTCACCAATCACAGTTTTACGGGATCCATCAAAAGCTTTTACAACCACTCCACTCGGCCTCATGGGAGGCCCTTGATATGAAAGTCTAGCGAGAGTGGATTTTGGCAACACATTCAGTGATGATCCAGTGTCTACCAGCACATTAGACATGGCATCATCCTTGCAATTCATGGAGATGTGAAGCGCCAAATTGTGGTCTCTTCCCTCCTCGGGAAGATCAGCATCACAAAAACTCAAATTGTTACAAGCAGTAATGTTTGCAATAATACTATTGAATTGTTATATTGTGACGTCATGATCTACTTACGCCACGTCTAACACCTTTTGCAGAGCTTCACGGTGTGGTTCAGAATTCATTAACAAAGATATCACAGATATCTTTGAGGGCGTTTGTAGAAGCTGATCTACAACGTTGTACTCACTCCTCTTGATGAGCCTCAACATCTCATAACAACCCTCTTTCATCATGCCATTCTGGCCAGCAAGGACAAGAGTTCTTACAGCGGCGACAAGTCTATTAACAACAAGTGCCAGATTCGGAGAAACAATAGAATTCCCAACCGGACGAACAACACTATCAGGAACATCAGCCCTTCTTGTGTAAGCTTGGGGTTTCGGCGGCGTCGAGAAAACACGACCACTACAGGTCAAACCGCTGACATCAGCAATGTTAACAACAAAAGTGAAGGGTAGAGGCACCTCCTTCCCATCATCCAATCCACAACACTATAGAGATAGGGAACAACCTTGTCAGAAGAATATGGCACAGGGCCAGCTGGCTTGATTATGAGAGTGGGAGAAGCCTTCTGCTTGCTGCCATCATACCGAATGACAACAGGCTCAGGAATCCTGAATACAGGTGATATCACATTAACTTCATCATCCTCGTCGCGATTCTGAAGTATTTCAATTACACCTTGATCCAACATTTCTTGGATGTCTTTTCTAACTTGACGACACCCCCTCTCGTTGACAGTGCAAACACGACAACTGTCGTGGTCATGCTCGTAATGACTGTATTCACACAACAGTCTGTGCATCTCGACCAAAGATTGTCGAATATGGCTGACATATCGGACCTTATATTTACCAAGACAGCCCTGGACAATGTTGACAGCAGATTTCCCATGCTCGGGCAATGAGTTCTTCTTGACATTAGGACCTACGTCCTCGAAAAACAGAATACCGCTTCTCACAAGGTCTTGAACCTTGGTCTTCAATGGGTAGCAGTTCTCCACACCATGTCCGGGAGCACCAGAATGATAAACACAATGAAGCTCAGGCTTATACCACCACTGAGGGTTGGTAGGTATAGTCGGTGGATCACGTGGAGTGATCAGTTTCCTTTCTATCAAAGAAGGATATAGCTCTGCGTAGGTCATGGGAATAGGATCAAAACTGACCCTCTTCCTATCATAACTTGTACTGGTCTGATTGTTGTTTCGAGGCTGGTAGGCCTGCTGTTGAGGACGGTGCTATTGTTGTTGATACTGATGATGTTGTTGTTGCTGGTTCTGATTGTTATGCTGATATTGTTGATTTTCTCTAAAAATAGGTGCTATATGAGCCACCTGGTGCTAGTTATCGGAGGGACGCACGATCTTCCTCTTCATAGAGGGTCTTCTAGATTTGACATGGGAGGTCACAACATGTGCCTCACCATCTTTCTTCTTTCCAAACGCCCCATAACGTTTGGCAGAAGAGCCTTCTTCTCTAGTCAGGCGCCCTTCCCTGACTCCTTCTTCCAGACGCATCCCCATATTCACCATCTCGGTGAAGTCAGAAGGAGCGCTGGCAATCATCCGCTCATAATAAAATGAACTCAAGGTCTTCAGAAAGATCTTGGTCATTTCTTTCTCTTCCAGCGGAGGCACAATCTGTGCAGCTAATTCTCGCCACCTCTGGGCGTACTCCTTGAAAGTTTCCTTATCCTTCTGAGACATATCCCTCAATTGGTCCCTATCGGGAGCCATATCAACATTATATTTGTACTGCTTGACGAAAGCTTCGCCAAGATCGTTAAAGGAGCGGATGTTCGCGCTGTCCAAACCCATGTACCATCTCAGGGCGGCACCAGACAGGCTGTCCTGGAAATAATGGATTAGGAGCTGATCATTGTCGGTCTGAGTCGATATTTTTCGTGCATACATAACCAAGTGGCTGAGAGGGCAAGTATTTCCCTTGTACTTTTCAAAGTCAGGCACTTTGAACTTTACAGGGATCTTGACATTAGGTACTAGGCAAAGCTCAGCAGCAGACTTGCCAAAAAGGTCCTTCCCTCTAAGAGTTTTGAGTTCCTTGCGAAGCTCAAGAAACTGATCATTCATATCATCCATCTTTTCATACACGTCTGGGCCCTCAGATGGCTCAGAGTGATAGATGGTGTCATCTACTCTTGGCATAGTATGCACGACCGGAGGTGGCACAACAAGGACCGGGCTAGAAGCCGACAGAGAAGCAAACGTTGGGGCGAGACCCTCAGGAACGAAGTTCGCGGGCATCCCCCAGGAAAACCAGGCTGGCATAGCAGTAGGCACAAAGTGGGAACTGGCAGCAGGCACTGTTGAAGAGGCAATCTTAGAAATGACTGTCCTCTGGGGAGGAATTGAAGGCGTTGGAGTAGACTGGCTTTGGGCGGCCAAGAAAGACTCCATCAGGGCAATCAATCTTGCCACTTCCTTCTTGAGTTCCCTGTTCTCTTGCTCTAGGTGATCCATTAGTCTTGAATAGTTGGCTCTGGTGTAGTACCGGTGCGTCAGCTTGTCTTCAAAATAAATGAAGAACACAGAGTTAGACCACTGAACAAGAAGCCTGGAGCAAAACCTTCTTATGCACATGATGCATGCAATGCTTGTGCATATGATTTATTTTTTAATCAGAGAAACTTTAGAGTCCTATTTGCAAACATTTGGAAATATTTATCACTTGGACATATAACGGAAATATCATAATAATATTTGGAAAATATTTTTACACCAAAGAAGTACAGTCTTGGTAACCAAATAATACAATACAAGAGAGAAGGAAAATGAACATTCTATGGAACCCTAGAAATAATCGTCCAAAGCTCTCGAGACTGGAAGATAAGCTGCACGAAGCCTCTTCACCTCTCTCTCATAGGCTGCCTCCATATCTGTCTTCTCTTTGGTGAGTCGATCATACTTCCTCTTCCAAAACTTGGAAGACTGAGGAAGAAGAGAAGTCACCCCATCATCCGGCTCATTGATAACCTGGTGCTCAAGAAACTCTATCAATGCATCCTTCTCTCTAAGTTGTTGAAGTAGCTCCTCTCGCTCACGGACCCAAGCATGCGAACGGTCTTCATCTCTCAACTCCTCTACTTCTGTGTCAGGGAGGGTTGAAGGCCCAACCATAACCAAAGGTGTAGGTCTTGGATATTCATAAGGCATAAGGTACTCAGAAGCTCTCTTCCTCACCCATGAGGTATAGGGTTCCTAAGCAATACAATTCTTCAGACCAAGCTCTTTCCTTCCCTTTCTATGAATCTTGCGCCAAGCGTGGACCGTCCTGCCCTTCAAGTTTTAGGGAACTTTACCCTCTTGAAAGAACACACCTTCTAACAAAATGTTATTAGGTTTATGCTTTAAGGGGAACCCAAGCTGACGACATGCCAAAACGGGGTTGTAGTTAATCCCACCACATGTACCAAGAAGAGGCACATTGGAGAATTCACCACAAGAGTCAATAATCTACACACCACCATATACACGGTTGTACCAAAAGATGTCATCATTAGTGAGAGACATAATTCTCGTGGACCACCGTAGACATCCTTTGTTCACCTTGAAGGCGACCGTCTGTGGCAAGTGCGAAATAAACCACTTGTACAACAGAGGCAAACAGCACACAATGGTACCACCACCCTTTGCATTCCTCATATGCAAAGAGAAATAAGTGTCACCCAACAAAGTCGTAACGGGATTAAGAGTAGAGAAAATACTAATGGCGTTCACATCCACAAACTGGTCGATGTTAGGAAATAACACTAGACCATAGATAAGAAGTACAAATATGGCCTCAAAGGCATCCTCACTCATGGCCTTCCCATACATAGTAGCTTGAGCAATGAGGAAATCAGATGGGAGACCTTGAATTCCACCTTTGGTAGTCATATGAGCACCCATAATAGATTCATCGATATGCAACAGATCAACAATCTCTTGAGAAGTAGGAACTCTCTCCAAGCCACTAAACGACAACTGATCTAGAATAGGCATACCCATAAGATAGGCATACTCCTCAAGCGTAGGCAAAAGTTGGAAATCCAGAAAGGTGAAGCAACGGTACAAGGGATCATAGAACTGCACCAACACACTCATCAGACCTTCATCCACCTGAGTAGTAAGAATAGACAGAAGCTTTCCATGACGAGCCTTGAACTCCAAGGGATCTAATACATAGGATGTAAAACTCCTTAACTCTTTCAAGTCGGGTTGTCTGAAACTGTTCTTCTTTGTGTTCCTTCTTTGTCTATCCATGTCTGAAAATTTGTAAATAGACCTCTTAAGTTCCTTGAAAATTTTCTCATTGTTGATGATATGGATGTGTATGAATTCATGAATGCATGGATGAAACAATCACACTCAAGGATCAAGCAAATCACACCACACAAAGGTCATGGGATGGATTAAGTCATCCTTAATATCAATCATCCATTTTGGTGGATTATGGTTTATACCTTATCAACACCCAAGTTCCATTGATATTAAGGATATACAAGAACGGATCAACCATGAATCAAGGGTTTGTTGCAAGTCATGAGCATGGAGTCTCGGTTAAGAACCACCCAAAGGGAGTGTACTATGTTTAAACCTGCCAATCATCTTCTACAAGAGGTTCCCATAGTCATCATCCCATCTTTCGGATATTATCGGATAAACGACTACTCGTATTCCAAAAATATTCTCAAGAGAGACTCTTATGAGTGTAGTATCGCGTAACAATCGTATCAATCCTACACTTGAACGACCTTCACACTACGTCCTAGAAATAGGCCAAGACGGGCTTGGTAAACTAAGGTCCTTGGCTTCTAAGGTATATATTGGAAAGAGTAATTCCTAACCACGACTACTCGTGTGACATTATTGATCCCAACATGACCTCCACCAAGTGAATGGGCTTGCAAGTCAACTTGCTAAGAAATAACTCCACACAGTTTGACAAGACTATGCCATTCTCCTATCCTAAGTGCACTTGAGTTCGAGTATAGAACTCATCTCACAAAGATCACCAAGCATACAAGCAATTAATATATCAAGCAATTCATGCATTACACATAATACAGTAATCCCAAATTGCACAAAAATATGTCACATAATATAATACACAATACAATACAACAATTGTGAAAAGTAGGCAAAATCCACTAGGCACCAAACCTCCCCAGCAGAGTTGCCACTTTTCTGTAGCGGGGTATTTGTTACCTTTAGATTTATTGACTAAATCAAAAGTAAATAATACAAATCGAGTCGCCACCGCACTTCTATTTATCCAAAGGAAAGGTTAGAAAGCTAACAAAAACCGAGAAATTTTATCAAATCAAAAACTAATAAAAATGTCAGAGATCAGGGTAAGGGGGTTGGTTATGCAATGGGAAGGTTTTAAGAACCAAAAACATCCTAGGTGCTCCTAGGGAGCCCTTTTCATAATTTGTTGTAAGGTAGGTTGGTATTTGTGAAAATTTTATTTGTGCAAACATGATTGGGGAGATGAGAGAAGAATGTATAAATTATTTACAATTTTGTGTTTGAATGGATAAACCCACTGTCTACGTACCATCTTAAAAAGATTAGGATCAAAACCTCATAGTTCGGGATAAAAATGTTAAAACAAGTTGGTGAATTGATTGGTCCAAAATCCTTAAGGTCTTTTGTTATCAAAGGGAGAAAACTCAACCTAAAACCACAAATCCACCATGTGAGGAGAGCTTCAACATGCTAGTGAGGGGTTAACCCTATAATAAGCATGGAAGTCTTATGGTCCATCACTAAGGATATAGGTGAGTATTATATCAACCTCATGGATAACTCAAACCTAATAGCTAATGTTTATGAAAAGCTTTGGTAAGGAGTGGCCATTGAAACCACAAAAACAATTTAGTGAGTTGTATTTACCAATGAAAAGTATTTACAAAATATGGTCAAAGTTGACTTAGGATTTAATTCAAAATAAGTGTTATGAAAAGAAGTTTGGAAAATCAAAAGCATAATGCTTAGGTTTCTAATTTTGAAAACAAATATTAATGTTTGCACAAAAGTTTTGGCTTGGGTTAGAGTGGAGGGAAGAAGAAGAATGGCTAAGTCCTAAACATACAAAATGTGAAGGAAGAGAAATAAGACCACAATGGAGTTCCCTTCTTGAGATCATAGTGATGATCCAAGTAGCTCGCATCCTTTGGAATAAGCAAGCAAATAAGCAAATACTCAAGCAATCAAGTACACAATCAAACAAGCTCCTAGGAATCTTCCAATGGCTTTTGTATCTCTCACTTTGGATGCTCATGACAATGGTTCTTCAATTTGGCTCAAGTTGGAATCCCTAGGACAAGAACACACCCATCAAAAAGTTATATAATACAAACAAAGAATGGACAGGAGGGAGTTTAGAAATTAGGATCCTTTCAAGTTCATCTTCAAGATTAAGCATTCTAAAGGCATGAGGCCTGGTTGCTCTTTGACATTTTTTCTTCTTTTATAGCATTCTAAAGGCATGAGGCCTAGTTGCTCTTTGACTCCATTTTTGCATAGGGAATGTCTTAAAGTCTAAGTCCTTTTGTCCATTTGCATTTGGTTCACAACAATCAAAACAAATCACAGGCACAATAGTATATACACAATTATGTGCTCAAGTGAGCAAAAGGCAAAGTGCATTAACATAAACATGAGCTCAAGTGAGCAAAGGGCAAAAGCAAATGAATAATATGTACAAGATATTAAATTGCATAAAGTAAATTGTAAGAATTAAATGACTTGAATTAAAAGTTAATGGTCAATAGTTAGTGTTAGTGTGCCATAAGGCAATTTAGCGCTATGTTAAGCAATCGTAAGTGTACTAATGTAGTAGTCACACCTATCTGAGGCCGGTCAATAAAAATATAGGCAACAAACACAAGTTAGAGACCTTGACTAGTAAGCCAAACTCCTACAACTTTCCATGCCAAAAGAAAAGAAGAATGATCTTGTATTAATTTAGGTTTTTTGCTTGATCAAGAAGCAACCTATCCTTAATGCAAAGCCATTCACTTGATCTTTGATCAAGATGAATTAGATTTGAATCAAGGAAGGTTAAACCTCTCATACATCAAGGCTAACCACCAATCTTTAACTCATTGATCAAAAAGAAAAAGATGAAGAAGAAGATGAATAAGAATATGCATGAATTGAAATTCAAATGAAGTAAGCAAAGTACATTGACCAAAGATAGATGGAATCAAGGTCAAACCATAGTAAACAGAAGCAAAATGAAACTTAGAAGTCAAGAAAAAAATAAAATTAAAATAATACTTGCATTAAAATAAACAATTAAAGGTCAAACTTCAAATTCATTTCAAATCAACTTTGAAAAGTCCAATGGATTATCCTAAGTTCAACAAGGTCAAACAAAGTTTGACAAAAAATTTCAACATTTTTAGAAACCAGAAACTATTTTTAAACAATTTAAAAATGAATAAAAAATAACCTAATTGAACTAAAATCTCAAATAAATATCAAATCAATTAATAAATTG
Organism: Lathyrus oleraceus; assembly: GCF_024323335.1. Classification (NCBI taxonomy): domain Eukaryota; kingdom Viridiplantae; phylum Streptophyta; class Magnoliopsida; order Fabales; family Fabaceae; genus Lathyrus; species Lathyrus oleraceus. The sequence continues at coordinate 78,028,133 of NC_066582.1, read as the reverse complement.
ATGAGAATATTTTTCATAGATTCATCATCATCCAAAGAGGTTAAAAAAATATTTTTGTATTTTTTGAATATTGGAAACTATTTAAAATGAATTAAAAATAACCAACAAAGAGAAAATTCACAAAAAATATCAAATGATAAAATAAAAAATATTAAAAATCATTTTCAAAAACTAGAAATTAAAAGGAAAATAATGCAATTGGTCCCATATTTTTTGGAATTAAAATGAAAGAGTTATGATTTTTTGAAATAAAATGAAATAAACAAGAATAAAAAGAAATTCAGAATATAACAAAAATCCAGGCGCGTTGGATCTGTTTCATTAATTGACCAGGCATATCCAAAGGCTATGGCATGCACGCGCATCATGGACCTAAGTCAACTGAATAACATAACGCATTAAATAAAGTCATAACATCCAATGGACCTGATTAGATATGGAAGCATGATCACACGACTCACATTAAAACTGGCAAACGGACGGTGGTGTACACCACCGTCTTCTCCGGCAAGCTCAGGGATTCTGGCCAAAGTTGCAGACATGGAAAACTTAACCAAATGAAGTGATCCTCATATCATTGGAAAGCTGGGGTGATGTACATTTGATGAGAGGACTTCAGCCAAGCCAATAAACACAAGAAACAGGCAATAATCAATGAGTTTCGATTGAAAAAAGTATGAAGATCCACCTCTGAGATGTAGATCTATGGAGCACGATTCTTCACAATTCTTGATTGCAGTTTTCTCTTGAGATGAAGATGAAGCAAGGCCAAGGAATTTTAAGTCCCAAGATCAACCAATGAAGTTGAAAATTGGATCTGAAATTTTGAAATAAAAGAGAGAAATTCCTTTAGGTAAGGTTTTGGATTCAATTCTGCAGCATCTAAGGCGCCTTCAGGTTGAATGAGAATGAAGCCAAGCAGCTCTATATATAGCAAATGGCAATGGGAGCATGGGAAAATCATGTGCATGAGTGAAGAGGGCCTCCATGCATGGGCCTGTACAGGCGCATGGAGGGCCCCAATCCACTTTGAATTGCAAGCTTAACATCAGCATAGTAGTTTTGGACGTGCAGATGAAAGGGAATTGGAGTGTGAAATGAGTTTTCAAATGGTTTCTAAAAATGCACATGATTCTTCATCTCTTTGAAAATGCATCTTTCCAAAATAAAACATGGCCTTATGGGTAATGGTTGGAAAGGTATTGACATGAGGATCAATTGTTATATTGAACAAAACTTCATTTGGAATTGGGAAATTAATGAAAATTGGTCATAAAGTTCAAGGTGCAAAACATGTGCATGTGAAATTTCCCAAAATGGACCAACTTCAAGCCCTTCTGTTTCAATGATGAAAGCCTTAAATGACAAAACCTTCAACTTGAAAGTTGTAGATCTTTTCAAGACAATCAATCTGGACCCAAATGGTGCATCATTTGGATTTTTGATGAGAAAGTTATGGGCACTTGAAGTTGGACTTTTTCACATTTCAATGCTTTTGGTCCAAAGTGACCTATAATGTTTTGCATTATCACATGTATTTCTTTTAGGATTATGAAAATATGTTCAACATAGCAAATGAATTAGACATCTGAAAATTTTCAGTTCATTTGATCCCACCTCAAAATCATAAAAAATGAGTGAGTTAGGTCCTTGGGAAGTTGACCCAAAATTAGGGTTTCAATCAAAATGACCTATAATGTTTTGAAATGAATGATGACCTTCCAAGCTTCAAATCAATTTTTGATGAACATGAAAGTTGTTCAAATGTTAAGTCTCAGTGGATTTTGAAATAGTCAGATGAATTGACTGATCAACTTCTCAAGTCCAAACTTCAAATATTGATGAATTGATGATTGAGTACACTCAAATAAGCTCATATATACATGAAATGATGACTGAAAGAACTTCCCTTGATTGTATTTGATCATGGGTTGAGGTTGCTTCATGAGCAAGGCATAGTTGATGCACAAATGAATTAGGGTTTCCTTGGGAAACAATCCTCAAGCCCCTTGATTAACTTTGATCAAATTGACAAATTGAGATACTTGGGAGGCATATATGATGATTGAGAGCTTTGTGAACCATTGTCATGCTTGCTTTCATCTTCATCTAGCCATATCAATGAGCATAGGGTCTCCTAGGAGCCTTGGATCTTATGATTGCTCAAGCTACAAAATAAAAGATGTTAGTGACATATTTTTGTGCTTTTGGTTAGTAAACAAAATAAGAAAAGCAATAATATACAATTCAAGCATGCTTGGTGATCTCCAACCAACTCACACAAGTCCCACCCTAGGGTTAAGGAGCCAAGATACTATGATCCTTGAGGCAAATGCAAAATGCAATGATGTGATGCCATGATGGATCTTAGGGTTAAAATTAGGGTCTTACAGATGCCCCTATTTAAGGTCATTCTAGCCGGAGATATGACGGTTAAAATCTTCGTCTCGACGAGGTAGAATGGGCTAAATAATAACAAAGAGACGAATTTTGGTCCCTAAGAGACCTCATGATGCAAACGTACGTATGCAAAAGGTAATACTCTGTGGGGATATATCTCTACGAAGGAAAAGAAATTAGGAGAAACTGAAAATCCATATGAGTAATACACTCATAAATGGGTCAGAGACTCTAGGGAGTAAAGGGGAATAAAATGCGTGAGCAGGTAACGACTTAAAACTTGCCGAGAGACTCCGATGGGGAATGTCCAAAAGAGGATTCAGTTGAGGACAAGGCAAATGAGGTATTACCGGTTACTAGGTAATAAGCTCAAAGAGACATGTGATCAAACACCGGTATAAGGGTGCGAGAACAACACGCTCAGGGAGAATGAGTATCTAAGACCAGTATAAGGGTGAGAGATATCAATCATCCAAAACATCTGAGGAAGACCTAAAAAGGTATATTTTAACTCAGAAAAATCTGACTCCACAGGGGACAAAATTCATAATAGGGAGCAGAAGGAAGGAACACCAGGGATACCGGTTACTGGGCATATAATAGGTGACCAACCAGGCGTGAATTGGGGAATATTTCCAAGACACTCATCATCCGAAAGGAGGGCTGAAAAAGCAAACCCGATTACAGGATGGATATTCGATTCCATAAGGAAATACGAATCTTACTCGACTGGGGAAGAAAATGACTTCGACTGAAGAGCGCATGAGATATATTATCTATTACCGTCAGAACATAGATAACATACTCGTATGGAATATTATCCACAACCGGTTACTGGGTTTATAAAGGATAAATCGACCAAAAAGAAAGGACATCGGGATACCGATTACTGGGTATAAAATGATGACCAATCAAAGGGGAGAAACGATCATTATCGAACAAGGGTAAATGAAAGATGACTCGCTGGGGATAAATTGCTTTATCAGAGCAATTATCTGAGAGATATATCACTGGTTACTGGGAGATATACTCAAAAGGTGAAGGAATATCAATACCGAATATTGGATAAAGATAGCCAACAAAGATGGGATTACATCTACCAGTTACTGGGTAGAAAACCACAGCAGAGAGTAACCGTCATCAGTTAGGATGAACAAAATCAAGGTTAACTCTGCAAGGGGATAAAATGGGGTTTACAACTACCGGTATGAGGGTAGAAAACCACAGAAATAGGACTTACAACTACCGGTTACTGGTAAGAAGGCCACAGACTCCGCCGGGGAAAAGATGGACAATTACTGGTTACTTGAGCAATCATTCATCTAAACCACGGGGAAGCTGCAAGGGAAATATCAAGAAGGGGTCAATCTAGGAACAAACTAGAGAGACACAATGAAACAAGACTCAACCCAATGAGGATATAACTCAGGGGAGAAATTCCATCCCAATACATATTTTGGGTGGAAACAGAAATAATAATCATCCACGAGGACATAACTCAGTGGGGAATATGGAAGAAAGGGTAGACACTTTCTACCTATGGGGCTGACTTTATATGGAGAGATCAAACACCAACATCTTCTTGGGGAAATATATATCACCAAATAGAAGGAGATAACAAACAAAGATATATGGCGAGGAATGCAACATGAATATCTGAATGTTATAATTATGCATGTGTATGTGTGGTTTATGTATGATTAATCCTGACAAACAAACATATCTAATACAACCAGGTCCAAGAATCAATGGACAAACATCCGGTACTACATCTCAAAGGAGAAAGCCAGGCCCACTGAGGAAACTCCCAATCTGGTGGGGGCAACAGATACCAGGAAACACCAATCTCTGTAGGGGAACAAAGGCCAACGCTGAGAATCAAATAGAGTCACTGTCGGGGATAAAGATCGCTACTAGGGAAACAGGCAGGATCACCGGAATCAGAGATCACTGTTGGGGATAAGCAAGGGATCACAATCATCAAAGCTGGGGATCTTCCAATAATATGTAGAGATAAGGATAAGATCAATCAGAAAAGCAACTACTGGGGATCTTATCAGGAAGTGATGTTGAATTCTGTGGGGGACAACCACCAAACAAAAACACATCCTACAAACTTCACTTCTAATCACGGAAGTAAAATATCTCTGCTAAGGAGGAGGAGAACCAGTCACTCCACTGGGGAAGGAATCAACACATCTTCCTCAGAAGTTCCTACGCCAAACTACAATCAGGAAAAGTCTCAGTTGGGGAACCTACTCCAACACCACTAGGGAGCTTAACACAAGTAGGATCCATTGTAGAAGTAACTCTACCGGGGAAATTATCAGGGAGAAAGAGGAAGCTCTGTGGGGAATAACCACCAAACAAAAAGTTCCAAAACCAACACCTACTTCCTCGTACTACTGGATAAATCGTCTCTGTCGAGGAGAAGAGAATTAACACTCCGTTGGGGATAGAAAATAAGCATTTTCATCACCCGCTTTGCTCAGGAGGAAATCAATAAACAGGCTCTGATCAGACAACTCCACTGGGGAAACACTGCTGATGACTAAACCGGGAACAAACTGTAAGAAATCAGCTGGAGGTAAACTGCTGTTGACCGTACTGGGAGTTAAAATGGGGATAAACCCTGCTGAGGATGATCAAGAGGAAAACTGCTAGAGATCAATGTAGGTGAATCCACATGGGATAAGCTACAAGCCAAACTGTTGAGAATTCCATTCATGTTGGAGATTTTCTGCTCACTCTACGGGAGAATTTCCAATCTGATTGAGGGAAGACCAACTTCCTCGAAAAGATAGCATATCAATTTATCAATCTATAAGGGATTTTAGGTCAATCCAAACAAGGGATGACAACCATTTAATTGATAACACAAATGCTAGATCCAGCCTCAACTGGGGAGCTAAATGACCGAGACCAAACTGCAGACTCTCTGGGAATTTGGTGTGAGTTAGAGAAATACTTCTCAAAGCAAAACAGGACCAAAACTCTAGACTCTCTGGGGAATTTGGTGATGCATAACCTTCTTCTGTGCTCGCGGAGGAGACAACCTGAAAGATAATGAAGCGGATACAAGTATGCTGAGAATATGAACAAATGTCTTACCCTTTTGGAGATCATACTATCCTCGGGAGAGCACTGAAGACGTCCCAATTATCCTTTTTGTCATTATGAATGTTCACTTTGTTTAAAAACAATTTATGAAAATTTTATTTATTTAAAACAATGATATTTATCAATTAAAACATGCAAATATTTGTTGAACAGAAACAAATAAGAGTGCAAAGAATTGGATAAAGGCTCAAATTTATTTGATTGAATGGTAGTTTGCAAATTGCAAGACTCCATGGATCTTTACAAATTTGAAATTGGTGATATATATTGGAAAAGGGCTACGTTGAACATAATGACCATTTCTCCACCAACTTTGAATCCAATGTATTTGAAGCTTCAGTTGACGATGACTGAGTGAGATTCTCTGACGGAAAACAGCTTGTAGAACAAGGTCTTGTCAGGATGCAGTTACTCGCCAAATCCCTAATTTTTCCCTAGATTGCCCCAGGGTGAGGTACTCAATCTAGCGGGATATATATATATATATATATATATATATATATATATATATATATATATATATATATATATATATTCATTTTTTATGTCTCTAACTTTTGCCTGGACCGCCCTTTCGGGTTTTCAATCCACCGAGACGCTCATTTTTGCCTAAGTCGCCCTTTCGGGTTTTCAACTTAGTGAGCTATTCTGTTTTTATTTTAGGCAAAGTATTTCTTGAATGCATCTGAATTTACAGGACGAGTGAAATCCTCCCCATCCATAGTTGTAAGTATCAAAGCACCGCCTGGAAAGGCTCTCTTAACAACATATGGACCTTCATAGTTTGGAGTCCACTTGCCCCTGGAATCGGGCGCGAAAGACAAGACTTTCGTGAGCACAAGGTCACCTTCTCGGAACACACGAGGCTTGACCTTCTTTTCAAAGGCTTTCTTCATCCTTTGCTGATAGAACTGACCATGGCACATGGCAGTCAATCTCTTTTCTTCGATTAAATTCAGCTGGTCATAACGACTCTGAACCCATTCAGCCTCAGTCAACTTGGCTTCCATCAAGACTCTCATTGATGGGATCTCCACCTCTACTGGTAGCTTAACCTCCATGCCATATACAAGAGAGAAAGGGGTTGCCCCTGTTGAAGTGCGTCAGACGTACGATAGCCATGCAAGGAAAATGGCAGCATCTCATGCCAGTCTTTGTACGTAACAACCATCTTCTGGACAATCTTCTTGATATTCTTATTAGCAGCTTCAACAGCCCCATTCATCTTGGGTATATAGGGAGAAGAATTATGATGTGCTATCTTGAACTGGCTACATAGCTCTTTCATCATCTTGTTGTTCAAGTTAGATCCATTATCAGTAATGATCTTATCTGGCACACCATAACGGCATATGAGGTGATTCTTGATGAACTTCACAACCACCTTCCTGGTCACGTTAGCATACAACGCTCCTTCAACCCACTTGGTGAAGTAATCAATTACTACGAGAATAAATCTGTGACTGTTGGACGCTTTCGGCTCTATCATGCCAATCATGTCAATTCCCCACATAGAGAAAGGCCATGGTGATGAAATCACATTCAGAAGTGTCGGGGGAATATGAATCTTATCCGCATAAATCTGACACTTATGGCATTTCTTCACATATTTGCAGCAATCAGACTCCATCGTCAACCAATAATAGCCTGCTCTCAACATCTTCTTTGCCATGGCATATCCACTGAAATGAGTACCAAATGAACCTTCATGGACTTCAGTCATCAACAAGTCTGCTTCGTGTCTATCCACGCATCTGAGCAGAACCATGTCAAAATTCCTCTTATAAATCACATCCCCATTAAGGTAGAAACTGCCAGATAATCTCCTCAAAGTCTTTCTATCTTTAACAGATGCCCCAGGCGGGTAAATCCGACTCTGAAGAAAACACTTGATATCATAATTCCATGTCTTATCATCTTTTACTTCTTCTACTGCAAATACATGAGCTAGTCTATCCAAGCGCATCACGGTGATATTGGGGACTTTATTCTAGAATTTCACCATAATCATCAAAGCAAGTGTAGCAAGAGCATCTGCCATCCGATTCTCATCTCGAGGAATATGATGGAAGTCAACCTCAGTAAAGAAAGTTAGAATCCTCCTCGCATAATCTCTATATGGGATGAGGTCAGGCTGATTCGTCTCCCATTCACCCTTATTCTGATTAACAACAAGGGCCGAATAACCATAAACATCAAGATGTTTGATCCTAAGATCAATACACTCTTCCAAACCCATAATACAGGCCTCATACTCTGCCATATTATTCGTGGATTTGAAAGTTAGCCTTGCTGTAAAAGGAAAATGTGTGCCCTGAGGAGTAATAATAACTGCCCCAATACCATTTCCATATTGATTTACAGCGCCATCAAACACCATGCTCCATCGGGAACCAGGCTCTGGCCCTTCATCGAGCGTTGGCTCATCGCAATCTTTCATTTTCAAGCAGCTCTATATATAGAAAATGGCAATGGGAGCATGGGAAAATCATGTGCATGAGTGATGAGGGCCTCCATGCATGGGCCTGTACAGGCGCATGGAGGGCCCAAATCCACTTGGAATTGTAAGCTTAACATCAGTATAGTAGTTTTGGACGTGCAAATGAAAGGGAATTTGAGTGTGCAATGAGTTTTCAAATGGCTTCTAAAAATGCACATGATTCTTCATCTCTTCGAAAATGCATCTTTCCAAAATAAAACATGGCCTTATGGGTAATGGTTGGAAAGGTCTTGACATGAGGATCAATTGTTATGTTGAAAAAAACTTCATTTGGAATTGGGAAATTAATGAAAAATGGTTATAAAGTTCAAGGTGCAAAACATGTGCATGTGAAAATTTCCAAAATGGACCAACTTCAAGCCCTTCTGTTTCAATGATGCAAGCCTTAAATGACAAAACCTTCAACATCAAAGGTGTAGATATTTTCACGACAATCAATTTGAACGCAATGTTTGCATCATTTGGAGTTTTTATGAGAAATGTATGGGCACTTAAAGTTGGACTTTTTCACATTTCAATGCCTTTGGTCCAAAGTGACCTATAATGTTTTGCATTATCAAATGTATTTCTTTTAGGATTATGAAAATTTGTTCAACATAAAAAATGAATTAGACATCTTAAAATTTACAATTCATTTGATCCCACCTCAAAATCATAAAAAATGAGTGAGTTAGGTCCTTGGGAAGTTGACCCAAAATTAGGGTTTCAGTCAAAATGACCTATAATGTTTTGAAATGAATAATGACCTTCCAAGCTTCAAATCAATTTTTGATGAACATGAAAGTTGTTCATATGGTTCTTAAGAACAGGTTTTCGCTTGGGGTCATCTTCATTTGACAAAGACATCAAAAGTTAGGTCTCAGTGAATTTCAAAATAGTAAGATGAATTGACTGATCAACTTCTCAAGTCCAAACTTAAAATCTTGATGAATTGATGATTGAGGCCACTCAATTAAGCTCATATATGCATGAAATGATGAATTAAAGAACTTCCATTGATTGTATTTGATCATGGGTTGAGGTTGCTTCATGAGCAAGGCACAGTGGATGCATAGATGAATTAGGGTTTCCTTGGGAAACAATCCTCAAGCCCCTTGATTTGCTTTGATCAAATTGATAAACTTAGATACTTGGGAGGCATATATGATGATTGAGAGCTTTGTGAACCATTTTCATGCTTGCTTTCATCTTCATCTAGCCATATCAATGAGCATAGGGTCTCCTAGAAGCCTTGGATCTTATGATTGCTCAAGCTACAAAACAAAAGATGTTAGTGACATATTTTTGTGCTATTGGTTAGTAAACAAAATAATTAAATCAATAATATACAATTCAAGCATGCCAGGTGATCTCCAACCAACTCACATAAGTCCCACCCTAAGGTTAAGGAGCCAAGATACTATGATCCTGAGGCAAACGCAAAATGCAATGATGTGATGCTATGAGGGATCTTAGGGTCAAAATTAGGGTCTTACAATGGTATAAACCTGATCATCATTTTGCATTCCATTAAGGTACACCCGGTCATGATATTGAGAACTGTTTTGCTTTGAAAGTTGAGGTGAGAAGATTAATGCAAAGTGGTATTTTTTCTTTTGAAGACCCTGATCCTAATGTGCAAGCCAATATGTTTCCTAAACATGGTGGTGAAACTATAAATATGGTCGATGGGTGTCTTGGAAAGTGTCGTGTTTTTTATGTTAATCTGATTAGAAGATTCTTGGTCGAGATGCAAGCAACTTTATGCAAATTGAGTTATTATGAGAACGACCATGCTTCTTACCACATCTGTTCAAGGAACCCTCAAGGGTGTGCTGTGTTGGAAAGAGACTTACAAGAGATGTTGGGCCAAAATCTTATTCAGATTACAAGAGATAGGGATGAAGCCGAGCATGAGGTAAACATCATAGTTCCTTGTAGTGGGAAATTCATGATCATCAAGCTATTGACAAGCTAGATATCAATTAACAAGAGTCACCACCACGCTTTTATTGTTTCCAAGGGAAAAGGGAAAAAGTACGAACAAAACCCAAATAGTAAGAAGTTTTCAAATAAGAACTAATAAAAGTCAAAGATCACAGGTAAGGGGGTTGGTTACACAGAGGGAAGGTGTTAGCACCCAAAGTGTCCTAGGTACTCCTAGGGAGCCCTTTTTGTGTGCATATGTACTTGGTATAAAATGATGTTTACAAACAAATAGAGTGGAATGATGAGAAAAGAATTCATTAATTACATTTTTGTGTTTGACAATACCTTTGGTCATGTGCCTACGTACCAACATATGAATGAGGGATCAAAACCTCGTAGTTCGTGCTAGAAATTTCAAAATGAGTGTGTGTGTTTTAACAAAATTTAAGTTTGAAAGGGACAGAGGCCTAAAAATGGTTTGAATGAGTTATTTCTTTTTGGTTTTTTTTGAAAGATTAAGTCAAGTATGGTTAGATTTATTTACAAGTTTGATTTAAGAAAGTAAGTTTGAAAATGCAATGGCATAAGGCCAAAGTTTCTATCTTTTTTTTCTGCAAAAAAATGGTCAAAGTTTAGAACAAAAGTGGTTCACACAAAGAAGGTTTTGAAAATGGAGGGATAGATTTTGAAATTAAAGAAATGGTGAGAAGATGAAGAAACTACCCTATGCATAAGAATTTAAAAGTTTAAAGTTGAAAAGATCTGACCAAATGGGAGCAATCCAATAGACAAGTATGTCAATAGAAACCTAGAATTCCCTTGGACTTTTTGGAATCAAGCAACACACAAATGCACAATTATATCAATGTTGAAGATAAAGGCATCAAATAAAGATGGCCTCATCAAAGCTTATCCACTTCATGATCTTCTTCAAAATAGTCTAAGTAGTAGATGAATTCCATAAGTCACAGATTCAACATAACAGCTTAAGAATGATCAATTTTGCAGATGAAACTAGAGAGATCTTCAAAGATGTATCAGATGAATTCAAATCGCAAGTTCTTGGTTCTTCAAAATATTGACATTGACCAATTGGGCAAGATCAAACCAATTGTTGCCTAAACTCTAAGTCCAATTGGGCAAGATCAAACCAACAGTCCACTCAAAAAGTCTTTTAAGTTTTTTGTTATTATTATGTACATTAATGGCCAAAGACCAAATAAGCAAACAAAGAATACATAAAACAAAATAATATCACACCAAATGGTCCAAGTGGACAAAGTGAAAATTACATTAACATAAATAATTAGAATGATATGTATAATGACAAATGATAATAGAATACTAAAAATAAATTGCATTAAAAGTAAAAGCTTGAAAGTAAAAGTTAATAGTTAGTAAGTTAGTAGTTAGTTTTGTTTTCCTTTTTGATTTCAAGAAATTCTTTGGAGAACACTCAACCCACTTGCCACAAACATGGATCCTTGAACCAAAACATCTTACAAAGGAAGGAAAGAAGGCCAAGTTTCCACACAATACCATGGAAGAGGGGAGACTTACAATCTCACTAACTAGAATGCTTATGCCTTTTGTGTCACAAATTTAGTGTTATGTTAAGCAATCGTAATTGGACTTATGTAGAAGTCACAACTATTTGAGGCCGGGCAATTAACTTTTGGTGTTAATGCATGTTGAAGACGTAGTATTAAGAACTATGCTCATTAAAAATACCACACACAAAAACTATGCAAAAAGCGGGGCCTAATCTCATCCATACTCATGTTAATCTTTCAATCAATTAGCATTAGGACTTTGAGATTTCATTGGCCAAATGGAATTGAATGGATGAAGAAGGGGAATTAGATGAAGAGGGAAAGGGATGAATGAGATCACAAATTGGTCAAAGGAGGACTTTTACCAAATTAATATTATTCATTCATTTTGGGAGATGGAATGTACATTCCAACAATCCCCTAAATCCAATAATATTAACTTGACAAAGTCAAATCAACCTTGACCAAGGCCCAACAACAAATAAGAAACTCAATTAAGTCAATACAAATGGTCAACACAATTCAAATGGCATTTATTCAATTAAAAATAGTAAAATAATGCATTAAATTCAAATATGTTTTGTCCAAATCCTAAAATATCATCAAAACACCAAATAAATGGCCATGAGATTTATCATGGGTCAAACAAGGTCAAAGGACCTTGGAGAAAAAATTTCATAATTTTTGGACACTTAAAAATATTTTTAAACAATTAAAAATAAATGAAAAATCAATTAATTCATGAAAAATATTAATAATGATCCAAAAAATAATTTTAATTCAAAATATGAAAGATAAAAATATTTGAACTTTTTTGGTGAAAGTCCCATATTTTTTGGACCAATATTGAATTTATTATGACTTATTGAAGAAAATGGAATTAAAATGAAATTCAGAAAATTCAAAAATACGTGGACCATCAGATCTCCCTCATTAATTGAGGTGGTAGATCTGATGATCAAAACACGCGTTCCATGTGTTTCCTAGTCAACAACGTTGTAACATGAGTAATCACAATGTACGGCTAAGATTAAAACGTGGAACCATCACCAAAATTCAAAACAGGGACATGATTTTAAAGAGAAAACATCACTGAGCACGAATATCACCTCCAATTCATCCAATTCCAACTATATTGAGAGATATGTGGAATTGAAAAATGAGGTTCATGATCTGAGTTGCTTCGATTTGGCCTCAAAGCAACTCAATCTTCTTGCCTACATTGGTATGACTTCAGACAACTCAAGAATCAGTGGAATTGAGCCAGAATCAAGGAGAATCGAAGAGTTTAAAATTTCTGCAAATTACCTTCAATGGAGGTCTGAGCTTGCTAGATCTTGATCTGAATCTTGCTTAGCTTCACTTCAATTGCTTGTAGAAGAGGAATGGAAAGGCTTAGAAGCAATGGATTCCTGAAGAATTGAATTCCAAAATAGGGGAGATTCAAGCTCAAATTCAAATGAATTTATCAGGGTTATCCTCTTAGTGTGAAGGGTTTTCAATGGAGATTCAAAGCTGGCGCAATGTGTGTGTCAATTCTAGGCATAAGGGCCTCAATTTATAGGGAAATCAAATGATATTTGCACAGTCTTTCTACTTTCCAAATTTGGTAAAATGATGATGCCATGCTGCATGGGCCCACATAGGGCCATGGAATGATGGTTTGAAAGTCCAAATGAATGACCAAATTCTTTGAAGATGGATTGGATTGCAAGGTACATGTGCATTGTCACTTGAAGATTGATCCATGCGAAATGATATTAGCCTGTTTAAGCCATGCACAGCCTATGCATTTCTCATCCAAAATGCATGAGTTTGAGCTCGTTGAAAAGGTTAGATCAAGAGGAACAAATTTGATGTTGAACACGTTTTCATTTGGAACTTGGAACTTGGAGATATTTGAGGTGGAAGTTTGGAAAAATTTGACATATCAAATATTTTCTAAGTGTCAAGCCATATATCTCAATATTCCACCTTGCTTAACTTTTTATGGGAGCTTCAAATGGGAAAAGTGTCTTCATCAAAGTTTTAGATCTCTCAAAGAAATTCAAAATGGTCACAAATTTCATGTCATTTGGATTTTAAATGATAGAGTTATGCATTTTGGAAGTTTGGAAAAATCACTTGATCAATGGTATAGGTCAAAAGTGACCTATAATGTAGCCTCATATCACATGTTCAAAGATGTTGAATTAGCTCCCACTACAAACATCAAAGTTGAAGTATACACATTGAGTTTGATTGTTCAACTTGGAAATCGTTTATCTCATAAAAATTGAGAAAGTTATGGCCTTGGGAACTTGACTTTCAAATTAGGGTTTAGACAAAATGACCTATAATGTTTCAACATAGAAAATTATTTTCCAAACAAAACTAGCTCTAGGTCTACATATGAACGTTATTTATAATGTCATTTAGAGTAAGTTTGGTCTTGGAATCATTTTCATATGTTGAAAATTGTAGGAGATAAGGTCTAGGGAGACCCAGTTTTGATAAGATGAATTCATATGGCCAACCACCATCAACCAACTTGCTAACCTCCAATTCTATTGACTTTATTAGCTCATGGTAGATCATATATGCACAATATGATGAAATTTTAAGTGTCCATTGATAAATTTGATCAATTGGTGAGATAGCTTGTTGGAGAAGTTACTCAAGATACCCAGTCAAACTAGGGTTTCCAAGGCAAATCACCCTCAAAATCTTGAAGCAAACTTGAGCAATATAACATATAGAAATCATTGAGACTCATATATGATGTTCATAACCATTCTTGTATCAATTCTTGGTTGTTCTCTTTGTTCATGAGGGTCTAAAACCTTAGATGTGATCAATGAATGAATGAGATCATGCCCTACCTATAAAAGAATTAGATAGATACAAAGATATATTTTTGGTATTTTGGTTAGTAAAATGATAATATACAAGTATGATATAATCACAAAGTGTTTGGTGATCTCTCACAAAAGAAACCCAATGAAAGAGGGGTAAGGAGGATGCCAAGATATGATCCCAATGCTTATGGTTATGATGGAATTGCATGACAGATCTTAGGGTCAAAATTGAGGTTTTACAGATGCCCATATTTAAGGACATTCTAACTGAGGAGGTGAAGGTTAAAATCTTCACGTCGACTCAGTAGAATAGGCTTAAATAACAACATATAGAAACAAATTTTGGTCCCTAAGAGACCTCATGATGCATATGATATGAATGCAAAAGCAAATGCTCTGTGGGAAAATATTGCCACAAAGGAAAAGAAATCAGAGAGACCGAAAGTCCATAAAAGTAAAATGCATTCCACAAGGAAAACTCACTAGGGAGACAGAGACTCTGGGGGATAAAAGAGGGTTATGCGTAGGCCAGGCTATGACTTAAAACTAATAGGGACTTGAGGGATTCCATAAAATGGAAAGACTCAGCCAGGGAAAAACAACATCTGCGGGGGATACGAATAAGTCAGGATAAAACTGAAGTACTCGAGTCGTGCAGGGACAAGCGATTTAATTAAGGAAATACACACTCAACTCAACTAGGGAGAAAATAAAATTTCAACACAGGAGGAGCAGAAATCTATTATCTACTACCTGTTACTGGGTAAGAAGATAATAAAGATCTGATGGAGAGAACATCCGTCATCTATTAAGATGAACATATCAAGGATGACTCGCCGGGAACCACCAGGAGGAAGCATTCATTACCGGTTATTGGGTAAGACTAACCTTGTTGGGGAAACTGCAGAAAAGAGTAGGATTTACAACTACAAGTTACACACTCAGGGAAGGGCGCCTGACCAGAGAAGAAGGCTCTTCTGCCAAACGTTATGGGGCGTTTGCTAAGAATAAAGATGGAGAGGCACATGCTGTGTCCTCCCATATCAAACAAAGAAGACCCTCTATGAAGAGGAAGACTGTGCGCCCCGCCAGTAACCAGCACCAGGTGGCTCATATAGCACCTACTTTCAGAGAAAACTAACATTATCAGCATCAGAACCAGCAACAACAACATCCACAGTATCAGCAACAACAACATCGCCCTCAACAGCAGGCCTACCAGCCTCGAAACAACAATCAAACTAGCACTAGCTATGATAGGAAGAGGGTCACTTTTGATCCTATTCCAATGACTTATGCAGAGCTATATCCTTCACTGATTGAAAGGAAGCTGATTACTCCACGTGACCCACCTGCTATACCGACCAACCCTCAGTGGTGGTATAAGCCCGAGCTTCACTGTGTTTATCATTCTGGTGCTCCTAGACATGATGTGGAGAATTGTTACCCTCTCGAGACCAAGGTTCAAGACCTTGTTAGAAGCGGTATCTTGTTTTTCAAGGACGTAGGTCCTAATGTGAAGAAGAACCCATTGCCCGAGCATGGGAAATCTGTTGTTAATATGGTTCAGGGTTGCCCTGGCAAGTACAAGGTCAGATATGTCAGCCATATCAGACAATCATTGGTCGAGATGCACAAACTATTATGTGGATATAGTCAGTATGAGCATGACCATGACAGCTGCCGTGTATGCACTGTCAATGAGAGAGGATGTCATCAAGTCAGGAAAGACATCCACGAAATGCTGGATCAGGGTGTGATCGAGATACTTCAGAATCGTGATGAGGACGAAGTTAATGTTATATCGCTTGTATTCAGATTACCTGATCCTGTTGTCGTCAGATACGATGGCAACAAGCAGAAGGCCTCTCCTACTCTCATTATCAAGCCAGCTGGCCCTGTTCCTTATTCTTCTGACAAAGCTATTCCCTATCGATATAATACGGTTGCATTAGAAGATGGGAAGGAGGTGCCTCTACCCTCCACATCTGTTACACATATTTCTGATGTCAGTAGATTGACCCGCAGTGGTCGTGTTTTCCGGCGCCGCCGAAACCCCAGGTTGACACCAGAAGAGTTGATGCTACTGATAGTGCTGCCCGTCCTGTGGGGAATTCTTCTTCTTCGCCAAATCTGAAACTTGCTGTTGATAGACCTGCCGTGACTGCTAGAGCTCTTGCCCTTGCTGGCCAGAAGGGCATGTTGAGAGAGGATTATGATGAGATGCTAAGGCTCATCAAGAGGAGCGAGTATAATATTGTAAATCAGCTGCTACAAACGCCTTCAAAGATATAAGTGTTGTCTTTGTTGATGAACTCCGAGCCACACCGTGAAGCTTTGCAGAAGGTGTTGGACGTGGCGTACGTGGATCACGATGTCACCATAGAACAGTTTAATAGCATTGTTGCAAACGTTACTGCTTGTAACAACTTGAGCTTTTGCGATGCTGATCATCCTGAGGAGGGAAAAGACCATAATTTGGCACTACACATCTCTATGAACTGCAAGGATGATGCCCTGTCTAATGTACTGGTAGACACAGGGTCATCGCTGAATGTGTTGCAAAAATCCACTTTGGCCAAACTTTCATATCAGGGGCCTCCCATGAGGCAGAGTGGAGTGGTCGTCAAAGCTTTTGATGGATCCAGAAAGTCTGTGATTGGCGAGGTTGAGCTCCCAATCAAGATAGGACCTAGTGATTTCCAAATCTCTTTCCAGGTCATGGATATCGACCCATCATATAGTTATTTGTTAGGCATACCATGGAATCACGAGGAAGGCGCCGTGACATCCACCCTACACCAAAAGTTAAAGTTCGTGAAGAACAAGAAGTTGGTGGTGGTAGGGGGAGAGAAGGATCTCTTGGTAAGCCATCTATCTTCCTTTTCTTACATTGATGTTGAGGATGAGGTTGGGACGCCGTTCCAAGCCTTATATAATGCTGAGCCTTCTAAGAAAGGAACTTCTTCATTTGCGTCCTACAATGATGCGAAGTTAGCCATTGAGCATGGCGCGACTACTGGTTTAGGACAAATGATTAAGCTGGAAGACAATAAGTCCCGAGCTGGCAGAAGATACTCTTCAGGAACTTTCAACAAGCACGGTCTGTTTCAGAGTAGTGGTTTCATCCACACGGTCGAAGACCAAGAGGCTGCTGCTATTGTGGAAGATGATGCAGAGGAAGATTCTGGCAACTTTGTCATCCCTGGAGGAGTCTGCAATAATTGGGTCACTGTTGATGTTCCAAGAGTTGCCCATAAGTCCACGTAATGTTCATTTTTGTTTAAAAACCCTTCTCTCATGCCAAAAGGAGAAGTGATGACATTGTTGGCCCATAAATACAATGATATTCATTCAATAAATTCATGTTAAATGTTTGTTTTTCCAAATTATTTTCACTTTTTGCTTTTTGCATGAAATTGGTGATCACAAAAAACCCCCTAAAAAAGAGAATAAAATCAATCTTTTCATCTGCATAATGATTTGCTTTGCTTGAATTCTAAAATCTCTTTTATATCTAAAATCATTATGCAGGTTGATCAAACCCATTGAACATAATGATCCAACACCATCTCCCAACTTTGAGTTCCCTGTATTTGAGGCCGAAGAAGATGATGTTGAAGAGATTCCTGACGAGATTACCCGTCTGCTTGAGCACGAAGAGAAGATCATTCAGCCACATCTTGAGAATTTGGAAACAATCAACTTGGGGTATGAGGATTGTGTTCGAGAGGTGAAGATTGGGGCACTCCTGGAAGAGTCTGTAAAGAAGGGGTTGATTGAATTGCTACGAGAATATGTCGACGTCTTTGCCTGGTCATATGAAGACATGCCTGGTCTGGATAGTGATATTGTGCAACATTTCCTGCCTTTGAAGCCTGAGTGTGTGCCTGTGAAGCAGAAGCTCAGAAGAACTCATCCTGACATGGCAGTGAAGATTAAAGAAGAAGTTCAGAAGCAAATTGATTTGGGGTTTCTGGTGACTTCTACATATCCGCAATGGGTGGCCAATATTGTGCTCGTGCCTAAGAAAGATGGAAAAGTCCGAATGTGTGTGAACTATAGAGACTTGAATAAAGCTAGTCCGAAAGATGATTTTCCTCTACCGCATATTGATATGTTGGTAGATAATACAGCTAAATTCAATGTCTTCTCATTTATGGACGGATTTTCCGGTTATAATCAGATCAAGATTGCACCCGAGGATATGGAGAGACAACATTCATCATGCCTTAGGGAACATTTTGTTATCGAGTGATGCCATTCGGTTTGAAGAACGTCGGAGCCACGTATCAACGAGTTATGACCACCTTGTTTCACGATATGATGCACAAGGAGATCGAGGTGTATGTTGATGATATGATTGCAAAGTCGAGAACGGAAGTTGAACATGTAGAGCACTTGTTGAAGCTTTTTTAGCGTTTGAGGAAGTACAAACTCCGCCTGAATCCGAACAAGTATACATTTGGAGTCAGTTCCGGCAAGTTATTGGGCTTTATTATCAGTGAAAGAGGTATTGAGGTTGATCCTGCCAAGGTCAAAGCAATACAAGAGATGCCTGCGCCCAAAATTGAGAAGCAAGTCCGAGGTTTTCTTGGCTACTTGAATTATATTTCCAGATTTATATCCGACATGACTGCCACATGTGCGCCTATATTCAAGCTCCTCCAGAAAGATCAACGTCATGATTGGACCGAGGATTTCTAGAAGGCCTTTGATAGTATTAAAGAGTATCTATTCGAGTCTCCGATTCTGTCTCCGCCTGTGGAAGAGAGACCCTTGATTATGTACTTAATTGTTCTTGAAGACTCTATGGGTTGTGTATTGGGTCAGCAAGATGAATCAGGGAAGAAAGAGTATGTCATCTACTATATGAGTAAGAATTTCACTAATTGTGAGGCTCGATACTAAATACTTGAGAAGACATGATGTGCTTTGGCTTGGGCTGCTAAGCGCTTACGCCAGAATATGTTGAATTATACGACTTGGTTGATATCCAAAATGGATCCAATCAAGTATATCTTTGAGAAGCCTGCTTTAACTGGGAGGATTTCCCGTTGGCAGATGTTGTTGTCTGAGTATGATATTGAGTATCGAGCTCAGAAAGCTATTAAAGGTAGTATCTTGGCTGACCACTTGGCACATCAACCAATTGAGGATTATCAGTCTGTTCAGTACGACTTCCCTGATGAGGAGATTCTGTATTTGAAGATGAAAGATTGCGATGAGCCTATGCTCGATGAAGGGCCAGAGCCTGGATCCCGATGGAGCATGGTTATTGATGGCGCTGTAAATCAATATGGAAACGGTATTGGGGCAGTGATTATTACTCCTCAGGGCACACATTTTCCTTTTACAGCAAGGCTAACTTTCAAATGCATGAATAATATGGCGGAATACGAGGCCTGTATTATGAGTTTGGAAGAGTGTATTAATCTTAGGATCAAGCATCTTGATGTTTATGGTGATTCGACCCTTGTTGTTAATCAGATTAAGGGTGAATGGGAGACGAATCAGCCTGGCCTCATCCCATATAGAGATTATGCGAGGAGGATTTCAACTTTATTTACTAAGGTTGACTTCCATCATATTCCTCGAGCTGAGAATTGGATGGCAGATGCTCTTGCTACGCTTGCTTCGATGATTGTGGTGAAATTCTGGAATGAAGTCCCCAATATTACTGTGATGCGCTTGGATAGACCAACTCATGTGTTTGTAGTGGAAGAAGTGAAAGATGATAAGCCATGGTATTATGACATAAAATGTTTTCTTCAGAGTCAGATCTACCCGCCTAGGGCATCTGTTAAAGATGAGAAGACTTTGAGGAGATTATCTGGAAGTTTCTACCTCAATGGTGATGTGCTTTGTAAGAGGAATTTTGACATGGTTCTTCTCAGATGCGTGGATAGACAAGAAGCAAACTTGTTGATGACTGAAGTCCATGAAGGTTCATTTGGTACTCATTCCAATGGACATGCCATGGCAAAGAAGATGTTGAGAGCAGGCTACTATTGGCTGACAATGGAGTCTGACTGCTACAAATATGTGAAGAAATTCCATAAGTGTCAGATTTATGCAGATAAGATCCATATTCCCCCTGATGTAATTTCATCACCATGGCCTTTCTCTATGTGGGGAATTGACACGATTGATATGATAGAGCCAAAAGCGTCGAACGGTCACAGGTTTATTCTCGTAGCAATCGATTACTTCACCAAGTGGGTTGAAGCGGCATCATATGCGAACGTGACCAGGCAGGTGGTTGTGAAGTTTATCAAGAATCAACTCATATGTCGTTATGGTGTGCCAGACAAGATCATTACTGATATTGGATCTAACTTGAATAACAAGATGATGAAAGAGCTGTGCAGCGAGTTCAAGATTGCACATCATAATTCTTCTCCTTACAGACCCAAGATGAATGGGGTTGTTGAAGCTGCTAATAAGAACATCAACAAGATTACCCAAAAGATGGTGGTTACATATAAAGATTGGCGTGAGATACTTCCATTTGCTTTGCATGGTTATCGTACATCTATCCGCACTTCAACAGGGGCAACTGCTTTCTCCCTTGTATATGGCATGGAGGTTGTGCTCCTCGTGGAGGTTGAGATCCCATCAATGAGAGTCTTGATAGAAGCCAAGTTGATTGAGGCTGAATGGGTTCAGAGTCATTATAACCAACTGAATTTGATTGAAGAGAAGAGTTTGACTGCCATGTGTCATGGTCAGTTATATCAATAAAGGATGAAGAAGGCCTTTGATAAGAAAGTCAAGCCTCGTGTGTTCCAAGAAGGTGACCTTGTGCTCAAGAAAGTCTTGTCTTTCGCGCCCGATTCCAAGGGCAAATGGACTCCAAATTATGAAGGTCCATATGTTGTTAAGAGAGCCTTTTCAGGCGGTGCTTTGATACTTACAACTATGGATGGGGAGGATTTCACTCGTCCTATGAATTCAGATGCAGTCAAGAAATACTTTGCCTAAAATAAAAACAGAATACCTCGCTAGGTTGAAAATCCGAAAGGGCGACTTAGGCAAAAATGAGCGTCTCGGTGGATTAAAAACCCGAAAGGACGGTCCAGGCAAAAGTTAGAAACATAAAAAATGAATATATATCCCGCTAGATTGAGTACCTCACTATGGGGCAATCTAGGCAAAAATTAGGGATTTGGCAAGTAACTGCATCCTGACAAGACTTTGTTCTACAACTGTCATCTGTAAGAGAATTTCGCTCAGTCATCGTCAAATGAAGCTTCAAATACATTGGATTCAGAGTTCGTGGAGAAATGGTCATTATGTTCAATGTATCCTTTTTCCAATATATATATCACCAATTTCAAATTTGTAAATATCCATGGAGTCTTGCCATTTACAGACTACCATTCCATCAAATGAATTTGAGCCTTTATCCAATTCTTTTCACTCTTATTTGTTTCTGTTTAACAAATATTTGCATGTTTTAATTGATAAATATCATTGTCTTAAATAATTTTTTTATATAAATTGTTTAAAACAAAATGAACATTCACAATGACTGAAAGAATAAATGGAATGTCTTCAGTGCTCTCCCAAGGATGGTATGGTCTCCAAAAGGGTAAGGCATTTGTTCATATTCCTAGCATATCTGTTATCCTCTTCATCATCTTTCAGGTTTGTCTCCTCAGTGAGCGCAGAGAGGGATGATACACCACCAAAATCCCCAGAGAGTCTGGAGTTTGGTCTCGGTCTTCTAGCTCCCCAGTGAGTCTGGATCTAGCATCTGTGTTTTATCAATTACATGGTTGTCATCCCTTGTGTTGATTGACCTAAAATACCTTATAGATTGATAAATTGACATGCTATCTTCTTTCGAGGAAGTTGATATTCCCTCATTCATATTGGAAATCTTCTACGGAGTGAGCAGAAAATCCCAGCATGAGTGGAATTTTCAACAAGTGGGTTTGTAGCTTATCCCCAGTGGATTCGCCCACATTGATATCCAGCAGGTTTGCCTATCGTTCATCCCCAGCAGGGTTGCTCGCCTTAGATTTCCCCAGTTCGGTCACCAGCAGGTTATCTCCAGCTGAGCTCCTACAGGTTATTCCCGGTTCAGTCATTAACAATTGTTTCCCTAGTGGAGTTGCCTGATCGGAGCCTGATTGTTGTTACTTCCACCTTCAAGGACAGTTTTCCTCCTTGCAGAGCGGGTGATGAAAATGTTTATTTTTTATCCCAGCGGAGTGGTGTTTCTCTTCTCTTCGGCAGAGATTGTTTCTCCAGCAGTATGATGAATTGTGATGGTTATTGAAACTTTTGTTTGGTGGTTATTCCCCACAGAGTTTCATATCTTTCCTTGGTCTTTCCCCAGTGGATTTACTTTTACGGTGGACCTTATCCGTGTTTAGCTTCCCCAGCTACTCCTTTACCAGATTTTAGTCTGGCGTTGGAACTTCTAAGGAGGGCATGTTATCTTCTTCCCCATCGGAGTGACTGGTTCTCCTTCTCCGCAGCAGAGATATTTCCTTCCGTGGTTAGAAGTGAATGTTGTTTGATGTGCTTCTGTTTGGTGGTTGTTCCCCACAGAATTTCACATCACCCCCTGATAAGATTCCCAGTAGAGTTTTTCTCTGACTGATCTTATCCTTGTCTCTATGTACTGTTGGAAGATCCCCAACCTTGGTGGTTGTGATCTTTTGCTGATCCCCAACAGTAGACTCTGCTTGTTCCCCTAGCAGTGGTCTTTGTCTCCAGCATTAACTTTGTTTGATCCTCAGAGGTAATTTGGTTTCCTGGTATTTGTTGCCCCCACCAGATTGGATGTTCCCCCTGTGGGTTTGGCTTTCTCTTTTGAGATATTGTACTGGATGTCTGTCCATTGATCCTTGGACCTGTTTGTGTTTGATATGTCTGTTTGTCAACATTAATCATACATAAACCACGCATATACATGCATAATTACAACATTCAGATATTCATGTTGCATTCTTTGCCATATATCTTTGTTTGTTATCTCCTGCTATTTGGTGATATATATTTCCCCAAGAAGATGATTGTGTCTGATCTCTCCATATAGAGTCAGCCCCGTAGGCAGAAAGTGTCTATTCTTTCTTCCAATATTCCCCACTAAGATATGTCCTCGTGGATGATTATTGTTTCAGTTTCCTCCCAAAATATGTATTGGGATGGAATTTCTCCCCTGAGTTATATCCTCATTGGGTTAAGTCTTGTTTCACGGTGTCTTTCTAGTTTGTTCCTAGATTGATTACTCTTGTTATTTCCCCTGCTTCCCTGTGGTTCAGATGATCAATTGCTCAGTAAACAGTAATTGTTCATTCTCTCCCCAGCGGATGTTGTGGCCTTCTACCCAGTAACCGGTAGTTATAAGTCCTATTTCTGTGGTTTACTACCCAGTAGCCGGTAGTTGTAAACCCCATTTTTGTCCCCTTGCAGAGTTAACCCTTGATTGTTGTTTGTCCTAACCGATGACGGTTACTCTCTTCTGTGGTTTTCTACCGAGTGTCCGGTAGATGTAATCCCCTCCCTTGTTGTTTATCTTTATCCAATATTCGGTATTGATCTTCCATCACCTTTTGAGTGTACCACCCAGTAACTGGTGATATATCTCTTGGATAGTTACTCTAATCAAGCAATTTATCCCCAGTGAGTCATCTTTTGTTTACCCTTGTTTGGTAATGATCGTTTCTCCTTTTGATTGGTCATCATTTTATACCCAGTAGCCGGTATCCCGATGTCCTTTCTTTTCGGTTGATTTATCCTTTATTAACCCAGTAATTGGTTGTGGATAATCTTCCATGCAAGTATGTTATATACGTTCTGACGGTAATAGATAATATATCTCATGCGCTCTTCAGTCGAAGTCTATTTCTTCCCCAGTCGAGTAAGATTCGTATTTCCTTATGGAATCGAATGACCATCTTGTAATCGAGTTTGCTTTTTCATCCCTCCTTTCGGATGATGAGTGTCTTGGAAATATTCCCCAATTCACGCCTGGTTGGTCACCTATTATATGCCCAGTAACTAGTATCCCTGGTGTTCCTTCCTTTCTGCTCCCTATTATGACTTTTTGTCCCCTGTGGAGTCACATTTTCTTGAGTTGAAATATACCTTCTAGGTCTTCCTCAGATGTTTTGGATGATTGATATCTCTCACCCTTATACCGGTCTTAGATATTCTTTCTCCCTAAGCGTGTCATTCTCTCACCCTTATACCGGTGATTTGGTCACATGTCTCTTTGAGCTTATTACCCAGTAACCGGTAATACCTCATTTGCCTCTTCCTCAGCTAAGTCCTTTGTGGATGTTCCCAGCCTGAAGTCCCTTAACAGATTTTCCCCATCCTGAGTCCGGATTTGTATCCGAAGTATCCTTTGTGGATAGTTTTGCTGTATTGGCATATTCCCCCAATACGTACATCTTTGGGTCATCTCGAGTCTTTCCATTGATTTATTTCCATGGAATCCCTTCGTGTCTCTCAGCAAGTTTCAAGTCGTGACCTGCTCACACATTTTATCCCCTTTATTCTCCAGTAAAGTCCCCAGAGTATCTGTCCCATTTATGAGTGTATTACTCATATGGATTTTCAATTTCTCCTGATTTCTCTTTCTTTGTGGACATATATCCCCACAGAGGATTAACTTTTCAATACATACATTTGCATCATGAGATCTCTTAGGGACCAAAATTCGTCTCTTTGTTATTATTTAAGCCCATTCTACCTCGTCGAGACGAAGATTTTAACATTCATATCTCCGTCTAGAATGACCTTAAATAGGGGCATCTGTAAGACCCTTAATTTTGACCCTAATATCCCTCATGGCATCATATCATTGCTCATTGCATTTGCCTCAAGGATCGGAGCATCTTGGCTCCCTACCCTTGGGTTGGGACTTGTGCGAGTGGTTTGAGACCAGCAAGCATGCTTGAATTATATATTATTTCTTTTCTTATTTTGTTTACTAACCAAAAGCACAAAAATATGTCACTAACTTTGTTTGTTTTGAAGCTTGAGCAGTCATGTGATCCAAGGCTCCTAAGAGACCCCTATACTCAAAGAAATGGATAGATGAAGTTGAAAGCAAGCCTGACAATGGTTCACGAATCTCTGAATTATCATATATTCCTCCCAAGTGTCTCAATTTTTCAATTTGATCAAAATAAACCAAAGAGCTTGAGGATTGTTTCCCAAGGAAACCCTAATTCAACTGTGCATTGACTGTGCCTTGCTCATGAAGCAACTTCAACCCATGATCAAATACAATCAAGGGAAGTTCCTTAATTCATAATTTCATGCATATATGATCTTATGTGAGTGTCCTCAATCATCAATTCATTAAAATTTGAAGTTTGGACTTGAGAAGTTGATTAGTCAATTCATCTGACTATTTTGAAATCCATTGAGACCTAACTTTTGATGTGTTTGTCAAATGAAGATGAACCCAAGAGAAACAATGTTCTTAAGAACCATATGAACTAGTTTCATGTTCATAAAAAAATCATTTGAAACTTGGAAGGTCATCATTAATTTCAAAACATTATAGGTCATTTTGATTGAAACCCTAATTTTGGGTCAACTTCCTAAGGACCTAACTTCTTCATTTTTTATGATTTTTAGGTGGGACCAAATGAATTGGAAATTTTAAGATGTCTTCTTCAATTGTTATGTTCGACAAGATGTCATAATCCTAAAAGAAACACATGTGATAATACAAAACAGTATAGGTCAATTTGGACCAAACTCATTGAAATGTGAAAAAGTCCAACTTCAAGTGCCCATAACTTTCTCATCAAAAATCTAAATGATGCAAACTTTTAGTCCAAATTTATTTTCCTGAAAAGATCTACAACTTTTATGTTTATGGTTTTGTCATTTGAGTCTTGCATCATTGAAACAGAAGGGCTTGAAGTTGGTCCATTTTGGCAAAGTTTCCATATACATGTTTCGCACTTTGAACTTCATTGCCTGTTTTCAATAATTTCCCAACACAAAATAGATTTTTGTTCAACATGACATTTGTTCCTCATGTCAAGAACTTTCCAACCATTACCCACATGCCTATGTTTCATTTTTGCAAATGGCATTTTCGAAGAGGTGAAGTTTTTGTGATCATTTATGGAAACCATGTTGAATCTTTATGCACAAGCTAATACAATGAAATCTGCACGTCCAAACCATTTCACATTCATCTCAGTTTTCATTTGCAATTGCTTTTGGGCCTCCCATGCGCCTGTACACGCCCATGCATGGAGGATCCAACTTCACATGCACACGAGTATTTCCTTGCTTGCATCAGCCTTGCCTATAAATAGAAGGCTCCATTCACTTCAAACTTCAACCTAAAGGCGCCTGAAGTTCTGCACAATTGAATCCTTAACCTTCACTCAAAGGAATTTTGATTTCTCTCTCAATTTTTCAAGTTCAATTTTCCACTTCATTGGTTGATCTTTGAACTTCAATTCCTTAGCCTAGCTTCTTTGTTACCTCAAGAGCAAGCTGCATCAAAGAATTGGAGTAGATCAAGCATTAAAAAGCTGCTCTTCAAAGGTTGTTATTCAAACTGTTTTGATTCAAAACTCCTTGGATATTGATCATTTTTTGTGTTGGTTGGTACCTCTGAAGTCCTCATGTGAGAGGCAATTGATCTGTGCTTTTAATTTTGTGAATTGAGTAAACTCAGATTGAACACCTCATTTTTCTATCTCAGATTTCTCCCTCTATGAGAGTCTAGAGTAGAAACTAAGGTTACAGGGGTGATGTACATCACCCCAACTTTCCAATGATGTATGGATCGTGTATTTTGGTGTAGGTTTTGAAACCTGCAACTCTGGCCGGATCAGTGAGTCTCACCGGAGAAGTCGGTGGTTTCCACCACCGTCCCCACGTGGATGAGTTCCTGGCCCTTGGATCTGGCCCCTAGGATCTAATCTTATTCGTGCTTTGCTTTGACTTATTTTAATGCAGCGTGTTTCTTCATTGACCAAGGTCTACCATGCGCGCGCATCTCTCAGCCTTGTGATCAGCCACGTCAATTAATGAGTGTTGATCCAAGCGCTGTGGATTTTTCTGATTTTTAATTTCTGTTTTAATTTTCTTTTATTTCATTTTATTTTAAAAATTCATAACTTCTTTATTTGGAATCACAAAAATATGGGACCAATTGCAAAATTTTCTCTTAGACTCTAGCTTCTAAAAATGGTTATTAATTATTTTTGTGATTCCATTTAATATTTTTTGTGAATTATTTCTTTTCTGGTTATTTTTAATTCATTAAAAATACTTTTCAATATTAAAAAATGACAAAAATATTTTCTTAACATCTTTGAATGATGATGAATCTATGAAAAATATTCTCATCAATTTCTTAATTGATTTGAGATTTATTTAAAATTTTAGTTCAATTATGTTATTTTTTCTTCATTTTTAATTGTTTAAAATTAGTTTCTGTTTTCAAAAAATGATGAAATTTTTTGTCAAACCTTGTTTGACTAAACTTGTGATGATCCAATTGGACTTTGCCAAGTTGATTTGAATTGGATTTGAAGTTTGACCTTGATTTGTTTATTTTAATTCCAAAAATTACCAAAAATATTTTTATTGTTTCTTGACTTCTAAGCTTCATCTCACTTCTGTTTACCATTGATTGATGTTGATTCCATTCATATTTGGTCAACGTGTTTTGGTTATGTTATTTGAATTTCAATTATGTACATTCCATTTCTTCTTCTTCTTCTTCTTCTTTTTCTTTTTTTGACCAATGAGTTAATGATTGGTGGTTGGCCTTGACATATGAGGGGCTTAACCTTCTTTGATCCAAATCAAATTCATCTTGATCAAAGATCAAGTGAATTGCTTTACATTAGAGATAGCTTGATTCTTGGTCAAGCAAAAAACCTAAATCCATACAAGGTCATTCTTCTTTTCTTTTGGCATGGCAAGTTGTAGGAGCTTGTCTTACTAGTCATGGTCTCTAACTTGTGTTTGTTGCCTATAGTTTTATTGACCGGTCTCAGATAGGTGTGACTACTACATTAGTCCACTTACGATTGCTTAACATAGTGCTAAATTGCCTTATGGCACACTAACACTAACTACTAATTACTAACTTTTAATTCAAGCATTTAATTCTTGCTATTTACTTTAATGCAATATAATTTCTTGCTCATTAGTTCATTTGTCTATGCCCTTTTCTCACTTGGGCTCATTATTGTGTATATACTATTGCCTTGTGTTTGTTTTGTTTTTGTTTGTATGTGTTGGTGTAAGCCCTAGAGGCCAATACTTTAGGTACTTGTATCGAATTATTTATTAATAATAAAAGGGCATTTTCTTTATTATGGTTGATTAATAAAGTTCGTGGAATAGATAGTCCATTTAATGTATTAAGTGTGACTTAATCATGAGAACACATTAAACATAAGGACACTATTCTTAAAGTATCCGTAGTCGAGCTTTATTGTGAAATGGGATAACATTAAAGCATTAAGACTATTATGTTTGTAGACTGATGATCACATCTCATGGATCATGGATAAAGAGTTATCAAGTCTTAAACATAGGTATGAATATTAGGAGTAATATTTATACCGGATTGACCCGCTATGAGGAAACTATATAGAAAGTTATGCAAAGTGTCATAAGTTATTCTCATGGTGATAATAGTGCATACCACTCTTCGACCTGAAACCACTATGGATCCTAGATCTAGAGTCGAGTGCTTTATTGCTGATCCAATGTTGTCCGTAACTGGATAACCATAAAGACAGTTGATGGGTACTCCACAAAGCATGCTGAGGGACATGAGTGTCCTAGATGGAATTTGCCCATCCTGCGTAACAGGATAAATGTCTATGGGCCCAATATTGAATTGGACAAGGGTGACACGGTCTATACCTTGTGTTCAATATAGACATAAGGGCAAAGGGGTAATTATACACATAATTATTATCACAGGAGGTTTTGTCAGATCAGATGACATTTTCGTGACTTGGGTAGGAGTGATGTGTTGCTAGATATCGCTCACTATTTATTATGTTAAATGCGTGATTTAATATAATTGCCAACGTCACGAAAACCTACAGGGTCACACACAAAGGACGGATTGATGAGAAATAGAGTAACTAAGGAACACCGTAAGGTACGGTGCACTTAAGTGGGAGACGAAATATGGTAAGGT
Source organism: Lathyrus oleraceus (assembly GCF_024323335.1). Lineage (NCBI taxonomy): Eukaryota > Viridiplantae > Streptophyta > Magnoliopsida > Fabales > Fabaceae > Lathyrus > Lathyrus oleraceus. The sequence continues at coordinate 77,998,646 of NC_066582.1, read as the reverse complement.
ACCAAATACTTAAGTGATTTTGGCATATTATGAGATATGGACCAAAATACACTTAAGTGGGCTTTTTAGCTTGAAGCCCACACAAGTGGTTCTACAAATAGAACCCCTTGGGTAGAAGCATTGTCACTCCACTCAGACTGAAATTCAAGTAGAGACTTGGAATTTCGTTTCCCTCTCTCTCTCACTTAAAGCCTTCATTCATAACAGCTAGCACTGCGATTGAAGGAATCCGTTTGTGTGGACTGAGTAGAGACGTTGTCATCGTTCAACGTTCGTGATCGCCCCGTGGATCTGTATCCAAGGTTTTAATCGTTGCAAGAGATCTGCACCAAAGGTTTGAATCGTCACAAGAGGTAAAGATTCTATCACTGATCATGCCCATTCGTAAGGATCACTAAATGGAGAAATTTTTAAATTCCGCTGCGCCTTGGATGGCAATTCTCCCTCAGTGGTATCAGAGCCACTTACGAAACCATGAATCTGATAACTGTTTTTGTTCTGTATTAATATGATTAAAAATAGAATGAATCAAAGATTAAATTGAGCTCGATCAAGTTACATATATGTGATATATGTAATCCTGATGCAAAATACATTATATATGATATAGTGTTCTCGTTTCGTTCATTCAAACACTCAATGATTGTTTTCCTTTGAGCAATCAATGGTCATTTGCTTCTTGATCTGACATTAGTATGGTGAAGCAATGACGTGTTGATCAATCATACTGAATTAACAATCGAGATGTGTTTGACGGTCTGAAATTGGTGCATCAGGGTTAGTGACGACACAAGGGTTGTGTTGTCAGAGAGTTATGCGATTGGGGTTTGACTGCACAAGAGTTGTGCGTTCTAAACACTTTTTGGAACAGTGTTAACCGGTTAACGCATATGGTTAATCGGTTAACGCAATGCGAAATAAATTTTTTAAGGTTTTCAAGCAGTGTTAACCGGTTAACGCATTTGGTTAACCGGTTAACGCAAGGCGGAAAACAGTTTTCCAAGACATTTTCAAACAGTGTTAACCGGTTAACGCAAGGCAGAAAACAATTTTTTATTCAGATTTCAAATAGTGTTAACCGGTTAACGCAAGGAAATTTTCACCCGTTCGGCTAACTCAGTGCTTTAAAAGTATTAAGTGTTGATACGAAAAGCGACATCATTTTTAAATGAATTGTTCATTAAAATGTGGTGATCGGTCGTCGAGATTTAATTTGATTTTAATTAATTAAAGGAATTAATAATAATAATAAAGTGTTTATTATTGTCTTGTGGTGATCGGTTATGGCCTTAGTTTTCCTTTATTCTGCTTTGGGTTTTAAAATACGACCTGCGTGTCGTGCCTCTCTCTTAATCTCCCAAATGTAACTTCTTTTCTCATCTCACTCCCTCGTATGTAAAACGAGTTTCTTTATGTAATGTAATGATATAAAGAAAGCAAAGAAGTCAGTGCTAAAGGAGGACAACCTTGGAGATCTTGCTTGGAGAAGCTTAGATCGTTGTTGGTTAGCTTAAGTTCTCTCATTGGCTTGGGAGAACAATTGCGCTAGGGGCCATAACTGTTTCATTTTATTTATATGTATGTTGATGCATGTGAGAGATGGTTTATATGATAAACAAGTCGGTGAGATCAGAAAATTGCAATTCCCTCAAACTAAATATTAAGTTTATGCTTTCCAAGTTTTAACACTCATCAAGACTAGTAATGGATAATGTAGGTTTCGCCTACACGAGGTGCATGATCTATATATTAGTAAGGTGCGATGGGATAATTGTAATATCCAACTATTAAAACAACGGGTCAAACTTAACTAAAACAATTATAATAATATTATATGTTTTTGCTTTCCAAGTTTTAGCACTCATCATGATTGGTATAGGATATGTAGATTTCTCCTACGCGAGGTGCATGTTCTATATTAGTAGGGTGCGATGGGATAAATGTAATATCCAACTGCTAAGACAATGGTTCAAACTTAATTATAATAATATTATATATGTTTAGAAGCAAGAGTTGGGAATGATCCATATGATGATTTGGAATAAGGAGTTATTCACCCAACTGAAATTTTTGAGAGTTGTATTAGATACAATTGGAAGGAGTTCCTACCTAAATAACCTAGTTTTGTGTAATCCGCCTAGGCGGACTTCGCTATGAGAATACTATATAGAAAGTTATGCAAAGTGTCATAAGTTATTCTCAAGGTGATAATAGTGTATACCACTCTTCGACCTGAAACCACTATGGATCCTAGATGTAGAGTCGAGTGCTTTATTGCTGATCCAACATTGTCCGTAACTGGATAACCATAAAGACAGTTGATGGGTACTCCACAAAGCATGCTGAGGGACATGAGTGTCCTAGATGGAAATTGCCCATCCTGCGTAACAGGATAAATGTCTATGGGCCCTATATTGAACTGGACAAGGGTGACACGGTCTATACCTTGTGTTCAATATAGACATAAGGGCAAAGGGGTTATTATACACATAATTATTATCATAGGAGGTTTTGTCAGATCACATGACATTTTCGTGACTTGGGTAGGAGTGATGTGTTGGAAGATACCGCTCACTGTTTATTATGTTAAATGCGTGATTTAATATAATTGCCAACGTCGCGAAAACCTACAGGGTCACACATAAAGGACGGATTGATGAGAAATAGAGTAACTAAGGAACACCGTAAGGTACGGTGCACTTAAGTGGGAGACGAAATATGGTAAGGTACCAAATACTTAAGTGATTTTGGCATATTATAAGATATGGGCCAAAATACACTTAAGTGGGCTTTTTAGCTTGAAGCCCACACAAGTGGTTCTATAAATAGAACCCCTTGGGTAGAAGCATTGTCACTCCACTTAGACTGAAATTCAAGTAGAGACTTGGAATTTCGTTTCCCTCTCTCTCTCTCTCAAAGCCTTCATTCATAAAAGCTAGCACTGCGATTGAAGGAATCCGTTCGTGTGGACTGAGTAGAGACATTGTCATCGTTCAACGTTCATGATCGCCCCGTGGATATGTATCCAAGGTTTTGATCGTTGCAAGAGATTTGCACCAAAGGTTTGAATCGCCACAAGAGGTAACGATTCTATCACTGATCATGCCCATTCGTAAGGATCACTAAATGGAGAAAATTTTAAATTCCGCTGCGCCTTGGATGGCAATTCTCCCTCAGTATGAACCCAATGCAAATGGAGAAAGGACTTAGATTTAGGACCTTACCTATGCTAATGGAGTTTCAAGAGCAACTAGGCCTCATGCCTTTAGAATGCTAAATATGTTGAAGTGCAACTAGGCCTCATGCCTTTGGAATGCTTAATCTTGAAGATGACATTGAAAGGACCCTAATTCTAAACTCAATCTTGTCCATTCTTTTATTTGCATTGTGGAACTTTTTTATTTGTGTGTTCTTGTGTGATAGGGATCCTAAACTTGAGCCAATTAGAAGAACCATTGTCATGAGCATCCAAGATAAGAGATACAAAAGCCAATTGGAAGATTCCTAGGAGCTTGATTGATTTTTTGCTTGATTGCTTAAGTTATTTGCTTATTGCTTGCTAATTCCGAAGGAAAGGGAGCAACTTGGATCATCTTTATGATCTCAAGAAGGGAACTCCAAGTGGTTTTATTTCTCTTCCCTCATCTTTGCATGTTTAGGACCTAGCCCTTCTCTTTTTCTCTCCACTCTAACCCAAGCCAAACTTTTTGTGCAAACATTAACATTGTTTTCAAAAATTAGAAACCTAGGCACTATGCCTTTGATTTTTCAAACCCTTTTCATGACACTTATTTTGAATTGAATCTTAAGCCAATTTGGAATTTATTTTGTGAATACTTTTCATTTGTAAATACAACTCACTCAATTGTTTTTGTGGTTCCAATGACCATTTGTATTAAAGCATTTCATAAATGTTAGCTATTAGGTTTGAGTTATCATAGAGGCTGATATAATACTCACATGTATCCTTTGTGATGGACTATAAGTCTTCCATGCTTATTATAGGGTTAACCCCTCACTAGCATGTTGAAGCTCTCCTCACATGGTGGATTTGTGGTTTTAGGTTGAGTTTTCTCCCTTGGATAACAAAATACCTTAAGGCTTTTGACAAATCAATTCACCAACTATTTTTTGAGATTTTTACCCCAAACTACGAGGTTTTGATCCTACCTTTTTTAAAATGGTACGTAGGCAATGGGTTTATCCATTCAAACACAAAATTGTAAATTACTTGTATATTCTTTTCTCATCTCCCTAATAATGTTTGCACAAATATTTTTTCACAAATACCAACCTACCTTACAACATTTGTAAAAAGGGCTCCCTTAGAGTACTAAGGATGTTTTGGGAGCTTAAAACCTTCCCATTGCATAACCAACCCCGTTACCCTGATCTCTGACATTTTTATTAGTTTTTTATTTGATAAAACTTCTCGGTTTTTGTTCGCTTTCTAACCTTTCCTTTTGAAAAATAGAAGTGCGGTGGCGACTCAAATTGTATGACTTACTTTTGATTTAGTCAATAAATCTAAAGGTAATGAATACCCCGCTACAATTGGCCAAATGGAAATGAATGGATGAAGAAGGGGAATTAGATGAAGAGGGAAAGGGATGAATGAGATCACAAATCGGTCAAAGGAGGACTTTTACCAAATTAATATTATTCATTCATTTTGGGAGATGGAATGTACATTCCATCAATCCCCTAAATCCAGTAATATTAACTTGACAAAGTCAAATCAACCTTGACCAAGGCCCAACAACAAATAAGAAACTCAATTAAGTCAATACAAATGGTCAACACAATTAAAATGGAATTTATTCAATTAAAAATAGTAAAATAATGCATTAAATTCAAATATGTTTTGTCCAAATCCTAAAATCTCATCAAAACACCAAATAAATGGCCATGAGATTTATCATAGGTTAAACAAGGACATGTCAAAATGAACCAACACCAAAATTCAAAACCATCACCAAAATTCAAAATAGGGACATGATTTTAAAGAGAAAACATCACTGAGCACGGATATCACCTCCAATTCATCAAATTCCAACTATATTGAGAGATATGTGGAATTGAAAAATGAGGTTCATGATCTGAGTTGCTTCGATTTGGCCTCAAAGCAATTCAATCTTCTTGCCTACATTGGTAGGACTTCAAACAACTCAAGAATAAATGGAATTGAGCAAGAATCAAGGAGAATCGAAGAGTTTAAAATTTCGGCAAATTACCTTTAATGGAGGTCTGAGCTTGCTAGATCTTGATATGAATCGTGCTTGGCTTCACTTTAATTTCTTGTATAAGAGGAATGGAAAGGCTTAGAAGCAATGGATTCCTGGAGAATTGAATTCCAAAACAGTGGAGATTCAAGCTCAAATTTAAATGAATTTATCAGGGCTATCTTCTTAGTGTGAAGGGTTTTCAATGGAGATTCAAAGCTGGCGCAATGTGTGTGTTAATTCTGAGAAACGTGTCTTCATCAAAGTTGCAGCTCACTTAAAGACCTTCAAAATGGTCACTAATTTAATCTCATTTGGATTTGAAATGATAGAGTTACACATTTTTGAAGTTTGGAAAAATCACTTGATCAATGGTATAGGTCAAAAGTGACCTATAATGTAGCCTCATATCCCATCTTCAAAGAAGTTCAATCAGCTCCCACTCCAAGCATAAAAGTTGAAGTAGACACATTGAAATTGATTATACAACTTGTAAATCTTTCATCTCATAAAAATTGAGCAAGTTATGGCCTTGGGAAGTTGACTTTCAAATTAGGGTTTAGACAAAATGACCTATAATGTTTCAACATAGAAAATTATTTTCCAAGAAAAAATATCTCTAGGTCTCAACATGAAAGTTGTTTATAATGTCATTTAGATTAAGGTTTCTCTTGTAATGATTTTCATATGGTGAAAATTGTAGGAGATAGGGTCTAGGGAGACCCAGTTTTAATAAGATGAATTCATCTGGCCAACCACCATCAACCAACTTGCTAACTTCCAATTCTCTTGACTTTCTTGGATCATGGTAGATCATATATGAATAAGATGATGAAATTTGAAGTGTCCTATTAGAAATTTGATCAATTGGTGAGATAGCTTGTTGTAGAAGTTACTCAAGATACCCAGTCAAACCAGGGTTTCCATGGCAAATCACCCTCAAATTCTTGAAGAAAACTTGATCAATATAACATATAGAAATAATTGGGACTCATATATGATGTTCATAACCATTCTTGTATCAATTCTTGGTTGTGTTCTTTGTTCATGAGTGTCTCAAACCCCAGATGTGATAAATGAATCAATGAGATCATGCTCTGCCTACAAAAGAGTTAGATAGATACAAAGACATATTTTTGGTATTTTGGTTATTAAAATGATAATATACAAGCCTGATATAATCCCAAAATGCTTGGTGATCTCTCCCAAAATAAACCCAATGAAAAGGGGTAAGGAAGATGCTAGGGTATGATCCCAATGCTTATGCTTATGATGGAATTGCATGAGGGATCTTAGGGTCAAAATTGGGGTTTTACATTCCCCATTTTAATATCCCAAAGCCAGTTGTGATTGCACACAATGGTTAACAGTCTGTTATTTCTCTGTTGGTCATTAGTTTGGCGGGTCTTACGCCATATGAGTATGATAAAGCTCTTTGTTACAAGTATAACGCTACCATGTTGGAAGATGGTAAATAAGTCCATATTCCTTCCCTTTCTCCTATTGTAAATAATGCTAATGTAAGTAGTGTGACCCGAAGTGGTCGAGTATTTTCTTCAGCAACTCCTAAAAGAATTGAAGATGCTTTGGTAGAGAAGCAAGCTCAAGAGGAAACTCTTGTTATGTAGTCTGGCCAATCCAACAGTGTGAATCAAAATTATGATCAGGATGAAGTGTTAAAATTGATTAAGAGAAGTGAATTCAATGTGGTGGATCAGTTATTGCACACCCCGTCCAAGATATTCGTCGTATCTTTGCAGATGAATTCATAAGCTCACTGAGAGGCTTTGTAGAAGGTCTTGGAATAAGCTTATATGGATAACGATTTAATGGTTGATCAGTTTGATGGCATTGTGGATAATATTACTGCATGTAACAATATGAGCTTCAATAACAAAGAATTGCTCGAGTGTAAGACCCCAATTTTGACCCTAAGATCCCTCATGCAATTCCATCATAAGCATTAGCATTGGGATCATACCTGGGCATCCTCCTTACCCCTCTTTCATTGGGTATGTTTTGGGAGAGATCACCAAGCACTTTGTGATTATATCATACTTGTATTTTAACCAAAATACCAAAATTATGTCTTTGCATTTGCCTAACTCTTTTGTAGGAAGGGCATGATTCCATTGATTCATCAATTTCATATCTAGGGTTTGAGACCCTCATGAACAAAGAGCACAACCAAGAATTGATCCAAGAATGTTTATGAGCATCATATATGAGTCCCAATTTTCTCTACATGTTATATTGATCAAGTTTTCTTCAAGAGTTTGAGGGTGATTTTCCTTGGAAACCCTAGTTTGACTGGGTATCTTAAGTAACTTCTCCAACAAGCTATCTCACCAATTGATCAAATTTCTCATGGGACACTTCAAATGTCATCATCTTATGCATATATGATATACCATGATCCAAGAAAGTCGAGAGAATTGGAAGTTAGCATGTTGGTTGATGGTGGTTGGCCAGATGAATTCATATGATCAAAACTCGGTCTCCCTAGACCCTATCGCCTACAATTTTCACTATATTAAAATGATTCCAAGATGAATCTTACTCTAAATTACATTCCAAACAACTTTCATGTTGAGACCTAGAGCTAGTTTGTCTTGGAAAATCATTTTCTATGTTGAAACATTATAGGTCATTTTGTCTAAATCCTAATTTCAAAGTCAACTTCCGAAGGCCATAACTTGCTCAATTTTTATGAGATGAAATATTTTCAAGTTGAAAAATCAAATTCAATGTGTCTACTTCAACGTTGATGTTTAGATTGGGAGCTAATTCAACTTTTTTGAGCATGTGATATGAGGTTACATTATAGGTCACTTTTGACTTATACCATTGATCAAGTGATTTTTCCAAATTTCAAAAATGCATAACTCCATCATTTAAAATCCAAATGACATGAAATTTGTGACAATTTTGAATGTCTCTGAGAGATATATAACTTTGATGAAGACACTTTTCCCATTTGAAGCTCATATAAAATGTTAAGCAAGGTGGAATATTGAGACATATGGCTTGACACTTAGAAACATTTTGATATGTCAAAAATTTCCAAACTTCCACCTTAAATTTTATCAAGTTACAAACTCCAAATGGAAAAGTGTTGAACATGAAGGTTATTCCTATTGATCTCACCTTTCCAAAGAGCTGAAATTCATTCATTTTGGACAAGGAATACATAGGCAGCGAATGGCATGAACATGGTGTCATCACTTGGCAAGGATCAAACTTTAAATCAAAATGTACACTTGCCTTGCAATCTAAACTGAATTAAGACTATCTCACACTCATTTGTGGACTTATGGCAATGATTTTATGGTCCTATGCGCGCCCATGCACCCATGCATCATCAATGACCAAATTTGGAAAGTGAATTCAAGTGTGCAAAAAGCAATGGACTCAGCTATAAATAGAGTCTCATATGCTCAACATTTCACACACATGGGCGCCAACTTTGATCCCCTAACTCTAACCCTCACATTGCAAAGGATAAACCTGAGAAATTCACTTGAATTTGAGTTTGAATTTCCACTGTTTTGAAATTCAAATCTCCAGGAATCCACGTCCTTTTGAGCATTCAATCCTTCTTCTGCAAGCATTTGGAGTGAGATCAAGCACGAGCAAGAGCAAGATTAGTTGAATCTAGACCTCCATTGAAGGTATTTTCCAGAAATTTTGATCTCTTCGATTCTCTCTAATTCTTGCTCAATTCTATTGATTCTTTGGTTGTCTGAAGTCCTACCAATGTAGGTAAGAAGATTGAGTTGCTTTGAGGCCAAATCGAAGCAACTCAGTTCATGTACCTCAAATTTCAACTCCATGTATCTCTCAATATACTTGGAGTTAGAGTGAATTGAGGCCAGATTCGAACTTAGTGCCACTTTTACTTTGAAATCATGTTCTTGTTTTTAATTTTGGTGATGGTTGAAGGTGGACCAGTCCGGTGAGGTCCACCGGAGAAGAAGATCGGAGCTACAGCTCCGGCCATGCGCTGGCATGTCTCACAACCACATGATCCTCTTGATTTGTTTTAATCTAGAGCGTGCATTTGAATTACCAATCTTATGAAGTGGTGACTTGAGCCCATCGTGGATAGCGCGTTTCTGGCCACTTGATATGCCACCTCAATTAATGAGGGAGATCAAGTGGTCCACGTTTTTTTTTATATTTTAATTTTCATTTAATTGCATTATTTTAAGTAATTCATATTAAATTTAATATTGATCCAAAAAATAGGGGACTTTCACAAAAAAAATTCAAAAATTTTTCTGTTTCCTATTCTGAATTAAAATTATTTTTTGGATCATTATTAATATTTTTCATGAATTAATTGATTTTGCATTTGTTTTTAATTGTTTAAAAATAGTTTTAAATGTCCAAAAATTATGAAATTTTTTCTCCAAGGTCCTTTGACCTTGTTTAACCTATGATAAATCTCATGGCCATTTCTTTGGTGTTTTGATGAGATTTTAGGAGTTGGACAAACCATATTTAATTTAAATGCACTATTTTAGTATTTTTAATTTGAATAAATGCCAAATAAATTTGTCGACCAATTGTGGTGACTTGTTTATGTTTCACTCTTGTTGTTGGGCCTTTGTCAAGGTTTATTTGACTTTGTCAAATTAATATCATTGGATTTAGGGGATTGATGTAATGTATATTCCATATCCCAAAATGAATGGATGATATTAATTTGGTAAAAGTCCTCCTTTGACCAATTTGTGCTTGATCCATTACCCTCCCACTTTACCTTATTCCCTTTCTTCATTCATTCATTCCATTTGGCCTATGATATCTCATAATCCTAAGACTAGTTGATTAAAAAATTGACATGAGTATGGATGAGATTAGGCCACACCTTTTGCATATTCTTTTTTGTGTATGGTATGTTTCATGAGCATAGTCCATTATACTCTATCTCTAACATGCATTAACACCAAAAATTTATTGCCCGACCTCAAATAGTTGTGACTTCTACATAAGTCCAATTACGATTGCTTAACATAGCGCTAAATTTGTGACATAAAAGGCATAAGCATTCTAGTTAGTGAGATTGTAAGTCTCCCCTCTTTCATGGTACTGTGTGGAAACTTGGCCTTCTTTCCTTCCTTTGGAAGATGTTTTGGCTAAAGGATTCATGCTTGTGATAAGTGGGTTCAGTATTCTCCAAAGAATGTCTTAAAAATGAAAAGCAAAAGAAAAACAATACTAACTTCTAACCAATTAACTACTAACTTTTAATTTCAAGCCTTTACTTTAATACAATTTACTTTTAGCACTCTATTTCATTTTCCATTGTTCATATCATTCTAATTGTTTATGTTAATGCAATTTTCACTTTGTCCATTTGGACCATATTGTGTGATATATTTTGTTTGTGTATACTTTGCTTGTTTGTGTGGTCTTTGACCATTAATGTGCATAATAACAACAAAAACCCTAAAAGACTTTTGTGTGGATTGTTGGCTTGATCTTGGACAAATGGACTTAGAATCTAGGAAACCTTCATATTCTAAAGGACTTGGCCAATGCCAAGTTGTAGAGAAACCAAGTGCTTGCAATTTGATATTCATATGACACATCTTTGAAGACATCTCTAAGTTCATCTGCAACATGATCATTGTGAAACTGTTATTTTGAACCTGTGACCTGTGGAACTCATCTGTTACATGGGCTATTTTGGAGAATATCGTGGAATGGATAAGCTTGGATGTGGACATCTTTATTTTATGCCTTGTTATTCATGATAATATAATTCTACATTTGCGTGTTGCTTGATTCTAAAAGTCCAAGGGAATTCTGGGTTTCTATTGACATTCTTGTCTATTGGATTGCTACCCATTTGGTCAGATATTTTCAACTCTAAACTTTTAATTTTGTACACAGGATAGTCTCTTCATCTTCTCCCCATTTCTTTAATTTTAAAATATCTCCCTCCATTTTTCAAAATCTTCTTTGTGTGAACTACTTTTGTTCTAAACTTTGACCACTTTTGCAAAAAGATAGAAACTTTGGCCTTATGCCATTGCATTTTCAAACTTATTTCTTAAACCAAACTTGTCAATAGACTTAACTATAGTTGACTTAAAATTTCAAAAAGCCAAAAAGAACTAACTCATTCAAACCAATTTTATGCCTTTGTGCCTTTCAAACTTAATTTTTGTTAAAAACAATGCATCCACTTTGAAATTTGTATCACAAACTACGAGGTTTTGATCCCTCATTTTTATGTTGGTACGTAGGCACAAGTCCGAAGGTCATGTCAAACACAAAAATATAATTAATGAATTCTTTTCTCATCCCCCCATTCTCTTTGTTTGTAAACATCATTTTTTACCAAATACATATGCACACAAAAAGGGCTCCCCAGGAATACCTATGACACTTTGGGTGCTAACACCTTCCATCTATGTAGCCAACCCCTTACCTGTAATCTCTGACATTTTATTAGTTTTGATTTGAAAACTTCTTGCTTTCGGGTTTTGTTCGTACTTTTTCCCTTTTCCCTTGGAAACAATAAAAGCGCGGTGGCGACTCTTGTTACTTGATCTCTAGCTTGTAAATAGCTTGATGATCATGAATTTACCACTACAGAAATTAAGTGGCGACTCTGCTGGGGAGTAGTCTCCAATGGGTTTAGCCTACTTTTTACACGTATATATTTGTATATATGTATGTGTGATATAATCTGCTTGTTGTGCTTGGTGATCCGTGAGTGGTGATATAAGTTCTAACCTGAACTTGAGTGGAATTAAGATAGGAGGATGGTATAGTCATGTTCGGCTTTTGTGGAGTAGTCCTTAACAAGTTGGCTTAAGACCCATCTGCTCAGTGGAGACTCCATTGGATTTGGAAATGTCACACAAGTATTTGTGGTTAGGCATTACTATTTCTAATTGGGTCTGTGAAGTTGAGGACCTTAGAACATTTAACCCATCTTGGCCTATATAGGACGTAGTACGAAAACTTTTCAAGTGTAGACTTGATAACAATTGTTACGTGATACTACACTCAGACGAATTTCTCTTGAGAATATTGTGGGTCGATGAGTCAGTCATCTTAACCTGTAATATCCGATAGATGGAATTAAGACTCTGGGAACTTTTTAGAACATGATTTATAGGTTTTTATCCTTAGTTCAATCCTTTGGTATGTTTCTTACCCAGACTCAATGCCCGTGACTTGCAACAAACCCTTGATTCTTGGTTGATCCAATCAAGTTTTGTCAATATCAATAGAACTTGGGTGTTGATAAGGTGTGAACCATAATCCACAAAAATGGATGATTGATCTTGACAATGACTTGATTCATTCCTTGACCTTTGTTTTCCTTGTGTGTGATCCCTTATTTGTGATTGTTGCATTCATGCATTCATACACATCATAACATTCATCATATGAAAACTTCAAGGAACTAAGGTATCATTTGCAAATATTTTCAGACCATAGATTATGGTCGAAGGAACACTAAGAAGTACAGTTTCAGATGTCCCGACTTGAAAGAGTTAAGGAAGCTAGCATCTTTTGTATCATATCCCTTGGACTTCAAACAACGTCATGGGAAGCTTCTATCCATCTTATCTACTGATCTGGTTAAAGGACTTCTGAGTGTGTTAGTGCAGTTCTATGATCCTCTCTATCATTGTTTCACTTTCCCAGATTTTCAGCTTGTGCCTACCTTCGAGGAGTATTCTCATCTTTTGGGGATACCTATTTCTAGTAGAGTGCCTTTTAATCGATTGGAGGAGATTCCCCGATCTAGTATTATTGTTGAAGCTCTTCACTTGAAGAAGTCTGAGATAGAGGCTCGTTGTAGCGGGAAATTCATGATCATCAAGCTATTGACAAGCTAGAGATCAATTAACAAGAGTCTCCACCACGCTTTTATTATTTCCAAGGGAAAAGGGAAAAAGTACGAACAAAACCCAAATAATAAGAAGTTTTTAAATGAAAACTAATAAAAGTCAGAGATCACAGGTAAGGGGGTTGGTTACATAAAGGAAAGGTGTTAGCACCCAAAGTATCCTAGGTACTCCTAGGGAGCCCTTTTTGTGTGCACATGTATTTTGTACAAAGTGATGTTTACAAACAAATAGAATGGGGGGATGAGAAAAGAATTCATTAATTATATTTTTGTGTTTGACAAGACCTTCGATCTTGTGCCTAGGTACCAACATAAAAATGAGGGATCAAAACCTCGTAGTTCGTGATACAAATTTCAAAACGGATGCATTGCTTTTACAAAATTTAAGCTTGAAAGGCGCAAAGGCCTAAAATGATTTGAATGAGTTAGTTCTTTTTGGCTTTTTGAAAGTTTAAGTCAGGTATAGTTAAGTTTATTTACAAGTTTGATTTAAGAAAATAAGTTTGAAAATGCAATGGCATAAGGTTAAAGTTTCTATCTTTTTGCAAAAGTGGTCAAAGTTTAAAACAAAAATAGTTCACACAAAGAAGATTTTGAAAATGGAGGGAGAGATTTTAAAATTAAAGAAATGGGGAAAAGATGAAGAGACTATCCTATCTACAAAATTTAAAAGTTTAGAGTTTAAAAGATCTGACCAAATGGGTAGCAATCCAATAGACAAAAATGTCAATAGAAACTCAGAGTTCCCTTGGACTTTTTAGAACTAAGCAACACATAAATGCACAATTGTATTATCTTGAAGAGCAAGGCATAAAATAAAGATGGCCTCATCCAAGCTTATCCATTCCATGATCTCTTCAAAATAGCTCATGCAACAGATGAATTCCACAAGTCACAGGTTCAAAATAATAGCTTCACAATGATCATGTTGCAGATGAATCTTAGAGAGATCTTCAAAGATGTATCAGATGAATTTCAAATTGCAAGCACTTGGTTCTTCAACAAATTGGCATTGGCCAAGTCCTTTAGCTTAGGGAGGTTGCCTAGATTCTAAGTCCATTTGTCCAAGATCAAGCCAACAGTCCACTCAAAAGTTTTTTAGGGTTTTTATGATTGTTATGTACATTAATGGTCAAAGACCACACAAACAAACAAAGTAACATAAACAAAATATATCACACAATATGGTCCAAATGGACAAAGTGAAAATTACATTAACATAAACAATTAGAATGATATGTACAATGGCAAATGAAATAAAGTGAAAAAAAGGTAAATTGCATTAAAGTAAAAGCTTGAAATTAAAAGTCAATAGTTAGTAGGTTAGAAGTTAGTTTTGTTTTGCTTTTGCTTTTCAAGACATTCATTGAAGAACACTCAACCCGCTTATCACAAGCATGGATCCTTGAACCAAAACATCTTCCAAAGGAAGGAAAGAAGGCCAAGTCTCCACAAATACCATGAAAGAGGGGAGACTTACAATCTCACTAACTAGAATGCTTATGCCTTTTATGTCACAAATTTAGCGCTATGTTAAGCAATCGTAATTAGACTTATGTAGAAGTCACAACTGTTTGAGGTCGGGAAATATAATTTTGGTGTTAATGCATGTAAGAGACATAGTATAATGGACTATGCTCATGAAACATACCACACACAAAAAAGAATATGCAAAACGTGTGGCCTAATCTCATCCATACTCATGTCAATCTTTCAATCAACTAGCATTAGGACTTTGAGATATCATAGGTCAAATGAAATGAATGAATTAAGAAGAGGAATGAGATGAAGTGGGAAGGGGATGAATGAGATCACAAATTGGTCAAAGGAGGACTTTTACCAAATTAATATCATTCACTCATTTTGGGAGATGGAATGTGCATTCCATCAATCCCCTAAATCCAATGATATTAATTTGACAAAGTTAAATCAACCTTGACTAATGCCCAACAACAATAAGAAAACTCAATCAAGTCAATACACATGGTCAACAAAATTTAATTGGCATTTATTCAATTAAAAATAATAAAATAGTGCATTTAAATCAAATATGTTTTGTCCAATTCCTAAAATCTCATCAAAACACCAAAGAAATGGCCATGAGATTTATCATAGGTCAAACAAGGTCAAAGGACCTTGGAGAAAAAATTTCATAATTTTTGGACATTTAAAAATATTTTTAAACAATTAAAAACAAATGCAAAATCAATTAATTCATGAAAAATATTAATAATGATCCAAAAAATAATTTTAATTCAGAATATGAAAGAGAAAAATATTTGAAAATATTTGGTGAAAGTCCCATATTTTTTGGACCAATATTGAATTTAATATGAATTATTGAAGAAAATGCAATTAAAATAAAAATTCAGAAAATCTAAATTACGTGGACCATCAGATCTCCCTCGTTAATTGAGGTGGCAGATCTGATGGTCCCTAGCGCGCGTTCCACATGGACTTAAGTCAACATCGTTGTAACTTGGGTAATCAACACCAACGATCAAGATTAAAACGTGAGGGACGGATCATGTGGTTTAAGCCTTGCCAACTCATCGCCGGAGCCAGAGCTCCGGTCATCTTCTTCGGTGGACCTTACCGGACTAGTCCACCATGAACCATCGCCATAATGAAAAACAAGGACATGATCTTGAAGAAAAAATGGCACTGAGCTCGAATCTGACCTCCATTCACTCCAATTCCAAGTATATTGAGAGATACATGGAATTGAAATTTGAGGTACATGAATTGAGTTGCTTCGATTTGACCTCAAAGCAACTCAATCTTCTTGCCTACATTAGTAGGACTTCAGACAACCAAAGAATCAATAGAATTGAGCAAGAATTTGAGAGAATCGAAGAGTTTAAAATTTCTGGAAAATACCTTCAATGAAGGTCTGAATTTAGTTAATCTTGATCTTGCTTGTGCTTGGACTCACTCCACTTGCTTGTAGGAGAAGGATTGAATGGTTAAAAAGCTATGGATTCCTGGAGAATTGAATTCCAAAATAGTGGAGATTCAAGCTCAAATTCAAGAGAATTTTTCAGGCTTATCCTTTAAGAATTGAAGGTTTGAAGTGGGGGATCAAAGTTGGCGCGATTGTGTGTGAATCTTTGAGCAATTAAAGCTCTATTTATAGCTGGAATGGTTGATAATTGCACATTCTCATTCACTTTCCAATTTTGGCAAATGGTGATGTAATGGTGCATGGGCGCGCATAGGCCCATGAAATGATTGCTAGAGGTCCAAAAATGAACATCAGATGCTCTAAAGTAAGCTTGGAGTGCAAGGCAAATGCACATTGATGTTTGAAGTTTGATCCATGCCAAGTGATATCACCCTGTTTAAGCCACGCGCAACCTATGCATTTCTTGTCCAAAAATGAATGAATTTGAGCTCTTTGGAAAGGTGAGATCAAGAGGAACAACTTTCATGTTCAACACTTTTTCATTTGGAGCTTGGAACTTGGAGAAATTTGAGGTGGAAATTTGGAAAATTTTTACATATCAAATTTTTTCTAAGTGTCAAGCCATATGTCTCAATATGCCACCTTGCTTAACGTTTTACATGAGATTCAAATGAGAAAGGTGTCTTCATAAAAGTTATACCTCTCTCAAAGACCTTCAAAATGGTCACAAATTTCATGTCATTTGGATTTGAAATGATAGAGTTATGCATTTTTGAAGTTTGGAAAAATCACTTGATCAATGGTATAGCTCAAAAGTGACCTATAATGTAGCCTTATATCACATGCTCAAAAAAGTTGAATTAGCTCCCACCCCAAACATCAAAGTTGAAGTAGACACACTTAATTTGATTTTTCAACTTGTAAATCTTTCATCTCATAAAAATTGAACAAGTTATGGCCTTGGGAAGTTGACTTTCAAATTAGGGTTTAGACAAAATGACCTATAATGTTTCAACATAGAAAATGATTTTCAAAGACAAACTAGCCCTAGGTCTCAACATGAAATTTGTTTGAAATGTCATTTAGAGTAAGTTTTCTCTTGGAATTATTTTCATATAGTGAAAATTGTAGGTGATAGGGTCTAGGGAGACCCAATTTTTATCCGATGAATTCATCTGGCCAACCACCATCAACCAACTTGCTAATTTTTGAATTCTATTGGCTTTCTTGGCTCATGGTAGACCATATATGTATAATATGATGAATTTTGAAGTATCCTTTGAGAAATTCGATCAATTGGTGAGATAGCTTGTTGGAGAAGTTACTCAAGATACCCAGTCAAACTAGGGTTTCCAAGGCAAATCACCTCAAACTCTTGAAGAAAACTTGATCAATATAACATGTAGAGAACATTGGGACTCATATATAATGTTCATAACCATTATTGAATCAATTCTTGGTTGTGCTCTTTGTTCATGAGGGTCTCAAACCCTAGATGTGAACTTGGTTAATCAATGAGATCATGGCCTACCTACAAAAGAGTTAGGCAAACACAAAGACATATTTTTGGTATTTTAGTTAGTAAAATGATAATATACAAGTATGATATAATCACAAAGTGTTTGGTGATCTCTCACAAAATAAACCCAATGAAAGAGGGGTAAGGAGGATGCCAAGATATGATCCCAATTCTAATGCTTATGATGGAATTGCATGAGGGATCTTTGGGTCAAAATTGGGGTCTTACAGCTGCCCCTATTTAAGGACATTCTAACTGAGGAGGTGAAGGTTAAAATCTTTGGCTCGACTCAGTAGAATGGGCTTAAATAACAACATAGAGAAACAAATTTTGGTCCCTAAGAGACCTCATGATGCATATGACATGAATGCAAAAGCTAATGCTCTGTGGGGAAATATTGCCACAAAGGAAAAAGAAATCAAAGAGATCGAAAATCCACAAGAGTATAATGCATTCCGTGAGGAAAACTCGCTGGGGAGGCAGAGACTTTGGGGGATAAAAAGGAGTTATGCGTAGGCCAGACTACGACTTAAAACTACTGGGGGACTAGAGGAATTCCATACAAAATGGAAAGACTCGGCCGGGGAAATAACAACATCTGCAGGGGAAACGAATAAGTCAGGATAAAACTAAAGTACTCGACTCATGCAGGGGAACAACGATTTAACTAAGAAATCATGCACTCAACTCTACTTGGGAAGAAATAAACTTCAACACAGGAGGAGCAAAAATCTATTATCTAGTACCTATTACTAGGTTAGGAGATAATAAAGATCTGACAGAGAGAACATCCGTCATCGATTAGGATGAACACATCAAGGACGACTCGCTGAGGACCGCCAGGAAAGAAAATTCATTACAGGTTACTGGGTAAGAATAGCCTTGCTGGGGAAAACTGCAGAAAATAGGATTTACAACTACCAGTTACTGGGCAGAAGATCAAGGGTGAGAGTATTCGTCATCGGTTAGGATGAACATATCAAGGATAAACTCGATAGGGAAGAAAATCCGTCATCGGTTAAGATGAACATATCAAGGATATACTTGCCTGGAAATGTCAAGGAGGATACCCGTCATCGGTTAGGATGAACATATCAAGGATATACCAACTAAACAAAAAGGAAGGAATTACATCTATCGAAAACTGGATAGAAAATCGTCGGAGAGAAAATCTGTCATCAGTTAGGATGAACATATCAAGGATAGACTCCGCGAGGGGACAAAGTAGGATTTACAACTACCGGTTACTAGGTAGAAGACGAATCAAAGAGAAAATCCGTCACCG
This sequence comes from Lathyrus oleraceus, assembly GCF_024323335.1. NCBI lineage: Eukaryota > Viridiplantae > Streptophyta > Magnoliopsida > Fabales > Fabaceae > Lathyrus > Lathyrus oleraceus. The sequence continues at coordinate 77,979,836 of NC_066582.1, read as the reverse complement.
GTTAAGATGAACATATCAAGGATTGACTCTGAAAAGGGGAGCAAAAAAAAGGGATTACATCTATCAGTTACTGGATAGAATACCAAAGAAAATAAAATCTGTTATCGGTTAAAGTGAACATATCAAGAATTAACTCTGCTCAGGGGAACAATAGGATTTACAACTATCGGTTACTGGGTAGAAGACTTAAAGGAGAAGGGAATCCGTCAAGGATTAACTCTCTGAGGAACAAAATAGGGATTACAACTACCTTTTTACTAGGTAGAATACCAAAGATGAGAATATTTGTCCTTGATTAAAGTGAACATATCAAGGATAGACTCTTACGGGGGAAAGAAAGATACCCGTCATCGGTTAGGATGAACATATCAAGGATATACTTCCAAGGGACTCCACTGAGGTGAAAAAGGGGTACTTTTGCCGGGTATTGGGCAAGAAGTAGCGAACTGCAAATTAAGAAGAATATTACCAGTTACTGGGTAATAGACTCTTAGGGGACCAAAATATCTATCTAGGTAAGATCTAGAAAGAAAACGGTCAATCAAGACTCAACCCAATGAGGACATAACTCAAGGGGAGTAATTCCATCCAGAAAATGGACTGGAGAGGAAACTAAAATAACAACCATCCACGAGGAAACAAACTCAGTGGGGAAACAGAGAAAGGTTAAAGTCTTTCTACTTAAGGGGTTGGCACTCTACAATTAATGCAGGATATGCAAATTATGGAATTATATGAATGTACATGTATATGTATATATAATGATTATGCTGACAAAACGATCACAAAGGATACAAGAGGTGTCGCAAAGGAATTGAACCACCGGTACAATCCTCGGTCAATCCATAAAATATGGAGACAAATGATGGAGAACAGAGAGATCAACATCCCAAAGGGCTCAACCCTAGCTGAGGATGGAGGAGATCTGTTGAGGATAGAACATCCAAATTTGTGAGGAATTTTAGGTCAACACCATAAAAATGGGAGATAACCCTATAGAGAATAATTAACAAAAGCTGCTCAGAAACCAGGAGGAAACTCTGACTGGGAGCAGGTTGAATGGCAATTGGCGGGGAAACCAAAGCAATCCACTGGGGAAAGATCAACCATCTCAGAAGAAGATACTCCTGCTAAGGAAATACGAACTCCGCTGGGGAAGACCGAAACTCTGTTGGGGACAAGGACACGCCACAGGGTATCTAAATCAACCAACTCAGCTGAGGATAAAGAAAGAAGTTCCACTGGGGATCAAACATTCTTCCGAGGAACTCAATCAACACTAACGTCTAGGGATACCCGAAGATTTAACTGCTTGGGGAACCTCTGATGCTTCGCACTTAAGGACTTGCTATTTATTGAAATGTTGTTGATATTCCTTTTACTTGCTTTGGAAAAGTTCTTGCTTTTATATATTAAAAAAAACTTGATTTTGATTTAAAAGTTTTAATTTCAAAATGATCATAATAAAATTTAAAACTATTAGCTGAAGTAAATAAGAGTAGAAACAATTTGGATAAAAGCTCAACATTATTTAATAGGATGGTAGTCTGTAAATGACAAGACTCCATAGATTTTACAAAGTTGAAAATGGTAATTTACATGGAAAAGGTTACATTGAATACAAATGATCCTTAATCCCTCTACCAACTCTTGATATCCATTGTACTCTTGACCGCTGCTGGGATGATGAACTGATGCCAACCCTTGTGCTCAAACGAGCCTTCAAACCACTGAAGATCAGCAGAATGCAGTTACTTGCCATAGTCCCTTATTTTCTTGCATAAGTTGCCCCAAGGTGGAGTACTCAACTTATCGGGAAATTCTTTTTGTTTTATGTCTCTAATTTTTGCCTGGATCGCCCTTTCGGGTTTTCAATCCACCGAGACGCTCATTTTTGCCTAAGCCTCCCTTTCGGGGTTTCAACTTAGAAAAGTTGTTCTTTTATTTTTTAGGCGAAGTATTTCTTGACTGCACATGCGTTCACAGAGTGAGTGAACTCTTCACCATCCATAGTCGTAAGAATCACGGCACCGCCTGAAAAAGCTCTCTTAACAACATATGGGCCTTCATAATTGGAGTCCATTTTCCTCTGGAATCTGGTTTGAACATCAAAATCTTTTTGAGCACAAGATCACCTTCTCTAAATACACGAGCTTTGACCTTCTTATCAAAAGCTTTCTTCATTCTCTGCTAGTACAACTGACCATGACACATGGCAGTCAATCTCTTCTCTTCCATAAAATCCAACTGGTCAAGCCTGGTTTGACACCATTCAGCTTCAGTCATCTTGGCTTCCATAAGCACACACAATGAAGGAATCTCAACCTCTACGAGGAGCACTGCTTCACTATCATAAACAATAGAGAAAAGGGTTGCCCCTGTTGAAGTGCGGATGGATGTTCGATACCAATGTAAAGCAAATGGGAGCATGTCATGCCAATCCTTATATGTGACAACCATCTTCAGGATAATCTTCTTGATGTTCTTATTCGCAGCTTCAATAGCCCCATTCATATTGGGTCTATAGGGAGAAGAATTATGATGTGCAATCTTGAAGTCTTTGCAAAGAGATTCCACCATATTGTTATTCAAGTTCGTTCCATTATTAGTAATGATCTTACTTGGCACACCGTAACGACATATGATCGGATTCTTGATAAACATTACAACAACTTACTTGGTTACATTTGCATACGATGCCGCTTCGACCCATTTTGTGAAGTAGTCAATTGCCACCAAAATGAAACGATGTCCATTCGAAGCGTTGGGCTCAATCATCCCAATCATATCAATTCCCCACATGGAGAAAGGCCATGGGGAAGAGATAACATTCAATAGTGTCGGAGGTACATGAATCTTATTAGCATAAATTTGACACTTGTGGTATTTCTTCACAAACTTGCAACAGTCAAATTCCATTGTCAGCCAATAGTAACCTGCTCGCAACATCTTCTTCGCCATTGCATGTCCATTGGAATGAGTACCAAAGGAACCTTCATGCACTTCAGCCATCAACAAGTCTGCTTCGTGTCTATCCACGCATCTGAGCAAAACCATGTCGAAGTTTCTCTTTTACAGTATATCACCATTCAAGTAGAAATTACCGGCTAATCTTCTCAAAGTCTTCTTATCTTTCAAAGATGCCCCAGGCGGGTAAATTTGACTTTGGAGGAAACATTTGATGTCGTAATACCATGGCTTCTCGTCTTTGATTTCTTCAACACCAAACACATAAGCTGGCCTATCAAGACGCATCACAGATAAATTGGGAACTTCATTCCAATACTTCACTATAATCATTGATGCTAACGTTGCAAGAGCACCTACCATCCGGTTCTCATCTCGAGGGATATGATAAAATTCAACCTTTGTAAAGAAAGTTGAAATCCTCCTCGCATAATCTCTATATGGTATCAAACCGGGTTGATTTGTCTCCTATTCTCCTTTGATCTGATTCACAACCAAAGTCGAATCACCAAAGACATCCAAATACTTGATTATGAGATTCATGGCCTCTTCAAGCCCCATAATACAAGCTTCATATTTTGCCATGTTGTTAGTACATTTGAAAGTCAATCTAGCTGTAAATGGTAGATGCGTGCCTTGAGGAGTAATAATCATTGCCCCAATGCCATTTCCATATTGATTAACCGCTGCATCAAATACCATGCGCCAACGGGAACCAGGTTCTGGCCCTTCTCCAAGCAATGGTTCATCACAATCTTTCATTTTCAAGTACAAAATCTCTTCATCAGGAAAGTCATATTGTACTGACTGATAACATTCAATTGGTTGGTGAGCCAAATGGTCAGCCAAGATACTACCTTTGATCGTTTTCTGAGATCGGTATTCGATATCATACTCTGATAACAACATCTGCCAGCGGGCACTCCTCCAAGTTAAAGCAGGCTTCTCCAATATATACTTGATTGGATCCATTTTGGATATCAACCAAGTGGTATGATTCAACATATATTGGCGCAGACGCTTAGCAGCCCAGGTCAATGCGCAATAAGTCTTCTCAAGCATAGAATACCGAGTCTCACAGTTGGTGAACTTCTTACTGAGGTAGTAAATCAAAAATTCTTTCTTCCCAATCTCATCTTGCTGACAGAGAAAACAACCCATACTATCTTCTAGCCCAGTCAAATACATGATCAACGGTCTTCCTTCAATAGGTGGAGACAAAATTGAAGGCTCAAGCAGATATTCCTTGATACTATCAAATGCTTTTTGGCAGTCTTCGATCCAAATATTTTAATTTTAGAGAAGTGAATTTGTGACCAAATATTATGTAGATGGACAATTATATTATTTATTTATGTTTTTTGTGATTACTATTTTCAGAATAAAGCAAAAAGTAAAAATAAACATCAAAGATGTGGATGAATAGAATTAATTTTATTGATGATCAATTTAAAATGCCCAAACAATGTTCACTTCTCCCTTAGGCAGTCCTAGATGAAGGAACCGCGCAACCATAAATGACATGCCACGAGAGGCTATACGAAACCTAAGAAATCGGTAACATGCGGGAAAAGTAAAGGGATCGAGAGATCTACCAAACGGATAAATATCCGAAGTAACAACAATTAGATAAATAAGAAACCCAAAGACTCTTCCAAGCTAAACACCATCAAAGAAAGCGAGTCAGTACAGGTAATCGGAATAGACCTCCAGGTGGTATCCCACAAATAAAGTGGAACACCAGGCAAGCCATCTCTGCAAGAGTCATATGAGGCAAACCTGATTGGAGAGACCGATGAAATTGAATGGCACAGTTGGGTTTGCAAAGCAATCTGAGGGTTTATATGAGATGGAATTGGTTCTTTGCAGATGAGTTCCCTTCAGTCTCTGGAGGTTGCTCTGAACTCTGTTAGCTCTTCTCTCACTATCTTTTTCCTTGCCAGGGTAATAGAATAGAATTACCTTTTGTTTCACTGAAACTCTGAATTTATAACCTGATTTATGTGGACCTGTGGGCTCAAATGAGAGAGGCCAAAGTCCAAAAATTTTCGGTTATATTTTATTTATTTATTATTATTATTATTTTATTTTTTTCGTTATTTTTTTTTAAACACGTGGGCTTCGCCTAGCGAGCATGACAGTTCAAGAAATTCCTCTGAGCGTAGGTGATTCTGGTGGCTTTTCTTGGGACTCGCTAGGCGACCCATTCTACTCGCCTAGCGAGCATGACAACTAAATAGAACCCACAAAGTGTCTTGGATGATACTCAAGCTTCAAACAAAAGATGTTAGTGACACATTTTTGTTCTTTTGGTTAGTAAACAAAAGTAAGAGAAATAATGATGTATAATTCAAGCATGCTTGGTGATCTCAAACCAATCACAAGGAGTCCCACCCAAAGGCAAAGGGAACCAAGATGTTAAAGATCCTTGAGGCAATGCAAATGCAATCTTATGATGCCATGAGGGATCTTAGGGTCAAAATTGGGGTCTTACAAAATCGTTTTCCCCTGCATGGTTCGAGTACCTCAGTTTTATCCTGACTTACTCATGTCCCCTGCAGATGTTGTTTGTTCCTTGGTTGAGTCTCTCCATTTTATATGGAATTCCTCGAGTCCCCCAGCAGTTTTTTAGTCGTAGCCTGGCCTACGCATAATCCTTTTATTCCCCTAGAGTCTCTGTCTCCCTAGTGAGTTTTCCTTACGGAATGCATTCTTCTCCTGCGGATCTTCGGTATCTCGGATTTCTTTTTCCTTTGTGGCAATATTTCCCCACAAAGCATTAAGTTTTGCATTCATGTCATATGCATCATGAGGTCTCTTAGGGAACAAAATTTGTTTCTCTATGTTGTTATTTAATCCCATTCTATTGAGTCGAGCCGAAGATTTTAACCTTCACCTCCTCAGTTAGAATGTCCTTAAATAGGGGCAGCTGTAAGACCCCAATTTTGACCCTAAGATCCCTCATGCAATTCCATCATAAGCATTAGCATTGGGATCATACCTGGGCATACTCCTTACCCCTCTTTCATTGGGTTTGTTTTGGGAGAGATCACCAAACACTTAGTGATTATATCATACTTGTATGTTAACGAAAATACCAAAATTATGTCTTTGCATTTTCCTAACTCTTTTGTAGGAAGGGCATGATTCCATTGATTCATCGAGTTCATGAACAAAGAGCACAACCAAGAATTGATCCAAGAATGGTTATGAGAATCATATATGAGTCCTAATATTCTCTACATTTAATATTGATCAAGTTTTCTTCCAGAGTTTGAGGGTGATTTGCCTAGGAAACCCTAGTTTGACTGGGTAGCTTGAGTAACTTCTCCAACAAGCTATCTCACCAATTGATCAAATTTATTAGGGGGCACTTCAAATTTCATCATCTTATGCATATATGATATACCATGAGCCATGAAAGTCAAGAGAATTGGAAGTTAGCAAGTTGGTTGATGGTGGTTGGCCAGATGAGTTCATCTGATCAAAACTGGGTCTCCCTAGACCCTATCTCCTACAATTTTCACTATATGAAAATGATTCCAAGCGAAAACTTACTATAAATGACATTCCAAACAACTTTAATGTTGACACCTAGAGCTAGGTTTGCTTGGAAAATCACTTTCTATGTTGAAACATTATAGGTCATTTTGTCTAAACCCTAATTTGAAATTCAACTTCCCAAGGCCATAACTTGCTCAATTTTTATGAGATGAAAGATTTCCAAGTTGCGAAATAAAATTCAATGTGTCTACTTAAACTTTGATGTTTGGAGTGGGAGCTAATTCAACTTTTTTGAGCATGTGATATGAGGTTACATTGTAGGTGACTTTTGACCTATACCATTGATCAAGTGATTTTTCCAAACTTCAAAAATGCATAACTCCATCATTTCATATCCAAATGACATTAAATTGGTGACCAATTTAAAGGTATTTGAGAGAATTACAACTTTTATGAAGACACTTTTCTCATTTGAAGGTCATATAAAAAGTTAAGCAAGGTAGAATATTGAGACACATGGCTTGACACTTAGAAACATTTTGATATGTCAAAAATTTCCAAACTTCCACCTCAAATTTCTTCAAGTGAAAAACTCCAAATGGAAAAGTATTGAACATGAAAGTTATTCCTCTTGACCTCACCTTTCCGAAGAGCTCAAATTCACACATTTTGGACAAGGAATGCATAGGCTGCGCATGGCATGAACGTGGTGTCATCACTTGGCAAGGATCAAACTTCAAATCAAAATGAACACTTGCCTTGCAGTCCAAACTGAATTCAGACTATCTCATACTCATTTGTGGACTTATGGAAATGATTTTATGGTCCTATGCACTCGCATGCACCCATGCATCATCAATGACCAAATTTGGAAAGTGAATTCAAGGGTGCAAAAAGCAATGGATTCAGCTATAAATAGAGCCTCATATGCTCAACATTTCACACACATGGGTGCTAGCTTTAATCCCCTAACTCTAACCCTCACATTGCAAAGGATAAACTTGAGAAATTCACTTGAATTTAAGTTTGAATTTCCACTGTTTTGAAATTCAAATCTCTAGGAATCCACAGCCTTTTGAGCATTCAATCCTTCTTCTGTAAGCATTTGGAGTGAGATCAAGCACGAGCAAGAGAAAGATCAGTTCAATCCAGATCTCCATTGAAGGTATTTTCCAGAAATTTTGATCTCTTCGATTCGCTCTAATTCTTGCTCAATTCTATTGATTCTTTGGTTGTCTGAAGTCCTACCAATGTAGGCAAGAAGATTGAGTTTCTTTGAGCCAAATCGGAGCAACTCATTTCATGTACCTCAAATTTCAATTCCATGTATCTCTCAATATACTTGGAGTTAGAGTGAATTGAGGCCAGAATCGAACTCAGTGCCATTCTTACTTTGAAATCATGTCCTTGATTTTAATTTTGGTGATGGTTGAAGGTGGACCAGTTTGGTGAGGTCCACCGGAGAAGAAGACCGGAGCTACAGCTCCGGCCATGCGCTGACATGCCTCACAGCTACATGATCCTCTTGATTTATTTTAATCTGGAGCGTGCATTTGAATTAACAATGTTATGGTACGCTGACTTCAGTCTGTCGTGGATAGTGTGTTTCTGGCCACTTGATCTGCCACCTCAATTAACGAGGGAGATCTAGTGGTCCACGTTTTTTCTGATATTTTAATTTTCATTTTAATTGCATTATTTTCAATAATTCATATTAAATTTAATATTGATCCAAAAAATAGGGGACTTTCACAAAAAAAAATCAAAAAAATTTCTCTTTCATATTCAGAATTAAAATTATTTTTTGGATCATTATTAATATTTTTCATGAATTAATTGATTTTGCATTTGTTTTTAATTGTTCAAAAATATTTTTAAATGTCCAAAAATTATGAAATTTTTTCTCCAAGGTCCTTTGACCTTGTTTGACCTATGATAAATCTCATGGCCATTTCTTTGGTGTTTTGATGAGATTTCAGGAATTGGACAAACCATATTTAATTCAAATGCACTATTTTAGTATTTTTAATTTGAATAAATGCCAAATAAATTTGTTGACCAATTGTGATGACTTGTTTATGTTTGACTCTTGTTGTTGGGCCTTGGTCAAGGTTGATTTGACTTTGTCAAATTAATATTATTGGATTTAGGGGATTGATTGATTGTATATTCCATCTCCCAAAATGAATGGATGATATTAATTTGGTAGAAGTCCTCCTTTGACCAATTTGTGTTTTGATCCATTGCCCTCCCACTTCATCTTATTCCCTTTCTTCATTCATTCATTCCATTTGGCCTATGATATCTCATAATCATAAGGCTAGTAGATTGAAAAATTGACATGAGTATGGATGAGATTAGGCCACACCTTTTGCATATTCTTTTTTGTGTGTGGTATGTTTCATGAGCATAATCCATTATACTATGTCTCTAATAAGCATTAACACCAAAATTTTATTGCCCGACCTCAAATAGTTGTGACTTCTACATAAGTCCAATTACGATTGCTTAACATGGCGCTAAATTTGTGACATAAAACGCATAAGCATTCTAGTTAGTGAGATTGTAAGTCTCCCCTCTTTCATGGTATTGTGTGGAAACTTGGCCTTCTTTCCTTCCTTTGGAAGATGTTTTGGCTCAAGGATTCATCCTTGTGATAAGTGGGTTGAGTGTTCTCCAAAGAATGTCTTAAAAATGAAAAGCAAAAGCAAAACAATACTAACTTCTAACCTATTAACTACTAACTTTTAATTTCAAGCCCTTTACTTTAATGTCATTTAATTTTTGCTTTATTTCATTTGCCATTGTTCATATCATTCTAATTGTTTATGTTAATACAATTTTCACTTTGTCCATTTGGACCATTTTGTGAGATATATTTTGTTTGTGTATACTTTGCTTGTTTGTGTGGTCTTTGACCATTAATGTACATAATAACAACAAAAACCCTAAAAGACTTTTGTGTGGATTGTTGGCTTGATCTTTGAAAAATGGACTTAGAATCTAGGCAACCTTCCTATGCTAAAGGACTTGGCCAATGCCAACTTGTTGAGAAACCAAGTGCTCGCAATTTGAAAGGGAACAGAATTCCAAAGGGAAAAGATCCAATGGAAAGACTCGAGCTGACTCGAAGATGCATGTATTAGGGAATATGCCAATACAGCAAAAAACTATCCACAGCGGATACTTCGGATAAAATCCGGATGAAAACAATCCACTAAGGGACTTCGCTGGGGATGTCCACAAGGACACTCCTGGGGAAGCAACGGGACGAGGTATTACCGGTTACTGGGTAATAAGCTCTAGGAGACATGTGATCTGAACGCCAGGTATGAGGGTGAGAGATACAACATGCTCAGGAAGAGATGAATATCCAAGACCGGTATAAGGGTGAGAGATATCAAAACTTCAAAACGTCTGAGGAAAACCTAAAAGGTATACTTCAACTCAGGGATTCTGACTCCACAGGGGACAAAAAGTCATAATAGGGAGCAGAGAGGAAGGAACACCAGGGATACCTGTTACTGGGTATATAATAGGTGACCAACCAAGGCGTGAATTGAGGAATAATCCCAAAAAACTCATCATCCAAAAGAGGGCTAAAAGCAAACTCGATTACAGGATGGATATTCGACTCCACAAAGGGGATACGAATCTTACTCAACTGGGGAAGAACAAAAGGCTTCAGACTTGAGAGTGCATGAGATATACTATATATTACCGTCAGAACGTAGATAATATACTCGCATGGACGATTTTCCACAACCGGTTACTGGGTTAATAAAGGATAAATCGACCGAAAAGAAAAGGCATCGGGATACCGAAACTAGGTATATAATGATGACCAATTCAGGAGAGAAACAATCGTTACCAACAACAACAGGGTAGACGAGAGATGACCCGCTGGGGATAAATTGCGTAATCAGAGAAATTATCCAAGCAGATGAGGGGATATCATCACTAAATACTGGATGAAGATAACTGTCACCAATTAAAGATGAGCAAAAATAGTTACTCTGCAAAAGGGAAGAAATAGGGTTTACAACTACCGGTATGAGGGTAGAGAACCGCAGACTCCGTCGGGGATAATAATTACTAATTATTGAGCAATTATTCATTTACCATGGGGAAACAGGAAAATAGTCTCCAGAGACCGATCTAGAATCAAACTAGATAGGCACACCAAATCAAGACTTGTCCCGGTGAGGATATAACTCAATGGGGAAAACCATCCCAATATATGTGTCGGGAAGGAACAAAAACAATCAACATCCACGAGGATATAACCCGGTGGGGAATATGGAAGAAAGGATAGACGCTTTCTTCCTATGGAGCTGACTCTATATGGAGAGATCAGACACACACGTCTGCTTGGGGAAGTATATCACCAAATAGCAGGAGACAACAAACAACGATATATGGCAAAGAATGCAACATGAATATATGGATGTTATAATTATGCATGTATGCGCGTGGTTTATGTATGATGTATGTTGACAAACAGACATATCTAACACAACCAGGTCCAGGAATCAACCACCTGGTACTACATCTTAAGAGAGAAAGCCAAGTTCATCGGAGAGTATCCAATCTGCTGGGGATCAGAGATACCAGGAAGCAAAGAACTCTGCAAGGGATGAATCACCAATCATTCCAACTGGGGACGAGAGTTATCACAGACAAGGTCCACCATACAAACAACTCTACTGGGGAATCTATCCGAGGAGATAAAGGATTTATCGGGATCAACCACCAAATACCGCTCTTGCCCAAAGAGATCCAAGCTGCTGAGGAAGAAAAATTGCTACTCTGCTGAAGGGAAGAGAGGTGTCTCTCAACAAGCAATCCACTTGGTAGGATAAACCACAAGGGGTTCCGGAGGGAGGAGATACAGTCATGCCAGGAATATGGACAAAAATCTTACCCTGTTGGGGATCGTACCACCCTTGGGAGAGCACTGAGGATCACCTAAGTATCCTTTCGTCATTGTGAATGTTCACTTTGTTTAAAAACAAATTATAAAAAATTTGATCGTTTAAAACAATAATATTTTCTTAATCAAAACATGCAAAACATTTGTTGAATAGAAACAGATAAGAGTGTCAATAATTGGATAAAAGGCTCAAATTTATTTGATAGAATGGTAGTCTGCGAATGGCAACACTCCATAGATCTTTACAAATTTGAAAATTGGTGATATATATTGGAAAAGGGCTACATTGAACATAATGACCATTTCTCCACCAATTCTGAATCCGATGTATTTGAAGCTTTGGTTGATAATGAGCAAGAATCTCTGACGGACGACAGTTATAGAACAAAGTCTTGTCAGGATGCAGTTACTTGCCAAATCCCTAATTTTTGCCTAAATTGCCCCAGGATGAGGTACTCAATCTAGCGGGATACCTATATTCATTTTTCATGTCTCTAACTTTTGCCTGGACCGCCCTTTCGGGTTTTCAATCCACCGAGACGCTCATTTTTGCCTAAGCCGCCCTTTCAGGTTTTCAACTTAGCGAGCTATTCAGTTTTTATTTTTTAGGCGAAGTATTTCTTGACTGCATCTGAATTCACAGGACGAGTGAAATCCTCCCCATCCATAGTTGTAAGTATCAAAGCACCGCCTGAAAAGGCTATCTTAACAACATACGGACCCTCATAGTTTGGAGTCCACTTGCCCCTGGAATCGGGCGCGAAAGACAAAACTTTCTTGAGCACAAGGTCACCTTCTCGGAACACACGAGGCTTGACCTTCTTATCAAAAGCTTTCTTCATCATTTGCTGATATAACTGGACATGGCACATGGCAGTCAATCTCTTCTCTTCAATCAAGTTTAGCTGGTCATAACGACTCTGAACCCATTCAACATCAGTCAACTTGGCCTCCATCAAGACTCTCATTGATGGGATCTCCACCTCTACAGGGAGTACAACCTCCGATCTGGACTTAGCGATCATATCGTCAACGTACACCTCAATCTCCTTGTGCATCATGTCATGGAACAAGGTAGTCATAGCTCGTTGATACGTGGCTCCGGCGTTCTTCAAACCGAAGGTCATCACTCGATAACAGAATGTTCCCCAAGGTGTGATGAATGTTGTCTTCTCCATATCCTCGGGTGCCATTTTAATCTGATTATATCCGGAAAATCCATCCATAAACGAGAAGACTTTGAATTTAGCTGTATTATCTACCAACATATCAATATGTGGTAGAGGGAAATCATCTTTCGGACTAGCTTTATTCAAGTCTCTACAGTCCACACACATCCGGACTTTTCCACCTTTCTTAGGCACGGGCACAATATTGGCCACCCATTGAGGATATGTAGAAGTCACCAGAAACACTGCATCAATTTGCTTCTGAAATTCCTCTTTGATCTTTACTGCCATATCAGGATGAGTTCTTCTGAGTTTCTGCTTCACAGGTACGCACTCAGGCTTTAAAGGTAGGAAATGTTGCACAATATCAGTATCTAGACCAGGCATGTCTTCATATGACCAGGCAAAGACGTTGACATATTCTCGTAGTAACTTAATCAACCCCTTCTTAACAGATACTTCCAGAAGTGCTCCAATCTTTACCTCTCGCACACAATCTTCAGACCCCAAGTTGACTGTTTCTAGATTCTCAAGATGCGGCTGAATGATATTCCCTTCATGCTCAAGTAGCCGGGTGATCTCATCAGGAATCTCTTCAACATCATCTTCCTCTGCCTCAAATACAGAGAATTCAAAATTGGGAGATGGTTTTGGGTCATTATGTTCAATGGGTCTAGAAATCAACCTGCATAATGATTTTGGGTATGAAAAGCTTTAGAATTCAAACAAGGCAAGTCATTATGCATATGAAAAATATCGATTTTATTCTATTTTTTAGGGTTTTATGTGATCACCAATTTCATGCAAAAAGCAAAAAGGGAAAATAAATGGAAAAACAAACATTTAACATGAATTTATTGAATGAAAATATCATTGTATTTATGCGCCATCAATGTCATCACTCCTCCTTTTGGCATGGGAGAAGGGTTTTTAAACAAAGTGATCATTATGTTGACTTATGGACAACTGTTGGAATATCCACAACGACCCAATTGTTGCAGACCCCTCCAGGGATGACGAAATTTCCAAAATCCTCTGCATCTTCTTCTAAAACGGCAGCAGCCTCCTCATCTAGACTAGTGTGGATGAAACCTCCACTCTTGAATAACCCTTGCTTGTTGAAAGTACCAGAAGAAAAACCTATGCCAGCCCGAGACTCGTTGTCTTCTGACTCAATCATTTTTCCTAAACCAGTGGTTGCACCACGCTCAATGGCCAACTTTGCATCTTTGTAGGAAGCAAATGAATGAGTTCTCTTCTCAATAGGCTCAGCAATAGATAAAGCTTGGAAAGGAGTTCCAACTTCAACCTCAACATCTATATAAGAGAAGAAAGACAAATGGCTAACCAGGAGAGCCCTTTCCCCCCCTACCACTACCAGTTTCTTGTTCGTCACAAATTTCAGCTTCTGGTGTAGGGTGGATGTCACGGCGCCTGCCTCGTGAATCCATGGTCTACCTAAGAGACAGCTGTACGATGGGTGAATGTACATAACCTGGAAGGTAATTTTGAAATCACTTGGTCCGATCTTGACTGGGAGATCAACTTCCCCAATCACGGTCTTACGAGACCCATCGAAAGCCTTCATAACTACCCCACTCTGCCTCATGGGCTCGCGGTTCTCTTGCTCTAAGTGATCCATCAGTCTTGAAATGTTGGCTCTAGTGTAGTACCGGTGAGTCAGATTGTCTTTAAAATAAATGAAGGACACAGAGTTAGACCACAGGGCAAGGGACCGGAAACAAAACCTGCTTATGCATATGATGCATGCAATGCTTGTGCATATGATTTTTTTTATTTCAAAGGAACTTTAGAGTTTTATTTGAAAATTCTGGAAATATTAAGCATTTTATCACATATGGAAATATCTCATTAAATAATATCAGGGAAAAGAAGTGCAACATCGTCAATCATATACAAGAGAAAAGGAAAATAATCGTCTTATGGATCCCTAGAAACAATCATCTAAAGCTCGGGACACAGGAAGATAAGATGCGCGAAGCCTCTTCACCTCCCTCTCGTAAGCTGCCTCCATATCGGCCTTCTCTTTGGCGAGTCGATCATACCTCCTCTTCCAGAACTTAGAAGACTGAGGAAATAGAGAAGTCCATACATCATCAGGGTCATCAATAACCTGATGCTCAACAAACTCAATCAACGCATCCTTCTCGTTAATCTGCTGAAGCAACTCTTCACGTTCACGGATCCAGGCACGTGAACGGTCTTCGTCTCTCAACTCCTCTACTCCTTGATTAGGGAGGGTTGAATTCCCAACCATAATCATAGGTGTAGATCTCGGATACTCATAAGGCATGAGATACTCAGACGCCCTCTTCCTAACCCAAACAGTGTAAGGCTCCAAAGCGATGCAATTCTTAGGACCCAACTCTTTCCTTCCTTTCCTATGAATCTTGCGCCAAGCGCGGACCATCCTAGCTTTCAAGCCTTGGGGATCTTTACCATCCTGAAGGAATACACCCTCTAACAGAATGTTATTGGGTTTATCCCTTAAGGGGAACCCAAGCTGTCGACGTGCCAAAACAGGATTGTAGTTAATCCCACCACATGTACCAAGAAGAGGTACATTGGAGAATTCTCCACAAGAGTCAATAATCCGCACACCATCATACACATGGTTATACCAAGATATATCATCATTAGTGAGAGACATAAGTCTCGTGGACCACCGTAGACATTCCTTGTTCTCCTTGAAAGCGACTGTCTGAGGTAAGTAAGAAATAAACCACTTATACAACAGAGGCAAACAACACACAATGGCGCCACCACCCTTTGCATTCCTCATATGCAAAGAGAAGTAGGTATCGCCCAACAGAGTCGGAACGGGATTAAGAGTAGAGAAAATCCTAATAGCATTCACATCCACAAACTTGTCGATGTTGGGGAACAATACCAATCCATAGATGAGAAGTACACATATGGCTTCAAAGGCATCCTCACTCATGGCTTTCCCATATATAGTAGCTTGAGCAATGAGGAACTCAGAAGGGAGACCTTGAATTCCACCTTTGGTAGTCATATGAGCACCAACCAGAGATTCATCTATGTGTAACATGTCAGCTATCTCTTGAGAAGTAGGAATACTCTCCAAGTCACTGAACGACAATTGGTCTAGAATAGGTATACCCACAAGGTTAGCATACTCCTCAAGTGTAGGCAAAAGCTGAAAATCCGGAAACGTGAAGCAACAGTACAAGGGATCATAAAACTGCACCAATACACTCATCAGACCTTCATCCACCTGAGTAGTCAGAAGAGGAAGATGCTTCCCAAAACGAGCTTTGAAACCCAAGAGATCTAATACATAAAATGTCAAATTCCTTAACTCTTTCAAGTCTGGTTGTCTGAAACTGTACTTTTTTGTATTCCTTCTTTGTCTTTTCATGTCTGAAAATTTTGCAAATAAACCCCTTAAGTTCCTTGAAAGTTTTCTTATTTATTGATGATATGGATGCAAATGGATGCATGAATGCATGAATGCAACAATCACACTCAAGGATCAAGCAAAGCACACCAAACAAAGGTCATGGGATGGATCATGTTATCCTTAATATCAATCATCCATTTTGGTGGATTATGGTTTACACCTTATCAACACCCAAGTTCCATTGATATTAAGGATTCATGAACAGATCAACCATGAATCAAGGGTTTATTGTAAGTCACGAGCATGGAGTTAGGTTAAGAACCACCCAAAAGGGAGTGTACTAAGGTTTAAACCTGCCAAACATGTTCTACAAAAGGTTCCCATAGTCATCATCCCATCTTTTGGATATTATGGAGGAACGACTACTCGTATTCCGAAAATATTATCAAGAGAGACTCTTATGAGTGTAGTATCGCGTAACAATCGTATCAAATCTTACACTTGAACGACTTTCGCACTACATCCTAAGAATAGGCCAAGATGGGCTTGGTAAAATAAGGTCCTTGGCTTCTAAGGTCTATATTGGAAAGAGTAATGTCTAACCACAACTTACTTGTGGGACATTATTGATCCCAACATAACCTCCACCAAGTGAATGGACTTACAAGTCAACTTGCTAAGGAGTAACTCCACACAAGTCGACAAGACTATGCCATTCTCCTATCCTAAGTGCACTCGAGTCCGGGTATAGAACTCGTCTCACAAAGATCACAAAGCATACAAGGAATTAATATTCAAACAATTCAATCATTACATACAATACAGTAATCCCAAATTGCACAAAAATATGTCAAAAAACAAATACAATACAACAAGCATGAAAAGTCGGCAAAAACAACTAGGCAAATATATTTCCCCAGCAGAGTCGTCACCGCACTTCTATTTATCCAAAGGAATGGTTAGAAAGAAAACAAAAACGTAAAAGTTTTATCGAATCAAAAACTAGTAAAAATGTTAGAGATCTGGGTAAGGGGGTTGGTTATGCAATGGGAAGGTATTAGGCACCCAAAGCATCCTAGGTACTCCTAGGGAGCCCTTTTCACATTTGTTGCAAAGGTTGTTGTTTTTTTTTGTGAAAATTTATTTGTTCAAACATGATTTAAGGGATGAGAAAAGCGTGTATGTTTATCTAATGTACTACTTACTAAAAGAAGGGTCAAAAGAAAATGACTCGCACGGATGTCGCATCCACTGCATACGTATCTCATCTGAATCTGAGAATCAGAGTCTTCGTAGCTCGGCTACCTATGGGTTAAAGAGGAGTGTGCTCGCTAAGACATCACGTCTTATGCCTACGTATCTCATCTGGGATGAAAATCAAAGCAAAACGTAGTTCGACCACCTATGGGGTAAGGGTTGTGTTTTGGGGTGAACGACGTTACTACGCAATCTACCGGATGCTCGACCTTTGGAGACTTACTCGCCTGTAGTAGAAGGAGATAACGTGTTTTTAGGAGAAGAAAAATCAATGAGTTTGGGGTGTTTAGGGATGCTCATGCAAAAAGGCAGTCCTAGATGAAGATACCACGCAACCTTAAATGACATGCCACGAGAGGCTATACGAAACCTAAGAAATCGGTAACATGCGGGAAAAGGAAAGGGATCGAGAGATCTACCGTACGGATAAAGATCTGAAGTAACAACAATTAGATAAATAAGAAACCCAAAGACTCTTCCAAGCTAAACACCATCAAAGAAAGCGAGTCAGTACAGGTAATCGGAATAGACCTCCAGGTGGTATCCCACAAATAAAGTGGAACACCAGGAAAGCCATCTCTGCAAGAGTCATATGAGCCCTCATAAAACAAAACTCAACAAACAGGTTAGAGAAACAAGATAGGGTAATCAAGAGTTGCCCCCAAATCAAAATGTAACCACATGAATCATGCCATTAAAATTCACAAAAAGCTCACAAAAAGCAACCAAGGGTAGGAGGCCTAAACCTCTTGTCAAACACATGCATCAAAAGGGAATCAAATTCACCCATAATACCTTATACATTCAGAGCATTCAAATTAAAAGCATAAAGTAATGGGAATAAGGCAAACCTGATTGGAGAGACCGATGAAATTGAATGGCACGGTTGGGTTTGCAAAGCAATCTGAGGGTTTATATGAGATGGAATTGGTTCTTTGCAGATGAGTTCCCTTCAGTCTCTGGAGGTTGCTTTGAACTCTGTTAGCTCTTCTCTCACTATCTTTTTCCTTGCCAGGGTAATAGAATAGAATTACCTTTTGTTTCACTGAAACTCTGAATTTATAACCTGATTTTTGTGGACCTGTGGGCTCAAATGAGAGAGGTCAAAGTCCAATTTTTTTTTGTTATATTTGATATATTTTTTTATTTTTTTTTATTATTATTATAGTTTTATTTTTTTTGTTCTTTTTTTTTTAAACACGTGGGCTTCGCCTAGCGAGCATGACAGTTCAAGAAATTCCTCTGAGCATAGGTGATTCTGGTGGCTTTTCCTGGGACTCGCTAGGCGACCCATTCTGCTCGCCTAGCGAGCATGACAGCTCATGAACAAACTTTTGCTCCTTCAAGATTAACGTTTTGACTGACGAATGGACCCCATTTGAACCTGTTGGAAGTATCTCAAGCCATTCCCTTGTGTTGACTGATCATCTAAATAGAACCCACAAAGTGTCTTAGATGATACTCAAGCATCAAACAAAAGATGTTAGTGACACATTTTTGTGCTTTTGGTTAGTAAACAAAAGTAAGAGAAACAATGATGTATAATTCAAGCATGCTTGGTGATCTCAAACCAATCACAAGGAGTCCCACCCAAAGGCAAAGGAAACCAAGATGTTAAAGATCCTTGAGGTAATGCAAATGCAATGTTATGATGCCATGAGGGATCTTAGGGTCAAAATTAGGGTCTTACAAAATCGTTTTCCCCTGCATGGTTCGAGTACCTCAGTTTTATCCTGACTTACTCATGTCCCCTGCAGATGTTGTTTGTTCCTTGGTTGAGTCTCTCCATTTTATATGGAATTCCTCGAGTCCCCCAACAGTTTTTTAGTCGTAGCCTGGCCTACGCATAATCCTTTTATTCCCCTAGAGTCTCTTCTCCCTAGTGAGTTTTCCTTACGGAATGCATTGTGCTCCTGCGGATCTTCGGTCTCTCTGATTTCTTTTTCCTTTGTGGCAATATTTCCCCACAAAGCATTAAGTTTTGCATTCATGTCATATGCATCATGAGGTCTCTTAGGGAACAAAATTTGTTTCTCTATGTTGTTATTTAAGCCCATTCTACTGAGTCGAGCCGAAGATTTTAACCTTCACCTCCTCAGTTAGAATATCCTTAAATAGGGGCAGCTGTAAGACCCCAATTTTGACCCTAAGATCCCTCATGCAATTCCATCATAAGCATTAGCATTGGGATCATACCTGGGCATACTCCTTACCCCTCTTTCATTGGGTTTGTTTTGGAAGAGATCACCAAGCACTTAGTGATTATATCATACTTGTATTTTAACCAAAATACCAAAAATATGTCTTTGCATTTTCCTAACTCTTTTGTAGGAAGGGCATGATTCCATTGATTCATCGAGTTCATATCTAGGGTTTGAGACCCTCATGAACAAAGAGCACAACCAAGAATTGATCCAAGAATGGTTATGAGCATCATATATAAGTCCTAATATTCTCTACATTTAATATTGATCAAGTTTTCTTCAAGAGTTTGAGGGTGATTTGCCTAGGAAACCCTAGTTTGACTGGGTATCTTGAGTAACTTCTCCAACAAGCTATCTCACCAATTGATCAAATTTCTCAAGGGGCACTTCAAATTTCATCATCTTATGCATATATGATATACCATGAGCCATGAAAGTCAAGAGAATTATAAGTTAGCAAGATGGTTGATGGTGGTTGGCCAGATGAGTTCATCTGATCAAAACTAGGTCTCCCTAGACCCTATCTCCTACAATTTTCACTATATGAAAATGATTCCAAGCGAAAACTTACTATAAATGAAATTCAAAACAACTTTAATGTTGATACCTACAGCTAGGTTTGCTTGGAAAATCACTTTCTATGTTGAAACATTATAGGTCATTTTGTCTAAACCCTAATTTGAAAGTCAACTTCCTAAGGCCATAACATGCTCAATTTTTATGAGATGAAATATTTCCAAGTTGCAAAATAAAATTCAATGTGTCTACTTAAACTTTGATGTTTGGAGTGGAAGCTAATTCAACTTTTTTGAGCATGTGATATGAGGTTACATTGTAGGTGACTTTTGACCTATACCATTGATCAAGTGATTTTTCCAAACTTCAAAAATGCATAAATCCATCATTTCAAATCCAAATGACATTAAATTGGTGACCAATTTAAAGGTATTTGAGAGAATTACAACTTTTATGAAGACACTTTTCTCATTTGAAACTCATATAAAAAGTTAAGCAAGGTGGAATATTGAGACATATGGCTTGACACTTAGAAACATTTTGATATGTCAAAAATTTCCAAACTTCCACCTCAAATTTATTCAAGTTAAAAACTCCAAATGGAAAAGTATTGAACATGAAAGTTATTCCTCTTGACCTCACCTTTCCGAAGAGCTCAAATTCACACATTTTGGACAAGGAATGCATAGGCTGCGCATGGCATGAACGTGGTGTCATCACTTGGCAAGGATCAAACTTCAAATCAAAATGAACACTTGCCTTGCAGTCCAAACTGAATTCAGACTATCTCATACTCATTTGTGGACTTATGGAAATGATTTTATGGTCTTATGCACTCGCATGCACCCATGCATCATCAATGACCAAATTTGGAAAGTGAATTCAAGGGTGCAAAAAGCAATGGATTCAGCTATAAATAGAGCCTCATATGCTCAACATTTCACACACATGGGTGCTAGCTTTAATCCCCTAACTCTAACCCTCACATTGCAAAGGATAAACTTGAGAAATTCACTTGAATTTAAGTTTGAATTTCCACTGTTTTGAAATTCAAATCTCTAGGAATCCACAGCCTTTTGAGCATTCAATCCTTCTTCTGTAAGCATTTGGAGTGAGATCAAGCACGAGCAAGAGAAAGATCAGTTCAATCCAGACCTCCATTGAAGGTCTTTTCCTGAAATTTTGATCTCTTCGATTCGCTCTAATTTTTGCTCAATTCTATTGATTCTTTGGTTGTCTGAAGTCCTACCAATGTAGGCAAGAAGATTGAGTTTCTTTGAGGCCAAATCGGAGCAACTCAGTTCATCTACCTCAAATTTCAACTCCATGTATCTCTCAATATACTTGGAGTTAGAGTGAATTGAGGCCAAAATCGAACTCAGTGCCATTCTTACTTTGAAATCATGTCCTTGATTTTAATTTTGGTGATGGTTGAAGGTGGACCAGTTTGGTGAGGTCCACCGGAGAAGAAGACCGGAGCTACAGCTCCGGCCATGCGCTGGCATGCCTCACAGCTACATGATCCTCTTGATTTGTTTTAATCTGGAGCGTGCATTTGAATTAACAATGTTATGGTACGCTGACTTCAGTCTGTCGTGGATAGCGTGTTTCTGGCCACTTGACCTGCCACCTCAATTAACGAGGGAGATCAAGTGGTCCACGTTTTTTCTGATATTTTAATTTTCATTTTAATTGCATTATTTTCAATAATTCATATTAAATTTAATATTGATCCAAAAAATAGGGGACTTTCACAAAAAAAATTCAAAAATTTTTCTCTTTCATATTCGGAATTAAAATTATTTTTTGGATCATTATTAATATTTTTCATGAATTAATTGATTTTGCATTAGTTTTTAATTGTTTAAAAATATTTTTAAATGTCCAAAAGTTATGAAATTTTTTCTCCAAGGTCCTTTGACCTTGTTTGACCTATGATAAATCTCATGGCCATTTCTTTGGTGTTTTGATGAGATTTCAGGAATTGGACAAACCATATTTAATTCAAATGCACTATTTTAGTATTTTTAATTTGAATAAATGCCAAATAAATTTTTTGACCAATTGTGATGACTTGTTTATGTTTGACTCTTGTTGTTGGGCCTTGGTCAAGGTTGATTTGACTTTGTCAAATTAATATCATTGGATTTAGGGGATTGATGGATTGTATATTCCATCTCCCAAAATGAATGGATGATATTAATTTGGTAAAAGTCCTCCTTTGACCAATTTGTGTTTTGATCCATTGCCCTCCCACTTCATCTTATTCCCTTTCTTCATTCATTCATTCCATTTGGCCTATGATATCTCATAATCATAAGGCTAGTTGATTGAAAAATTGACATGAGTATGGATGAGATTAGGCCACACCTTTTGCATATTCTTTTTTGTGTGTGGTATGTTTCATGAGCATAATCCATTATACTATGTCTCTAATATGCATTAACACCAAAATTTTATTACCCGACCTCAAATAGTTGTGACTTCTACATAAATCCAATTACGATTGCTTAACATGGCGCAAAATTTGTGACATAAAACGCACAAGCATTCTAGTTAGTGAGATTGTAAGTCTCCCCTCTTTCATGGTATTGTGTGGAAACTTGTCCTTCTTTCCTTCCTTTGGAAGATGTTTTGGCTCAAGGATTCATCCTTGTGATAAGTGGGTTGAGTATTCTCCAAAGAATGTCTTAAAAATGAAAAGCAAAAGCAAAACAATACTAACTTCTAACCTATTAACTACTAACTTTTAATTTCAAGCCCTTTACTTTAATGTCATTTAATTTTTGCTTTATTTCATTTGCCATTGTTCATATCATTCTAATTGTTTATGTTAATACAATTTTCACTTTGTCCATTTGGACCATATTGTGTGATATATTTTGTTTGTGTATACTTTGCTTGTTTGTGTGGTCTTTGACCATTAATGTACATAATAACAACAAAAACCCTAAAAGACTTTTATGTGGATTGTTGGCTTGATCTTTGACAAATGGACTTAGAATCTAGGCAACCTTCCTATGCTAAAGGACTTGGCCAATGCCAACTTGTTGAGAAACCAAGTGCTCGCAATTTGAAATTCATCTGACACATCTTTGAAGACATCTCTAAGTTCATCTGCAACATGATCATTGTGAAGCTGTTATTTTGAACCTGTGACCTTTGGAATTCATTTGTTACATGGGCTATTTTGGAGAAGATCATGGAATGGATAAACTTGGATGTGGCCATCTCTATTTGATGCCTTGCTCTTCAAGATAATATAATTGTACATTTGTGTGTTGCTTGATTCTAAAAGTCCAAGAGAATTTTGGGTTTCTATTGACATTCTTGTCTATTGGATTGCTACCCATTTGGTCAGATCTTTTCAACTCTAAATTTTAATTTTGTATATAGGATAGTCTCTTCATCTTCTCCCAATTTCTTTAATTTCCAAATCTCTCCCTCCATTTTTCAAAATCTTCTTTGTGTGAACTACTTTTGTTCTAAACTTTGACCACTTTTGCAAAAAGATGGAAACTTGGGTCTTATACCATTGCATTTTCAATCTTCTTTTCTTAAATCAAACTTGTCAATAGACTTAACTATACTTGAATTAAACTTTCAAAAAGCCAAAAAGAGCTAACTCATTCAAACCATTTTTAGGCCTTTGTGCCTTTCAAACTTAATTTTTGTTAAAAACAATGCATCCACTTTGAAATTTGTATCACGAACTACGAGGTTTTGATCCCTTATTTTTATGTTGGTACGTAGGCACAAGTCCGAACGTCTTGTCAAACATAAAAATATAATTAATGAATTCTTTTCTCATCCCGCCATTCTATTTGTTTGTAAACATCATTTTATATCAAATACATATGCACACAAAAAAGGCTCCCTAGGAGTACCTAGGACACTTTGGGTGCTAACACTTTCCCTGTGTAACCAACCCCCTTACCTGTAATCTCTGACATTTTATTAGTTTTGATTTGGAAACTTCTTACTTTTGGGTTTTGTTCGTACTTTTTCCCTTTTCCCTTGGAAACAATAAAAGCGCGGTGGCGACTCTTGTTACTTGATCTCTAGCTTGTCAATAGCTTGATGATCATACATTTACCGCTACATCGAGCAAGAGAGAAATTATAACTTAGCTTTGCACATTTCTATGAACTGTCAAGAAGACGCTTTGTCCAATGTGCTGATGGACACTGACTCTTCTCTGAATGTTATTCCCAACTCTACTCCGTCCAAGCTCTCCTACCAAGGTGCTCCGATGAGATTAAGTGGGGTTGTTGTGAAAGCCTTTGATGGATCGAGGAAAACTGTGACTGGGCATGTTGATATCCCGATAAAGATAGGCTTTGTTTCTTTCAGATCACTTTTCAAGTGATGGATATCCATCCCGCCTATAGTTGTCTCCTAGGTTGTTCACGGATTCATGAAGTTGGGGAAGTGATATCAACCCTCCATCAAAAGTTAAAGTTTGTGAAGAATGGGAAGTTGGTGATTATGGTGAGTCGTCCCTCATCATTTTCATACATTGATGCTGGCGAAGCCGTGGGGACTCCCTTCCAACATCTTTTTGTTGATGATAATACTGTTAAGAAGAACGGGTCATCCAAGACTTCTTTGAAAGACGCACAACAAGTGGTGGAGAATAGTAAATCTGCTAGATGGGGTTAAGTTGTTGAACTTACTAGGAAAAAAATAGAGTTGGTTTAGGCTTCTCACCTGGTTTAACCCAAAGAGATTAGAATCAAATTCAAGAAGTTTTTCACAGTGCTGGCTTCATTCACTCCAAAGATCAGTCTACTGCTGTAATCCTTGAAGATGATCTAGAAGATGAAGCGCCAAACTTTATGACGCGCAGATTGATGTGCCAAAATTGGATTGCTGTTGATGTTCCTTCTCTTATTTATTTTTCAAAGTAATATGTTTTTGTTATTTTCAAAAATCCTTTCACTATGCCCAAGGTGAAAATGAATCTATGTGGGATTTGTTTCAAATTCTATTATCATTAATAAAATGTTATTTTGTTTATCCATATTATGTTTTCTATTTTTCTATTTCTAAAATATGGTAACATAAAAAACCAAAATAATAATAATAATTTTCTATATTTGCATCACAATGTGCGTTTACTTGTTCATATTCTAAAATTCAGCATAAAATCATTGTGCAGATTGATTGTTAAACCCATTAAAACAATGACCCTACGCCGTCTCCCATGTTTTAATTCCCTGTGTTTGAAATGGAAGAAGAGGGTATAGGAGAGATTCCCGATGAGATTTCCAGTTTTCTTGAGAACAAGAAGAAGACCATTCATCCTCATTAAGATCCATTGGAAGTGATTAATTTGGGTTCTGAAGAGAACAAGAAAAAAGTCAAGATTGGGGCACTGCTTTGTCCAGATGTTAAGAAGAGGATGGTAGAGATTCTTAGAGAATATGTGGACGTGTTTGATTGGTTTTATCAAGATATTCCAGGTCTTGATACTGATATTGTGGAGCATATATTACCATTGAAACCAAAATGTTCTCCAGTTAAACACAAATTGAGAAGAACTCATCTCGATATGAATGTTAAGATCAAAGAAGAGGTTCCGAAGTAGAATGATGTAGGTTTCCTTGTTACTTCTGAGTATCCTTAATGGATGGCCATCATTGTGCCTGTTCCAAAGAAGGGTGGTAAAGTTAGGATGTGTGTTGATTATAGAGATATGAACAAAGCTAGCCCAAAGATTGATTTTCCTCTACCACACATTGATATGTTAGTATATAATACGGTTAAATTCAACATTTTCTCCTTTATGGATGGTTTCTACGGTTATAATAAGATCAATATGGCACTCGAGGACATGGAAAAGACAACATTTATTACACCCTGGGGAACATTATGCTATAATGTGATGCCTTTCGATTTAAAGAATGTTGGTGCAACGTACTAGAGAGTCATGACTACTCTATTCCATGACATTATGCACAAAGAGATACAGGTCTATGTTGATGATATGATTGCTAAATCGAAGATTGAATAATATCATGTTGAGTATTTGTCGAAGTTGTTTCAGTATTTGAGAAAGTTTAAACTCCGCTTGAATCCTAATAAGTGTACTTTTGGTGTCTATTCAGGAAAGTTGTTAGGCTTCATTGTTAGACACAAGGGTATTGAAGTAGATCCTCATAAAGTCAGAGCTATGCAAGAGATGCCTACACCGAAGACAAAATATCAAGTCAGAGGATTCCTCAGGCGTCTGAATTATATCTCCAGGTTTATATCTCACATGACTGTCACATGTGCGCCATTCTTCAAGCTTCTTCGTAAATATCAAGGTTGTAATTTGACAAAAGACTTCCAGAAAGATTTTGATAACATCAAGGAGTATCTTCTTGAACCTCCTATTTTGTCTCCTCCAGAGGAGGGAAGACCATTGATCATGTACTTAACTGTGTTATAAGAGTCCATGGATTGTGTACTTGGACAACAAGATGAAACAAGTAGAAAGAAGCATGACATCTATTATCCAAATAAGAAGTTTACAGACAGTGAGTATCATTACTTTATTCTTGAGAAGACTTATTGTGTGTTAGCATGGGCTGCCAAACATCTACGTCAGTATATGATTAATCATACCACTTGGTTGATATCAAAAATGGATCCAATCAAGTATATTTTTGAAAATCCTTCTTTGACTGAAAGGATTACTCATAGGCAGATGCTATTGTCTGAATATGATATTGAGTACCATACTCAGAAGGCGGTTAAAGGAAGTATTCTTGCAGATCATTTGGCTCACCATCCAATTGATGATTATCAATCGCTCAGGTTTGGCTTCCCTGATGAAAATTTTATGTACTTACAAGATAAATATTATGATGAACTGTTTCCTGAAGAAGGACTAGAGCCTAGATCCTTGTGGGGTTTAGTGTTTGATGGAGCTGTTAATGCTTAATCTAATGGAATTGGGGAAATCATCATTACTCCTCAGGGTTCTCCTATCCCTTTCACTGCAAGATTTATGTTTGATTGTACGAACAACATGGCAGAATTTGAAGCTTGTATCATGGGTCTTGTAGAAACCACCGATTGGAGAATTAAGATCCTTATGTATATATAGATTGAGCCTTGGTGGTTAATCAGATTAAAGGAGAATAGGAGACTCATCATCCTGGCTTTATTCCTTACAAAGATTATGCAAGGAGATTGTTGACTTTCTTCAACAAAATTGAGTTTCATCATATACCTCGTGAAGAAAATCAGATGGCAGATGCTTTGGTTAGTTTCTCTTCCATGTATAAAGTAAATCATTGGAATGACGCACCCAATATCAGAATTATGTGCCTTGATAGGCCTGCTCATGTGTTTGCAGCATAAGAAGTCACATATGATAAGCCTTGGTATCATGATATCAAGTGTTTCCTTCAAAGTCAGAGATACCCGCTGAGGGCATCTAGAAAAGATACGAAGACTTTGAGAAGACTGGCTGAATTTTTTTTTCTGAATGAAGATGTGTTGTACAAGAGAAATGGTGACATGGTTTTACTCAGATGCATGGATAGACATGAAGCAAACATGTTAACGCAAGAAGTTCATGAAGGATCCTTTGGTACTCATGGCAATGGACATGCAGTGGCTAAACAGATGTTAAGGGCAAGTTACTATTGGATGACAATGGAATCTGATTGCTGTAAATTAGTGAAGAGGTGTCATAAATGTCATATTTATGCTAATAAGATCCATGTGCCTCCGAATCTGCTCAATGTTATTTCATCCCCATGGCCTTTCTCTATGTGGGGAATTGACATGATTGGTTTGATTGAACCAAAACGTTCACATGGACATCATTTCATTTTGGTGGCTATTGATTACTTAACCAAATGGGTTGAAGAAACATCTTATGCTAATGTGACCAAGCGGGTTGTGGTCAGATTTATCAAGAATCAAATTATTTGTCGATATGGTGTTCCAAGTAAGATCATCACTGATAATGGATCGAACTTGAATACTAAAATGATGAAAGAGCTTTGTGATGACTTCAAGATTGAGCATCACAACTATTTTCCTTACAGACCTAAGATGAATGGGGCTATTGAAGCAGCATATACGAATATCAAGAAGATTATCCAGAAGATGGTTGTGACATATAAGGATTCACATGAGATGCTCCCTTTTGCTTTGCATGGGTATCATACACCCGTAAGCACTTCAACATGGTCAAACTCTTTCTCTCTTGTGTGTGTCATGGAAGCAATGCTCCCTGTAGAGGTTGGGATCCCATCAATGTGAGTCTTGATGGAAGCCAATTTGTCTAAGGCTAAATGGTGTCAAAGTAGGTATGACTAGTTGAATTTGATTGAAGATAAAAGGATGATAACTTTGTGTCATGGCCAATTATATCAAAAGAGAATGAAGAAAATATTTGAAAAGAAGGTTCGACCTCACGTATTTAATGAAGGCAACCTCGTGCTCAAAAAGATCATGTCTTTCAACACTGATTCTAGGGGAAAGTTGACTCCTAATTATGAAGCCCATATGTTATTAAGAGAGCCTTATCGGGTGGTACAATGACTCATATTACTATCGATGGTGAGGAACTCCCTCGTCCTAAGAATGTTGATTCAGTCAAGAAATACTTCGCCTAGAAACATAAAAGAACAACTGACTAAGTTGAAAACCTAAAAGGGCGACTTAGGTAAAAATTAGTGTATCGGTGGATTGAAAACCCGAAAGGGAAATCCAGGAAAAATTAGAGACATAAATAGAAAATAATCATCCCGGTAGATTGAACCCGAAAGGGTAATCTAGGCAAAACTTAGGGATTATGGCAAGTAACTACAACAGGATAGACTTGATCATTTGAAGCAATAGTGCCTATCAAATATTTTCATTCAGTCATCCTTGACCTAAGTTCTAAGCATAGAGGAATTCAAATTTATTAGAGATAATAATGGTCATTGCATTTCGATGTAGCCCTTTCCATGTATTTACCATTTTTAAACTTTGTAATAATCCATGGAGTCACACCGTTTGCAGACTACCATTCTATCAATAAAATTTGAGCCTTTTGCCCATTTGTTTGCTATTATTATCTTGTTTCAGTTTCTTAAATTTCATATATTTTTGATAATAATTTTTGAAAAAAAACACATATTATCATTTGTAACAATCATGTTTTGAAATTTATAGAAAAAAATATTCTTCCTCGACTTGTGAATATAGAAGAGGAATGTTAATAACAATCTCAAGGATGGTAAGATCTTGAAGAGAGGGGCTCAATGGTCTCCCCAGACATGATTTCCTTTTGTTGCATGTATCCAAGAACATCATTTCCCTAACATGAGATTGCAGGAATGGTAGAATCCCTAGAAGATCTCTAATAGCATCTCCACCTTGTTGAGATTAGCTGAGTATCTGGTGTGCTGTGTTATCAATCTAACCTTTTGTGCCTATTTTGTTAGAATATTCATATGGGTATGTATAACATCATGGTGTTTATTTGTGCATCTTGCATTTCTTGGTTCATTCCCCGCTCTCTCGTATTTTTATCCCCGCAGAATGTGTGAGTCCTCTCTCCAATAAAGTGTTGACCTTAAATAGAAAATGCTTATCCTTTCTAATTCCCCATGGAGTTTGATCCTCATGGAAAATTTTGTTTCAGTTTTTCCTTTCCAATTCATTATCTAGACGAAACAAATTCCCCAACTGAGTTGTTTCTTCATTGGTTTAAGTCTTCTTTGACCATTTTCTCCAGTTTATTCCTGGGGTGACCTTTGGTCCTTCAAGATTATTACCTTTGTTAAGTTATGACTCAACTGATAATAAGTAATATTTTCTCTTGGCTTTGGTTGGTTACCTTTGTTAAGTTATCACTTGGTTGGTAGTTGGTAATCCTTTCCTTTGCTTATAACCTATGTTAAGCTATCACCTGGCAGATAGTTAGTAATATCTATTTTACCCTTGGTTTGGTTACCTTTGTTAAGCTATCACTTGGTTGGTAGCTGATAATTATTTCCTTTTCTTATTACCTTTATTAAGCTACCACCTAGCTGATAGTTGGTAATATCTCTTTTACCCTTGGTTTACTTACGTTTGTTAAGCTATCACATGGGTGGTAGTTGGTAATCCTTTCCTTTGCTTATTACCTTTGTTAAGCTATCACCTGGCTGATAGTTGGTAATATCTCTTTTACCCTTGGTTTGGTCACCTTTGTTAAACTATCACTTAGCTGGTAGTTGATAATCCTTTCCTTTGATTATTACCTTTGTTAAACTATCACTTGGCTGATACATCAACTTTTTGTAAAAGCAAATAACTTGAATCAAACCTTTCTTAAAAATAAAATATCATATTTTTAAACCCTGACTATATTTTTTTATAATTATTTTCAAACATCATATTCCCACCCCTGACTATATTTTTTTAATAATTATTTTAGTTAACTAGGTTAATATATATTGTCAAATTTAATTAAGTTTTTAAGATATTTAATCTAATTTAATATAAAATACATAAAAAATCAAATATTTTAAAGATGTTAACGTAATTTTCTTGTTTCCATTTAAATTTTAAAAATATATAAAAAAAAATAGAACTTTTCTTTTGTAAATAATTCATCATGTATATAAGTCACCAATTAATTGAAAATTCAAAAAACCAAAAACATTTCTTTTTTCGTTTAGGGAAAATGTTCAAAATGACAAAACTGTTTATTTCTCTAATCTAAAAGTATTTCTCCATTAAACAAAAAAAGTCAAATGTTGCTTTAACTATTCAAAATAAAAAACATAAAAAATATGTATATATGATCATTACTTTATTTTTTAAATTAAACTAAAACTAGATTTTTGCAAACTAAACTGGTTGGCTGGCGTCACGCCTTATCGATCAATAATTCAAATCAAAACCTAAAATCAATACTAACACATCAAATATAATTTTCTCCGCCCTTGTGCATTGAGTCCCTTTTTTTCAAATAAATTTTTCTCCGCCCATATGCGTTTAGATATTTTCACAAATAAAATCAACAAACACACATACATTTTAAAGATGAACTACGGTACTCTGATTCTTCATTACTTGAGGATACGTATGCACAGAGATGTGGCACTCATGCGAGTACAATAGAGTAGTATCTTTCGTGATACAATTGAAAATTCCTAATAATGGAATAGTCTTTCAATTTATAAGATTTAAGATCCTCTGAAAATTAGCAAATGACCCTTAAATGAAACAAAAAATACTCCCTGATAATCGGCAAAGCAGTATCGTTCATGATACAATTGAAACTTCCCAATAATGGAACATACTTTCAATTTATAAGACTTAAGATCCTCTAAAAATTAGTAGAGAAACCTCAGTTGAAACAGACAAGACTCCCTGATAATTGTTAGAGTAGTATCTTTTATGATATAAATGAAATTTCCTAATAATGAAACATGCTTTCAATTCATAAGGCTTAAGATCCCTTGAAAATGAGCAGGGAAACGTCAAATAAAATAGACAAGACTCCCTGATAATCGTCAGAGCAGTATCTCTCGTGATATAATTGAAATTTACCAATAATGGAACTGACTTTCAATTTATATGACTCAAGATCCTTTGAAAATTAACTGAAGAACCTCAAATGAAACCAACAAGACTACTTGATAATCGTCAAACTAATATCTTTTGTGATACAATTGAAACTTCCAATAATGAAACAAACTTTCAATTTATAAGACTTAAGATCCTCTAAAAATTAGAAGAGAAACCTTAAATGTTCATCTATTGGGGAAAACAATTCAGAAAGCACTTCCTTTGGAGAAGATTTACTGGAAAAGTTCTACAGAGGAAAAGCTCATAAGAGACTTTTTAGGGTAACCTCTGCTTAGGGAGAAAAATAGTGAATACGCTAGGGAATATTATTATCAACACATCGTTGAAGAATGACTTGCTAGGAAATAGTTCCAAGAGCACATGCAGGGTAAGAACTATTTCAGAGAAATATCGCTAACTTGAATGAGGTTTATCATGGATACTTATGTTATATATTTTGGATTTTGGATATGATATTCCACTTTGGGTGGAAATACCAAAAATGGAATGATGCATGGAGATACCTGTAGGAATGAAATTGTTTCACTGAATTTGTTTTTTTATGAAGCTTCCTGCTTTGGCGGGAATGTTATGCATGCATGTATATAAGCATGATGATGATTGATAGAAATCTCATGTTTAAGAAGAAAATCTATGAACTTATGTAATGCATGTGGATAATTGTAATTTTGTGGAAACTTCTCATTTCGGATGGACGATTATGCATGAAACGATGCATGTGATGCATGTAGAAATGTAATTGGATTTCTAGAAACTTCCAATTTTGGCGGGAAGGTCATGCATGAAGCGATGTATGCGGGAATGCAGATGATTTATATAACTTGGTTTTTAAAATGAAATTTCCTATTTCGGAAAGAAAGTTGTGCATGAAGTGATGCATGCGATGCATGTGTGCTTGTCTTTTTGAATTGGTCTCCCTTTTTTAGGCTCATATTTTTTGGGTACCAAATGAGATTTAGATTTGGATTTATGATGATGCCAATAAAGTGGAATTTTGTTAGGGAGATCAATAGAGATTGGTGAATTGGGTAGGTCTGACTTCTCGGCACTCCCAATTTAATGATGCTATGATTGGTAAGAAGATGCGGAGGCCATTGTTGACTTCACTGGGGCTTCGTTGCTATTGAGCTGCATGTGAGCAAGTTTTTGAGAGGAATAAGTTATTTGTGTTGAAAGGGCCTTGGCGACCTGCAATTGATTTGATGCCTCTATACAATGAGGGCCATATTTGGGATTGTCGATCTCCCTTTAGAAATTTCGAAAATAAAAAACAATTTACTGTTATTTTTAAATGCTTCTATAATTGACCAAAGTTTTAATGCATTTTTATAAAAAATGAAATTTTTCAAACAAGCAGATAAAGTAAAAACAATTGGGCACATTTCGATGAGAAAATTCCCTTTTATTGATTCGGCCTATAAATGGGTGATAGTACATAGGTATGCAATTCCTCTAAGCGGTAATTGTTGTGTAAGGAAAAGTAAAATAGCAATGGGAATTTTTTAGTTTCCATTGGGTTTCAAAACTGCTATAGTTATTTTGTCTTTGAAGATTTCAATACCTTGCTTACGAGGAGAGCATTTGGATTGATTCTTCTTATCTAGAGCCTTTCATGTTTTCGACTTAGCGGCTTTTTGTATTTCCACTTTTTAAGGCAAAGTATCTTTTGACTACGTCAGAATTTGTAGGGAGTGGCAATTCGTCACCATCCATAGTTGCGAGGATTATAACACCTCCAGAAAAGGCTCTTACCACAACGTATGAACCTTCGTAATTTGATGTCCACTTTCCCCTGGAATCTTTGTGAATCAGATGGATCTTCTTCAGCACCAGGTAGCTCTCCTGGAATGCTCGAGGTCTAACCTTCTTGTCAAATGCCTTTTTAAGATACCTATGATAGAGCTGACCATGACATAATGTTGTCAGGTGTTTCTCCTCTATAAGGTTGAGATGATTAAACCTTGCTTGAACCCATTCCACCTCATCTAGCTTAGCCTCCATCCAGACTCGTAGTGAGGGGATTTAAACTTCTACTGTAAGGACTGCTTCGATGCCATAAACTAAAGAGTAAAGGGTTTCCCCTGTTGAAGTGCGGGATAACATTCGATAGCCATGTAGTGGAAAACGTAGCATTTAGTGCTAATC
Organism: Lathyrus oleraceus; assembly: GCF_024323335.1. Classification (NCBI taxonomy): domain Eukaryota; kingdom Viridiplantae; phylum Streptophyta; class Magnoliopsida; order Fabales; family Fabaceae; genus Lathyrus; species Lathyrus oleraceus. Next base: position 77,946,182 of record NC_066582.1, on the reverse strand, counting down.
CTTATATGTGATTACCATTTTCTGGATGATCTTCTTGATATTCTTGTTTGTTGCTTCAACGGTGTCGTTCATCTTGGGTCGGCATGGTGATGAATTGTGGTGTTCAATTTTGAAGTTTACACATAACTCTTTTATTGTTTTTTTTAGGTTAGACTCATTATCAATGATGATTTTATTGGGAACCCTGTAACGACATATAATATTTTTCTTCAAGAAGCGGGCAACCACTTTCTTGGTAACATTGACATAAGATGCAACTTCCATCCATTTGGTGAAGTAGTCTATGGAAACTAATATGAATCGATGTCCATTCGAATCCTTTGGTTCGGTCAACCTAATCATGTCAATTCTCCATAGAGAAAGTCTAGGGAATTGCTAGGACATTTAGAGGAGTAGGTGTCACATGCAGCTTATCAATATATATTTCTCACTTGTGGCATGTCTTGGCATAATGGTAATAGTCGGTTTCCATTGTTAGCCAATAATAGCCTTCCCTTAGGATTTTCTTTTCCATGATATGCCTATTTGCATTAGTGCCAAAGGAGCCTTCATCAATTTCTTTTATGAGCATGTCTGCATCGTGTGCATCCACGCATCTAAGCAAGAACATGTCATATTTTCTCTTATATAGCACGTCTCCATTAAGAAAGGACTTTGATACTAACCTCCTCAAAGTCCTCTTGTCTATGCTTAAAGCATATGCTAGATATTCCTATTTTATGAGAAACCATTTGATATCATAAAACCAAGTTTTGTCATCTGATTTGTCTGTAGTTGTCATCAATCAATGAGCAAGTTCATCAAAATGCCTAACTTTAATATAAGTACGGTGGTTGGGCCACATAAATTTGTACATAGATACTAGGGTTGCCAAAGCATCTGCCATCTAATTTTCTTAAGGAATATGGGAGAAGGTTATTTTGTCAAACTTTGGGAGTAATTTCCAACACATAATCCTGATATGGAATTATTTTTTGATGTATTATTTCCCAAGCACATCTAATATGATGTATCACTAGAGCAGAATCTCTATATACTTCAAGAACTTTGATCCTTGAGCCAATAGCCTCCTCTAGTCCGAATATGCATGATTCATATTCAACAATGTTGTTTGTGCAATCAAAGGAAATCTTAGTTGTGAATGGAAAATGAAAACTATTGGGAGACATCAGTGCTGCCTCTATACCATGGCCCATCGTATTCGAAGCACCATAGAGCATAAGAGTCCATCGCTCCTATGGTTTGGGTCCTTCATCAGGATCCAGAATCTCATAATCTTTGATGGCCATGATATCCTCGTCCGGTAAGTCAAACTTTAAAGGTCGATAATCTTCCACGGGTTGGTGAGCAAGATGATCCGCCAGGACACTTCCCTTGATGGTTTTCTGTGTGACATATTGAATGTCGTATTATGATAATAGCATTTTCCATTAGGCAAATCTGCTAATGAGAGTTGGTTTCTCAAATATGTATTTAATGGGATCCATCTTTGAAATTAACCATGTTGTGTGGGTTAGCATATATTGTCTGAGGCTTCGAGAATCCCATGCGAGTGCACAACAAATCTTCTCGAGTAATGAGTATCTGATCTCACAGTAGGTGAACTTCTATCTTAGATTATAAATGGCATGTTCTTCATACAACTTTTTTCTTGTATCCCTAACACATAACCCGTAGATTCATCAAGAACTATTAAGTACATGATAAGAGGTCCTCCTTGAACAGAGGGTGTCAAGATCGGTGGTTCTTGCAAATATTATTTGACTCTGTCAAAGGCTGCTTGGTAGTCGTCATTCCACTTGATCTTTTGATCTTAGGTGTGGGTTTTTCAATCATATTGTCAACACATACCTCGATCTCTTTATGAATCATATCATGAAAGAGCATCACCGTTGCGTGTTCATATGTTAGGTAATATTGGTAATGTGATCCTCTTAGGTGTGGGTTTTTCAATCATATTGTCAACACATACGTCGATCTCTTTATGAATCATATCATGAAAGAGCATCATCGTTGTGTGTTGATATGTTTCCCCAACATTCTTCAATCTAAAAGGCTTCCCCTTGTAGCAGAAGGTTCCTTAAGGTGTGATAAACATGGTCTTCTCCATGTCTTCCGGGGCCATTTTGATTTGGTTATATCCGGAGAAACCATCCATAAAGAGAAATACCAAGAACTAAGTCGTGTTATCCAAAAATACATCAATGTGAGGTAATGGGAAATCTTATTTTGGGCTTTCCCTGCTTAGGTTTCGATATTCAGCACACATTCAGACTTTTTCATCCTTCTTCGGTACCGACACAATTTTGGAAACCCATGGTGGGTACTTGGCTATTGCTAAGAATCCAGTGTCAAAATGATTTTGTACTTCTTATATGATCTTGAGAGCCATATCTAGGTAAGTTATTATTATCTTTTATTTGATAGGAGGACATTCTTCCTTAAGTGGCAGCTTGTGCACGACAATGTTTGTATCCAATCCATGCATATCTTGATATGACCAAGCGAATACATCCACATACTCATGAAGGAGCTCTATCAATTTTTTCTTTTTAACATATTGTATGGCGGCGCCTATCTTCACTTGTTTCTTGTCTTCCTAGGTTCCAAGGTTGATAACTTCGATGTCTTCTTGGTGGGGTTGAATGAACTTTTCTTCTTGCTTGAGCAGTCTGGCTAGCTCTTCAGGGAGTTAACAATCTTCCCCACCTTCATCTCTGGCTTTGTTAATTGGAGAATTAAAGTCATATGGGATCATAGCAACATCATTATCAATGGTTTCGGTAGTGTTTATGCATGTTATGATTTATGCAGTTTTTTAGAGAGTGTTTGTGTAAAACATTGTCATTTATTTTATAAATAAAAATGCGAGAGAGAAAAGGAACACAATTGATTCTAATCGTCATTTTATCTATGATAATCAATGTTTTAAAATAGAGGGGGCGCTAAAGAAAGCCACTATGCCTTGGGTAGAGCATATGGTTTTGATAAAAAGAAGTAACATTACATTTGAAAGTGAAATATTTGGAGGATTTCCACAACCTTCCAATTCGTCAGCTCTTCATCGGGCTTTTCTTGGTGTATCCAGCTAGACGTTGCCTCGTTGTATCCTTCCTCGTTGATCATTTCTACTCGAACATTAAAGATGTGGACATCACCTTTGAATGTTTCTTCTATTAGAGGAATTTCCCCTTGATTGCTTGCTCATTTGTTCCATCTAAGGATGGTTGGAATCCCAACCCAAACCGGTCCTTCTTTTCATGCACCTCTACCAGCTTACCCCGATCTTGGGCATTACCAACTTCCATAATGCCTTTGGCTCCTTGGCAATAGGCCATTGATGGTTCATACTTTGGTTACTTTTATGTTTACTGAATAATTAACACATTTACCACCTCCAAAGAATAGAAAGGTGTTTTAATTGTTGCCATATCAACATCGATGTATAGGAAGAAGGTCAGATGGCTGACCATGATGTCCTCCTCTCCACCAATGACAACCATTTTATCATCACTGATACATTTCAACTTCTGGTGTAATGTTGATGTAATTTCCCCTGCTGCATGAATCTAAGGCCTTCCTATAAGGCAATTGTGTGCGGGGTGAATGTCCATCACCTGAAAAGTTATGGTGAAAGTGGTTGGACCAATCCTGATTGGCAGGTCCACTTCTCCACTTCTCAACTCTCTAATTATTACTATTAGAGTTCTCATATTCATAATAGCCCCTTCCAAAGATAACTTCATTATAGTAATCTTCAGGATAACGTTCAAAGAGAATCCCATATCCACCAATACTCTAGATAGCAACGTGTCCACACATCTCAACAAGATATGCAGAGCCTTATTGTATGTCCTTCCTTTGGAAGGAGGCTCCTTGTCATTGAACCCGAAGAAATTACCGGTAGTGATATTTGAAATTCTGGTATTTAGATATCAGATGTTGTATGCAATGTCACGACACTAATATCAGGACTTCACATAATAATACTAATAAGGATGTTAAAATGCACAACTAAAAATAAATAACACAGATGATTGTTAACCTAGATTGGTGCAGATTCACCTATCTCTGGGGGATATCCAAGCCAAGAAGGAAATCCACTATAGCAATATTAGTTTGAAGACCTCAGTAAACAACCTCTTATTTACAGTCTTCGCACCTAATCACTACCCATGTTATTTCTATCTAAGACCCTCCTAGATATGAGACCCCCCTCACTTCCATTCAATCACACACAATGATAATGACATTAATCAAATAATAGAAGACAGTCTTCCAAAACACATAATCCACTCTTGCTTAAAAGCTTATGAGTGATTAACAATTACAACACAAAGACATAGTGCAACTTTAATATCAACGAGATATAAGAGTGGCTCACTAATAACAAAGAACACTAAAACCCTAATTGCACAATAATCAAGCGTAGCTCTCACTTCTTTAAATTAGGTTAGAAATGTTATCTTTAAATATCCTTTGGTAAGCGTGGGATTAGGCTTAAACCCGCACTAGATCCAAGTTGGACTATTGCATAAAGTCCACAGAATCTTCTGCATAAAATCAGGAACACTATCACTTGTTTCCCAAAATGTCTCAACATCCCTTTTTATAAAACAAGTGCACTGCTAGAAACGAAACAAGAGTTCCTAAAATAAACCTTGTAAAGTCATATATGATAGCTGAATATTCAGAGAATCTTCAGAGAATCTTCAGAGAATCTTCAGAGATCTCATAATAAAATAAGTGCTCCAAGAAGTAAAACAAAACCTGCAAAGATGTCTGATCAACATGTCAAGACATCTTGATCAACATCTTGCTATGATACATGTTTTAACAAAATTGATGGAAATCATAAAAATACATACCTAACAATCTCCCATTTGGATAACTTTGTCTAAAACAACCTTTGCATCATATATTTGTGTCAGTACCGTGATCTGAACTAGACTGACCATAAAAAAGAGTGCCTCTAAAATGAAAAGACAAACACAGAGTCACCGCCGAATTTTATTTATTCCTCGTATAAATGAGAGGAAAGGGGAAATAGTCGATAAAACCCTTAAAGAAAAAGGAATACACAAGGAGTGTATATGCTGATAAGGATTGGTCTCATAACCAAATAACGGGTTCGGAAGTCGTTTACAGGAGGGGAAGGTATTAATACCCCTCACGTCCATGGTAGTATATGGGAACCATTTAAGTTGTCAGCGGGCATGTATATTTATCTTTATTTTGTTGTATCATTTAAGAAAAATGTGAAAGAATAAGATTTGGGTTTTTTAATATTGTGCTCGCCAAGGATTTGAGCCCTCGTGGATACGTATCATTCATCATGTGATGAAGAATCAGAGCTCCATAGTTCCGAGTTGAAAATGTTTGTGGGTTGGTTGATTTTACCTTGAAAAAGGGTTTTCGGTGTGATTCCCTAATGCATAATAATGAGTTTAATGAGTTGATGTTGATCCTTGAAAAGGGGTTTATGAAAAGATTGTTTGTGATTAGATTGCACTAAAGTCTATGGACAGAGGCGAATACTCTAGACAAACAAGCCAAGCGTCTTGTGTCCAAAATAATCAGAGTAAGGGTAGGAGAGATCAATCCTTACTCATTCCCCTTCACTTAAGGCTCATGGCGCACAATACTAATTATTCTTTGATTGTTTCTTAAGTTTGATTATGAAAATTCCACTTGACGTTGGATCAAGGGTTTATTGCTTTTACATTTTGAAATTGTGACGTACAATGATATACACAAAGTAACCAAACAAGAAATAAAGGGTCTCACTGTAAGGTATCCCAAGAGAAACCCTTGTGTGTGCAAAAGTGACCTATGATAATAAGTGGATAATGGTCTTATAGTCATGTCTCCCAAGGATAGTGCCATGATTCCATTCTTACAGTGAAATATTGCCAATTAGAGATGAAAATCCAAGTTAAGGCAAAGTGTCAAAAGATTAGGGAAAGTTCTCCAAGAAAGGGTCCTAAGTAATGTCCTTTAAGTCCAATTGTTGATTACAGGTGAATGCATCTTTTTGGTTTTAATAATTTTATCATGTTTTTGTTGTTTTTGATTATATGATGATAATAAGTAAATGACAATGATAAATACTCATGAAGAGATATATACAATGATGATGATGATAATGACGAGTGCTTGAAAGTAAATCACAATGCAATAAAGTTGACAATAAGTAAATCACAAGATGATAAACAAGAATCAGCAATAACAAAGGTTAACAATGAATATTTAGTGGTTAGTTAAAAATGTACAAGGTAACCAATTAGGGATTATCCATCCCAAGGTCAAAGGACTCAAACTATGGTGCATTAAGGGATAACTTATTATTGATGCAAAGTATTTAAGATGATCTTTGATCATCTAACAATAGGTTTGAACCAATGAAAGTTATACAACCCCAAGTCTATCTATCAATGATTTGACAAATGGAAGATTATATCACCCAAATAGTTACAAGTTAAAGATTGATTTATGTACAAGTTATATAATTAAAAAAGAGTGTTAAAGGGTCAATGATCATATGGAAACAACACAATCAATTGGATTAACAAGATAGAATAAAAAGTAAGGTTTCATCTATGCATCACATGGTGTAAGTATGGTTAAATAGAGGCAACCTATCAATACCTCAAGGTATCATGAATGATCCCTTGATGATTCATTAATAGGTTTGAAACATTGAAGGTTTTATCAATCCTAAAATCCAAAGCCATGACCCATATAATTCATCGACCAATATCAACAACCAAAGATTAAAAAAGGTTAATAAAAGTAGTTAAGAATAAAATAAATAAAGTGTGAATAAAAATATGGATGAAAAATAATCAAGGTGTGATTAAATAAATTTGGATTAAAATAAAATAAGTGAAAGAAAAATAAAATAAAATGGAAATGAAAAGAAAATAGTTTAAAAATAAAGAAAATGTAAAAAAGAATGGGAAAAAGAAAAGAAAGAAAATAACATGAGGGCGCTGGGGGTTTAACCCCTTACCTTGGGGTCAAGGGGTCAACCCCTATCCATTGGGCCAAGCGCCCTTTGGTGATAAACAAGCGCTTTAGAATAATAAATAATAAGCAAACAGTTAAAAAAATGCACGTAAATCCCAAACAATCCGAGCGTGACAACATATATTTTTGAATTCAAAACATAAGAATACGCGCGAAGCAAAGGTCGTCTTCAACCTTGGAAACTTGGATTTTTACTTCTGCAACTCATGTTTTTTTGAGGAACTAAACTTGGATTCAACTCCCAAATACATCATCATTGACTTCTCCACACTCACGAGCCTTCGATTGGCTCTGAGTGTGGAGTATTTCTCAAGAATTCAAATATGAATACAACCCTAAAAATAAAATTAAATGATGGATATTGAGAAATCAATGTTCAAACCATAAGGCTTAGCATCAGAGAGTAAAATTGAGTAAGATGGTAACTTGTTTGAGTGGAAATGATGAAGGTAACTAACTACCTTATCGTAATCAATTTTTGATGAAGGTTCTGACGAGTATGAAAAACTCATGGGTGGTGGTTACAGGTGGTTTTTAAGTTTAAAAATGTTTGAAGGATGTTGTGTGAAGGTTTGTGGATGGTTAAATAAGGTTGTGGTTGCTTAAAACTCCGAAATAAAAACTTTGTTTTTAGGGGATGAAGGTGAATTTGCAGTAGAGGTTTCTTGGCTTTGGAAGCTTGGTTTTTGCATGAAACCCCTTTCCCTATTACAAGGAAGGTATTGGGATGGTTTGGAAGGAGAAATAAGGTGGTTTGTTCAAAAAATGGATAAGCTCGAAATGTGTCCAAAATGTGACACTTAGTGGACAAGGGTGGCTAAGCTTGACATGCTAATTCCTCTCCACTCAGTTTGTTCTGCACCTTGCATCAATTAGGTGAGACACAAGTAGTCCCTAAACATGCTGAGGTGGTTTTTGATTTTTTTCCATTTTAGGAAAACATGCTTTTTGACCTTAGCTCGGGTTGTCCATATGTGACCTCTTTTCCACCCCAGCTGGCTTGCATTCTTGTCACATAATGTTTTGCAACATGTTTGGGATCAGAAGGAATCAAAACAAGCCAGTTTAGTGATTTAATGCTTAATTATGAAAATTCTGACTAAGTGTGGTCTGATGTGTGCACCATGATGAATCACCAACTTTGAACTTGGGACAATTAAAATTGGCTCATGCATTTTGCATGAAACTTATGCCAATTGTTCTTTGCCATACCCTTAATAATTTGCAAAAAGAACCAGATCAAAGGGAGTTATGGTGTGGAAATGGCACTGAGGTAAAGTGAAGGTCATGGACATGTTTCTAGGTCTGGCTAGGCACCTTGACAAACTTGGCCAATTCACAATTTGAGGCCCTTTCTTAATGAATCAGGTCTTGGAGCTTGAAACAAAGTTGAAGAGGGATTAAATTAGAAAATTTGGATCAAATAAGATCTTCAAAAGTTGTAAAGGTGAAAAGGTTATGGGGTTTGGACCAAATGGTAGGCCAAACATGCCAAAACATGACCAACCAACATTCCCTAAAAATGGAATTTTTAGTTTTCTTCAGTTCTAAGGAACAATGATGGATGTTTGAAGCTTAAATGATCATATATTGATGAAAAACAAGCCTTGAAGCTTGGTGGGATGATAATAGGCCATGTCCGTGGGTCAAACTAATGAATTGAAATTGATGATTCAAATCCAAACCAAACACTTGTACCATGGATGAAATGGACTGGTTTTGTTTGATGGATGATCGTTAAGAATATATTGAATTAAATGTGAATGGAGTGATTCATGATGAGGTGATCAAATAAGGAAAGGCTTAGAAACAAATGGGGCTCAAATTAGGGTTTCTTGGACCACAAGTTTCATCAAAGACCAAAGCCAAACAGTCAAACAAGTTAGGGTTTTGGGTGCAAAAGGTGTATTGAAGTGATTTACAAGGTCGGGTTATGAAAAAGTTTGGATATTAGGGGTCCTCAAAGGTAAAGTCAAGGCATAAAGTGAATCACGACTTGTACAAGGCATAGAGGATCAAGAACTAGGGTTGAGGTCCTTGGGTGACCAAATGAGTAATCAAAGTCTTCAAAGGAGGGCTCACCACCCAATTAGGGTTTGGGAGGTGAGTGAGATAACTTGACTGATAGTCCAGGGTCAAGGGATGCTTGATGATGAAGATTAAGGTTTAGGGTGGCTTGGGCACACCCTACATGATCATAGGATCTTCTGGTTTCTCAGATGAACACCATGCCTTAAGTTTGAGCTTGCTCATTGTTATGGATGTAAATGCACATGAAATGGGTGTATGCTTGTGCATTAGGGGTATGAAAATGATATGAAGGTAGGGTGAATTTAGGGGTATGACAGTTGCCCCTATTTAATCTTCTCGGACCTGAATGTATGAATATCAACAACTTTCAAACATTCGAGGTAGGAAAGGATTAAATACTAAAAGTATCCAGAAATTTGCCCTGTCAGGGATGGAGATGGTATGAAGATGGGTATGTGTAAGGAAGTGTTTATGAAATGGTAAATGACTTTGATATGAAACCATCTACTAGGGATTGAGTATAATATTATGTGCGGATAATATGGTTTAGGTGTATGATGATTAAGTCATGATATGTATGATATGCAATGCATGCTATGATGTGCAACATAAGTATTTATTTAAATGAAAGACAAAATAGAAACGAGATTTATGAAAAAAGTCAAAGAGACAAGTGGGGAGAGATGACTCCGCTAGGGATAAAAATCTTATATGACAAGTGATGATAATCCTTAGCAACGACTAGGAAGATCTGAATCTGACAAAGACAATCCCTAGAAACAGCTGGGAAGGCATGGAAATTGTGATAGCCCCTAGTAATGACTGGGGAGATTAAAGTACAGTGATAATTCCTAGCAACGGGTGGAATACCTGACTTCTATTGAGGGGAATTTAGATTCAGTGACGATTCCTAGCGACGCCTAGAATACATGACTTCTAAAGATGATAAACCCTAGCAAATGCTTGGGGAAAACAAAAGTTTAATGATGATTCCTAGCAACAGATGGAATAGTTGACTCGTGTTATGGAAGACTAAAAGTTCATTGATGATTCCTAGCAACTGTTGCAATACCCAAATTCTGTTGGGAAAATGTTTAGGTTCAGTGACGATTCCTAGCGACGGATGGGAATACCTGACTCTAACTAGGGATGATTGGATGTTTAATGATGATTCTTAGGAATGGTTGGACTATCTGATGCTAGCAAGGGAATGTTGAAAGTTTAGTGATGATTCCTAGCAATGGCTAGAATACCTGACTCTAACTGGAGATGATTGAAAGTTTATTAATGATTCATTCCTAGCAACAGATGGAATACCTGAAATAAATTTTTCAAAATTTAAAAATGCATAAAAGTATTTTTAAACCAATTAAAACAAAGGAGAAAAGAGAACTATCAAGAAAAATAGCAAATCAAGAAAATACAATGTGGAAAAATAAAAATCAGATGAAGAAAAATAAAAAGAATTTTAGAATTTTTTTTCGATGTAAAATGATTTTGTTATGAATTTTAAAAGAAAATGAAATTTAAAATGAAAAAAAAGAAAGAAATAGAATCAGAAAAAATACAAAGCGTTGGACTTGGCCTAATTAATTGACGTGCCAGATCAAACAATCCTCAGGCTAGGACACACGTTGGGAATTAGCAAAAATGTAACACGGGATCTAATTCGAATTTTGATCAAGAAAAACATTTCAAATGGCCAACATGAATGCAAACTCAGATCACTTGAGATAACTCCGGTCATCTTCTCCGATGATCCCTCACCGAAGTTTCATCGTTTGGTAAATTCAGAACATAAGACTACCACCAATGTGATCACCTTGTCATCAAGAATTCAACCTCACGCTCAAAATTCATTTATCTAAATTGAGCATGGAGAATTTCAAAGAAGTTTCAAAAGCAAGGAAGCCACGAAAAATGAAATTAAATGATGAACACGATCAATCAACACCAGATAAGTTAGGGGAAAACATCAGAGAGTGAATGACTATATTGTGGTAACTTTTTTGGGTTCAAATGATGCTCAGAACTACCTTATCCAAACGATGATCAGAAGTTGATGAAGCTTGATCTGTTCAGGGCACTTCAGGAGGTCTTAGAGCTTAGGAATTGTTGCAAAAGCTTCAGAGAAGACCGAAGGTGCTAATGGAATCAAGAAATTAGATTGAAACAAGCTAGAATTCAAAACACGATAACTCAATTTTCTAGAAACTTTTCAGAGTGACGTAGAGGTTTCTTGGCTCTCAAAATCTTCAAAATGAAGGCAATATGTTTCTCTATTTATAGGAAATGTGTTGGGACCCAAATACGTGTGGAATGAAGCTCAATTCATGCAAAACGAATTTGATCAGAATGTATGGAAAATGTGACTTGTAATCCATCAAAACTCAACCAAATCATGCGTTTTAAGGAGTCAATTAACTTCTGGAGACTTGATTAAACATGTTTAGGACCAAAACATATGGTAATTTGGATTGCAATTGAGATTAGTGAATTTAAAATTTAGGATCATGGTGATTTCTTCAGTTCCAAGTCACCATGTTCAACTCAATGGGGCATCTTACTCAGGATGCTTTTTGAACCCATTCTTCTTGCAATTTGTTGACATCATATCAAATATCACAATATGCCAAGAAAGGTGGAATTTGGATGCTTGAGCACAAAGTTGTGGCATGTTGAAATTGGCACAAAAAACTGGTAATGTAACTTAGAAAATTCTAAGTCCCAAATGGCTGAAAATGACCTATAATGTCTCAGAGAATTCCATGGCCTTTCAAGCATAATTTGACTTTGATTCTTGAAGAAAACTTGTAGAGGGCTTCACAAATGATATTGTGCAAAAAAATCAGCCTCAAATGTTGAAAATTGGAAAAGTTATAATCCTTGAAAGTTGAGAAAAGGTCACATGAAAATAAGTCAAATTTCACTAAGTCCACAAATGACCTATAATGTCTTTAAAAGTTTGATGATCCTCCAAGAATAATTGGCTTTTGTCATGTAAAGATAAGTTGTAAAGGATATTAATAAGAGTCATATTCAAAAATAATCATTCAAAAATGTTCATAATTGAAGGAGTTGTGATCCTTTGAACTTTGACTTCAAATGTTGACTGTTTGGTCAAACCTCTTGGAATAAACTTGTGCATTTAGACTTTTCTTGCATTTCAAAGTACATGGATGATCATATGAACTTAAACTAAGGTGTACTTGAATGTGTTTTTATTAATTTGCTCAATGTTTGAGGTTACTTATTGAAGAAGGCACGAAAATAAACACATGAACCTTTGACTTCTCTTGAGAAATGAGCAACAAGGCTTTGAGGTACTCTTGATCAAAATGAGATTGAAAGACTATTGAGAGCCTTAGTGATCATGTTTCGAGAGATAAGACCCTTAAGAATCAATGATTGAACACACTTTAACTTGAGGAATCAATAAAACCCTAGTTGAGGAGTCATGCTTGATGCTCTTGATGAAAAACCACACCTTGCACAATAAACTTAAAGAACAAGAAATATTTTTGCTCATTTCATTAGTGGTTAGATAATAAATTAACATATAAACACAAAGGTAAAACACCAACAAAGGGATAATTGATGATCCATGCGAAAGGCAAAACCACAGATGAAAGGGTGAGGACCAAGATGTGACATTGTTTGTATGCAAGGATGAAAATGATATATAGGAGCTTAGGGTTAAAAATTATGGTATGACAGATGCCCCATATTTAAATTTATTCAATTTGGAGATATGAAGATTGAAATCTTTGTCTCGGTGAGATTGAAGAGACTTAAATACAGAACACCCAATTTTTGGACATAAGACAACGCAACAATGATTATGATATGATATGAATGTAGACAAATATATTTGTGGGGGAATATAGCACCACGAGAGACAAATAACTGCTAGAGAAACTAGGAGACTGAAATTCTGCTGGGAAATAACAAATTCCAAATAGGGAGCCCAACCGGGTACGAACAAAGTTCCATAGGAGAAACGATTCGACTTGGGAATAACTATTGTATTGGAAAGAAACCAATGCACAATTAGAAAACAAACGAACGAAAGATCCGACGTGGGAAGACTTATCAAAGAAAGACTCCGTCAGGGAAAATATCAATCAAAGGGGATGCCTAACTCCACTAGGGGGAAATTACTTAACTATCAGCCAAGTCATAGCTTAACAAGGTAATAAGACCCAAAGGAAAGATTACCAACTACCAGCCTAATGATAGCTTAACAAAGGGAACCAACCAAAGATAAAGGAAATATTACCTAACTATCATCCAAGTGGTAGCTTAACAAATGTAATAATCTCAAAAGGAAAGATTACCAACTACCATCTGTAGCGGCAAATTCATGACCATTAAGCTATGGATAAACTTAACATCATTTAAACTAGAGTCGCCACCGCGCTTTTATTGTTTCCAAGGGAAAAGGGAAAACTACGAACAAAACCCAAGGATAAGAAGTTTTCAAATCAAAACTAATAAAATGCCACAGATTACAGGTAAGGGGGTTGGTTACACAGAGGGAAGGTGTTAGCATCCAAAGTGTCCTAGATACTCCTAGGGAGCCCTTTTTTGTGTGTACATGTATTTTGGTATAAAACGATGTTTGCAATAAATAGAGTGTGGGGATGAGAAAATAATTCATTAATTATATTTTTGTGTTTGACAAGACCTTCAGACTTGTGCCTACGTACCAACATAAAAATGAGGGATCCAAACCTTGTAGTTCGTGGTATCAATTTCAAAGTGAGTGAGTTGCTTTTAACAAAATATTAAGTTTAAAAGAGGCACAAAAGGCCTAAAAGAGTTTGAATGGGAGTTATTTCTTTTTGTCTTTTGAAATTTTAAGTCAAGTATGGATAAGTTCATTTACAAGTTTGAATTAAGAAAATAAGTTTAAAAATGCAATGACATAAGGCCAAAGTTTTTAATTTGCATTAAAATCAAAATTTAAAAATCACAAGCAAAGAAGATTATGAAAGAGGGGAGAGATTTGAAATTAAAGAAGTGGGAGGAGATGAAGATACTAGCCCTAAGCAAAAATTAAATGTTAAGAGTTGAAAAGATTTGACCAATGGGATGCAATCCAATAGACAAAAATGTCATATAGAAACCCAATTTTCCCCTGGACTTTAGAATCAAGCAATATCAATACACAAATGAAAGGTGAAGAGAAAGGCATCAAATAAAGATAGCCACCTCCAAGCTAACAACTTCATGATCTTCTTCATAATCTCCCATTTATCAGATGATGTACTCCTTGAATGGCTCAGAATAAGGCATTAGGCACAAGTTCAAAGTGACATTTTCATCAAGGCCATGTAGCAGATGAACTCACAAGGGTCTCAAAACTTGCTTCAGATGAAGGTTTAATTCATAATGGTGGCTTCAGAATAGCTGACATTCGCCAAGTCCTTTTGCATAGGGGATGTTTCCTAATTCTAAGTTCAAGTCTCAAATCAAATCTAACAGTCCACACAAATCTTTTTTAAGGTTTTTGTTGTTATTAGGTACACTAAGGTCAAAAGACCACAAACACAAACAAAATACACAAACAAATATATAGAATCACAATATAATCACAAGATAGGGCTCAAGTGAGCAAAGTGAAAATGGCATTAAAGTAAACAAGTCAAATGGTATGAATAATGGAAAATGATAAAGACTTGAATTTAAAGTGCATAAAGTAAATGACTTGAAATTAAAAGTTATTCAAATGTTAGTTAGTTAGAAGTTAGTATTGCTTTTGCTTTTCAATTTTTTGAGTCATTCTTTGGAGAACACTCAACCCTCTATTCACAAGCATGGATCCTTGAACCAAGAAATTTTCCAAAGAAAGGAAAAAAGGCCAAGTTTCCACATAATAGCATGAAATGGGGGAGACTTACAATCTCAGTTACTAGAATGCTATACTTTTGAGTCAAAATTTAGCGCTATGTTAAGTAATGGTAATTGGACTTATGTAGAAGTCCCAACTATTTGAGGTCGGGAAATAGAAATTTTAGTGTTAATGCATGTTAGAGACATGGTATTATGAACCATACTCCTAAAACATACCACACTTAAAAGAAAATGGCAAAAGGGTGGACCTAATCTCATCCATACTTATATTGGTTTATGAACCAATTAGCCTTAGGATATAGAGATATCATAGGTCAATGAAATGAATAGGGTAGAAAGGGATTTAAGATGAAGAGGGAGGGGAAATAAAATAAACTCAAATTGGTCATGGGAGGACTTTCATTCATTTAAAATCATTCATTAATTTTGGGAGATGAAGTGCACATTTCATCAATCCCGTAAATCCAATGATTTTAATCCAACAAAGTCAAATCAACCTTGACCAAGGCCCAACAACAATAGTCAAACTCAACAAGAAAACAAAAATAGTTCAACATAATTTATTCACAATTGAACAATTAAAAATCAATTAAAAATGCATTAAATTAAAATATGGTTGGTCAAAATCCTAAAACCTCTTTAAAACACCAAATAAATGGCCAAGAGATTTATCATAGGTCAAAAAAGGTAAAAGGACCTTGGAGAAAAAAAATCATTATTTTTTGAAACTTAAAAGTATTTTTAAACAATTAAAAAATATGCACAAAAACAATTAAATCATGCAAAATATTAATATTGGTCCAAAAGATAATTTTAATTCAAAAAATGAAAGAGAAAAATATTTGAAGTTTTTTGGTGAAAGTCCCATGTTTTTTGGATCAATATTAAAATTAATATTAAATTAATGAAAATAAAACAATTAAAATGAATATCAGAAAATACAAAAAAACGTGGACCACTTGATCTCCCTCATTAATTGAGGTGGCAGATCAAGTGGATCAAATCGCGCTATCCATGGTGAACCTTAGTCAATGTTCCACACGTGTGGTAATCAATTTTGATGCTCAAAATAATAAAAAAATAGAAGGATCATGTGGTTTGGAGACATGGCAATACATCGCCGGCGCCAGAGCTCCGGTCTTCTTCTCTGGTGGACTTCACCGGACTGGTCCACCTTCAACCATCACCAAAATAAAAAAGAAGGACATGAATTTAAAGTAAAAATGCTCAGGAACTCGAATCTGACCTCAATTTCACCTAACTCCAAGTATATAGAAAGATACAAGTAGTTGAATTTTGAGGATCATGATCTGAGTTGCTTCGATTTGACCTCTAAGAAACTCGATCTTGTTTCCTACATTGGTAGAACTTCAGACAACCCAAAATCAACAAGAATAATGGAAAATTGAGGGAGAATCAAAGAGATGCAAAATTCAGAAATTCACCTTCACTTAAGGTTCATATGGACACGATCTTGCTCTCAATTGTGCTTGGTCTTGCTTCAGATCCTTGATGGAGTGGAAGTGGATCAAGGAAGAAGAAGGACTCTTGAAGTTTGAATCTCAAAACAGTGGGAGATTTCAAACTCGATTTTCAATGAAAATTACCAAGCTTATCCTTTGAATGTGATGGTTTAGGGTTGTTGATTCAAATCTTGCACGCCAGGGTCCTTAATTCTGAGCATGGAGGGTTTTATTTATAGGCCAAGTGATTGATAATTTCACACTTCTTTCAAAATTCCAAAAATAACAATTTGCCTTTGCATGGATGCATGGGCGTGTGATAGGCCCATGTAATGATGCGTTCAGGTCCAAAAATGAGTGTAAGCAATTCTGAAGTCATGTGGAAAGGCCATGCGTTAGTGTGTGACAAATGGAACTTCGTATCTTCCAAATAGTCCTTCAACTTTAAGCCACGCGTAAGTCATTAATTCTTTATCCAAATGGGATGAATTTGTACTTTTTGGAAAGGTTAGATCAAGAGGAACAAAAAAAACATATGTTCATGATGAATTTTGAGGTGGAAGTTTGGAAAATCAAACATATCAAAAAAAATTCTAAGTATCAAGCCATATGTTCACTTCTTCCACCTTGAGTAACTTTTTCTATCAGCTTCACATGAGAAACTTTCCTTCATAAAAGTTGTATCTCTCTCAAAGTCCTTCAAATTTGTCACAAATTTGACCTTATTTGGATTTAGCATGAAGGAGTTATGCATTTTAGAAGTTGAGGAAAATCACTTGTTCAATTCTATTGGCCCAAAATGACCTATAATGTCTCCTGATATCACATGCATTTAAAAGTTGAACTTGTACTTCCTCCAAACACAACATTGAAGTAGACATCTTGAGTTTGATCATGCAACTTGAATAGATTTCATATCATAAAAATTGAGCAAGTTATGGTCTTGGGAAGTTGACATTCAAATTAGGGATCAAACAAAATGACCTATAATCTTTCACCATATAAAATGACTTTACAAGCAAAACTATCTCTTAACCTCAACAAGAAAGTTGTTTGGAATGTAATTTATAAAAATTTTATTTTATAATCATTTTCATATGACATAAATTGTAGGAGATAGGGTCTAGGGAACCCTAGTTTTGACTAGTTGGATTCCTTGGGTCAACCACCATGAACCAACTTGCTAGCTTGATATTCTCTTGAGTTTTGGGACTCATGGAGGATCATATATGCATAAGATGATGAAATGTAAAGTATCCCTTGAAATATTAGATCAATTGTTGAAGAAACTTGTTGAATAAGTCACACAAGATACCCAGATGAATTAGGGTTTCCAAGGCAAACAAACTCCAAACTCTTAAAGATTTCTTGATCAAAATAACATGTGAAGATCATAGGGATCCATATTTTATACTTAGAGCCATAGTAAACCACTTCTTGATTGAGATCCTTGCAATGAGGGTCTTAAACCCTAGATATGAACTTAATAGGTGAGCATGTGCACTACCTTCAAAAGAGTTAAACTATACAATGACATATTTTTTGGTATTTTGGTTAGTAAACAAAGAAAAATGAAGTATGATACAATCAAATGGTGCTTGGTGATCTCTCCCAATGCAAACCTAATGAATGAGGCGTAAGAAGGATGCCAAGGTGTGATCCAATGCTAATGCATATGATGAGAATAGCATGAGGGATCTTAGGGTCAAAATTGGGGTCTTACAGCTGCTCCGATTTAAGGACGTTCTAGCCGAGGAGATGAAGGTTAAAATCTTCGTATCGAATAATTAGAATGGACTTTAAATAACAATATATAGAAAACAAAATTGGTCCCTAAGAGACCTCATCATACATATGATATGAATGCAAAAATAATCTATGTGGGGAAAATATTGTACAAAGGAAAAGAATCCGAAGAGACTGAAAGTCCGCAGGAGTGAAATGCATTCCATAAGGAAAACTCACTAGGGAGAAAGAGACTCTGGGGGGATAAATGGGTTGTGCGTAGGCCAGGCTACGACTTAAAACTACTGGGGGACACGAGGGATTCCATGAAAATAAATCAAATGGAAAGACTCAGTCGGGGAATAAAAAGAACATCTGTAGGGGAAACGGGTAGATCAGAATAAAACTGAAATACTCGACCCAAGCAGGAAACAACGATTTCATCAAGGAAATACGCACTCAAACTCAACTAGGGAAGAAAAGATCTTCAACACAAGAGGTACATAGTTATATTATACGCTATTGGTTAGAGGGTAAAGGGATAACAAAATTCTGACAGGGAGGACATCCGTTACCGATTAGTATAATCATATCAAGGATGACTTGCTGAGGGCAACCAGGAGATGTATTCATTACCAGTTACTGGGTAAGAATAACCTGCTAGAGAAAAGCCAAATATGATTTATAACTACCGATTACTAGGCAGAAGACCGCAAAGGAAGAGAATATCCGTCATTGATTAAAGTGAACATATCAAGGATATACTCAAAGGGGAAGAATATACGTCATCGGTTAGGATGAACATGTCAAGGATAGACTTATCTGAGGGGCATTTAGGAAGGATATCTGTCACCGGTTAAGATGAATATATCAAGGATAAACTGCCTGAAAAAGTAGGAATTATATCTATCAGATACTAGATAGAATACTAAAAAGAGAATATCCGTCACTAGTTAGGGTGAAGATATGAAGGATAGACTCCTAGGGGAGAAATAGGGATTACATCTATCAGTTACTGGATAGAATACCGAAAAGAGAATATCCGTCATCGGTTAGGATGATCATATCAAGGATAAACTCTGTAAAAGGGGAAGCGGGATTTACAACTACCGGTTACTGGGCAGAAGACCGCAAAGAGAAATAAAACCATAACCGGTTAGGATAAAATGTAAAGGATTAAGTCTCTGGGGAAAGGAAATAGGGATTACAATTACCTTTTTACTGGGTAGAATACGAAAAATAGAATATCCGTCACTGGTTAGGAGGAACATATCAAGGATAAACTCAAGGCAGGAGAGAAAATATTCGTCACCGGTTAAGATGAACATATCAAGGATAGACTTCCTAGGATACGTGAAAAGCGAATCTGTTTGGGAGAAAATGGTCACTTTTGCAGCATATTGGGCAGAAGTGAAATACTCACAAATTGAGAAGAATATTACCAGTTACTGGGTAATAGACTCTCAGAGGAATAAAAGCATCTATCTAGGTAAGATCTAGAAAGAAACAGTCAATCAAAGACTCAACCCAATGAGTACATAGCTCAAGAGGAATGGTTTCATCCAGATTATCAACTGGGGAGGAAACTGAAATAATGATCATCCACGAGGAAGTAACTCAGTGGGGAATGAGAAAGGTTAAATTCTTTCTGCTAAAGGGGGCTGATGCTCTATAATTGAAAGAGGACAGACAAACCAAATCTGCGTAGAGGGGAAAAAGTATACCACCGTAGCAGATGATCAGAGAAATAATGAATTACAAAATGCGTTATGTAATGATGAAATCTATGAATGTATATATACATGGATATGTATATGTATATGTATATATGATGATTATGCTGACAAAAAAACAATCACAAAGGATACAAATGCCACTGGTTTGAATCATCCATACGATACTCCGCCAATCCTCAAAGGAGGGAAACAGCTGCAGGAGAGAATCAACTACCTCAAAGGCTCAACCCTGGCTGGGGAAAAGAAGAGAAGATCTGCTGAGGAAACTGCATTGTCAATTCTGCGGGGAATTTTAGGTCAACACAATGTTAAAGGGGAGACAACCTTGTAGAGGATCGACAAATATTACCCAAGAGTCAGAGGTCATGGACAATGCTGCTGGCGGCTTACGGGAACAAAATCTGCCGAGTAGTGTAAACTGCCTACGAATAACACGCCTATAACTCGAGGGAGGCAATTGCGAGCTCAGGTGGGGATACCAACAAAATTCGGCTAGAGATGTTGAAAAGCTACTGGGGAAGAAACAGAGATCACGCCAACTACTTGAGGAAAAAACCAACAATGCTTCGCATTTAGGGCTTACTGCTATTCAATCCGCTGTTGATATTCTTTTAATTGTTTTTTTTAAAGTGACTGCTTTTAGTATTTAAGAAAACATGTTTTTTATTATTTTAAAACATTAATTTCAAAATGATCACAATAAAATTTAATTCTATTTAGCTGAATAAATAAGAGTGGAAACAATTGGATAAAAAGCTCAACTTTATTTAATAGGATGGTAGTCTGTAAATGACAAGACTCCATAGATCTTTACAAAAGTTGAAAAATGGTAATCTACATGGAAAAAGGGCTACATTAAATACAATGATCACTAATCCTTCTACCGCCTTCAATATCCCCTGTGCTCTTGGCTTTGGTTGAAGATTAATCAAAACCAATCATTGTGCTCAATAAAGTCTTCGAAACTGAAGATCAACCATCTTGCAGTTACTTGCCTGGATCGCCCTTTCAAGTTTCAACCCACCGAGACGCTCTTTTTTGCCTAAGCCATCCTTTCAGGTTTTCAACTTAGCGAGCTGTTCTTTTATTTTTTAGGCGAAGTATTTCTTGACTACATCAACATTCACATGACGAGTGAACTCTCCACCATCTATAGTTGTAAGAATCAAAGCGCCGCCTGAAAAGGCTCTCTTAACAACGTATGTGCCTTCATAATTAGGGGTCCATTTTCCCTTAGAATATGGTTTGAAAGATAGAATCTTCTTGAGCACAAGATCACCTTCTCTGAATACACGAGGTCTGACCTTCTTGTCAAAAGCTTACTTCATTCTCTGCTGATATAACTGTCCATGACACATGGCAGTTAACCTCTTATCTTCGATTAAATTCATTTGATCATACCTGGCCTGACACAATTCAGCTTCACTCAACTTGGCTTCCATCAGTACATGCAATTATGGGATCTCAACTTCTACCGGGAGCGCAACTTCCATTCCATAGACAAGTAAGAAAGTGGTTGCCCTTGTTGAAGTGCGGATGGATGTACGATACCCATGCAAAGAAAATGGGAGCATCTCATGCCAATCCTTATATATTACAACCATCTTCTAAATGATCTTCTTGATGTTCTTGTTTGCAGCTTCAACAACCCCATTCATCTTAGGTCTGTAAGGAGAAGAATTAAGATGTGCAATCTTGAAGTATTTGCAAAGAGCTTCCACCATATTATTGTTCAAGTTCGATCCATTATCGGTAATGATCTTACTTGGCACACCATAACGGCATATAATCTGATTCTTGATAAACCTTACAACAACTTGCTTGGTTACATTTGCATACGATGCCGCTTCAACCCATTTTGTGAAGTAGTCAATAGCCACTAGAATGAAACGATGTCCATTCGAAGCTTTGGGCTCAATCATGCCAATCATATCAATTCCCCACATGGAGAAAGGCCACGGGGAGGAAATTCCGTTCAATAACATCAGAGGAACATGAATCTTATCTGCATAAATAGGACACTTGTGGCATTTATTCATAAACTTGCAACAGTCAGATTCCATTGTCAACCAATAGTAACTTGATCTCAACATCTTCTTAGCCATAGCATGCCCATTTGAATGAGTACCAAAGGAACCTTCATGGACTTCAGTCATCAATAAGTCTGCTTCGTGTCTATCTACGCATCTGAGCAGAACCATATTGAAGTTTATCTTGTAAAGCACATCACCATTCAGGTAGAAGTTGCAGGCTAATCTCCTCAAAGTCTTCTTATCTTTCTGGGATGCCCCATGCGGGTAAATATGAATTTGGAGAAAACACTGGATATCATAATACCACGACTTATCATCTTTGAAATCTTCAACAGCAAACACACGAGTTGGCTTATCCAGACGCATTACAGTCAAATTGGGAACTTCATTCCAATACTTCACCACAAACATTGAAGCCAACGTTGCATGAGCATCTGCCATCCGGTTTTCATATCGAAGGATATGATGAAACTCAACCTTTGTAAAGAAAGTTTAAATCCTCCTCGCATAATCTCTGTATGGTATCAGACCGGGTTGATTCGTCTCCCATTCACCTTTGATCTGATGCACAACCAAAGTCGAATTTCCATAGACGTCAAGATACTGAGCTCAGGGTCTTGAGAAAGATCTTAGTCATCTCCTTTTCTTCCAAATGAGGGGTAATATGAGCGGCAAGCTCTCTCTATCTCTGGGCATATTCTTTAAACGTCTCCTTATCCTTCTGAGACATCGACCGAAGTTGGTCCCTATCTGGCGCCATATCCACATTATACTTGTACTGTTTCACAAAAGCTTCCCCCAAATCATTGAACGTGCGGACACTCGCACTATCTAAACCCATGTACCACCTCAGAGCGGCACTAGTCACACTATCTTGAATGTAATGAATCAGTAACTGATAATTATCAGTTTGTGTCGATATTTTCCTGACATACATGACAACATGGCTGAGCGGGCAAGTGTTTCCCTTGCACTTTTCAAAGTCAGGGACTTTGAACTTCATCGGGATCTTAACATTGGGAACCAAGCAAAGTTCCGCAGCATTCTTACCAAACAAATCCTTTCCTCTCAAGGTCTTCAACTCCTTTCGTAGCTCAAGGAATTGGTTTTTCATTTCATCCATCCTTTCATAAACATTCGGACCCTCAGATGGCTCAGAATGGTAGATGGTGTCCTCAACAAGAGGCAGCGTGTGCATAATTAGAGGTGGAACAGACATGACCGGGCTAGATGTCGGCATGGAAGCAAAGGTAGGCACAAAATCTTCAGGCACAAAGTTGGGCGGAATTCCCCACGGGAATCTGACAGGCATGGCAGGAGAAAACTGAGTGGTAGGTACGGTTGAAGTAGCAACCTCTAAAATGATATTCCTATGAGGAGGAGGAGTTACAAGTGTTGGAGAAGATTGACTATGAGCAGCTAACACAGACTTCATCATGGTAGTCAAGCGAGGTATCTCGTCCTTCAGTTCTCTGTTCTCTTATTCCAAATGTTCCATGATTCTTAGATGATTGGCTCAAGTATTGTATTGATCAGTCAGCTTGGCTGAAGCAGAGAAGAATAACCAATAAGATATCTGGCGGAAGAAAAACCTTCTATGTGTAGCGGTAATTCATGATCATCAAGCTATGGATAAGCTGGACATCAATTAAACAAGAGTCGTCACCGCACTTTTATTGTTTCCAAGGGAAAAAGGGAAAACTACGAACAAAACCCAAGAACAAGAAGTTTTCAAATAAAAACTAATAGAATGCCAGAGATTACATGTAAGGGGGTTGGTTACACAGAGGGAAGGTGTTAGCACCCAAAGTGTCCTAGGTACTCCTAAGGAGCCCTTTCTTGTCTACATATGTGATTTTGTACAAATGATGTTTGCAAACAAATATAATGGAGGGTTGAGAAAATAATTCATTAATTATATTTTTGTGTTTGACAAGACCTTTGGACTTGTGCCTACATACCAACATAAAATGAGGGATCAAAACCTCGTAGTTCATGGTATCAATTTTAAAGTGGATGCATTGGTTTTAACAAAAATTTAAGTTTGAAAGGCACAAAGGCCTAAAAATGGTTTGAATGAGTGTTAGTTCTTTTTGGCTTTTGAAATTTTAGGTCAAGTATAGTTAAGTTCATTTACAACTTTGATTAAGAAAATGAGTTTGAAAATGTAGGCCAAAGTTTCTAGTTTGCGAAAATGGTCAAAGTTTGGAAATCAACAAACACAAGCAAATAAGATTTTAAAAGGAGGGAAAGATTTTGAAATTAAAGTAGTAGGAAGGATATGAAGAGACTAATCCTAAGCACAAATTTAAAAGTTGAGAGTTGAAAAGATTTGACCAATGGGCTGTAATCCAATAGACAAGAATGTCATATAGAAACCCAAATTTCCCTTGGACTTTAGAATTACAAACATCAAGTTGAAGAGAAAGGCATCAAATAAAGATATCCACACCCAAGCTTAGCAACTCCATGATCTTCTTCAAAATTTGTCCATGTATCAGATGACTTCAAAGATGGCACAAATCACAGGTTCAATATAACAGCTTCATAATGATCATGTTGCAGATGAACTCGGATGGATCTTCAAAATTTGTTAACAAGTTAGAAGTTAGTATTTCTTTTGCTTTTTCTCTTTTGTTTAAGTCATTCTTTGGAGAACACTCAACCCACTTCACAAGCATGGATCCTTGAACCAAGACATGTTTCAAAGGAAGGAAAAAGGCCAAGTTTCCACACAATACCATGAAAGAGGGGAGACTTGTAATCTCACTAACTAGAATGCTATTCCTTTTGTGTTAAAATTTAGCGTTGCGTTAAGCAATTGTAATTGGGCTTATGTATAAGTCATAACTATTTGAGGCAGGGCAATAGGATTTTGGTGTTAATGCATCTTAGAGACATAGTATGATGAACTATGCTCGTGAAACATACCACACACAAAAAGAATATGCAAAGTGGGGGACCTAATCTCATCCATACTTATGTTTATTTTGCAATCAACTAGCCTTAGGATGTTGAGATATCATAGGTCCATGATATGAATGCATAAAGAAGGGGAATGAGATGAAGAGGGAGGAGAAAGGGCTCAAACTCAAATTGGACAAAGGAGGATTTTTACCAAGTTAAGATCATTCATTCATTTTGGGAGATGGAATGTACATTCCATCAATCCCCTAAATCCAATGATCTTAACCTAACAAAGTCAAATCAACCTTGACCAAGGCCCAACAACACAAGTCAAACTCACAAAGGCAATTAAAATGGCTCTACACAATTAATTTGACATTTAATCAATTAAAAATATTAAAATCAATGCATTAAATTAATTATGGTTTGTCAATTTCCTAAAACCTCATCAAAACACCAAAGAAATGGCCATGAGATTTATCATAGGTCAAACAAGGTCAAAGGACCTTGGAGAAAATTTTTCAAAATTTTTGGAAACTTAAAAGTATTTTTAAACAATTAAAAATATTCAAAAAATCAATTAAATCATGAAAAATATTAATAATGATCCAAAAAATAATTTTAATTCAGAAAATGAAAGAGGATTTTATTTAAATTTTTTTGGTGAAACTCTCATATTTTTTAGATCAATATTAAAATTAATATGAGTTAATGAAAATCAAAGGAATAAAAATAAAAATCAGATAATCAAAAAAACGTGTTCCATGATGCGCCCTAGTCAACTGTTCACACGCTTGTTAATCACAATCAGCGCTCCAGATTAAAACATTTTAAAACAAATTAATGGCTCTGAACACTTCCAGCTCATCATCGGAGCCAAAGGCCGATCATCTTCTCCGATGACCCTGGCCGGACTGATTCAATCATCACCATATCATAAATGAAAAAGGAGGACATGATCTTAAAGAAAAAATGGCATATATCACGAATATCACCTCAATTAACCTTACTCCAAATATATGGAGAGATACGTGGAGTTAAATTTTGAGGTGTGTCAACTGAGTTGCTTCGATTTGACCTCAAAGCAACTTAATCTTCTTGCCCACATTGGTAAGATTTTAGACAACCAAAGATCCAAGAGAATTGATGAGAATTGAGAGAGAATCGAAGAGAAGAAAAATATGGAAAAATACCTTCAATGTTGTGCAGAAATGGATCTCTCTTGCTTCAATTCGTGCTTGATCTTGCTTATGGAACTTGTGGAAGTGGCTTAAGAGTAATGCAAAGCTTTGGATCCTGGATTTTTTTGAATCTCCAAGCAGTGAGATTCAAATTCAACTTTCAATTGAAATTTATCAGGTTTTCCTTTGAATGGTATGGGTTTGGAGCTAGGTATTCAAAGCTGGCGCGCAAGGTCCTTGAAACTGAAGCATTGGATCTCTATTTATAGCAAAAGATGAGTGTTATTTGCACACTTGAAATTACTTCCAAAATTGGCAATGCAATGTACATGTTTGCATGGGCATGTGCAGGCCCATCAAGCAATGCAAAAAGGTCCACAGTCTACTAAAATAAGGTCTGCATGAAGCTTGGATTGCAAGGAAAAGTTATTTGAATATTTGAAGCATGAATCTTGCCAACTGATACAACCTTGATTAAACCATGCGCAGACCCCCCAAACTTAGTCCAAAATGAATGAATTAGGACTCTTTGGAAAGCTTAGATCAAGAGGAAGATCTATTATGTTGAACATTTTTCCATTTGGAACTTGTATCATGGTGAATTTTGACGTGGAAGTTTGGAAATTTCAACATGTCAAAGTATTTTCTAAGTGTCAAGCCACATGTTAAACTATTCCACCTTGCTTAACTTTATATGTGAGCTCCAAATGAGAAAGGTTTATTCATAAAAGTTGTAGATCTTTAAAAAACCTTCAAAATGGTCACAAATTTGACATCATTTGAACTTGGGATGAGTCAGTTATGAATTTTTGAAGTTGAGGAAAATCACTTATTCAATGGTATTGGTCCAAAATGACCTATAATGTATCCTCATATCACATGCTCATAAAAGTTGATTTAGCTCTCACTCCAAACATAAAAGTTGAATTAGACACCTTGAATTTGATTGTGCAACTTGGAAACCTTTCATCTCATAAAAAATGAGCATGTTATGGCCTTGGGAAGTTGACTTTCAAATTAAGGTTTAGACAAAATGACCTATAATGTTTCAACATAGAAAATGACTTTCCAAGCAAAATTATCTCTAGAACCCAACATGAAAGTTATTTGTAAGGTCATTATTATTAACTTTTCTCTAGGAATCATTTTCATATGATGAAAAGTGTAGGAGATATGGTCTAGGGGGACCCAATTTTGATAAGATAAATTCATCTGGCCAACCACCATCAACCAACTTGCTAACTTGCAATTCTCTAGACTTTTTAGGCTCATGGTAGCTAATATATGCATAAGATTATAAATTTTAAAGTTCCCCTTGAGAAATTTGATCAATTGGTGAAGAAGCTTGTTGAAGAAGTTATTCAAGATACCCAGATGAACTAGGGTTTCCAAGGAAAACCAATTCCAAACTCTTGAAGAATTCTTGATCAAAATAACATGTAGAGATAATGGGGACACATATATGATTCCTAGAGTCACTGTGGATCATTCATTGGTTGTGCTCTTGGCAATGAGGGTCTTAAATCCTAGATGTGAACTTGATAGATCAAGGGTGATCATGCCCTACCTACAAAAGAGTTAGGCAAATGCAAAGACATATTTTTGGTATTTTGGTTAGTAAAATCATATTTTTGGTATGATACAATCACATGGTGCTTAGTGATCTCTCCCAAAACAAACCCAATGAAGATGGGTAAGGAGTATGCCAAGGTATGATCCCAATGCTAATGCATATGATGAGATTGCATGAACATACTATTTTATTTGCAAATATATAATAACAATTGTAACAACTTGATGGCCCATAAGAATCTCTTTTATTCATATAATTTGGAAGGATTAGACTCAGTACAATTTTAGAAACCAAAATACGAATACAAGAGAAAAGGAAACGAGTCATCCTAAGGATCCCCTAACAACGGTGTTAGATGATCTGGCTGCAGGCGCGTACTTCCTTTGGATGCGTCGAATCTCGGACTCAAAAGAAGCCTTCATCCGAGCCTTCTTGAGGACAAGCTGGTCAACAATCTTCTCCCAAGCAACGGAAGTATGAGGCATACTAGAGGAAGATGAAACCTTTGGTTTTATTTGTCTCTTCACTACTCGGTCTTCAAGAAGCTCAATAAGTGCATCTTTGTCCTTAGACTCAAGCTGCAACTCCTCATGCTTTCTGCTTAAAGCATGGAATCATTCTTACCACATGTCCTTCTCTTGCTTCATCTTGGTCAGCGCGTCTTCCAACTCCTCTACATCTTGGTTAGGGAGAGTTAATGGCTCAACCACAACCATAGACATAGGTCTTTCATAAGAATACAACATCGTCAACTCCAAAGATATAAGGAGATAATAAAAATATGACAGAGAGGACACCCGTTACCGGTTAGGGTAAACATATCAAGGATGACTCATTAAGGGACTCAGAAGGCATATTCATCACCGGTTACTAGGTAAGAAAAGAATTGTTGAGGAAAGACTGAAAATGAGATTTGCAACTACCGACTACTGGGCAGAAGACCAAAAGAAGAGAATATATGTCACTAGTTAAAGTGAACATATCAAGGATAGACTCAAAGGAAAGAAAATCCGTCTCCGGTTAAGATGAACATATCTAGGATAAACTTTCCTGAGGATGCTAAGGAGGATACCCGTTATCGGTAAAGATGAACATGTCAAGGATAAACCACCTGAACAAAAAGTAGGAATTACATCTATCTAAATGCTGGGTAAAATACCATCAAAGAGAATATATGTCACCGGTTAAGATGAACATATCAAGGATAGACTCCGAGGGGAAGAAATAGGAATTACATCTATCGGTTACTAGATAGAAGACCACAAGAGAGGATATCTGTCACCGATTAAAGTGAACATATCAATGATAAACTCTGCAAAAAGGGAGAAAAAGCAGGATTTACAATTACCGGTTAGCGGGCAGAAGACCGCAAAGAGAAGGAAACCTGTCATCGGTTAGGATGAACATATCAAGGATTAACTCTCTGGGGAAACAAGTAGGGATTACAACCACCTTTTTACTGGGTAGAATACCAAATATGAGAATATCTGTCCTCGGTTAGGATGAATATGTCAAGGATAAACTCAAAGCAAGGGAAGAAAATATCCGTCACCGGTTAGGATGAACATATCAAGGATATAATTATTGGGGAAACATGAAAATGAATCCGTTGGTGAGAAAAAGGTTACTTTTATCGGGTATTGAGCAAGAAGTAGCAAACTGCAAACTAAGAAGAATATCACCAATTACTGGGTAATAAACTCTTAGGAGACCTGAAACATCTATCTAGGTAAGATCTAGAAAGAAACGGTCAATCAAGACTCAACCCAATGAGGATATAACTCAAGGGGAGTAATTCCATCCAGATAATCAACTAGGGAGGAAGCTGAAACAAAAATCATCCACGAGGAAATAACTTAGTGGGGAAAGGAGAAAGGTTAAAGTCTTTCTGCTTAAGGGGTTGACACTCTACAATTGAAGGAGGACAAACACCAAACTTGTATGGGGATAAAATACCATCATAACAGAAAATTAAAATCACAAGAATGAATCAACAAGTGTGATGATGCAATAATGAAATTATATAAGGGTATATGTATATGTATATGTATATATGATGATTATGCTGACAACACGATCACGAAGGATACAAAGATGTCACATATTTGAATCATTGATACAATTATCGGCTAATCCACAAAAGAGGGAAACAACTGCTGAAGAAAAGTGAAATCAATATCCCGAAGGCTCAACCCTAGATGGGGAAATAAAGGAGATCTGCTGAGGAAAACCATTATCAAGTCTGCAGGGAATTTTAGGTCAACACGATATCAAATGGGAGACAATCATGCAGGGGATAAACACAAATAACTGCTCAGAAACCAGGAGGAAACTCTGACTGGGAGCGAATCTGATGGCGACTGGTGGGGACACCAAAGTCCTATCAGAACCATGCAAGCTGTTGCAAAGAACCATTCTTACTTTGCTAGAGACCAAATATAAACTCGGCTAGGAATACATACTAAACTCCGCAGGGGATTAATCAACCAACTCAGCTGAGGCAACGGAGAAGAAATAATCGTTTGGAGAAAACAACAAAACTGAGTGCTGAACAATGTTGTCTAGGATAAAAGAGAAATTGTGCCTACTGCTTAGGGAGAACCAATAATGCTCCACACTTAGGGCTTACTGCTTTCGAACCATTGTTGATATTTCTCTTAAATCAAATCGCTTGCTTAAAATTCATGCTTTTATATGTTTAAGAAAAATGGTTTTGATTTAAAAAATTTAATTTCAAAAGTGATCATAATAAAATTTAAATCTATTTGGCTGAATTAAACAATAGTAGAAATAATTGGATAAAAGTTCAACTTTATTTAATAGAATGGTAGTCTGTAAATGACAAGACTCCATAGATCTTTACAAAGTTGAAAATGGTGATTTACATGGAAAAGGGTTACATCGAATACAATGATCACTAATCATTCTACCAACTCATGATATCCACTGTGCTCTTCGCTGCTTACTAGGGACCAGAATCCAACCGTTGTGCTCAAGAACGTCTTCAAAATTGAAGATCAGCAGGATGCAGTTACTTGCCAGAATCCCTAATTTTTGCATAAATTTCCCCAAAGCAGGGTACTCAATTCATCGGGATAATTCTTTCTTTTTTATGTCTCTAATTTTTTCCTGGATCGCCCTTTCAGGTTTTCAATCCACCGAGACGCTCATTTTTTCCTAAGCCTCCCTTTCAGGTTTTCAACTTAGCGAGCTATTCTATTCTATTCTTTTTAGGAGAAGTATTTCTTGACTGCATTTGCGTTCACCAGACGCATGAACTCTTCACCATCCATAGTTGTAAGAATCAAAGCACCGCCTGAAAAAGCTCTCTTAACAACATATGGGCCTTCATAGTTAGGAGTATATTTGCCCTTAGAATCTGGTTTGAAAGATAAAATCTTCTTGAGCACAAGGTCACCTTCTCTGAAAACACGAGGTATGACCTTCTTATCAAAAGCTTTCTTTATTCTCTGCTGATATAACTGACCATGACACATGGCAGTCAATTTCTTCTCTTCAATCAAATTCAGCTGATCATACTTGGTTTGACACCATTCAGCCTCAGTCAACTTGGCTTCTGTAAGACCCCAACTTTGACCCTAAGATCCCTCATGCAATTTCATCATATGCATTAGCATTGGGATCATACCTTGGCATCCTCCTTACCCCTCTTTCATTGAGTTTGTTTTGGGAGAGATCACCAAGCACTATGTGACTATATCATACTTGTATATCATCATTTTACTAACCAAAATACAAAAATATGTCTTTGCATTTGCCTAACTCTTTTGTAGAAAGGGCATGATCTCCATTGATCTACCAAGTTTATATCTAGGGTTTGAGACCCTCATGACAAAGAGCACAACCATGAATTGATCAAAGAATGGTTATGAGCATCATATATGAGTTCCATTTATTACTACATGTTATATTGATCAAATTTTCTTCAAGAGTTTGAGGGTGATTTGCCTTGGGAACCCTAGTTTGACTGGGTATCTTGAGTAACTTCTCCAACAAGCTATCTCACCAGTTGATCAAATTTCTCAAGGTACACTTTAAAATTCATCATCTTATGCATATATGATCTACCTTGAGCCAAGAAAATCAAGAGTATTGGAAATTAGCAAGTTGGTTGATGGTGGTTGACCAGATGAATTCATCTGATCAAAACTGGGTCTCCCTAGACCCTATATCCTACAATTTTCACCATATGAAAATCATTCCAAGAGAAACGTTACTCTAAATAACATTCCAAACAACTTTCATGTTGAAACCTAGAGCTAGTTTTTCTTAGAAAATCATTTTCTATGTTGAAACATTATAGGTCATTTTGTCTAAACCCTAATTTGAAAGTCCACTTCCCAAGGCCATAACTTGCTCATTTTTTATGATATGAAATATTTCCAAGTTTCACAATCAAATTAAATATGTGTACTTCAACTTTTATGTTTGGAGTGAGAGCTAATTCAACTTTATGAGCATGTGATATCAGGTTACATTATAGGTCATTTTTTACCTATACCATTGAACAAGTGATTTTTCCAAACTTCAAAAATGCATAACTCTATTGAGATATATGGCTTGACACTTCGAAATTTTTTCAACATGTTGAAATTTCCAAACTTCCACCTCAAAATTCTCCATGTTCTAAACTCCAAATGAAGTCTTCAACATCAAACTTGTTCCCCTTGATCCAAGCTTTCCAAAGAAGCCAAATTCATTCATTTTGGATGAGGTTTGCTAGGTCTGCGCATGGCTTTAACAGGGCTACATCATTGGAAAGAATCAATTGCACAAACTTCAGTTCACAATCCCTTGCCATTCAAGCTTCATTCAGCCTTCATTTAGAATCATTTTGGACCTTTTTGCATTGCATCATGGGCCTGTACATGCCAATGCACTTGTGCCATCAACATTGCTAATTTTGGACAAATTTTTGAAGTGTGCAAATATCATTCATTCATGCTATAAATACATGACCTCTGTGCTCATTTGAAATAGAACTTGCGCGTCAACTTTGCCCCCCATTGAAACCCTCTTATTCTAAAGGAAAACTTGAGAAATTTCAATTTGAAATTTGAGTTTGAATCTCAACTGTTGGAGATTCAAGAACTCCAGGATCCAAAGCCTTGCAACCTCTCTAATCACTTCCTGCTAGCTTCTCAAGTGTGATCAGATCGTGTTTGGAGCAAGCCACATCAATAACTGCACAACATTGAAGGTAATTTTCAGAAAACTTCATCTCTTCGATTCTCACTCAATTCTACTCAATTCTCTTGGATCTTTGGTTGTCTGAAGTCCTACCAATGTAGGCAAGAAAATTGAGTTTCTTAAAGGTCAAATCGAAGCAACTCAGTTGACACACCTCAAAATTCAACTCCTCATATCTTTCTATATATGTGCAGTTAGTTAAAATTGAGGTCAGATTCGTGCTATACGCCATTTTTTCTTTCAGATCATGCCCTCTTTTTTTAATTTTCTTGACGGTGATGAGTGAACCAGTTCGACCAGGATCATCGGAGAAGATGACCGACCTTTGGACTCCAGCGATGCGCTGGAAGTGTTCAGAGCCATTGATCTGTTTTAAAATATTTTAATCCCATGCATCAATTGTGATTACCAAGCCTATGCCGCATTGACTGCAGTGCATCATGAAACGCGCGTTTTAGGCCACTTGATCTGCCACCTCAATTAAAGAGGGAGATCAAGTGGCTCAAGTTTTTTCACATTTTCTGATTTTTGTTTTATTCCTTTTATTAATATTTTTCATGATTTAATTGATTTTGTGATTATTTTTAATTGTTAAAAAAATACTTTTAAGTATTTAAAAATTTTGAATTTTTTTCTCCAATGTCCTTTGACCTATGATAAATCTCATGACCATTTCTTTGGTGTTTTGATGAGGTTTTAGGAATTTGACAAACCATATTTAATTTAAGTGCATTATTTTAGTATTTTAAATTCGAATAAATGCCAATTAATTGTGTTGACCATTTGTGATGACTTGTATAAGTTTGACTCTTGTTGTTGGGCCTTGGTCAAGGTTGATTTGACTTTATCAAGTTAATATCATTGGATTTAGGGGATTGATGGAATGTACATTCCATCTCCCAAAATGAATGAATGATATTAATTTGGTAAAAGTCCTCCTTTGACCAATTTGAGTTTTGATCAATTCCCCTCCCTCTTCATCTCATTCCCATTCTTTATGCATTCGTATCATTTGGTCTATGATATCTTAAAGTCCTAAGGCTAGTTGATTGAAAAATCAACATGAGTATGGATGAGATTAGGCCATCTCTTTTGCATATTCTTTTTGTGTGTGGTATGTTGCATGAGCATAGTCCATTATACTATGTCTCAAACATGCATTAACAGCAAAATTCTATTGCCCGATCTTAAATAGTTGTGACTTCTACATAAGTCCAATTACAATTGCTTAACATAGCGCTAAATTTGTGATACAAAAGGCATAGCATTCTAGTTAGTGAGATTGTAAGTCTCCATTCTTTCATGGTATTGTGTGGAAACTTGGCCTTTTTTCCTTCCTTTGGAAGATGTCTTGGCTCAAGGGTCCATGCTTGTGATAAGTGGGTTGAGTTTTCTCCAAAGAATGACTTAAAAATGAAAGCAAAAGCAAAAACAATACTAACTTCTAACTCATTAACAACTAACTTTTAATTTTAAGTCATTTACTTTAATGTCATTTAATTTTAGCCTTTATTCATTTTGTCATTATTCATACCATTCTAATTGTTTATGTTAATGCAATTTTCACTATACTGTGTGATATATCTTGTTTGTGTATACTTTGCTTGTTTGTTTGGTCTTTGACCATTAATGTACATAATAACAACAAAAATCCTAAAAAAACGTTTGTGTGGACTGTTGGCTTGATCTTGGACAAATGGACTTAGAATTTAGGCAACATTCATATGCTAAAGTACTTGGCCAATGCCAACTTTTTGTGAAACCAAGTGCTTGCAATTTGAAACTTCATCTGATACATCATTCAAGATCCCTTTGAGTTCATCTGTAACATGATCATTGTGAAGCTGTTATTTTGAACATGTGTCCTGTGGAATTCATCTATTACATGGGCTAATTTGAAGAAGATCATGGAGTGGCTAAAGTTTGGATGTGGCTATCTTTATTTGATGCATTTGCTCTTCAAGATTGATATAATTGTGCATTTGTGTGTTGCTTAATTCTAAATGTCCAAGGGAATTTGGGATTTCTATATGGCATTCTTGCCTATTGGATTGCTACCCATCGGTCAGATCTTTTCAACTCTTTACTTTTAATTTTGTGCATAGGATTAGTCTATTCATCTTCTCCCCATTACTTTAATTTCAAAATCTCTCTCTCCTTTTAAAAAATTTCTTTGTTTGAACTTATTTTGTTCTAAACTTTGACCACTTTGCCAAAAGATAGAAACTTTGGCCTTATGCCATTGCATTTTCAAACTTCTTTTCTTAAATCAAACTTGTAAACAAACTTAATTATACTTGACTTAAACTTTCAAAATCCAAAAATAACTAACTCATTCAAACCATTTTCAGGCCTTGTGCCTTTCAGACTTAATTTTTTATAAAAGCAATGCATCCACTTTGAAATTTGTATCACGCACTACAAGGTTTTGATTCCTCATTTTTATGTTGGTACGTAGGCACGAGTCTGAAGGTCTTGTCAAACATAAAAATAAAATTAATGAATTCTTTTCTCATCCCCCCATTCTATTTGTTTGTAAATATCATTTTTGTATCAAATACATATGCATACAAAAAGGGCTCCCTATGAGTACCTAGGACACTTTGGGTCTAATACCTTCCCTCTATGTAACCAACCCCCTTACCTGTAATCTCTGATATTTTATTAGTTTTGATTTGAAAACTTCTTACTTTTGGGTTTTGTTCCTACTTTTTCCCTTTTCTCTTGGAAACAATAAAATTGTGGTGGCGACTCTTGTTATTTGATCTCTAGCTTATCCATAACTTGATGATCATGAAGTTACCGCTACAACTTCCCTCAACACACGTAGTTGTAGCGGGGTATTCGTTACCTTTAGATTTATTGACTAAATCAAAAGTAAATCATACAATTCGAGTCGCCACCACACTTCTATTTATCCAAATGAAAGGTTAGAAAGTGAACAAAAACCGAGAAGTTTTATCGAATAAAAACTAATAAAAATGTCAGAGATCTGGGTAAGGGGGTTGGTTATGCAATGGGAAGGTTTTAAGCACCCAAAACATCCTTAGTACTCTAAGGGAGCCCTTTTTACAAATGTTGTAAGTTAGGTTGGTATTTGTGAAAATATTTGTGCAAACATGATTGGGGAGATGAGAAAAGAATACACAAATTATTTACAATTTTGTGTTTGAATGGATAAACCCATTGCCTACGTACCATCTTAAAAAGGTAGGATCAAAACCGCGTAGTTCGGGGTAAAAATCTCAAAGTAAGTTGGTGAATTGATTGGTCAAAAGCCTTAAGGTCTTTTGTTATCAAAGGGATAAAACTCAACCTAAAACCACAAATCCACCATGTGAGGAGAGCTTTAACATGCTAGTGAGGGGTTAACCCTATAATAAGCATGGAAGACTTATAGTCCATCACTAAGGATACAGGTGAGTATCATATCAGCCTCTATGATAACTCAAACCTAATAGCTAATGTTTATGAAAAACTTTAACATACATGGTCATTGGAACTATAAAAACAATTGAGTGAGTTATATTTACAAATGAAAAGTATTCACAAAGTAAGGTCAAAGTTGACTTAAGATTCAATTTAAAATAAGTGTTATGAAAAGATTTTGAAAAATCATAGGCATAGTGCCTAGGTTTATAGATTTGAAAACAATGTTAATGTTTGCACAAAAGTTTGGCTTGGGGTTAGAGTGGAGAGAAGAAGAGAAGGGCTAGGTCCTAAACATACAAATATGACGAAAGAGAAATAAAATCACTTGGAGTTCCCTTCTTGAGATCATAAAGATGATCCAAGTTGCTCCATTCCTTTGGACTTAGCAAACAATAAGCAAATAACTCAAGCAATCTAGCAAACAATCAATCAAACTCCTAGGAATCTTCCAATTGGCTTTTGTCTCTCTTATCTTGGATGTCCATGACAACGGTTCTTCTAATTGGCTCAAGTTTAGGATCCCTATCACACAAGAACACACAAATCAAAAAGTTCAACAATGCAATAGAAAGAATGGACAAGAGTGAGTTTAGAATTAGGAATCCTTTCAATTCATCTTCAAGATTAAGCATTCTAAAGGCATGAGGCCTAGTTGCTCTTCAACATTTTTAGCATTCTAAAGGCATGAGGCCTAGTTTCTCTTGAAACTCCATTTAGCATAGGTAAGGTCCTAAATCTAAGTCCTTTCTCCATTTGCATTGGGTTCACTCAAACAAAAACAAACACAAGGCAATAGTATATACACAATAATATGATCAAGTGAGCAAAAGGCAAATTCCATTAACATAAACATGAGCTCAAGTGAGCAAAGGGCAAATGCAAATGAATTAATGAGCAAGAAATTAAATTGCATTAAAGTAAATTGCAAGAATTAGATGCTTGAATTAAAAGTTAGTAATTAGTAGTTAGTGTTAGTGTGCCATAAGGCAATTTAGCGCTATGTTAAGCAATCGTAAGTGGATTGATGTAGTAGTCACACCTATCTGAGGCCGGTCAATAAAACTATAGGCAAACAAACACAATTTAGAGACCATGACTAGTAAGCCAAGCTCCTACAACTTGCCATGCAAAAAGAAAATAAGAATGACCTTGTATGGATTTAGGTTTTTTGCTTGACCAAGAAGCAACCTATCTGTAATGCAAAGCAATTCACTGGATCTTTGATCAAGATGAATTTGATTTGGATCAAAGAAGGTTACGCCTCTCATATGTCAAGGCTAACCATCAATCATTAACTCATTGGTCAAAAATAAAAAAGAAGAAGAAGAAGATGGAAATGGAATGTACATAATTGAAATTGAAATAACATAACCAACGCACATTGATCAAACATGAATGGAATCAACATCAATCAATGGTAAACAGAAGTGAGATGAAGCTTAGAAGTCAAGAAACAATAAAAATATTTTTGGTAGTTTTTGGAATTAAAATAATACTTGAATTAAAATAAACACATAAAGGTTAAACTTCAAATCCAATTCAAATCAACTTGGAAAAGTCCAATTAGATCATCATAAGTCTAACATGGTCAAACAAGGTTTGACAAAAAATTTCATCATTTTTTGAAAACAGAAACTAATTTTAAACAATTAAAAATGAAGAAAAATAACATAATGAATAATGAATTAAAAATCTCAATTCAATTAATAAATTGATGAGAATACTTTTCATAGATCCATCATCATTCAAAGATGTTAAGAAAATATTTTTGGCATTTTTGATTATTGAAAAGTATTTTAAATGAATTAAAAATAACTAGAAAAGAAATAATTCACAAAAAATATTAAATGGAATCACAAAAATAATTAAAAATCATTTTTAGAAACTAGAATTTAAGAGAATTTTTTTGCAATTGGTCCCATATTTTTGTGATTCCAAATAAAGAAGTTATGAATTTTTAAAATAAAATGGAATAAAAGAAAATTAAAACAGAAATTAAAAATAACAAAAATTCAGAGGCGTTAGATCTTGGTTCATTAATTGACGTGGCACATCTGGTGGCTGGGAGACGCGCGCGCATGGTGTGGATTAGTCAAACGCGTAACACGCATGATTAAATGAAGTCAATCAAACCAAGAGCTAGGATTAGATCTGGGAACATGGATCCAATGGCCAGGAACTCATCCACATGGGGACGGTGGTGGAAACCACCGTCTTCTCCGGTGAACCTCACTGTTCCGGCCAGAATTGCAGGTTTTTAAACCTTCACCATAGTACACGATCCATACATCATTAGAAAGCTGGGGTGATGTACATCACCCCTGTAACCTTAGTTTCTACTCATGACTTTCATAGAAGGAGAAATCTGAGATAGAAAAATGAGGTGTTCAATCTGAGTTTGCTCAATTCACAAAATTAAAAGCACATATCAATTGCCTCTCACATGAGGACTTCAGAGGCACCAACAAATACAAGAAATGCTCAATATCCAAAGAGATTTGAATGAAAACAGTTGGAGAATCAACCTTTGAAGTGCAACTTTTCAATGCTTGATCCACTCCAATTCTTCTATGCAGTTTGCTCTTGAAGTGACAAGGAAGCTAGGTTAAGGAATTGAAGTTCAAAGATCAACCAATGAAGCTGAAATTTGAACTTGAAAAATTGAGAGAAAAATAAAAATTCCTTTAATGGAGGGTTGGGATTTCACTTGTGCAGAATTTCAGGCGCCTTTAGGTTCAAGTTTCAAGTGAATGGAGCCTTCTATTTATAGCCAAGGGAGGATGCAATGCATGAAATATCCATGTGTGCATGAGCTTGGGCCCTCCATGCATGGGCCTGTACAGGCGCATGGGAGGCCCAAAAGCAATGGCAATTGAGTGCTAAACATCAGCCAAATGAAAATGGACATGCAGATTGCAATGTGTAAGCTTGTGCATGGAATTTTTACACGGTATTCATAATTGAAACCAAAAATTCACCTCTTCGAAAATACCATTTGCAAAATTGAAACATAGACATATGGGTAATGGTTGGAAATGCCTTGACATAAGGAAGAAATGTTATGTTGAACAAAAATCCAATTGGAGTGTGGAAAATATTGAAAACAGGCCATGAAGTTCAATGTACAAAACATGTATATGGAAATTTTGCCAAAATGGACCAACTTCAAGCCCTTTTGTTTCAGTGATGCAAGCCTCAAATGACAAAACCTTCAACATCAAAGTTGTAGATATTTTCAAGAAAGTTATGGACACTTGAAAACTTTGCATCATTTGGAATTTTTATGAGAAAGTTATGGGCACTTGAAGTTGGACTTTTTCACATTTCAATGACTTTGGTCCAAAGTGACCTATAATGTTTTGTATTATCACATGTGTTTATTTTAGGATTATGAAAATTTGTTCAATGTAAAAAATGAATTAAACATCTTAAACTTTCCAATGCACTTGGTCCCACCTCAAAATCATGAAAAATGAAGGAGTTAGGTCCTTGGGAAGTTAACCTAAAATTAGGGTTTCAGTCAAAATGACCTATAATGTTTTGAAATGAATGATGACCTTACATGTTTCAAATGGATTTTTGATGAATATTAAAGTTGTTCATATGGTTCTTTAGAATATTTTTTCTCTTGGGGTCATCTATATTTGACAAACACATCAAAAGTTAGGTCTTAGTGGATTTCAAAATAGTCAGATGAATTGACTGATCAACTTCTCAAGTCCAAACCTCAAATCTTGATGGATAAATGATTGAGGGAACTCACATAGGCTCATTTATGCATGAAATGATGAATGAAATAACTTCCCTTGATTGTATTTGATCATTGGCTGAGGCTGCTTCATGAGCAAGGCACAATCAATGCACAGTTGAATTAGGGTTTCCTTGGGCGCATGAGATATATTATCTATTACCGTCAGAATGTAGATAATATACTCGCATGAAAGATTATCCACAACCGGTTACTGGGTTAATAAAGGATAAATCGACCGAGAAGAAAGGACATCGGGATACCGGTTACTAGGTATAAAATGATGACCAATCAAAGGGGGATAAACAATCATTACCAAAAAAGGGTAAATGAAAGATGACTCGCTGGGGATAAATTGCTTAATCAAAGCAACTATCCAAGAGATATATCACCGGTTACTAGGAGATATACTTAAAACGAAGGAATATCAATACCGAATATTGAAGAAAGATAACCAACAAAGAAGGGGATTACATCTACCGGTTACTGGGTAGAAAACCACAGAAGAGAGTACCCGTCATCGATTAGGATGAATAAAACCAAGGGTTAACTCTGCAAGGGGACAAAATGGGGTTTAAAACTACCGGTTACTGGGTAGAAAACCTCAAAGATAAGACTTACAACTACCGGTTACTGGGTAGAAGGCCAAAACATTCGATGGGGAGAGAATGAACAATTACTATTTACTAAGCAATTGATCACCTGAATCACAGGGAAGCAAGGGAAAAATAACACGAGGAGTCAATCTAGGGACAAACTAGAGAGACACGGTGAATCAAGACTCAACCCAATGAGAATATAACTCAGGGGAGTAATTCCATCCCAATACATGTTTTGGGAGGAAGATGAATCAATAATCATCCACGAGGACAGAACTCAGTGGGGAATATAGAAGGAGAGATAAACACATTCTGCCTACAGGGCTGACTCTATATGGAAAGATCAGACACGATTGTCTGCTTGGGGAAATATATCACCACTAGCAAGACATAATAAACAAAGATATATGGCAAAGAATGCAACATGAATCTCTAAATGCTATAATTATGCATGTATATGCGTGGTTTATGTATGATGAATGCTGACAAATAGACATATCTAACACAAACAGGTCCAAGGATCAATGGACAGATATCTGGTACAACATCTCAAAAGAGAAAGCCAGGCCCACTCGAGAACATCCAATCTGGTGGGGACAACAAATACCAGAAAACCAATCACCACCGAGGATCGAGCGAAGTCACTGTCAGGGACAAAGACTACTTCCAGGGGAATAAGCAGGATCACTAGAGAATAGAGACCGCTGTTGGGAATCAGCAAAAGATCACAACCGCCAAAGCTGGGGATCTTCCCACAGTACGCAGAGACATGGATAAGATCAGTCAGAGAAGAAATCTACTGGGGATCTTATCAAGGGGTGATGCGAAATTCTATGGGGAACAAACTCCAAACAGAAGCACATCAAAACAAAACATTCACTTCTAACCACATAAAGAATGTTTCTGCTGCGGAGAAGGAGAACCAGTCACTCCACTGGGAAGGAATCAACACATCTTCCTCGAAGTTCCAAAAACCAAACCATGATCAGGTTGAGCCTTCGCTGGGGAAGCTACACAACCATTGCTAGGGGGCTCAACACAGATAAGAACCACTGTAGAAGTAACTCTATTGGGGAAAATGAAGGAAAGATATGAAACTCTATGGGGAATAACCACCAAACAAAAATTCCGATAACTAACACATTTCCTCATACTGTTGGAGAAACAATCTATGCCGAGGAGAAAGGAAACACTGCTCCACTGGGGATAGAAACTAAACATTTTCATCACCCGCTTTGCTAGGAGGAAACTATCCGAGAAGGAGGAAGTAACAACACCCAGGCTCCAATCAGGCAACTCCACTAGGGAAACAACTGCTGATGACTGAACCGGGGATAACCTGTAGGGGATCAGCTGGAGATAACCTGCTGGTGACCAAACTGGGGAAGTCTAAAGTGAGCATCCCTGCTGAGGATTAATGTATGCGAATCCACTGGGGATAAGCTACAACCAACTTGTTGAAAATTCCTCCCATGCTTGGATTTCCTGCTCACTCTGCGAGAGATTTCCAATCTGAATGAGGGAAGACAAACTTCCTCGAAAAAGATAGCATGTCAATTTATCAATCTATAAGGGATTTTATGTCAATCCAAACAAGGGATGACAACCATATAATTGATAAAACACAGATGCTAGATCCAGACTCACTAGGGAGTTAGAAGACCAAGCTCTAGACTCTCAGGGGATCTGGGTGGTGTATTACCTCTCTCTGCGCTCACTGAGGAGACAAACTGGAAATATGATGAAGAGGATAACAGATATGCTAGGAATATGAACACATGTCTTACCCTTTTGGAGATCATACTATCCTTGGGAGAGCACTAAGGACCTTTCAATTATCCTTTAAGTCATTGTGAATGTTCACTTTGTTTAAAACAATCTTATAACAACTTTATTTATTTAAAACAATGATATTTATCAATTAAAACATGAAAATATTTGTTAAACAGAAACAAAAAAGAGTGCAAAGAATTGGATAAAGGCTCAAATTTATTTGATGGAATGGTAGTCTGCAAATGGCAAGACTCCATGGATCTTTACAAATTTGAAATTGGTGATATATATTGGAAAAAGGCTACATTGAACATAATGACCATTTCTACACCAACTCTGAATCCAATGTATTTGAAGCTTCAGTTGACGATGACTGAGCGAGAATCTTTGACAGAAGACAGCTGTAGAATGAAATCTTGTCAGGATGCAGTTACTTGCCAAATCCCTAATTTTTGCCTAGATTGCCCCAGGGTGAGGTATTCAATCTAGCGGGATATATATTCATCTTTTTTATGTCTCTAACTTTTTCCTGGATCTCCCTTTCGGGTTTTCAATCCACCGAGACGCTCATTTTTGGATAAGCCTCCCTTTCGGGTTTTCAACTTAGCGAGCTATTCTGTTTTTATTTTAGGCGATGTATTTCTTGATTGCATCTGAATTCACAGGACGAGTGAAATCCTCCCCATCCATAGTTATAAGTATCAAAGCACCGCCTGAAAAGGCTCTCTTAACAACATATGAACCTTCATAGTTTGGAGTCCACTTGCCCCTGGAATCGGGCGCGAAAGACAAAACTTTCTTGAGCACAAGGTCACCTTCTCGGAACACACGAGGCTTGACCTTCTTATCAAAGGCTTTCTTCATCCTTTGCTGATACAACTCACCATGGGACATGGCAGTCAATCTCTTCTCTTCAATTAAGTTTAACTGGTCATAACGACTCTGAACCCACTCAGCCTCAGTCAACTTGGCTTCCATCAAGACTCTCATTGATGGGATCTCAACCTCCACGGAGAGCACAACCTTCATGCCATATACAAGGGAGAAAGGGGTTACCCCTGTTGAAGTGTAGACAGATGTACGATAGCCATCCAAGGCAAATGGCAGC
This sequence comes from Lathyrus oleraceus, assembly GCF_024323335.1. Classification (NCBI taxonomy): domain Eukaryota; kingdom Viridiplantae; phylum Streptophyta; class Magnoliopsida; order Fabales; family Fabaceae; genus Lathyrus; species Lathyrus oleraceus. Next base: position 77,902,777 of record NC_066582.1, on the reverse strand, counting down.
ATCTCATGCCAATCTTTATACGTAACAACCATCTTCTGGATAATCTTCTTGATGTTCTTATTAGCAGCTTCAACAGCCCCATTCATCTTGGGTTGTAAGGAGAAGAATTATGATGTGCAATCTTGAACTCGCTACACAGCTCTTTCATCATCTTGTTGTTCAAGTTAGATCCATTATTAATAATGATCTTATCTGGAACACCATAACGGCATATGAGTTGATTCTTGATAAACTTCACAACCACCTGCCTGGTCACGTTTGCATACGATGCCGCTTCAACCCACTTGGTGAAGTAATCAATTGCTACGAGAATAAATTTGTGACCGTTGGACGCTTTTGGCTCTATCATGCGAATCATGTCAATTCCCCACATAGAGAAAGGCCATGGTGATGAAATCACATTCAAAAGTGTTGGGGGAATATGAATCTTGTCCGCATAAATCTGACACTTATGGCATTTCTTCACATATTTGCAGCAGTCAGACTCCATTGTCAGCCAATAGTAGTCTGCTCTCAACATCTTCTTTGCCATGGCATGTCCATTGGAATGAGTACCAAATAAACCCTCATGGACTTCAGTCATCAATAGGTCTGCTTCGTGTCTATCCACGCATCTGAGCAGAACCATGTCAAAATTCCTCTTATAAAGTATATCGTCGTTGAGGTAGAAACTGCTAGAGAGTCTCCTCAAAGTCTTCTTATCTTTAACAGATGCCCCAGGCGGGTCAATCTGACTCTGAAGAAAACATTTGATGTCATAATACCATGGCTTATCATCTTTCATTTCTTCTACTGCAAACACGTGAGCTGGTCTATCCAAGCACATCACACGTGAGCTGGTCTATCCAAGCACATCACAGTGATATCTGGCCCTTCATCGGGCGTAGGCTCATCGCAATCTTTCATTTTCAAATACAGAATCTCCTCATCAAGGAAGTCGTACTGAACTGACTGATAATCCTCAATTGGTTGATGTGCCAAATGGTCAGCCAAGATACTACCTTTAATAGCCTTCTGAGTTTGATACTCAATGTCATACTCAGACAACAGCATCTGGCAATGGGTGATTCTCCCAGTTAAAGCAGGCTTCTCAAAGATATACTTAATTGGATCCATTTTGGATATCAACCAAGTCGTATGATTCAATATATATTGGCTTAAGCGCTTAGCAGCCCAAGCCAAAGCACAACATGTCTTCTCAAGCATTGAGTATCGCGACTCACAATCAGTGAACTTCTTACTCAGATAGCAGATGACATACTCTTTCTTTCCTGATTCATCTTGCTGACCTAATACACAACCCATAGAGTCTTCAAGAACAGTCAAGTACATAATCAAGGGTCTCCCTTCCATGGGCGGAGACAAAATCGGAGGCTCAGACAGATACTCTTTAATACTGTCAAAAGCTTTATGGGAATCCCCGGTCCAATCATGATGCTGATCTTTCCGGAGGAGCTTGAATATTTGCGCACATGTGGGATATAAATCTGGAAATATAATTCAAACTGCCAAGAAAACCTTGGACTTGCTTCTCAGTTTTGGGCGCAGGCATCTCTTGTATTGCTTTGACCTTGGCAGGATCAACTTCAATACCTCTTCCACTGTTAATAAAAGCCAATAACTTGCCGGAACGGACTCCAAATGTACACTTGTTAGGATTCAGACAAAGTTTGTACTTCCTCAAACGCTGAAAAAGCATCAACAAGTGCTCTACATGTTCAACTTCTGTTCTCGACTTTGCAATCATATCATCAACATACACCTCGATCTCCTTATGCATCATATCATGAAACAAGGTAGTCATAGCTCGTTGATACGTGGCTCCAGCGTTCTTCAAACCGAAGGGCATCACTCGATAATAGAATGTTCCCCAAGGTGTGGTGAATGTTGTCTTCTCCATATCCTCGGGTGCCATTTTGATCTGATTATAACCGAAAATCCGTCCATAAATGAGAAGACATTGAATTTAGTTGTATTGTCTACCAACATATCAATATGTGGTAGGGGAAAACCATCTTTTGGACTAGCTTTATTCGAGTCTCTATAGTCCACACACATTCGGACTTTTCCATCTTTCTTAGGCACGAGCACAATATTGGCCACCCGTTGAGGATATGTAGAAGTCACCAGAAACACCGCATCAATTTGCTTCTGAACTTCTTCTTTAATCTTCACTGCCATATCAGGATGAGTTCTTCTGAGCTTCTGCTTCACAGGCACGTACTCAGGCTTCAAAGGCAGGAAATGTTGCACGATATCAGTATCCAGACCAGGCATGTCTTCATATGACCAGGCAAAGACGTCGACATATTCTCGTAGCAACTCAATCAACCCCTTCTTCACATACTTTTTACGGAGTGCCCCAATCTTCACTTCTCAAACACAATCTTCAGACCCCAAGTTGGCTATTTCCAGATTCTCAAGATGTGGCTGAATGATCTTCTCTTTGTGCTCAAGTAGACGGGTAATCTCGTCAGGAATCTCTTCAACATCATCTTCCTCAGTCTCAAATACAGGGAACTCAAAGTTGGGAGATGGTGTTGGATCATTATGTTTAATGGGTTTGATTAACCTTCATAATAATTTTGAGTATAAAAGAGATTTCAGATTTCAAACAAGGGAAATCATTATGCAGATGAAAAGATTGATTTTATTCTCTTTTTAGGTTTTTTGGTGATCACCAATTTCATGCAAAAAGCAAAAAGTGAAAATAATTTGGAAAAACAAACATTTAACATGAAAATAATTTAAGATTGATTTTATTCTATTTTTAGGTTTTTTGGTTTTTTCGTATCATTGTAGGACGCAAATGAAGAAGTTCCTTTCTTAGAAGGCTCATCAATAGACAAGGCTCGGAACTGTGTCCCAACCACATCCTCAACATCAATATAAGAAAAGGAAGATAGATGGCTTACCAAGAGAGCCTTCTCTCCCCCTACCACCACCACCTTATTGTTCCTCACGAACTTCAACTTTTGGTGTAGGGTGGATGTCACGGCGCCTGCCTCGTGAATCCATGGTCTTCCCAACAAACAGCTATATGATGGGTGGATATCCATGACCTGGAAAGTGATCTGGAAATCACTAGGTCCTATCTTGATTGGGAGCTCAACCTCGCCAATCACGGTCTTTTTGGATCCATCAAAAGCCTTCACAACCACTCCACTCTGCCTCATGGGAGGCCCCTGATAAGAAAGTTTGGCCAGAGTAGATTTTGGCAACACATTCATCGATGATCCTGTGTCTACCAGCACATTAGACAGGGCATCATCCTTGCAGTTCATAGAGATGTGAAGTTCCAAATTATGGTCTTTTCCCTCCTCAGGAAGATCAGCATCGCAGAAGCTCAAGTTGTTACAAGCAGTAATGTTTGCAAGAATGCTATCAAACTGTTCTATGGTGACATCGTGACCCACGTACGCCACGTCCAACACCTTCTGCAAAGCTTCTCGGTATGGCTCAGAGATCATCAACAAAGACATCACAGATATCTTTGAAGGCGTTTGAAGCAGCTGATCTACAGTATTATACTCGCTCCTCTTGATGAGCCTCAGTATCTCATCACAGTCCTCTCTCAACATGCCATTCTGGCCAGCAGGGATAGGAGTTCTAACAACAGTGGCAGGTCTGTCAACATCAAGTGCTGGATTTGGAGAAGAAGAAGAATTCCCCATAGGATTGGCAACACTATCAACAAGAGCATCAGCTCTTCTGGTGTCAGCATAGGGTTTCGGCGGCGCCAAGAATACACGACCATTGTGGGTCAAACCACTGAAATTAGCGATACTGGTCACATAACTGGAGGGCAGAGGTACCTCCTTCCCATCTTCTAATGTGACTGCATTATATCGATAGGGAACAACTTTGTCGGAAGAGTAAGGAACAGGGCCAGTTGGCTTAATAATGAGAGTAGGAGAGACCTTCTGCTTGCTGCCAGCTGGGACAGAAGTTCTAGCAACAGTGGTAGGTTTGTCAACAGCAAGTGCCGGATTCGGAGAAGAAGAAGAATTCCCCATAGGACGGCCAACGCTATCAGCAACGACATTAGCTCTTCTGTTGTCAGCCTGGGGTTTCAGCGGCACCGAGAATACACGACCACTCTGGGTCAATCCACTGACATCAGCGATACTGGTCACAGAAGTGGAGGGAAGAGGTAGCTGCTTCCCATCTTCTAATGCGACTGCATTATATCTATAGGGAACAGCTTTGTCGTAAGAGTAAGGAATAAGGCCAGTTTACTTAATAATAAGAGTAGGAGAGGCCTTCTGCTTGCTGCCATCATATCTGACAACAACAGGCTCAGGTATTCTGAACACAGGGGATATAACATTAACTCCATCCTCATCACGATTCTGAAGTATCTCGATCACACCCTGATCTAGCATTTCTTGGATGTCTTTCCTAACTTGACGACATCGTCTCTCATTGACAGTGCATACACGGAAACTGTCATGGTCATGCTCGTAGTGACTGTATCCACATAACAGTCTATGCATCTCGACCAAAGATTGTCTGATATGGCTAACATATCTGACCTTGTACTTTCCAGGACAACCCTGGACCATATTAACATCAGATTTCCCATGCTCGGGCAATGGGTTCTTCTTCACATTAGGACCTACGTCCTCGAAAAACAAAATACCGCTTCTAACAAGATCTTGAACCTTGGTCTTGAGAGGGTAACAGTTCTCCATATCATGTCCGGGAGCACCGGAATGATAAACACAGTGAAGCTCGGGCTTATACCACCACTGAGGGTTGGTTGGTATAGCAGGTGGGTCACGTGGAGTAATCAATTTCCTTTCAATCAGTGAAGGATATAGTTTTGCATAAGTCACTGGAATAGGATCAAAACGAACCCTCTTCCTATCATAACTAGTGTTGGTTTGATTGTTGTTTCGAGGCTGGTAGGCCTGCTGTTGCGGACGATGTTGTTGCTGCTGATACTGTTGATGTTGTTGTTGTTGGTTCTGATGCTGATAATGTTGGTTTTCTCTGAATGCAGTTGTTATATGAGACACATGGTGCTGGTTACTGGTGGGACGCACAGTCTTCCTCTTCACAGAGGGTCTTCTTTGTTTCACATGGGAGGATAGAGCATGTGTCTCTCCCTCTTTCTTCTTGGCAAATTCCCTATAACGTTTGGCAGAAGAGCCTTCTTCTCTGGTCAGGCACCCTTCCTTGACTCCTTCTTCTAAACGCATCCCCATGTTCACCATCTCAGTGAAGTCAGAAGGAGCGCTAGCAATGATCCGCTCGTAGTAGAAAGAGCTTAAAGTCTTGAGAAAGATCTTCGTCATTTCTTTCTCTTCGAGCGGGGCACAATCTGTGCAGCCAATTCACTCCACCTCTGGGCGTACTCCTTGAATTTTTCTTTCTCCTTCTGGGACATAGCCCTCAGTTGGTCCCTATCGGGAGCCATATCAACGTTATACTTGTACTGCTTGACGAAAGCTTCACCAAGGTCGTTGAAGGAGCGAATATTCACACTATCCAAGCCCATATACCATCTCAATGCGGCACCGGACAGACTGTCCTAGAAGTAGTGGATCAGGAGTTGATCGTTGTCGGTCTGAGTCGACATCTTGCGTGCGTACATCACAAGATGGCTTTGCGGGCAAGTGTTTCCTTTGTACTTTTCAAAGTCAGGCACTTTGAAATTGATAGGAATCTTGACATTAGGTACGAGGCATAGCTCAGCAGCAGATTTTCCGAAAAGGTCCTTCCGTCTAAGAGTTTTAAGTTCCTTGCGCAACTCAAGGAATTGATCATTCATAGCGTCCATTTTCTCGTACACATCTGGGCCCTCGGATGGATCAGAGTGGTAAATGGTGTCATCAAATCTCGGAAAAGTGTTCACGACTGGAGGTGGCACAACAAAGATCGGGCTTGATGCCGGCAGAGAAGCAAATGTAGGGGAGATACCCTCTAGAACAAAATTAGCGGGCATCCCTCAGGGAAACCCGGCTGGCATAGCAGACAGAGCAAAGTGAGCGCTGGCAGCAGGCACGGTGGAGGAAGCAACCTCAGAGATGACCGTCCTCTGGGGAGGAGTTGAAGGCGTTGGAGAAGACTGGCTTGGGCGGCCAAGAATGACTCCATCAGGGCAGTCAATCTTGCCACTTCCTTCTTGAGTTCTCTGTTCTCTTGCTCGAGGTGATCCATTAGCTTTGATGAGTTGACTCTGGTGTAGTACCGGTGCGTCAGCTTGTCTTCAAAATAAATGAAGAACACAGAGTTAGACCACTGAACAAGAAGCCCTGGAACAAAACCTGCTTATGCACATGATGCATGCAATTCATGTGCATATGATTTTATTATTTTTTTATTCAGAGGAACTTTAGAGTTCTATTTGCAAATATATGGAAATATTAATCATTTAGACAGAAAATGGAATAATCATATCAATAATATCTGGAAAAAGTTTTACACCAAAGAAGTACAGTCTTGGTATCCAAATATAATACAAGAGAGAAGGAAAATGAACATCCTATGGAACCCTAGAAACAATCGTCCAAATCTCTCGAGACCGGAAGATAAGCTGCACGAAGCCTCTTCACCTCTCTCTCATAGGCTTCCTCCATATCTGCCTTCTCCTTGGCGAGTCGATCATACTTCCTCTTCCAGAACCGGGAAGACTGAGGAAGAAGAGAAGTCACCACATCATCAGGCTCGTCGATAACCTGATGCTCTAGAAACTCTATCAAAGCATCCTTATCTCTAAGCTGCTGAAGTAGCTCCTCTCGCTCACGGACCCAAGCACGCGAACGGTCTTCATCTCTCAACTCCTCTACTCCTTGGTTAGGGAGGGTTGAAGGCCCAACCATAACCATAGGTGTAGGTCTCGGGTAGTCATAGGGCATGCGGTACTCAGAAGCTCTCCTCCTCACCCACGAGGTATAGGGTTCCAAAGCAATACAATTCTTCGGACCAAGCTCTTTCCTTCCCTTCCTATGAATCTTGCACCAAGCGCGGACTATCATGCCCTTCAAGTTTTGAGGATCTTTACCCTCTTGATATAACACACCCTCTAACAAAATGTTATTAGGTTTATCCTTTAAGGGAAACCCAAGCTGACGACGTGCCAAAATAGGGTTGAAGTTAATTCCACCACATGTACGAAGAAGAGGCACATTGGAGAATTCACCACAAGAGTCATCATTAGTGACATCCTTAGTGAGAAACATAAGCCTCGTAGACCACCGTAGACATCCTTTATTCTCCTTGAAGGCAAGCGTCTGTGGCAAGTGCGAAATAAACCACTTGTACAACAGAGGCAAACATCACACAATGGTACCACCACCCTTTGCATTCCTCATATGCAAATAGAAATAAGTGTCACCCAACAGAGTAGGAACGGGATTAAGAGTAGAGAAAATCCTAATAGCGTTCACATCCACAAAATTGTCGATGTTGGGGAATAACACTAGCCCATAGATGAGAAGTACAAATATGGCCTCAAAGGCGTCCTCACTCATGGCCTTCCCAAACATAGTGGCTTGAGCAATGAGGAAATCAGATGGGAGACCTTGAATTCCACCTTTGGTAGTCATATGAGCACCAACAATAGATTCATCTATATGCAACAAATCAACAATCTCTTGGGAAGAAGGAACTCTCTCCAAGCCACTGAACGACAACTGATCTAAGATAGGTATACCCACAAGATAGGCATACTCCTCAAGCGTAGGCAAAAGCTGGAAATTCGGAAAAGTGAAGCAACGGTACAAGGGATCATAGAACTGCACCAACACACTCATCAGACCTTCATCAACCTGAGTAGAAAGAATAGATAGAAGCTTCCCATGGCGGGCTTTGCACTCCAAGGGGTATAATACATAAGATGTCAAACTCCTTAACTCTTTCAAGTCGGGTTGTCTGAAACTGTACTTCTTCGTATTCCTTCTTTGCTTATCCATGTCTGAAAATTTGCAAACAGACCTCTTAAGTTCCTTAAAAATTTTCTCATTGTGATGATATGGATGTGTATCAATGCATGAATGAATGGATGCAACAATCACACTCAAGGATCAAGCAAATCACATCACACAACGGTCACGGGATGGATCAAGTCATCCTTAATATAACTCATCCATTTTGGTGGATTATGGTTTACACCTTATCAACACCCAAGTTCCATTGATATTAAGGATATACGAGAACAAATCGACCGCAAATCAAGGGTTTGTTGCAAGTCACGAGCATGGGGTCTCGGTTAAGAACCACCCAAAGGGAGTGTACTATGGTTAAACTTGACAATCATGTTCTACAAGAGGTTCCCATAGTTATCATCCCATCTTTCGGATATTATCGGATAAACGACTATTCGTATTCCAAAAATATTCTCAAGAGAGACTCTTATGAGTGTATTATCGCGTAATAATCGTATCAAATCTTACACTTGAACGACCTTCGCACTACGTCCTAAAATAGGCCAAGATGGGTTAGGTAATCTAGGGTCCTTGGCTTCTAAGGCATATATTGGAAAGAGTAATGCCTAACCACGACTACTTGTGTGACATTATTGATCCCAACATAACCTCCACCAATTGAATGGGCTTGCGAGTCAACTTTCCAAGGAATAACTCCACACAAGTCAACAAAACTATGCCATTCTCCTATCATAAGTGCACTTGAGTTCGGGTATAGAACTCATATCACAAAAGACCACCAAGCACACATGCAATTGATATATCAAGCAATTCATACATTACAAACAATACAGTCATCCCAAATTTGCACAAAAATATGTCACAAGAAATGTAAACATACAATACAACAAAGGTAAAAAGTAGGCTAAACCCCATTGGTTATCCCCAGCAGAGTCGCCACTTTTCTGTAGCGGGGTATTCGTTACCTTTAGATTTATTGACTAAATCAAAAGTAAATCATACAATTCGAGTCGCATCCGCACTTCTATTTATCCAAAGGAAAGGTTAGAAAGCAAACAAAAACCGAGAAGTTTTATCGAATAAAAAACTAATAAAAATGTTAGAGATCTGGGTAAGGGGGTTGGTTATGCAATGGGAAGGTTTTAAGCACCCAAAACATCCTTAGTACTCTAAGGGATCCCTTTTTACAAATGTTGTAAGGTAGGTTCGTATTTGTGAAAATATTTGTGCAAACATGATTGGGGAGATGAGAAAAGAATATACAAATTATTTACAATTTTGTGTTTGAATAGATAAACCCATTGCCTACGTACCATCTTAAAAAGGTAGGATGAAAACCTCGTAGTTCGGGGTAAAAATCTCAAAAGAAGTTGGTGAATTGATTGGTCAAAAGCCATAAGGTCTTTTGTTATCAAAGGGAGAAAACTCAACCTAAAACCACAATTCCACCATGTGAGGAGAGCTTTAACATGCTAGTGAGGGGTTAACCCTATAATAAACATGGAAGACTTATAGTCCATCACTACGGATACAGGTGAGTATTATATCAGCCTCTATGATAACTCAAACCTAATAGCTAATGTTTATGAAAAGCTTTAACACAAATGGTCATTGGAACCATAAAAAAAATTGAGTGAGTTATATTTACAAATGAAAAGTATTCACAAAGTAAGGTCAAAGTTGACTTAAGATTCAATTTAAAATAAGTATTATGCAAAGAGTTTGAAAAATCATAGGCATAGTGCCTAGGTTTCTAATTTTGAAAACACTGTTAATGTTTCCACAAAAGTTTGGCTTGGGGTTAGAGTGGAGAGAAGAAGAGAAGGGATAGGTCCTAAACATTCAAAGATGACGGAAGAGAAATAAAACCACTTGGAGTTCCCTTCTTGAGATCATAAAGATGATCCAAGTTGCTCCATTCCTTTGGACTTAGCAAGCAATAAGCAAATAACTCAAGCAATCAAGCAAACAATCAATCAAGCTCCTAGGAATCTTCCAATTGGATTTTGTCTCTCTTATCTTGGATGTCCATGACAATGGTTCTTCTAATTGGCTCAAGTTTAGGACCCCTATCACACAAGAACACACAAATCAAAAAGTTCAACAATGCAATAGAAAGAATGGACAAGAGTGAGTTTAGAATTAGGAATCCTTTCAATTCATCTTCAAGATTAAGCATTCTAAAGGCATGAGGCCTAGTTGCTCTTCAACATTTTTAGCATTCTAAAGGCATGAGGCCTAGTTTCTTTTGATACTCCATTTAGCATAGGTAAGGTCCTAAATCTAAGTCCTTTCTCCATTTGATTTGGGTTCACTCAAACAAAAACAAACACAAGGCAATAGTATATACACAATAATATGCTCAAGTGAGCAAAAGGAAAATTGCATTAACATAAAGATGAGCTCAAGTGAGCAAAGGGAAAATGCAAATGAATTAATGAGCAAGGAATTAAATTGCATTAAAGTAAATTGCAAGATTGAAATGCTTGAATTAAAAGTTAGTAATTAGTAGTTAGTGTTAGTGTGCCAAAAGGCAATTTAGCGCTATGTTAAGCAATCGTAAGTGGACTAATGTAGTAGTCACACCTATCTGAGGCTGGTCAATAAAACTATAGGCAAACAAACACAAGTTAGAGACCATGACTAGTAAGCCAAGCTCCTACAACTTGCCATGCCAAAAGAAAAGAAGAATGAGCTTGTACGGATTTAGGTTTTTTGCTTGACCAAGAAGCAACCTATCTCTAATGCAAACCAATTCACTTGATCTTTGATCAAGATGAATTTGATTTGGATCAAAGAAGGTTAAGCCTCTCATATGTCAAGGCTAACCATCAATCATTAACTCATTGGTCAAAAAGAAAAAAGAAGAAGAAGAAGATGGAAATGGAATGTACATAATTGAAATTCAAATAACATAACCAACACACATTGATCAAACATGAATGGAATCAACATCAATCAATGGTAAACAAAAGTGAGATGAAGCTTAGAAGTCAAGAAACAATAAAAATATTTTTGGTATTTTTTGGAATTAAAATAATACTTGAATTAAAATAAAGAAATAAAAGTCAAACTTCAAATCCAATTCAAATCAACTTGGAAAAGTCCAATTGGATCATCATAAGTCTAACATGGTCAAACAAGGTTTGACAAAAAATTTCATCATTTTTTTAAAACAGAAACTAATTTTAAACAATTAAAAATGAAGAAAAATAACATAATTGAATTAAAATCTCAAATAAATCTCAAAATAATTAAGAAATTGATGAGAATATTTTTCATAGATCCATCATCATTCAAAGATGTTAAGAAAATATTTTTGGCATTTTTGAATATTGAAAAGTATTTTAAATGAATTAAAAATAAACAGAAAAGAAATAATTCACAAAAAATATTAAATGGAATCACAAAAATAATTAAAAATCATTTTTAGAAACTAGAATTTAAGAGAATTTTTTTGCAATTGGTCCCATATTTTTGTGATTCCTAATAAAGAAGTTCTGAATTTTTAAAATAAAATGGTTTAAAAGTAAATTAAAATAGAAATTAAAAATAACAAAAATTCAGAGGCGTTGGATCTTGGTTCATTAATTGACGTGGCGCATTTGGTGGCTGGGAGACGCGCGCGCATGGTGTGGATTAGTCAAACGCGTAACACACATGATTAAATGAAGTCAATCAAACCAAGAGCCGGGATTAGATCTGGGAACATGGATCCAATGGCCAGGAACTCATCCACGTGGGGACGGTGGTGGAAACCACCGTCTTCTCCGGTGAACCTCATTGTTCCGGCTAGAATTGGAGGTTTTTAAACCTTCACCATAATACACGATCCATACATAATTAGAAAGCTGGGGTGATGTACATCACCCTTGTAACCTTAGTTTCTACTAAAGACTTTCATAGAACGAGAAATCTGAGATAGAAAAATGAGGTGTTCAATCTGAGTTTGCTCAATTCACAAAATTTAAAGCACAGATCAATTGCCTCTCACATGAGGACTTTAGAGGTACCAACCAATACAAGAAATGCTCAATATCCAAAGAGATTCGAATGAAAACAATTGGAGAATCAACCTTTGAAGTGCAGCTTTTCAATGCTTGATCCACTACAATTCTTCAATGCAGTTTGCTCTTGAAGTGACAAGGAAGCTAGGCTAAGGATTTGAAGTTCAAAGATCAACCAATGAAGCTGAAATTTGAACTTGAAAAATTGAGAGAAAAATCAAAATTCCTTTAATGGAGGGTTGGGATTTCACATGTGCAGAATTTCAGGCGCCTTTAGGTTCAAGTTTGAAGTGAATGGAGCCTTCTATTTATAGCCAAGGGATGATGCAATGCATGAAATATCTGTGTGTGCATGAGCTTGGGTCCTCCATGCATGGGCCTGTATAGGCGCATGGGAGGCCCAAAAGCAATGGCAATTGAGTGCTAAACATCAGCCAAATGAAAATGGACGTGCAGATTGCAATGTGTAAGCTTGTGCATAGAATTTTTACATGGTATGCATAATTGAAACCAAAACTTCACCTCTTCGAAAATACCATTTGCAAAATTGAAACATAGGCATGTGTGTAATGGTTGGAAAGGCCTTGACATAAGGCACAAATGTTATGTTGAACAAAAGTCCAATTGGTGTGTGTAAAATATTGAAAACAAGCCATGAAGTTCAATGTACAAAACATGTATATGGAAATTTTGCCAAAATGGACCAACTTCAAGCCCTTCTGTTTCAGTGATGCAAGCCTCAAATAACATAACCTTCAACATCAAAGTTTTATATCTTTTCAATACAATCAATTTAGACTTAAACTTTGCATCATTTGGATTTTTGATGAGAAATTTATGGGCACTTGAAGTTGGACTTTTTCACATTTCAATGACTTTGGTCCAAAGTGACCTATAATGTTTTGTATTATCACATGTGTTTCTTTTAGGATTATGAAAATTTGTTCAACATAACAAATTAATTAGACATCTTAAACTTTCCAATGCAATTGGTCCCACCTCAAAATAATAAAAAATGAAGGAGTTAGGTCCTTGGGAAGTTAACCCAAAATTAGGGTTTTAGTCAAAATGACCTATAATGTTTTGAAATGAATGATGACCTTCCAAGTTTCAAATAGATTTTGGATGAACATTAAAGTTGTTCATATGGTTCTTAAGATCATTTTGTCTCTTGGGGTCATCTTCATTTGACAAACACATCAAATGTTAGGTCTCAGTGTATTTCAAAATAGTTAGATGAATTGACTGATCAACTTCTCAAGTCCAAACTTCAAATCTTGATGGATAAATGATTGAGGGAACTCACATAAGCTCATATATGCATGAAATGATGAATTAAAGAACTTACCTTGATTGTATTTTATCATGGGTTGAGGTTGCTTCATGAGGAAGGCACAGTCAATGCACAATTGAATTAAGGTTTCCTTGGGAAACAATCCTCAAGCCCTTTTGTTTATCTTGATAAAATTGAAAAATTGAGATACTTGGGAGGAATATATGATGATTGAGAGCTTTGGGGACCATTTTCATGCTTGCTTCCAATTTCATCTGGCCACTTCAATGGGCATAGACGCCTCCTAGGAGCCTTGGATCACATGACTGCTGAAGCTTCAAAACAAACAAAGTTAGTGACATATTTTTGTGCTTTTGGTTAGTAAACAAAATAAGAAAGCAATAATATACAATTCAAGCATTCTTGTTGGTCTCAAACCAACTCACACAAGTTCCAACCCTAGGGTTAAGGAGCCAAGATGCTATGATCCTTGAGGCAAATGCAATGAGCAATGATATGATGCCATGAGGGATCTTAGGGTCAAAATTAGGGTCTTACAGTAGTGATGGGATCTCAACCTCTATGGGGAGCACATCTTCTATACCATATACAAGAGATAAAGGGGTTGCCCTTGTTGAAGTACGGATGGATGTATGATACCCGTGCAAAGCAAGTGGGAGCATCTCATGCCAAACCTTATACGTTACAACCATGTTCTGAATAATCTTCTTGATGTTCTTGTTTGTAGCTTCAACAACCCCATTCATCTTAGGTCTGTAGGGAGAAGAATTATGATGTGCAACCTTAAAGTCTTTGAAAACAGCTTCCACCATATTATTATTCAAGTTTGATCCATTATCAGTATTGATCTTACACGGCACACCATAACGACATATGATCTGATTCTTAAACCGAAAGGCATCACTCTATAACAGAATGTTCCCCATGGTGTAATAAATGTGGTCTTCTCCATATCCTCGGGTGCCATCTTGATCTGATTATATCTGAAAAATTCGTCCATAAATGAAAAGACATTGAATTTAGCTTTTTTTTCCACTAACATATCAATGTGTGGCAGAGGGATATCATCTTTTGGACTGGCTTTGTTAAAATATCTATAGTCAATGCACATACGGAATTTTCCATCCTTCTTCGGAACGGGCACAATATTGGCCACCCACTATGGATACTCGAGAGTCACAAGGAAATCGACATCGATCTGCTTTTTCACTTCTTCTTTGATCTTCACTGCCATATCGGGATGCGTTCTTCTCAACTTCTGCTTGACTGGCAGGCATTCTGGCTTCAACGGTAATCTATGCTCCACTATCTCAGAATCCAAACCAGACATGTCTTGATAGGACCAAGCAAACACATCTAAATATTTCCGGAGAAAATCAATCAACCTCTTCTTCACTTATGGACATAGTCGAGACCCAATCTTGACTTCCTTCACATCATCTTCGGAACCCATGTTGACTAGCTTAATCAGCTCTTCGAATGGCTGAATGGATTTTCCTTCACGCTCAAGAAGACGAGACAATTCATCACTTACTTCTTGATCACTTTCCTCATCAGCCTCAAACACACAGAATTCAATATTTGGAGAAGGAGAAGGATCATTGTATTCAATGGGGTTAGAAACCAACCTACATAATGATTTGATATTTGGATTTTAGAGAAGTGAATTTGTGACCAAATATTATACAGATGGACAATTATATTATTTATTCATGTTTTTTATGATTAGCATTTTCAGAATAAAGCAAAAAGTAAAAACAAAACATCATAAATGTGGATGAATAGAATTATATTTTATTAATGATCAAATTGAAAATGCCCAAACAATGTTCACTTCTCCCTTAGGCATAGGAGAAGGATTTTCAAAAACGAATAAAAGCAATTATTTGCATCGATGCATAATAACAGGAATATCAATAGCAATCCAATTGTTGCAAGCTTTTCCATGCGTCACAAAATTGGTGCAGTCTACCTCTTTGTCATCCTCTAGCACAACATTTAAGTGTTGTTCATTGCCATGAATGAACCCTCCGCTGTGAAAACTGAGTTGCACATCATTAGATCTAACAGCTGACGAACCTTGTTGGAAACCCAAACCAGTTCTCCACTTTTTATCGGAGACCTCAACCATCTGCCCCCACTGATCAAAATTTCCATCTTTGACAATCGTTCTTGCATCTTTGAATGAGGACATGGGTGCCCCAACTCTCTTTTCAACAACAATAGATAAGGCTTGGAAAGGAGTTCCCACCTCATCCTCAGCTTCAACATAAGAGAAAGATGACAGGTGGCTGACTAATAGTGCCTTCTCCCTGCCAACAATAACTAGCTTCCCATTTTTGAAAAACTTGAGCTTCTGATGCAACGTGGAGGTAACAGCTCCCGCCTCATGAATCCATGGCCTTCCCAACAAGTAGCTATAGGCCAGGTGTATATCTATTACTTGAAAAGTAATCTGGAAGTCACTCGGACCTATCTTCACCGGTTTTGCATGAATCTTCAAAAGCTTTGACGATCACGCCACTATATCTCATAGGCGCTCCTTGATATGACAACTATGACAATGTTGAATTTGGAAGCACATTCAACGAAGATCTGGTGTCAACTAGCACATTTGACAAAGAGTCATCTTTGCAGTGCATGGAGATATGCAAAGCCAAGTTATGACTCCTACCCTCAACGGGGGGTTCTTCATCGCAGAAACTGAGATTATTGTAGGAAGTGATGCTAGCCACAATATGATCGAACTGATCCACCGTAACATCGTGTTACACATAGGCTTGCTCAAGAACTTTCTGCAGTGCTTCTTTGTGTGCTTCAGAATTCATCAACAAAGACAATGTTGGGATCTTTGAGGGGGTTTGGAGCAGCTGCTCCACCATATTGAAATTACTCTTCTTAATCAGCCTGAGTACCTCATCATCGCCATTAGGCTTCAAGCTGCTGGATTCACTAGACTCACACCTTGGAGCACTAACTGATTCTATAACAGGCACCTCCACCTTCTTACTGATAGTCGAATCTTCTAGATTCTTTGGGAACACCGACCCAAACACACGACCACTGCGAGTTACCTTGGTAACATCAGCAATGCTTACAACAGAACGGGTCATAGGCCGAGGAACCTCTTGACCATCTTTCACCATAGTTTTATTATACTGATATGGGACAACTTTATCGGATGCATACGGGACTGAACCCGCCAACCATATAACCAACGGTGATACCGATCTCTTGCTGACATTGTTACTACTGCTACTATCATACTGAATGACCACTCTCTCAGGATTCTTGAAAACTGGTACTATAACATTGACATCGTCATCTATGTGATGGGATTGAACGATCTGGATCAAGCCTTCATCCATCAATCGCTGGATGTCTCTCTTCACAATCATATAACCTCTAAGGTTAACACTACAGATAGCGCAACCATCATGGTCATGCTCAAAATCCCTAACCAAGCAAATGTCCTTGTGCATCCTCACCAAGGACCTCCTAATGAAGCGTACATCGAATACCTTGAACTCGCCTGGACAACCGTCCACCATATTAACAGAAGAATTTCCATGGGCAGGGAGTGGATTAGCTTTAACATTCGGCGCACGATCCTCAAAGGACACCATTCCATTCTTAACCAGCTTCTGAACTTCATGTTTGAGTGGGTAACAGTTCTCTATATCATGTCCGGGAGCTCCTTGATGAAAAGCACAACGGAGTTCCGGTTTGTACCACCAGGGAAGTGGTTCAGGGATTTGCGGAGGATTTCTTGGTTGTAATAGGTTCTTGAGAACAAAGGAGGGATATAGTTTTGCATATGTCATCGGAATTGGGTCGAAAGAGACCTTCCTCTCAAAAGTTTGTTGCTGATGATTGTTGGTATTGTTGTTTTGTAGGTGTTTGTTCATTGTTGTGGTTGTTGTTGTTGACGTTATTGTTCTTGAATTGGTGTTGATTGATTTGCTGAAAATACAGGAATGACTGAAGATACTTGATGATGATGTTGATGGGGTGGTTGATTTCTTCTTACCTGAGGCCTCCTATGCCTCCCAACGGTCACTGCATTAGCTTCATTATCCATCTTCATACTGAAATTGTTGCTATACCTCTTGCTGGATGACACCTCCTCTCTAGACAATCGTCCTTCTCAGACACCTTCTTCTAGCCTCATCCTTGTGTTTACCATTTAAGTAAAGTCACTGGGGGCACTGGTAATCATATGCTCATAATAAAATGAGCCCAGGGTCTTCAGAAAAATCTTGGTCATCTCCTTTCCCTCTAAAGGAGGGGTGATCTGAGAAGCAAGCTCTCTTCATCTCTGCGCATACTCCTTGAATGTCTCTTTGTCCTTCTAAGACAATGATCTCAACTGATCTCTATCGGGAGCCATATCAACATTATATTTATACTGCTTCACAAATGCTTCGCCCAAATCGTTGAACATGCGGATGCTCGCACTATCCAACCCCATGTACCACCTCAGAGCGGCACCGGTCAAACTGTCTTGAAAATAATGGATCAACAGCTGATCGTTATCTATTTGAGTAGACATCTTTCGGGCATACATCACCAAATGACTAAGTGGACGGGTATTCCCTTTGTATTTTTCAAAGTCAGGCACTTTGAGTTTCACCGGAATCTTCACATTTGGGATCAAACACAGTTCTGCAGCACTCTTCCCAAACAAGTCTTTACCCCTCAAAGTTTTCAACTCCTTACGTAGCTCAAGGAATTGATCGTAAATCTTATCCATCTTCTCATACACGTCCGGACCCTCAGACAACTCAGAATGATAGATGGTGTCTTCTACACGAGGCAGGGTATGTGTAACACCCCAAAATTTGCCCTCCTTATTCACGCATTCATTTTTAGGTCATTTAATATTAGATACATTGCATTTCATCATGTCAATCGGGATTAGCTCCAAGAAGCTTGAACATCATCCAGGACACTTTGTGGGTTCTATTTAGATGATTAGTCAACACAAGGGAAAGACTTGAGTTACTTCCAACAAGGGTCTATTCGTCAGTCAAAACGTTAATCTTGAAGGAGCAAAGGTTTGTTCATGAGCTGTCATGCTCGCTAGGCGAAGCCCACGTGTTTTGAAAAAGAAAAAAAACGAAGAAAAAAAAACAAAAAAAACAAAAATAAAATACTAAAAAATTAAAAAAAAATACGAAAAAAATAAATAATAATAATAATAATAATAATAATAATAATAATAAAAAAATGAAAAATGAAAAAAATAAAAAAATAAAAAAATAATAATAAAATAAAAATTAAATAAATAATAAATACATAAATAATAAATAAATAAATAAATAAAAGAAAAATCTCAGATTTGGACCTCTCTCATTTGAGCCCACAAAGCCATGAAAATCGGGTTATAAAAGAGGGAGAACAGACAGAAAAAGGAAGAGAAGCAAAACACTCTGAGGTTTCCTTGGAACAAAACACTTGACAAAACCTGGAGAGAAACCTGACAGAGAACTCAAAGCAGCCTCCAAACCCTGAAGGGAACTCAACTGCACAGAATCACCTATGCCTCACATAAACCCTAAAGATTGTTTTGTAAACCTCACGGGTGCAACTCAATTTCAATCAAGCTCTCCAATCAGGTTTGCCCTTATTCCCATTACCTTTGTGCTTTGAAGTTGAATACTCTGAATGTTTGAGGTATGATGGATGAATTACATTAGGTTTTTTCCCACGGGTTCATAATTATGTTTGAATGTATAAATAATGCCTTGAATGCCTAATCGTTTAATTTCTGAAGTGTATGCCACAGGGTTTGAGGTTTCTGAAACCATACTGTTATCCATGACAAAAATGCTTATCGTGTTTCACTAACCCTTTTGTTGAGTTTTTGTGAGGGCTCACATACTCTTGCAGGGATAGCTTGCCTGGTGTCCACTTTATTTGTGGGATACCACCTGGAGTTTTATTCCGATTACCTGTATTGACTCACTTTCTTTGATGGTGTTTAGCTTGGAAGGATCCCTGGGTTTCCCATTCCTCTAATTGTTGTTACTTCGAATCTTTATCCGCGTGGTACTTTTAAATTTTCCCGCATTTTACTGCTTTCCTAGCAGGAAGACCTCGATAGGAGGCAATGTTTTGTGTGTTTATTTTTCACAGGTTCCTTCGTCAAGGACTGCCTTTTTGCATGAGCATCCCTAAACCTACCAACGTATTGATTTTTTCTTCTCCTAAGAACACGTTAACTCCTTCTACTACATGCGAGTAAGTCTCCAAAGGTCGAGCATCTGGTAGATTGCGTAGTAACGTCGTTTGTCCAAAACCCAATCCATAACCCCATAGTTAGCCGAACATCGGCTTGCTCTGATTCTCATTCCAGATGAGATACGTAGGCATAAGACGCGATTTCTTAGCGAGCACAATTACCCTTAACCCCTAGGTAGCCGAGCTACGAAGACTCTGATTCTTATATTCAGATAAGATACGTATGCAGTGGATGCGACATCCGTGCGAGTCATTTTCTTTTGACCCCCTTTTTTTAGTAAATAACACATTAGATAAACCCACACCCTTTAGACAAGAACTACAAAAGGTGATCCCGTAGAGTACTACGGATGCGAAGGGGTGCTAATACCTTCCCTTCGGATAATCGACTCCCGAACCCAAGATTTGGTTGCGAGACCCTGTCTTGTCCTTTCCTTTTTCCAGGTTTACTTCGAGCGTTTCCTTTCCCTCCTTTGGGATAAATAACGCACGGTGGCGACTCTCCTGTCTTTCTTCGCCGGTTGTTTTTTTTCGCAGGTAGGTTGCGACAGTATGCATAACAAGCGGTGGCACATACATGACCGGGCTAGATGCCAGCATAGAAGCAAACATAGGCGCAAAACTTTCAGGTACGAAGTTCGGCGGCATTCCCCACGGGAATCCGGTAGGCATGTTGGGTGCAAAATGAGCAGCAGTTGCAGGAATGGTAGAGGTAGCCACCTTGGAAATGACAGTCCTCTGAGGAGGAGGAGTTGCGGGTGTTGGAGAAGACTGACTCCGTCATGGCAGTCAGGCGGGCGATCTCGTCTTTCAAGTCTCTATTCTCTTGTTCAAGATGCTCCATAATCTTCACATGATTGGTGCGGGTATTGTATCGATGAGTCAGCTTGGCTGAAGCACAGAAGAAACACCGATGAGACATATGGCGAAAGAGAAACCAACTATGCAAATGATGCATGAAATGCAATGCTTGATTATTTTTATTTTCAATGAACTTACTATATTATTTGTAAATATATACATATATCAATAATGGCAACAATTTTATATGACCCTAAAAATCCCTTTTATTTATATAATTGGAAGGATTTCACTGAGTACAATTTCAGAAACCAAATGAAAAATACAAGAGAAAAGGAGACTAGTCATCCTAAGGATCCCTAGCAACAATGTCAGAAGATCTGACTATAAGCGCGTACTTCCTTCGAATGCGTGGGATCTCAGTCTCAAAATAAGTCTTCGTCTGAGTCTTCTCGAGGACAAACTGATCAACAATCTTCTTCCAAGCAACGGAAGGCTGAGGTATACTAGAGGAAGATGAAACCTATGGCTCTCTCTGTCTCTTCGTCGCTCGGTCTTCAAGTAGATCAATAAATGCATCTTTATTCTTAGACTCAAGCTGCAACTCTTCATGCTTTCTGCTCAAAGCATGGAAACGCTCTTCCCACATATCTTTCTCTTGTTTCTTCTTGGCGAGTGCGTCTTCCAAATCCTCTACATCATGGTTAGGGAGAGTTAAAGGCTCAACCACAACCATAGACATAGGTCTTTCACAAGGATAAGGCATCTTCAACTCCAAAGCTCTTTCCTTTACCCAAAGAGTGTAAGCTTCCAAAGCTACACAATTGCACGGACCAAGCTCAGATCTTCCTTTCCTATGCACATTATGCTAAGCATGCACAATCTTCTGCTTCAAATGTTGGGGATCTTTAACCTCTTGATAGAAAAGGCCTTCTAACAAAATGTTATTAGGTTTGTCTCTCAAGGGGAACCCTAGTTTACGACGAGCAAAGCAGGGTTGTAGTTAATTCCTCCTTGTGTACCAATCAGAGGCACATTAGAGAATTCACCACAACAATCGATAATCTCCAATCTGCTTAATGAAGGATCATACTAAACTATATCATCATTAGTGAGAGACACGAGTCTCTGAGACCACCGTAGACATTGTTTGTTCTCCACAAAAGCAGGTGTCTGAGGCAAGTGCGAAATAAACCACTTGTGCAGAAGAGAATGCAACAGACAATCGTTCCACCACCTTTAGAATTCCTTAGAATCAAAGAGAAGTACATATCACCTAACAGAGTAGGCACATGATTCCCAATCAAGAAAATTCTAATGGCGTTAACATCAACAAAACCAGCAATGTTAGGGAACAAAACTAATCCATAGATGAGTAACACAAAGATCGCTTCAAAAGCATCCACACTCCCGGCTTGAGAAAAGGAAGTAGCTTCCTTGATGAGTGTCGCAACCTGAAAGATACAGTGCGCGAAAAAACAACCGGCGAAAGAAAATGACAGAAGAGTCGCCACCGTGCGTTATTCATCCCAAAGGAGCGAAAGGAAACGCTCAAAGTAAACCTGAAAAAGGAAAGGATAAGACGGGGTCTTGCAACCAAATCTTGGGTTCGGTAGTCGGTTATGCGAAGGGAAGGTATTAGCACCCCTACGCATCCGTAGTACTCTACGGGATCCACTTTTGTAGTTCTTGTCTAAAAGGTGTGGGTTTATCTAATGTGTTATTTACTAAAAAAAAGGGGGTTAAATGAAAATGACTCGCGCGGATGTCGCATCCACTGCATACGTATCTCATCTGAATATGAGAATCAGAGTCTTCGTAGCTCGGCTACCTAGGGGTTAAGGGTAATTGTGCTCGCTAAGACATCGCGTCTTATTCCTACGAATCTCATCTGGCCTGAGTATCAGAGCAAAACGTAGTTCGGCTAACTATGGGGTTATGGATTGGGTTTTGGACGAACGACGTCACTACGCAATCTACCGGATGCTCGACCTTTGGAGACTTACTCGCCTGTAGTAGAAGGAGTTAACGTGTTGCTTTGGGTTTTAGGGTTTGGGATGCTCAAGGGCAAAAAGGCAGTCCTTGACGAAGGAACCGCGCTACCTGCAGGGATACGAACACATACAAAACAAACATGTATAAAGTAAATGTGCCAACAAGGGGCTCAGAAATAAATAAACAAAAGAAAACAAATGCCTCCTATCGAGGTCTTCTAGCTAAGAAAGCGATAAAATGCGGAAAAGAGGTAAAAGTACCACACGGATAAAGATCCGAAGTAACAACAATTAAAGGAGTAAGAAACCCAGGGATCTCCCAAGCTAATGCCATCAAAGAAAGGTGAGTCAGTACAGGTAATCGGAATGAACCTCCAGGGGGTATCCCACAAATAAAGTGGGAAAACCACGCAAACCATCTCTGCAAGAGTCTGATTGGAGAGCTTGATTGAAATTGAGTTGCACCCGTGAGGTTTACAAAACAATCTTTAGGGTTTATGTGAGGCAGAGGTGATTCTGTGCAGTTGAGTTCCCTTCAGGGTTTGGAGGCTGCTCTGAACTCTGTCAGGTTTCTCTCCAGGTTTTGTCCAGGGTTTTGTTTCAAGGAAACCCCAGAGTATTTTGCTTCTCTTCCTTTTTCTCAAGTGAAGCCTTGGTATTTATAGACTGAATTTCATGGCTTTGTGGGCTCAAATGAGAGAGGTCCAAGTCCAAGTTTATTATATTTTATTTATTTATTTTATTCTTATTTTTATTATTATTATTTTTATTTTTTTATTTTTTTATTTTTTATTTTTTTATTTTTTTATTTTTTTTTAAGTTTCTTGGATCTAATTCTGATTGACATGATGAAATGCAATATGAAATGCTAAATGAATGCATGAATGAGGAGGGCAAATTTTGGGGTGTTACAGCTGCCCCTATTCAATCATCATCTAACCCGAGTAGGATGAAAGCGAACAGCTTATCGGACAAACGGGGTGAGCTGTGATTGAATACCAAAGACAAACCGAAAATTTGCGCTCCGAGAACACCACAAAAATGCCGAAATACACCGCGCTGTTTATTTTTCTTCCGATCCTCTGGCTGGATCTGAATCAGTCTTCTGGCTTAATCTGGAGTTTCGATCCTCTGGCTGAACCTATAATCAATTTAGTCCTCTGGTTGGATATTAATTTTGATCCTCGGGCTGGATACGATTTTGATCTTCTGGCTAGATCTTCTTCGATCTTCTGGCTAGATCTCCTTCGTTTCGATTCTCTGGCTGAATCTACTTCGATCTTCTGGTTAGATCTGAATTATTGCGATTTTCGATCTTCTGGCTATATCTTCTTTGTTTCGATTCTCTGGCTGAATCTAATTCGATCTTCTGGCTAGATCTGGATTGTTTTGATGATAAATTCCCATCATTAGGATCCCGCATCTGAGGCATGCGCTGGTTGACCCTCTTTTGAAATCTACACCGAACCTTCATATTAGATATGCAGCTTCGAGAATATTCCACTCTTGGGCTTCGTACATATTCTTCGGGCTAGAACATGTTGTAACGACTCCTCAATTAGAATTGGGCTTGCTGGGGAAATAAAGCTTGTAGGCGACTTCACTGGGGAATCTTCAAATTGAGCCTTAGGCTGGCTTACTGGAACATGATTCTCAGGCTGAATCTTCGAAATGACCCTCAGGCCGGATCACTAAAACACGATTCTCAGGCTGAATCTTCGAAATGACCCTCAGGCTGGATCACTGGAACACGATTCTCAGGCTGAATCTTCGAAATGACCCTCAGGCTGGATCACTGGAAAACGGTTCTCAGGCTGAATCTTCAAAATGACCCTCAGGCTGGATTACTGGAAAACGATTCTCAGGCTGAATCTTCGAAATGACCCTCAGGCTGGATCACTCACGCTTGATCCTCTGGCTGGATCTCATGACCTTGGTTGTAAAGTAATTCTTCAGTCTGCTTGGAAGAACCTGTTTATCAGCTTATGTGTATGCTTGATATGATATGCATGCAAATGCAAATGTTATGCATGGTGTAAAAAGAAATCTGCTTGGGGAAGCAAACTCCGGCTGGGAACAGATCGCTGTATCAATCCTTGAACGCTCTGTGGGGAATGATCCGTCTGCCGGGACCAATGAGCCACCAAAAATAAATTGGCTGCTTGAAAAGTTGACCTTGCGGGGGGAGTATCAACTATGGAAACTTTGTTCGGCGAGGCTCTGTGAGGAGAGTCTGTGCGGAAAACACTTCCTGGGGAAATGTCGTAGGAAACGACCTTTGCTGGGGATATGAACTTGTTAATCGCCCTCAAGCTGGGGATTAACAAATCTGTTAAAAATAATCTGTTGGGGAATGAGATGAACACTGGGAACACCACCCTCTCATCTATTGGTTATGCAACCACTCCGCTGTTGCTAGGAAGATACAATCTGACACTGTCAACTCCGCTGGGGATATATAGTCTGGATACTGTCAACTCTGCTGGGGAACATGCTCTGCTGAGGAGAGACTTTGTCAACCGCTTGGGGATGAGGATTCATGACTTGGCATCCGGTTCCTATGACCTGCAACCAAAAATACACGTATGCCTCGGGGGAAATACTCGGTTTGAATTCACCGTCCGAGATTAAGCACATTCAAAGCAATTTTAAATGTTTTCCTGTGCAAATCATCTGCAAAAGCCACCATTATGTTCATATGCAATATGTTTTATAAAAAATTCGGACATTTTTGCAAACAAACTGATAAATGAAAAATAAAGAGGCTCTTTAACTGAATTATTCGACTCTTACTTGGGAGAAAATTTGTGCCAGGAATAGGCGAGGGTATCAGGAAGCTGATCCCTGAAAAGAGGTGATCGCTATAAAAAGAGAACTATCCTAATGGCAATGGGGATACGGGGTCCCAACGAGTTTCGACTCTGCTATGGCTCGTATGTCCTCAAGACGCTCTGCTCATCTTGCTTTCTGAAGTGGATGATTAGTCGATCTTTAACCTTCGAAGATTGTCGGATTGAATGAAGCGGTGATATAACACTGATGAACTCAGATCACAGTCATTCGCTTATTCCCTAACTTTTGCCTGGATCGCCCCCTTTTCGGGGTTTCTCTCCACCGGGATACCCATTTTTGCCTGACCCGCCCTTTTGGGTTTTCGACTCACCGGGTGTACTCTTTTTTTATATCCCTAATTTTTGCCTGAACCTCTTTATTCTTTTTTTTTTGGTTCGTCGGGATGCCTTTTTTTTTTGCCTGGACTATTCTTTTTATCTTCCAGCGGGTCTATTTTATGCGAAGTATTTTTTTTTAACTGCGTCTGAGTTAATAGGGGACGGGAATCCTTCGCCATCCATGGTTGTTAGCATCAAAGCTCCGCCATAGAAAATCCTTTTAACCACGTACGGACCCTCATAGTTCGGTGTCCATTTGCCCCTGTGATCTGTGTTGGGAGGAAGAAATCTTTTGAGTACCAATTCACCGACTTGATACCCCCGAGGGCGCACTTTCTGACCAAATGCTTTCTTCATTCGTCTCTGACCGAGATACGTCAATTCTGGGTACGTAGTTCCAGCATAGCACCATTTCCCGTTGGTTTGGTTGATGACCAAAGCTGAATCCCCGTATACATCCAGGGTTTTAATCTGTATATTGACGGCTTCCTCAAGTCTTAGGATACAAGCTTCGTATTCGGCTTCATTGTTGGTGCAGGGAAAAGTTATTCTGGCACCAAATGGCATATGAACCCCCTTCCGGTGTGATTAACACTACACCAACTCCGCGACCATTGATGTGCACCGCCCCATCAAACATCGTAACCCATTTGGATTCAGGGTTAGGCCCCTCCTCCGGGAGTGGTTCCTCTCAATCTTTCGATTTGAGAAACATGATATCCTCATCAGGAAAGTCAAACCTCATAGGTTGGTAATCATCAATTGGTTGCTCTGCAAGATAGTCTGACAAGACACTTCCCTTGATGGCTTTTTGTGAAGTGTATTGGATGTCATACTCTGTCAGTATCATTTGTCACCTAGCAACCTTTCCGGTAAGTGCTGGCTTTTCAAAAATATACTTGACTGGATCCATTTTTGATATCAATAGAGTTGTGTGAGTCAACATATACTGTCTTAGTCGGCGAGCAGCCCATGCCAAAGCGCGGCAAGTTTTCTCGAGCAATGAGTATCTTTGTTCACAGTCGGTAAACTTTTACTAAGGTAGTATATTGCATGCTCTTTTCGACCTGACTCGTCATGCTGACCGAGCACACAACCCATTAAACTTTCTAACACAGTCAAGTACATGATCAACGGTCTTTCCTCTCAGCCTGTAGACTTGCCTCGATCTTGATCTCTTTCTTGTCGTCTGCGGTACCGATGTTGACGGTCTCAATCACCTCCTGATAAGGTGTAATAGCTCGGTCCTCCTGTTTCAACAATCTGGCTAACCCTTCAGGCAATTCACAATCTTCCTCAACCCCTTCTTCGGCTTAATAGATAGGATTGTCGAAGTCATACTTGGCCATAGCAGTGTCGTTAGTAGTGAGATCCGGGTGGTCAGCTCTGCATGATGGAGGATCATGCTTTACCTTAGAATGAGAGATTTTTTTTGGAAAGAAAGAAAAAACGAAAAAAGAAACATTGCCATTTTTTTTTGTAAAAGTAGAAAAAAACTGAAAGAAAGAGAACACAAAATTGTTTCCAAAAGCCGTCCTTTATTGATGATAAAAATAATTGCGAAATGTAACTAAGTGGATGGCCCTACAAATGAGCCGTTACACCTTGGGCAAAGTGTAAGACTTTATTATGCATGTAATAAAGGAAAACAATAAAAATCACTCTTTCAGTAGAGTAACCCGGACGGTTTTTTCAGACGACCAATTGTCGAGCTTTTCTCCCGGGACACACGGGCGAATCCAGCTATCTAAGTCACAGTCGCTGTCAGCCTTATCTTCATCTGCAGCATTGACGATGTGGGGAGAAACCAAACCCCCGATGGAGAGAGTACCGGTTTCATTCTTCTGAGATCCCGGAGCATACCCCAATCTAAACTTGTCTTCTTTGATGACTGGCTCCACAAATTTGCCCCAGCCTTGGGCATTACCAGCTTTAACCACTTTGACAGCTTGCTTGTATGAAGAGATAGAAGTCCCGACCTCATTGATGTTTATGGCTTCGAAGCCCTGACACAGCATCTCGTGCATCTCGCCGTCCATCTCTACATACTTAAATGTAGACATGTGGCTAACAAAAATATCCTCTTCACCACAGACAGTGACGACCTGACCTTTTAGTTCATATTTGAGCTTCTGGTGGAGGGTAGAAGTAACAGCACCGGCAACATGAATCCAAGGCCGACCTAGCAGACAGCTGTAGGCAGGCTGGATATCCATCACATAAAAGGTGCTCTTGAACACCTGCGGTCCAATCTTAACTGGCAACTCAACTTCGCCAAAGACAACTCTCTTAGAGCCATCAAAAGCCCTCACAACTAAGCTACGTGGCCTCAGGATGGTGTCATCGCAATCCAACTTCGTTAAGGCTTTCTTTGGAAGAACGTTCAGAGAAGAGCCTGTATCAACCAAAACATGGGAAAGCACCACCCCTTTGCACTCCATTGTGATATGCAAGGCTTTGTTGTGATTCCTGCCCTCAGATGTCAGGTCATTATCGGTGAAACCTAGCCCCCGGCTAGCATTTACATTGGAAACTACCGACTCCAGCTGGTTAACAGTTATCTCCGGTGGAACATAGGCCATATTCAGTACTTTCAACAAGGCTGCTCTGTGCGCCTCAGAGCACAGCAATAGTGAGAGAATGGAGATCTTTGAGGGTGTCTGATTTAGCTGGTCGACTACCTTGTAGTCACTTTTCTTGATAATCCTCATAAACTCATCCACTTCTTTCTCGAATGCGGTCTTAGGAGGATCTTCCTCAGTAGTAACCTCTTCGGCGACCATCTGTTTCCCTTTAGCCTTGGCAACTGCCTCGGCTTCAGTATTCGCGCGTAATGTTGATGGTGCAAATAGGCGTCCACTCCGAGTGAAGCCACCAACCCCTCCAACATTGTCTACAGCGGAGCTACCAATGTCAATGTCTTCTTCGTTAACTTTCTACCCCTAGCAGTAGATATCAGCCCTATAGTGCCACGGGATAGCACTGTCTTTCTCATACGGAACGGGTCCTGGTATTCTGATGGTGATCGGACCAACCAAAGTCGGTTGAGGGCTGTCAGAGTAAATTGCAACTGGTGTTGAACTTTCGATGTTCACCGCTGCTGGTTCCGTACTTTCTGGGAAATATATTGTTGTCGGAGCGAGTCTCTCGGGAACACATATTTCTTCAGGAGTGAAATAAAACGTCACCGTCGATACATCATTCTTCACTGGACGGGCCTGATCGAACTGAAGACAACCTTCATCTATCAGTTGCTGAATAACCCTTCTCAAACTGTCACATCCGTTTTCGGGAGCTTGACAATTTCTGCATTCTTCCCCACAGCCCGGGAAAATCTGTCCTTTCAGAAGTCGGTCTTTAACCACCGATAGCGAAGTCTTCACCTTAGTCACATCAGAAACCAAATTCAAAGTTTCCCCACTATCAACAACATTAATCCTCTGCCTTCCGTGAGCCGGCATCGGGTTCTGGATAACATTAGGCACCAGAGCAAAATTGATAGCCTGGGCATCTCTCAAACCTTGTACCTTTAACTGGAGAGCCTTGCAATTATCTGTAGTAATGCCAGGTGCGTTGGAGTGAAAAGCACATTTGGCGTTGACATCATAACCTCTAGGCAAATTATTGGGATCGATTGGTGGGGCCAGAGTTCTCAATGTAACCAGATTCATGTCAATCAGCTTGGGAAGTAATACTGAATAAGGCATTGGGATTGGCTCGATGACCCGGTCCGTTTGCCTTGGACGTTGTTGATAGTGTCTCTGCTAACCCGGATTACCTCCTTGTTGTTGATTGTTGTACCTGGGTTGTTGTTGCGGATAATATTGCAGTTGAGGAACAGGTGTTGGAATAGTGACTGCGGCCACTTGATCTTGATAATAATCAGGGCGTCCTCTACCCCTGCCTCTGCCTGCATACACAATGCTTGCCTCACCTTCTTTTCTTCGCTGACCGTTACCAGCAAACGGTCTCTTGGGACCTGATGAGTTGGAAGCACTATTGTCTTGGATTCGGCCCATCTTCAACAGACTCTCGATTCTTTCTCCAGCAATTACTATCTCTGCAAAGCTGATTGACGGGCAAGCAACCAATCTCTCAATATAATTTCCTTGAAGAGTGTTCATGAACATGTCCGCCATCTCCCTTTCAGACATAGGGGGTTGGACGGACGCAGCAATCTGTCTCCAATGCTGAGCATACTCTCTAAAGGTTTCCTTGGCAGTCTGAGACATACCTTGCAACAAGGTCCGATTTGGAGCCATGTCCAAGTTGTATCAATATTGCTTGACAAAAGCCTCTGCCAAGTCTTTCCAGCTCTTGATGGTAGTACGAGACAAATGAGAATACCATTCACGAGAAGCTCCAGTTAGGCTGTCTTCAAAATAGTACATCTACAGCTTTTCATCTTCTGTGTGAGCTCCCAACCTTCCCAGATAAGATTGGAGATGAGTGCGTGGGCAAGAAGCCCCGTTGTATTTCTCAAAAGTAGGGGGTTTGAACTTGTGACGAATCCTTACTCCCTGAACCAGACCAAGATTTGTGACATCAAAGCCTAAGGAATTTTGAGACTCCAAAGATTTGAGCTTCTCAGCAAGCTCATCCATACGGCGAGTGGTCTCGAGGGCCTCGTCGTGCAAAGAAAATTGATCATACTGATAATCTTCAGTAACGGGGCGCCCGTTAATCCGAATTCCTTGATTCACATTGTACCTACCGCCAATACCATTTCCAACATTCCCTGTGTTACCAACATTACCCGGGTTTCCATCAGCATTTGGTATCTCCACCTCCGGATCGGGTCTCGGTTGCTCAACCAATTCCCTCAGCTTTTCCTGGCCTTCTGCCATACCAGTCATCAATGTCATGAACTGATCCATCCTTTCACGCATATCAGCCAACTCTTTCTGTACTTGGTCCATCGCTAGCTGTGGATGATTTTCCTTTGTCGGGTACCTGTGGACTCGCTTGGGACCAATAACTGCCTGATTCAGGGAACAAACATTAGACACTGCGGTGACACCTGCAAAACAGACAAGGGTTAATATGCATGGTATGCGATGCACTGCTTGTTCAGTTTTAAGGCACCCCCGTTTTGAAAGGGAATACCCTACAAATGAATAAGCATGAGATGTTGGATGCAAATATGCAGATGATGTTATGCAATGCAAAGGCATGTCAATCAGAATTGATGGATACGCTTGAACATCTGTTAGGTTGCACTGCCTGGAGAGAAATTCACTGAGGATTATAATACAAGACCAAAACTCTGCTCCAGAAAACCGGGTTGGTTGGAGGTTAAGGTTTCCTGAATTTAGCCCGCCCCTCACTGGTAGGTTCTAAGAACAGAAGTTCGTCAACTTCAGCCCTTCAGTCGCGAATAATACGTTTACCACTGAAGGTTTGGTATTATTATGGGACAAAAGACCTTCATTGACTCCCCTCAACAGGACATCCTAATAGCAAGTTCCCAGTCTCGGGATCCTCTGATTGAGCAGTGAGAATGCGCCCACCAGAGCTAACATAATCACGTCTCGGAGGAGAGGCCTCGACTGAGTTCTCGGGAAATGGTCACCAGAGTCGACGATTTCTAGAGGAACATCCCGCCGTTACGGAACACCCGTAAGACATAATATATCCAAAAGAAACCTCGTCTGGGTGTGGTTCTTCACGAACGACTTAACGTAGCAACACGCCACGCAAGCCTCATGATTATCCACTCTAAAACCTGTGTGTACACTCAAGCCTGGGTAATGGGCTTATCTCTCATAGAACACCCCATCCCAACAAACAAACAAACAGATCCAACAGATACAACAGATGCATGCAAGCAGGTAAGCAAATAAATGTACAAAAGCATGAACACCATATAAACAAGAAATCACACAAGCTAGGAGGGACTCGCTTAGGGAAGATGGACCAGCAAGAGGTCAACTTCTTAGTGTCTCCAGCAGAGTCGCCAGCTGCCGCAACCTAAAAGATACAGTGCGCGAAAAAACAATCGGCGAAAGAAAATGACAGAAGAGTCGCCACCGTGCGTTATTCATCCCAAAGGAGCGAAAGGAAACGCTCAAAGTAAACCTGAAAAAGGAAAGGACAAGACGGGGTCTTGCAACCAAATCTTGGGTTCGGGAGTCGGTTATGCGAAGGGAAGGTATTAGCACCCCTACGCATCCGTAGTACTCTACGGGATCCACTTTTGTAGTTCTTGTCTAAAGGGTGTGGGTTTATCTAATGTGTTATTTACTAAAAAAAAGGGGGTTAAATGAAAATGACTCGCGGGGATGTCGCATCCACTGCATACGTATCTCATCTGAATATGAGAATCAGAGTCTTCGTAGCTCGGCTACCTAGGGGTTAAGGGTAATTGTGCTCGCTAAGACATCGCGTCTTATGCTTACGAATCTCATCTGGCCTGAGAATCAGAGCAAAACGTAGTTCGGCTAACTATGGGGTTATGGATTGGGTTTTGGACGAACGACGTCACTACGCAATCTACCGGATGCTCGACCTTTGGAGACTTACTCGCCTGTAGTAGAAGGAGTTAACGTGTTGCTTTGGGTTTTAGGGTTTGGGATGCTCAAGGAAAAAAAGGCAGTCCTTGACGAAGGAACCGCGCTACCTGCAGGGATACGAACACATACAAAACAAACATGTATAAAGTAAATGTGCCAACAAGGGGCTCAGAAGTAAATAAACAAAAGAAAACAAATGCCTCCTATGGAGGTCTTCCAGCTAAGAAAGCGATAAAATGCGGAAAAGAGGTAAAAGTACCACACGGATAAAGATCCAAAGTAACAACAATTAAAGGAGTAAGAAACCCAGGGATCTCCCAAGTTAATGATATCAAAGAAAGGTGAGTCAGTACAGGTAATCGGAATGAACCTCCAGGGGGTATCCCACAAATAAAGTGGGAAAACCACGCAAACCATCTTTGCAAGAGTCTGATTGGAGAGCTTGATTGAAATTGAGTTGCACCCGTGAGGTTTACAAAACAATTTTTAGGGTTTATGTGAGGCAGAGGTGATTCTGTGCAGTTGAGTTCCCTTCAGGGTTTGGAGGCTGCTCTGAACTCTGTCAGGTTTCTCTCTAGGTTTTGTCCAGGGTTTTGTTTCAAGGAAACCCCAGAGTATTTTGCTTCTCTTCCTTTTTCTCAAGTGAAGCCTTGGTATTTATAGACTGAATTTCATGGCTTTGTGGGCTCAAATGAGAGAGGTCCAAGTCCAAGTTTATTATATTATATTTATTTTTTTTATTATTTTTTTTATTTTTTTATTTTTTATTTTTTATTTTTTTATTTATTTTTTATTTTTTTTAAGTTTCTTGGATCTAATTCTGATTGACATGATGAAATGCAATATGAAATGCTAAATGAATGCATGAATGAGGAGGGCAAATTTTGGGGTGTTACATGAGGAAATCTGAATGCAACCCAAACAATCCTCCTTTCTTCACCCAATGAGCCTATATCTCAGACTTCTTCAAGTGAAGAGCTTCATCAATAAGATGAGATCTGGGAATCTCTTCCAATCCACTAAAAGGCACTTTGTTAGAAACAGGTATCCCCAAGAGATGTGCATACTCCTCCAACATAGGCACAAGCTGATAATCCGGAAAATTGAAGCAACGGTAGAGAGGGTCATAGAACTGCACTAAAACACTCAAAAGTCCTTCAACCATATAAGCAAACAAGATAGACAGAAGCTTTTCATGACTCTGCTTGAAGTCCAAGGGATCTAATACAAAAGATGCTAGCTTCCTTAACTCTTTCAAATCAGGACATCTGAAACTGTACTTGTTAGTGTTCCTTTGTCCACAATCCATGGTCTGAAAATATTTTCAAATAACACCTCAGTTCCTTGAAATTTCTGTGTGATGAATATTATGATACGCATGAATGCATGAATGCAACAATCACATATAAGGGATCCCACGCAAGGAAAACAAATAAAGGTCAAGGGATGAATCAAATCATTGTCAAGATCAATCATCCATTTTGGTGGATTATGATTTTCACCTTATCAACACCCAAGTTCCATTGATATTTACAAGACTCTATTGGATCAACCAAGAATCAAGGGTTTGTTGTGAGTCACGAGCATTGAGTCTGGGTAAGAACCATCCCAAAGGAGTGAACTAAGGATAAAACTTGTAGATCATGTTCTAAAAAGTTCCTAGAGTCTTAATTTCATCTATCTGATATTACAGGTTAGGATGACTGACTCATCAAGCCAGAATATTCTCAAGAGAAACTCGACTGAGTGTAGTATCGCGTAACAACTATTATCAAGTCTATACTTGAATAGTCTCCGCACTATGTCCTAAATAGGCCAAGAAGGGTTAAATGTTCTACGGTCTTCAGCTTCTCGGGCCCTAAATTAGAGATAGTAATGCCTAACCACAAATACTTGTGTGACATTCCCAAATCCAAAAGGGTCTCCACTGAGTAGATGGGTCTCAAGCCAACTTGTTAAGGACTACTCCACACAAGTCGAACATGATTATACCATCCTCCTATCTTAATCGCACTCAGGATTGGGTTAGAACTTATCTCACCACTCAGAGATCACCAGGCACAACAAAGAGATTATATCACACAAACAAATATACATACATCAAATATACAGTTATATACACTCAAAAAGTAGGCTAAACCCACTGGAGACTACTCCTCAGCAAAGTCGCCACTTAATTTCTGTAGCGGTAAATTCATGATCATCAAGCTATGGATAGGCTGGACATCAATTATATAAGAGTCGCCACCGCGCTTTTATTGTTTCCAAGGGAAAAAGGGAAAAGTATGATCAAAACCCAAGAATAAGAAGTTTTCAAATCAAAATTAATAAAATGCCAGAGATTACAGGTAAGGGGGTTGGTTACACAGAGGGAAGGTGTTAGCACCCAAAATGTCCTAGGTACTCCTAGGGAGCCATTTCTTGTGTGGATATGTGTTTTTGTACAAATCATGTTTGCAAACAAATAGAATGGAGGGACGAGAAAAGAATTCACTAATTATATTTTTGTGTTTGATAAGACCTTTGGATTTGTGCCTACGTACCAACCTATAATGAGGGATCAAAACCTCGTAGTTCGTCGTATCAATTTCAAAGTGGATGCATTGCTTTTAAAAAAAAATTAAGTTTGAAAGGCACAAAGGCCTAAAAATGGTTTGAATGAGTGTTATTTCTTTTTGGCTTTTTAAATTTTAAGTCATGTATAGTTATGTTCATTTAGAACATTGATTAAGAAAATGAGTTTGAAAATGCAATGGCATAAGGCCAATGTTTCTAATTTGCAAAAATGGTCAAAGTTTGAAAATCAACAAACACGAGCAAAGAAAATTTTAAAAGGAGGGAGAGATTTTGAAATTAAAGAAGTAGGGAGAAGATGAAGATACTAATCCTAAGCACAAATTTAAAAGTTGAGAGTTGAAAAGATCTGACCAATGGGCTGCAATCCAATAGACAAGAATGTCATGTAGAAACACAAATTTCCCTTGGACTTTAGAATCACACAACAATCAATATACAAACAACAAGTTGAAGAGCAAGGCATCAAAATAAAGATAGCCATATACAAGCTTATTAACTCCATGATCTTCTTCAAAATTTGTCCATGTATCATATGACTTCAAAGATGGCACAAATCACAGGCTCAATATAACAGATTCATAATGATCATGTTGCAGATGAACTCAGATGGATCTTCAATGATGTAACTGATGGTGTTTCATATTCTCAAACACTTGGTTACATAAAAGTTGGCATTGGCCAAGTCCTTTGCATAGGAAGTGTTACCTAAATTCTAAGTCCAATTGTCTTAGATCAAACCAACAGTCCACACAAGATATTTTTTAGAGTTTTTGTTCTTATTATGTACATTAATGGTCAAAGACCACAGAAACAAACACAATATACACAAATAAAATATATCACAAAATATGGTCCAATTGGACAAAGTGAAAATACATTAACATAAACAATTTTAATGGTATGAATAATGGCAAATGAATAAAGTTTAAAAAATAAAGTGTGTTGGTTCTTTGTGCTGGCAGCAATTTTGGTAAAACCTAGAGTGTTCACAAGTTGTCACAAGTGTTGTCTTGACATAAGATAACATGTACCTTTAGGATGTTTAAAATGTGAATATGCAGGATTTTTACTGAGATGTCAGACCCGATGTCATGACATCCGTATACAGAACATTCAGTCTGAATGTTATGTATTGTGTGATTGCGTTTTTTATGCTAATCTATGTATGATTGAAGAGATAATTAAACGCGCATTCAATCAGTAATTACAACCAGATTGACTTATTTTCCAACGAGATATAATCAGTTGTCATGAGAAGATATGAATGGAAAATAGTTTTAGGGTTTTATGATGTCCAAGCACAACCAAATGCTTCTATATAAAGGACATGGAAAACCTGGTTTTATACACAAGAAATAACGAACGAAATATTGAGAGAGAATAAGGGTTTTAGTCTTGTGTGGTCGTGTGAATTGTAAGCCATTCATTCATCCATAGATGATTGAATTGGACTGATTTTTGAGTTGTAATTTGTCCACTCTAAGCTTTGAAACATGAGTGTGTGTTTACTTGATTGAAGCTTTTAAGCAAGATCAAGTATGTGTCTTTGAAGAGTGTCTTCTTTTCATTGTAATTTTTGTTTTATATCACTGTAAGACCCTAATTTTGTCCCTAAGATCCCTCATGGCATCATACCATATCATTGCATTGCCTCAAGGATCATTGGACACCTTGCTTCCTTCCCTGTGGGTGGGTCATCTTTTTGAGAATGGTTCTTGATCACCAAGCATGTTTGCATTTGTATATCATTGCTTTTCTTTTTTATCACTAACCAAAAGTACAAAAATATGTCATCTAACCTTTGTCTTGCAGATGAAGCAATAACAGGTCAAGGCATCAAAAGCATTCATTGAGCAATAGATGGTGGTCATTCTTGAGATTTGGACCCCATGATCATTCACAAAAATTCATATGAGTTATGATGTCATTTTGAAGCAAAGTCCCAAGTGGTAGAGGCTTGAATCTCATCAGAACATTCTCAGATCATCTGAAGGCCTAGAAAGTCAACTGTGGATTTGGAGATAGGAAGTGATTAGAAATACTTCATTCATGTTCAAACAAGTCTCATTTGACATTTCAAACACTCACATTGAAGAATTTGAGGTCCAGTCAAAAATTGCCAAAAATAGCAAGTGACCTGTAATTTGAACTTTCCAAAAATGGAAAGATTTTGAACCAACTTCAACTCAATCTTACATCATCAAGAAGGCTTCAAATGAAATTTTGTTGAACATGAAAGTTGTAGATCTTTCTTTCCCATTTCCAAAATGTCCAAGATCAGGAATTTCTCATGCGTGGTTAAGGAGATATGATCA
Organism: Lathyrus oleraceus; assembly: GCF_024323335.1. NCBI lineage: Eukaryota > Viridiplantae > Streptophyta > Magnoliopsida > Fabales > Fabaceae > Lathyrus > Lathyrus oleraceus. Next base: position 77,865,972 of record NC_066582.1, on the reverse strand, counting down.
AATCATGGCAAAGTATGCATGGGACTTCAAATGGACATAACTTTTCAACCAAAGCTCCAAAATGAGTGGTTCTTTTTGCATTTTCTTCATCATAACATGCACTTTCCAAATGTACCATTACATGACATGAATTTCATTTGCATGGTGTTTGACTTATTCATGAAGATTTGTGAAAGAAATTGCATAACATCATTTTGGATGATCATGGGCATACAAAATCATTTCAAAAATGTGCATGGGCCTTGTTTAAGAGGTTTTGAATCAAATTTGAGCACTGCTCACGTGCTACCTCATGCATAGGGGTGAAAATACCATTTTGCAAAAAACACTCCTTAAGTTGCTAATCACCTTTGGCTTTGGCTTAAACATGATTTACAGCATGATTAGCAAGACCTATATAAGGTTAATCCCAACTGTTTTCATCATTAACATTGAAATTCAGATCTAGATCCAAAAATTCTCCAAACTTTTCTCTCAATTTTTTTTGCAATTTCTTCAAACAAGAACACTTTCTCTTGGTTGATTCATGCTCCTGAGGTGTTTTTGAGAAGAGTTGGACGTGAAATCAAGGGAAACCGCGCCATATTGAGCCATACTCGAAGCTTGCAACATCCATGGTGATTTCAAATTATGCTGAATTCAAGTGTGTTTGAGCTTCAATCTCTCCTCCAATCATCTATACAAGCATCACAGAGAAGCTTTTGATCATTTCGAGTCTTGGATAACACGAATTCCAGCTTCTGCACTTCAAGAGGTCACAATTCGAATCTCTTATTTTTGAAATCCTTTGCTATGTTGTAGATCTAAGCATACTGATGAATTTGAGCTTTGAATCATGCAAATTGGTGCTGTTTTGAGCTAGATATGATTGATTGAAGTTTTGATGTTGAACTTTATTTTCTTCGATCCGAGCTTATCTTGATGTTTTTGCATGAATTGTTTGTGGATCTTTGATGTACGTGGAAAATACTGCATGATGCTGTGCTTGATTTTGATTTCTAGACGTGTTTTTGAAAATCTGGAAAATTCAGATGAAGATCATCATGATCTTCATCTTCAACGTTGAACTTTTTCATTTTCAGAATCTGCTACGAATTGGCTTCAAATTAGCTACGAAATTTCAAAACTAGCTACGAATTTTGGCGCGCTAGGGTTTGGATCAATACGATGCCGTTTTGATTGAGGCGCCACTTTTGAATTCGTGCTAGCTTCGATCCTTGGCTGATGCGTTTTTCAAAATGTCATTTCATTTTTCTCATATTTTCACATGCTATCACCATTTTCATTTTTTATTTTTCCATCAACTTCCAAAATTCATATAAAATAGGAAAATGCACCAATTTGATCCCAATTTATTGCTATGTTCTCCTCATGTTGTCTAGTTTTTTATGAGCATAAATTGGAAAGTTGTGCCTGGCTGAAATATTGATTTGCGCTAGGATGTTTGAGTACATATGCTTGTTTGACCTTGCCTTGCTTATTCCTTCATGAAATGCTCAAAAATGATCCAATGACTCTGAAATTTTGTGTGTAGTTTCTAGACATGTTGCTTGACATTTTGGTTTTGGTTTGGCATTTTTCCTATGTTCCATTGCTGTTTTATGCTTGTGCTAAGTTGGTGTGACAATTTGTGTCACACCTATGCTTGTCCAACTTGTACCATGTGATTGCTATGCCAAATGATCTCTGATTCTCCTGATTTTTTGTATGTGGATCATATTAGATGTCTTGATTGCTCATGATGTTTTCCAGATTTATTTGAATCATTTCTGTTTTAATTTGAATTTTTCATTCATGTTGATCACACATGAGCTTTGAAATTGCCTTGAACTTCATTTGATCATGAAATGCTTTTGGTGATTGATTTTGATATGAGACCTTTTGGAATTTGCCAATATGTGATTGAAGTTGATTCATGTTAAATTTCAGCTCCTGTTTCAAATTTTTTCTCCATCTTTGACCCTAGGCTTTGACCTAGTGGTTTGTTGCTTATGTTTGAGCTTTGATTTCAGGTTTAAGCATTCAAATGCCATAATGGATGATGCTTCATCATGTGATTGTTGATGTTTGCTTTTGTTTACTAACATTGTGTGTTTTGTAGGTTGATGCTAACTCATTTGAGTTTGCCTTTTGGCTTACACATTTTGTATATTGGGTTTGACTGTTGCTTATTGATTGTTGTCTGTTTGTCTGAGCATTGTAATGATTTGTTTAGTTGTTTCCACAGGTACTTAAGTTGCTTTAAGTTCATTTGAACTTTGATTTTGCTTGGTTGCTTAACCACTTAGGTATAATCTCTAATCTTCATGTAGTCTGGAAGACCTACTGTTATTGGTAGGCACCTGTCTGAAGTCCTCCTTAAGAGGCAATGTTTGTGCTTGTTTAACTTTGTGCCAAGCAGGTAAAGTCCTCTTATGAGGCAATTGGCAGATAAAAGAGATGTGTAATCCATCTCCTGTTACTCAGTGTGTCATTCACCTTGCTCACATCATGTGTTGATGCATGGTGAATAATAACCCAAGATCTTATAGAGTCAATCATATGTGGAGAAGAGTTCCAACTTTCTGAACTCCCACACTTTCCATTGATCAAAGCTCTCCCTGACCAGGGATAAGAGCTATGAGGCACACCCCTCATCTCCATTTCATCTGCTTCACCCTAACTCTCAATGTTAGGGTTAAGAGCACAAAATACCCCATTCCAGTTGGCTGAAAAGCCTAACCTTGCTTGAGCCTAATTGATTGTATATAGTGTGTGCTAATTGACTTGTTTGTTTGCTTACTTGATTCATCTGTGCGTATTTGCTTATGTGTGCCTTTGTGCATCTATCATCATTACTTGTATCATTTCATAATCATTGTTCATATCTTTGTGACACGTTGTTTGTCCATTGAGGAGTCAATTATAAGTCCAGTTATTGGCAGTTGTTTCCTATGATCTGGTTGGAGTCGAGTGTAAGACCATTTATTGGCAACTTGTTTCCCCTTGCTTATTGCATTTGTTATTTTTTTCTTGTGAGGAGTCAATTGTAAGCCCATTTATTGGCAGTTGTTTCCTATGATCATTCTTTGTGAGACTAGTATAAGTCCATTGATTGGCATATGGTATCCATGTTTCTTTTTGTTTTGGGAGATTGGTGTAAGTCCATTGATTGGCATCTGGTATCCATTTTGTTTTGGGAGATTGGTGTAAGTCCATTGATTGGCATCTGGTATCCATTTTGTTTTAGGAGATTGGTGTAAGTCCATTGATTGGCATCCGGTATCCATTTTGTTTTGTGAGATTGGTGTAAGTCCATTGATTGGCATCCGGTATCCATTTTCTCTATTATCTGTTATTTGCATTGTTGCCTATTCCAAAGGAATCACTTGAATCATCTACATATGATCTCAAGAGGTGAACATCTAAGAAGTTTTACTTCCTCACCCTCCCACCTTTTTGTTTCTTTAAACCTCCATTTGCATGTTAACCCAAAACTTGAAAACTATTGTGCAAACATTTTCATTTCTTTTCAAATTAGAAACTTAGGCTTTAAGTCTTTGATTTTCAAACTTCATTTTCATAATACTTCTTTTGAATTGAATTCTAATCATATCTTGACCACTTTTGTGAATACTCCTAATTGGTTCATTTCACTCACTCAATTGTTTTGTGGCTTTGTCCATGCTTGATAAGTTTTCATACATTAGCCATAGGTTTGATTTATCCTAGTTGGTTGATGTTAATCTCACCTTGTGTCCTTAGTGATTGAATTGTAAGACTTCCTTGCTTATTATAGGGTTAACCCCTCACTAGCAAGTTGAAGCTTTTCTCACATGGTGGACTTGCTGTTTCTATAAGGTTGAGTTTTCTCCCGTGGATAACGAAAGACCTTAGGGCTTTTGTTTTAAAATGAATCCACTCATATTTTGGAAATCTTTTAGCCGAACTACGACGTTTTGATCCTTACCTTCCATGGAAAGGTACGTAGGCAACGGGTTCATCCGTTCAAACACAAAAAATAATAACTTGTATATTCTTTCTCTCATCCCTTCAATCATGTTTGCACAATAAATATTTCATAAACAAATAACATTTCGTACAACAAGTTGTGAAAAGGGCTCCCTAGGAGTACCTAGGACGTTTTGGGTGCCTAACACCTTCCCATTGCATAATTAACCCCTTACCCAGATCTCTGACCTTTTCATTAGTTTTCTATGTGTAAAACTTCTTAGGCTTTTGTTCGCTTTTTAGCCATTCCTTTGGATAAATAAAAGTGCGGTGGCGACTCGATTCTTTGTATGCTTTGCTTTTGATTTAATCAATAAATCCTAAAGTGACGAATACACCGCTACAGAAAAGTGGCGACTCTGCTGGGGATTTTTGATCCTTGGTGGTTTTGCCTACTTTTCACCCTTGTTGTATGATATTGTTTATTTGTTTTGACATATTTTTGTACAATTTGGGATAACTGTATTGATTGTAATGATTGAATTGCTTGATATACAATTGCTTGTTTGCTTGGTGATCTCTGTGAGATCAGTTCTATACCCGAACTCGAGTGTACCTTAGGATAGGAGAATGGCATAGTCTCGTCGACTTGTGTGGAGTATTCCTTAGCATGTTGACTTGCGAGTCCATTCACTTGGTGGAGGTCATGTTGGATTAATAATGTCACACAAGTCATTTGTGGTTAGGCATTATTTTTTCAATCATGTGCCTTAGAAGCCAAGGACCTTAGTTTACCAAGCCCATCTTGGCCTATTTTTAGGACGTAGTGCGGAGGTTGTTCAAATGTAAGATCTGATGTGATTGTTACGCGATACTACACTCATAAGAGTTTCTCTTGAGAATATTTTTGGAATACGAGTATTCGTTCCTCCGATAATATTCGAAAGATGGGATGATGACTATGGGAACCTCTGCTAGAACATGTTCGGCAGGTTTAAACCCTAGTACACTCCCTTTGGGTGGTTCTTAACCGAGACTCCATGCTCGTGACTCTCAACAAACCCGTGATTCATGGTTGAGTCGTTCAGACATCCTTAATATCAATGGAACTTGGGTGTCGATAAGGTGAAAACCATAATCCGCCAAAATGGATGATTGATATTAAGGATGATTGAGCCGGTTCATGTATTGTTAATATCAATGGAACTTGGGTGTCGATAAGGTGAAAACCATAATCCACCAAAATGGATGATTGATATTAAAGATACTATGAGCTTTCCCATGACCTTTGTCTGGTGTGCCTTGCTTGATCCTTGAGTGTGATTGTTGCAATCATACATTCATGCATTCATCTGCATTCATGTCATCAGAAAAATCAGAAAAAAAAATTCAAGGAACTTAAAGGGTTTATTTGCAAAATTTTCAGACATGGAAAGACCAAAAAGGCATACAAAGAAGTACAACTTTCGACAGCCCGATCTGAAAGAGTTAAGAATCTGACATCCTATGTATTAGATCCCTTGGGTTTCAAAGCTCGTTATGGGAAGCTTCTGCCTCTATTGACTACTCAGGTTGATGAAGGGTTGATGAGTACTCTGGCGCAGTTCTATGATCGTCTGTATCATTACTTCTCTTTTCTGGACTTTCAGTTGTTGCCTACGCTTGAGGAGTATGCTCATCTTGTGGGTATTCCTATTCTGGATCAGGTGCCGTTCAATGGTTTAGAGAGTATTCCGACTTCTCGAGAGATCGCAGACTTGTTGCACATAGATGAATCCCTTATTGAAGCGCATATGACCACCAAAGGTGGAATTCAGGGTCTTCCTTCCGATTTCCTCTTTGCTCAAGCTACCGTTTATGGGAAGGCCATGAGTGAGGATGCCTTTGAGGCCATATTCTTGTTGCTCATCTATGGATTGGTATTGTTCCCCAACATCGACAAATTTGTGGATGTGAACGCCATTAGGATCTTTTCTGTTCTTAATCCTGTTCCTACTTTGTTGGGTGATACCTATTTCTCTTTGCATCTGAGGAACACAAAGGGTGGAGGAGCTATTGTGTGTTGTTTGCCTCTGTTGTATACGTGGTTTATTTCTTACTTACCGCAGACGGTCGCTTTCAAGGAGAACAAGGGATGTCTACGGTGGTCTACGAGACTTATGTCTCTCACTAATGACGATATCTCTTGGTATGATCATGTGTATGATACAGTTCAGATCATTGATTATTGTGGTGAATTCCCTAATGTGCCTCTTCTTGGTACATGTGGTGGGATCAGCTACAACCCTATCTTAGCACGTCGTCAGCTTGGGTTCCCCCTAAAGGATAAACCTCATAACGTTCTGTTAGAAGGTGTATTCTTTCAGGAGGGTAAAGATCCCCAAGGTCTGAAAGCCAGGATGGTCCGCGCTTGGCGCAAGATTCACAAGAAGGGTAGAAATGAGTTGGGTCCGAAGATCTGCATTGCTTTGGAGCCGTATACTTCTTGGGTCAGGCAGAGAGCATCAGAGTATCTTATGCCTTATGATTATCCGAGACCTACACCGTTGGTTGTGGCTGGGCCTTCAACCCTCCCTAACCAAGGCGTAGAGGAGTTGAGAGAAGAAGACCTTTCACGTGCTTGGATCCGTGAAAGAGAAGAGTTGCTTCAGCAACTTAAGGAGAAGGACGCTCTGATCGATTTCCTCGAGCATCAGGTGATAGATGATCCGAATGATACCTGGACTTCTCTGCTTCCTCAGTCTTCCCAATACTGGAAGAGGAAGTATGATCGACTTGCTAAGGAGAAAGCGGATATGGAAGCAGCATATGAGAGAGAGATCAAGAGGCTTTGTGTATCTCGTTTTCCAGCATCTCGAGCTTTTAGGGATCCATAGGATGTTCATTTTCCTTTTCCCTTGTAATAATTGATAATGCTGTACTTCTTTGTCCCAAATATATATTTGATGAGATATTTTCCATATGCGATTAAATGTTTAAATTTCAAAAATTTGCAAATAGAACCCTAAAAGTTCCTTGAAATAAAAACAAAGCATATGCACGAGCATTGCATGCATCATCTTGCATAAGCAGGTGTTGTTCTGGTCTTCTTGTCTGTGGCCTAACTCTGTGCTCTTCATTTATTTTGAAGACAAGCTGACTCATCGGTACTACACCCGAGCCAATTCTGCAAGAGTGATGGATCAACTCGAACAAGAGAACCGAGAGCTGAAAGAAGAGGTCGCTAGACTGAGCGCTCTGATGGAGCAATTCTTGGCTGCCCAGAATCAACCGTCTCCGCCGCCTGCAACTCCTCCCCAGAGGACTGTTATATCTGAAGTAGTTGCGTCAACTGTGCCAGCTGCCAGTGCTCATTTCATGCCAGCCATGCCAACCGGGTTTCCGTGGGGTATGCCTCCTGGTTTTATGCCAGATATTCCAGCTCCTACATTTGCTTCCATGCCGGCATCTAGCCCGGTCCTTGCAATGCCTCCTCCTGTCGTGCATACCACTCCTAGGGTAGACGACACCATCTATCATTCTGAGCCGTCTGAGGGCCCAGATGTTAATGTAAATATGGAAGCTATGAACGACCAATTCCTTGAACTCCGCAAGGAATTGAAGACCCTTCGAGGGAAGGATTTTTTCGGCAAATCTGCTGCTGAACTATGCTTGGTTCCCGGTGTTAAGATACCCGTCAAATTCAAGGTCCCAGACTTTGAGAAGTATAAGGGGAACACCTGCCCGCTCAGTCACCTGGTTATGTATGCCCGGAAAATGTCTACTCAAACAGATAATGATCAGTTGCTGATTCATTATTTTCAGGATAGTTTGTCTGGTGCAGCTCTTCGTTGGTATATGAGCCTTGATAGCACAAACATCCATTCCTTCAACGATCTTGGCGAGGCCTTCATCAAGAAGTACAAATATAATGTGGATATGGCTCCTGACCGTGATCAACTCAGGGCCATGTCTCAGAAGGACAAAGAGACATTTAAGGAATACGCCCAGAGGTGGCGAGAGCTGGCAGCTCAGATTACTCCGCCGCTGGAAGAGAAGGAGATGACTAAGATTTTTCTGAAAACTCTTATTTCATTTTATTATGAGCGGATGGTCGCTAGTGCTCCCTCTGATTTCACCGAAATGGTGAATATGGGAATGCGATTGGAGGAAGGAGTCCGGGAAGGACGTTTATCTAAGGATGAAGGCTCTTCTAAATGATATGGGGCGTTTAAGAAGAAAGATGGGGAGGCACATGCTGTGCAATCCCATGCTAAACCTAGAAGACCCTCTGCCAAGAGGAAGCCTGTGCGTCATGCCAGCAACCAGCATCAGGTGGCTCATATAGCACCTTTCTTCAGAGACAACAATCAGCATAATCAGCAACAACCTTAGTATCAACAGCAGCATCGTCCATAGCAACAGGCTTACCAGTCTCGTGGCAACAGTAATCAGGCTAATTTGAATTATGATAGGAAGAAGATCACTTTCGATCCTATTCCTATGTCATATGCTGAGCTATATCCTTCTTTAATAGAGCGGAAACTGATTACCTCGAGGGATCCTCCGGCTGTGCCTGCTAACCCGCAGTGGTGGTACAAGCCCGATCAACATTGTGTTTATCATTCCGGCGCTCCGGGTCACAATATAGAAAACTGCTATCCATTGAAGACTAAGGTTCAAGACCTTATGAGATGCGGCATTCTGAGCTTTGAGGACTCAGGCCCCAATGTTACGAAGAACCCATTGCCCGAGCATGGGAAGTCGGTTAACATGGTCCAGGGTTACCCTGGCAAATATAAGGTCAAATATGTAAGCCATATTCGACAGTCATTGGTCGAGTTGCATCGTCTACTGTGTGATTACAGTCATATGGAGCACGACCATGACAAATGTCGTATCTGCTCTGTCAATAGACTGGGTTGTCGCCAAGTGCGCAGAGAGCTGCAAGAGTTGCTAGATGATGGTACTGTTGAGATTCTTCAAAACAGAAATGTTGATGAAGATGAACCAGAAGTGAATGTTGTTTCTCCTGTGTTCAAGATTCCTGAGCCTGTTGTCATCCGTTATGATGGTAGCAAGCCGAAGGTCTCTCCTTCCTTGGTGATCAAGCCTGCAGGCCCTGTGCCTTATTCTTTTGAGAAAGCGATTCCCTTCCGATATAATCCAGCTGCCGTGGAAGATGGGAAAGAAGTGCCTTTGCCTTCATCCTCCATTGTTAATATTGCTGATGTGAGTGGGTTGACCCGGAGTGGTCGTGTGTTTTCACCACCTAAGCCTCATGTTGTTTCTGATTCTGCTGAGCGTCCGATTGGGACTGCGGTGAACGTTCCGAATCCGGCACCTGTTGCCAAACCCTCCTCTGTATAAAAGACTCATACTTCTTCTGTTGGCCCGAGTGGCATTGTGAATGAAGATTGTGATGAGATGCTGAGGCTCATCAAGAAGAGTGAGTACAACGTTGTAGACCAGCTTCTACAAACACCGTCCAAGATTTCCGTGCTATCTTTGCTTCTGAATTCAGAACCCCATAGGGAGGCTCTGCAGAAGGTTTTGGATCTGGCTTATGTCGATCATGACGTCACTATAGAATAGTTTGACAATATAGTTGCAAACATTACTACTTGCAACACTTTGAGTTTCTGTGACGCTGATCTCCCTGAGGAGGAAAGAGACCACAACATGGCTTTACATATTTCTATGAATTGCAAGACCGATGCCATGTCCAACGTGCTGGTGGACACTGGGTCATCTTTAAATGTATTGCCGAAGACCACTCTTTCGAGATTGTCATATCAGGGGCCTCCCATGAGGCAGAGTGGTGTTGTTGTGAAAGCTTTCGATGGGTCGCGTAAGACCGTGATTGGGGAAGTTGATCTCCCAATCAAGATTGGACCAAGTGATTTCCAAGTTACCTTTTAGGTTATAGATATCCACCCATCTTATAGCTGTCTCCTTAGTAGACCATGGACCCACGAGGCTGGCGCCGTGACATCCACCCTACACCAGAAGCTGAAATTCGTCAAGAATAAAAAATTGGTTGTGGTAGGGGGAGAAAAGGCTCTCCTGGTTAGCCACTTGTCTTCTTTCTCATATATTGATGCTGAGGATGAAGTTGGAACGCCTTTCCAAGCTTTGTCTATTACTAAGCCAATTGAGAAGAAGTCTCCTTCATTTGCTTCCTATCGTGATGCGAAATTGGCCATTGAATATGGTGCAGTTGCTGGTTTAGGGAAGATGATTGAGCTTGAAGATAATAAATCCCGGGCTGGCATTGGCTATTCTTCTGGGGTCTTCAATGAGAAAGTTCTGTTCAAGAATGGAGGTTTCATCCATGCTGATCAAGCTGAGGAAGCTGTTGCTATCTTGGGAGAGGATGCAGAGGATCTGAGCAACTTTGTTATCCCTGGTGGTGTCTGCCACAATTGGGTCGTTGTGGATGTTCCTACGGTCATTCATAATCAGCGTAATTTGTTCACTTTGTTCAAAACCCTTCTCCCATGCCAAAAGGAGAAGTGATGACATTGTTGGCAGCATTTATACAATGATATTTTCATTCAATTAATGCATTATTTAAACATTTGTTTTTCCATTTGTTTTCACTTTTTGCTTTTGCATGAAATCGGTGATCACAAAAAACCCTAAAAACAAGAATAAAAGCAATCTTTTCATCTGCATAATGGTTTGCTTGCTTAAATTCTAAAGTTTTTATTATCCAAAATCATTATGCAGGTTGATTCTAAAACCCATTGAATATAATGATCAAACGCCATCTCCCAATTTTGAATTCCCTGTATTTGAGGCAGAGGAAGATGATGTTGAAGGGATTCCTGATGAGATTACCGTCTCCTTGAGCACGAGAAGAAGATCATTCAGCCGCACCTTGAAGATCTAGAAACAGTCAACTTGGGGTCTGAAGATTGTGTTCGTATGGTGAAGATTGGAGCGCTTCTTGAAGAGTCTGTCAAGAAGGGGTTGATCAGTTTGCTACGAGAATATTCCGATATCTTTGCTTGGTCGTATGAAGACATGCCAGGTCTAGATACAGATATTGTGCAACATTTCTTGCCTTTGAAGCCTGAGTGCGTGCTTGTGAAGCAGAAACTCAGAAGAACTCATCCAGATATGGCAGTGAAGATCAAAGAGGAAGTTCATAAGCAAATTGATGCAGGGTTTCTGATGACTTCTACATATCCTCAATGGGTGGCCAATATTGTGCCTGTGCCTAAGAAAGACGGAAAAGTCCGTATGTGTGTTGATTACAAAGATTTGAATAAAGCTAGTCCGAAAGATGATTTCCATCTACCACATATTGATATGTTGGTAGACAATACAGCTAAATTCAAAGTCTTTTCCTTTATGGACGGATTTTCCGGTTATAATCAAATTAAAATGGCACCCGAAGATATGGAGAAGACAACATTCATCACACCTTGGGGAACATTCTGTTATCGAGTGATGCCCTTCGGTTTGAAGAACGCCGGAGCCACGTTTCAATGAGCTATGACTACCTTGTTTCATGATATGATGCACAAGGAGATAGAGGTCTATGTTGATGATATGATTGCTAAGTCCTGAACGGAAGTTGAACATGTTGAGCATTTGTTGAAGCTTTTTCAGCGTCTGAGGAAGATCAGACTTCGTCTCAATCCGAACAAATGTACATTTGGAGTCCATTCTGGCAAGTTGTTGGGTTTTGTTGTCAGCGAGAAGGGTATTGAGGTTGATCCTGCCAAGGTCAAAGCAATACAAGAGATGCTTGCGCCCAAAACTGAGAAGCAAGTCCGAGGTTTACTTGGCCGCTTGAACTACATTTCCAGATTTATATCCCACATGACTGCCACATGTGCGCCGATATTCAAGCTCCTCCGGAAAGATCAATCTCATGATTGGACCGAGGATTTCCAGAAAGCTTTCGACAGTATCAAAGAATATCTGTCTGAACCTCCGATCTTGTCTCCGCCCGTAGAAGGAAGACCTCTGATCATGTATCTAACTGTTCTTGAAGACTCGATGGGTTGTGTACTCGGTCAACAAGATGAATCAGGGAAGAAAGAATCTGCTATCTACTACCTCAGTAAGAAGTTTACTGATTGTGAGTCTCGATACTCTATGCTTGAGAAGACGTGCTGTGCTTTGGCTTGGGCTGCTAAGCGTTTACGCCAGTACATGATAAATCATACGACTTGGTTGATATCCCGAATGGATCCAATCAAGTATATCTTCGAGAAGCCTGCTTTAACTGGGAGGATTGCCCGTTGGCAGATGTTGTTGTCTGAGTATGATGTCGAGTATCGAGCTCAGAAAGCTATCAAAGGTAGTATCTTGGCTGACCATTTAGCGCACCAGCCGATTGAAGATCATTAGTCTGTTTAGTACGACTTCCCAGATGAGGAGATTCTGTATTTGAAAATGAAAGATTATGATGAGCCTACACTTGATGAAGGTCCAGAACCTGGTTCTAGATGGACGATGGTGTTTGATGGCGCTGTGAATCAGTATGGAAATGGAATTGGGGCAATAATCATTACTCCTCATGGCACGCATATTCCGTTTACAGCAAGGCTAACTTTCAAATGCACGAATAATATGGCTGAGTACGAGGCCTGTATTATGGGATTGGAAGAATGCATTGATTTGAGAATCAAGCATCTTGATGTGTGTGGTGATTCGACCCTGGTTGTCAATCAGATCAAGGGTGAATGGGAGACGAATCAGCCTGGTCTCATTCTGTACAGAGATTATGCGAGGAGGATTTCAACGTTCTTTACTGAAGTTGACTTTCATCATATTCCTCGAGAGGATAATCAGATGGCAGATGCTCTTGCTACGCTTGCTTCAATGATTGTGGTGAGGTATTGGAATGAAGTTCCCAATATTACCGTGATGCGCTTGGACAGACCAGCTCACGTATTTGCAGCTGAAGAAGTACAAGATGACAAGCCTTGGTATTTTGATATCAAGAATTTCCTCCAGAACCAGGCCTACCCGCCTGCGGCATCTGTGAAAGATAGGAAAACTTTGAGATGGTTGTCAGGCAGTTTCTACCTCAGTGGTGAAGTGCTGTATAAGAGAAGTTTTGACATGGTTTTGCTCAGATGCGTGGATAGACACGAAGCAAACATGTTAATGACTGAGGCCCATGAGGGTTCATTTGGTACTCATTCCAATGGACATGCCATGGCTAGAAAGATGCTGAGAGTAGGCTACTATTGGCTGACAATGGAGTCTGACTGTTGCAAGTATGTGAAGAAATGCCACAAGTGTCAGATTTATGCGGATAAGATTCATATTCCTCCGACACTTCTGAATATGATTTCATCACCATGGCCTTTCTCTATGTGGGTAATCGACATGATCGGCATGATTGAACCAAAAGCGTCCAATGGGCACAGGTTTATTCTCGTAGCAATTGATTACTTCACCAAATGGGTTGAAGCCGCTTCGTATGCGAATGTGACCAGGCAGGTGGTTGTGAAGTTTATCAAGAATCAGTTTATATGCCGTTATGGTGTGCCAGATAAGATCATTACTAATAATGGATCTAATCTGAATAATAAGATGATGGAAGAGTTGTGCGCTGAGTTCAAGATTGCACACCATAATTCCTCTCCTTACAGACCAAAGATGAATGGGGTTGTTGAAGCTACTAACAAGAATATTAAGAAGATTATCCAGAAGATGATTGTTACGTACAAAGATTGGCATGAGATGCTGCCATTTGCTTTGCATGGTTATCGTACATCTGTCTGCACTTCAACAGGGGCAACCCCTTTCTCTCTTGTTTACGGTATGGAGGTTGTTCTCCCAGTAGAGATGGAGATCCCATCAATGAGAGTCTTGATGGAAACCAAGTTGACTGATGCTGAATGGATTCAGAGTTGTTACGACCAACTGAATTTGATTGAAGAGAAGCGATTGACTGCCATGTGCCATGGAGAGTTATATCAGCAGAGAATGAAGAAAGCATTCGATAAGAAGGTCAAGCCTCGTGTGTTCCGAGAAGGTGACCTCGTGCTCAAGAAAGTCTTGTCTTTCGCGCCCGATTCGAGGGGCAAGTGGACTCCAAACTACGAAGGTCCATATGTTGTTAAGAGAGCCTTTTCAGGTGGTGCTTTGATGCTTACAACAATGGATGGGGAGGATTTCACTCGTCCTGTGAATTCAGATGCAGTCAAGAAATACTTTGCCTAAAAAATAAAATAAAAAAAATAAAATAAAAATAAAAAATAAAAAAAAATAAAAAAAACATAATAGCTCGCTAAGTTGAAAACCCGAAAGGGCGGCTTAGGCAAAAATGAGCGTCTCGGTGGAGAACCCGAAAGGGCGATCCAGGCAAAAATTAGAGACTTGAAAAAATGAATTTGCATCCCGCTAGATTGAGTACCTCACCCTGGGGCAATCTAGGCAAAATTAGGGATATGGCAAGTAACTGCATCCTGACAAGACTTTCTGTTCCGCAGCTGTCTTTTCGTCAGAGATTCTCGATTCGTCGTCAACTGAAGCTTCGAATACATCGAAATTTAAATTGGTAGAGAAAGGATCATTATGTTCAATGTAGCCCTCTTCCAATATATATCACTGATTTCAAATTTGTACAAATCTATGGAGTCTTGCCATTTGCAGGATACCATTCCATCAAATCAATTTGAGCTTTTATCCAATTATTTGCACTCTTATTTGTTTCAATTCAACAAATGTTTTGCATGTTTTAATTGATAAAATGTCATTGTTTTAAACAAATAAATTTTTTCAAATTGTTATTTTAAAAGTGAACATTCACAAGGATAAAAGGATACTTAAGAATTTCTCAGTGCTCTCCCAAGGGTGGCATGATCTCCAACAGGGTAAGACATTTGTTCATATTCCTGGCATGGTTGTATCCTCTTTATCCAGATTGTTGTTAGGGTTGTTCCCTAAGCAGAGTGTTTGTTGAGAACTGCACAATCCTCTCCAACAGTATTCTTTCCCCAGCATGGGTGCTTTCCTTTTGGAAGATTCGGTAGTTGGTGGGTTGACATCCCGGTACTTCGTCTGTTTCCTCAGTAAATTTGCCAGCGGAGTTATAGGCGTGATATACTTCATTTATGCTATCTCTCTCCATCAGAGTGCTTGTTGAGGTTTTCATCTCTTATCCCTTCAGCAGAGCAGTGATTATTCCCTTTTGTGGAATAGGTGTTTGTGAACATTTTTTGTTCCTCAGCAAGAGTCGATGGTTTTCTACCCAGTATTCGGTAGTCGTAAATCCTATTTCTTCTTGCTCCTCAGCAGTTGGTGGTTTGTTATAAACCCTATTTTGTTTCCCCGTGCGGAGTTGTGATTCTTTCATTCCCCACGCAGAGAGTTGTTGGTTTTCTACCATGTATTCGGTAGTTATAAATCCTACTTTTATCCCCTAGCAGAGGTAACCTTTGTGGTTCATTCTGGTTGATGGTGGATTTTTTGGTCTTCTACCCAGTATTCGGTAGTTGTAAATCCTGTGTTGTTATTGTCTCCCTAGCGAAGTCTGTGCTTTCTTGCGGATAATTGTCGTATGCTAGCAATTTTATCCTCAGCCAGAGTTTTTGGTCTTCTACCCCGTATTCGGTAGTTGTAAATCCTAATTTCTCCCTTTTGCAGAGTTAACCCTATTGTTCATCCTAACCGATGATGGTTACTCTTTGTGGTTATCTTCATCCAGTATTCGATGTTGATATTTCCTCTCTCTTCTGGGTAATTGCCGTATGCTAGCAATTGTATCCCCAGTAGATCTTTCCTTGTGGATAATTGCCGGATGCTAGCGATTTTATCCTCAGCGGGTCCTTTCACCATATGCCAGTGATTTGTTCCCCAGATCATTGATGTTTATCAATGTATCCCCAGTGAGTTCTCTTATATTTACCCTTTCTGCTTGGTAATGATTGTTGCTCCCTTTGATCGGTCATCTTTATATACCTAGTTTTGGTATCCCGATGCCTTTCTTTTCGGTTGATTTATCCTTTATTAACCCAGTAACCGGTTGTGGATAATCTTCCATGCGAGTATACTATCCACGTTCTGACGGTAATGGATAATATATCTCATGCACTCTTCAGTCGAAGCCTGTTGTGTTTCCCCAGTCGAGTAAGATTCATGTTCCTTTGCGGAATTGAATATTCTTTGTTCTCCTGGATAATTGCCGGATGCTTGCAATTTATCCCCTGTGAGTTATCTTTCGTATACCCTGTTGTTGTTGGTATCGGTTGTCTCTCTTTTCGGTTGGCCACCTATTATATACCCAGTAACCGGTATCCCTGGTGTTCTTTCCATGCGAGTATGTTATCTACGTTCTGACGGTAATAGATAATATCTCTCATGCAAGTATACTATCCATGTTCTGACGGTAATGGATATTATATCTCATGCGCTCTTTGGGTTTTTCCCAGCTGAGTAAGATTCGTTTTCCCGTTGCGGAGTCGAATATCCATCCTGTAAGTCGATTTTCTTTTTCAAGCCCTCCTTCCGGATGATGAGTGTTTTGGCATATATACCAATTCACGCTTTGGTCGGTCACCTATTATATACCCAGTAACCGGTATCCCTGGTGTTCCTTCCTTTCTGCTCCCTATTATGACCTTGGTCCCCTGTGGAGTCAGATTTTCCTGAGTTAATGTATCCTTTCCAGGTCTTTCTCAGATGTTTGGTTGAATGATATCTCTCACCCTTATACCGTTCTGAAATATTCATTCTTCCTGAGCTTGTTGTTTCTTTCACCCAGTAACCGGTGTTTAGATCACATGTCTCTTTGAGTTTGTTACCCGGTAGCTGGTAACACCTCATCTTGCAGATGTTTTTCTCCAAGAGAGTCTCTTTTGTTAGACATTCCCCAGTTGAGTTTCCGTTGTGATTTTACCCTTTTGCTATATTGGTGTTTTCCCCAATATATGCAGTTTTCCCCGCGCGAGGAGATTCTGTGTGGATCTTTCCCTAGTTCGAGTCCGGATTTTCATCCGAAGTATCCTGCGTGGATAGTTTGAGTCAGCTTGAGTCTTTCCAATGGATGTGTCTTCCTTTGGAACTCTTTTTTTTTCTCCCAGTTTGAGTCCTTTACTCCCCAGTAAAGTCTCTAGTCCCGTCGTGTCCTGCTTGCGCTGTGTCTAGTTCTTGTTTCCCCTAATTCAGAGTCGTGTCCTGCTCACGCATTTCTTTTTCTTTTTCCTATCCCCATGAGAGTCCTGTTAGAGTCTCTGTTCCTGGTGAGTGTATAACTCCGATGGATCGTCTTTTCTTTGTGGACCAGTATTCCCCATAGAGGTTGTTTCTTTTGCATGCATACATTTGCATCATGAGGTCTCTTAGGGACCAAAATTTGTCTCATTACTGTTATTTAAGCCCATTCTACCGCGTCGAGATGAAGACTTTAACCTTCACTTCTCCGGCTAGAATGACCTTAAATAGGGGCATCTGTAAGACCCCAATTTTGTCCCTAAGATCCCTCATGGCATCATACCATATCATTGCATTGCCTCAAGGATCATTGGACACCTTGCTTCCTTCCCTGTGGGTGGGTCATCTTTTTGAGAATGGTTCTTGATCACCAAGCATGTTTGCATTTGTATATCATTGTTTTTCTTTTTATCACTAACCAAAAGTACAAAAATATGCCATCTAACCTTTGTCTTGCAGATGAAGCAATAATAGGTCAAGGCATCAAAAGCATTCATTGAGCAATAGATGGTGGTCATTCTTGAGATTTGGACCCCATGATCATTCACAAAAATTCATATGAGCTATGATGTCATTTTGAAGCAAAGTCCCAAGTGGTAGAGGCTTGAATCTCATCAGAACATTCTCAGATCATCTGAAGGCCTAGAAAGTCAACTGCAAAGTCAACTGTGGATTTGGAGATGGGAAGTGATTAGAAATACTTCATTCATGTTCAAACAAGTCTCATTTGACATTTCAAACACTCACATTGAAGAATTTGAGGTCCAGTCAAAAATTGCCAAAAATAGCAAGTGACCTGTAATTTGAACTTTCCAAAAATGGAAAGATTTTGAACCAACTTCAACTCAATCTTCCATCATCAAGAAGGCTTCAAATGAAATTTTGTTGAACATGAAAGTTGTAGATCTTTCTTTCCCATTTCCAAAATGTCCAAGATCAGGAATTTCTCATGTGTGGTTAAGGAGATATGATCAAATCATGACAAAGTGTGCATGGGACTTCAAATGGACATAACTTTTCAACCAAAGCTCCAAAATGAGTGGTTCTTTTTGCATTTTGTTCATCATAACATGCACTTTCCAAATGTACCATTACATGACATGAATTTCATTTGCATGGTCTTTGACTTATTCATGAAGATTTGTGAAGGAAATTGCATAACATCATTTTGGATGATCATGGGCATACAAAATCATTTCAAAAATGTGCATGGGCCTTGTTTAAGAGGTTTTGAATCAAATTTGAGCACTGTTCACGTGCTACCTCATGCATAGGGGTGAAAATACCATTTTGCAAAAAACACTCCTTAAGTTGCTAATCACCTTTGGCTTTGGCTTAAACATGATTTACAGCATGATTAGCAAGACCTATATAAGGTTAATCCCAACTGTTTTCATCATTAACATTGAATTTCAGATCTAGATCCAAAAATTCTCCAAACTTTTCTCTCAATTTTTTTTGCAATTTCTTCAAACAAGAACACTTTCTCTTGGTTGATTCATGCTCCTGAGGTGTTTTTGTAAAGAGTTGGACGTGAAATCAAGGGAAACCGCGCCATATTGAGCCATACTCGAAGCTTGCAACATCCATGGTGATTTCAAATTCTGCTGAATTCAAGTGTGTTTGAGCTTCAATCTCTCCTCCAATCATCTATACAAGCATCACAGAGAAGCTTTTGATCATTTCAAGTCTTGGATAGCACGAATTCCAGCTTCTGCACTTCAAGAGGTCACAATTCGAATCTCTTATTTTTGAAATCCTTTGCTATGTTGTTGTAGATCTAAGCATACTGATGAATTTGAGCTTTGAATCCTGCAAATTGGTGCTGTTTTGAGCTAGATATGATTGATTGAAGTTTTGATGTTAAAATTTATTTTCTTCAATCCGAGCTTATCTTGATGTTTTTGCATGAATTGTTTGTGGATCTTTGATGTACGTGGAAAATACTGCATAATGCTGTGCTTGATTTTGATTTCTAGACGTGTTTTTGAAAATCTGGAAAATTCAGATGAAGATCATCATGATCTTCATCTTCAACCTTGAACTTTTTCATTTCCAGAATCGGCTACGAATTGGCTTCAAATTAGCTACGAAATTTCAAAATTAGCTACGAATTTTGGCGCGCTAGGGTTTGGATCAATACGATGCCGTTTTGATTGAGGCGCCACTTTTGAATTCGCGCTAGCTTCGATCCTTGGCTGATGCGTTTTTCAAAATGTCATTTCATTTTTCTCCTATTTTCACATGCTATCACCATTTTCATTTTTTATTTTTCCATCAACTTCCAAAATTCATATAAAATAGGAAAATGCACCAATTTGATCCCAATTTTTTGCTATGTTCTCCTCATGTTCTCTAGTTTTTTATGAGCATAAATTGGAAAGTTGTGCCTGGCTGAAATATTGATTTGTGCTAGGATGTTTGAGTACATATGCTTGTTTGACCTTGCCTTGCTTATTCCTTCATGAAATGCTCAAAAATGATCCAATAACTCTGAAATTTTGTGTGTAGTTTCTAGACATGTTGCTTGACATTTTGGTTTTGGTTTGGTATTTTTCCTATGTTCCATTGTTGTTTTATGCTTGTGCTAAGTTGGTGTGACAATTTGTGTCACCTATGCTTGTCCAACTTGTACCATGTGATTGCCATGCCAAATGATCTTTGATTCTCCTGATTTTTTGTATGTGGATCATATTAGATGTCTTGATTGCTCATGATATTTTCCAGATTTATTTAAATCATTTCTGTTTTAATTTGAATTTTTCATTCATGTTGATCACACATGAGCTTTGAAATTGCCTTGAACTTCATTTGATCATGAAATTCTTTTGGTGATTGATTTTGATATGAGACCTTTTGGAATTTACCAATATGTGATTGAAGTTGATTCATGTTAAATTTCAGCTCCTGTTTCAAATTTTTTCTCCATCTTTGACCCTAGGCTTTGACCTAGTGGTTTGTTGCTTATGTTTGAGCTTTGATTTCAGGTTTAAGCATTCAAATGCCATAATGGATGATGCTTCATCATGTGATTGTAGATGTTTGCTTTTGTTTACTAACATTGTGTGTTTTGTAGGTTGATGCTAACTCATTTGAGTTTGCCTTTTGGCTTACACATTTTGTATATTGGGTTTGACTGTTGCTTATTGATTGTTGTCTGTTTGTCTGAGCATTATACTGATTTGTTTAGTTGTTTCCACAGGTACTTAAGTTGCTTTAAGTTCATTTGAACTTTGCTTTTGCTTGGTTGCTTAACCACTTAGGTATAATCTCTAATCTTCATGTAGTCTGGAAGACCTACTGTTATTGGTAGGCACCTGTCTGAAGTCCTCCTTAAGAGGCAATTTTTGTGCTTGTTTAACTTTGTGCCAAGCAAGTAAAGTCCTCTTATGAGGCAATTGGCAGATAAAAGAGATGTGCAATCCATCTCCTGTTACTCAGTGTGTCATTCACCTTGCTCACACCATGTGTTGATGCATGGTGAATAATAACCCAAGATCTTATAGAGTCAGTCATATGTGGAGAAGAGTTCCAACTTTCTGAACTCCCACACTTTCCACTGACCAGGGATAAGAGCTATGAGGCACACCCCTCATCTCCATTTCATCTGCTTCACCCTAACTCTCAATGTTAGGGTTAAGAGCACAAAATACCCCATTCCTGTTGGCTGAAAAGCCTAACCTTGCTTGAGCCTAATTGATTGTATATAGTGTGTGCTAATTAACTTGTTTGTTTGCTTACTTGATTCATCTGTGCATATTTGCTTATGTATGCCTTTGTGCATCTATCATCATTACTTGTATCATTTCATAATCATTGTTCATATCTTTGTGACACTTTGTTTGTCCATTGAGGAGTCAATTATAAGTCCAGTTATTGGCAGTTGTTTCCTATGATCTGGTTGGAGTCAAGTGTAAGACCATTTATTGGCAACTTGTTTCCTCTTGCTTATTGCATTTGTTATTTGTTTCTTGTGAGGAGTCAATTGTAAACCCATTTATTGGCAGTTGTTTCCTATGATCATTCTTTGTGAGACTAGTATAAGTCCATTGATTGGCATCTGGTATCCATGTTTCTTTTTGTTTTGGGAGATTGGTGTAAGTCCATTGATTGGCATCTGGTATCCATTTTGTTTTGGGAGATTGGTGTAAGTCCATTAATTGGCATCTGGTATCCATTTTGTTTTAGGAGATTGGTGTAAGTCCATTGATTGGCATCCGGTATCCATTTTGTTTTGTGAGATTGGTGTAAGTCCATTGATTGGCATCCGGTATCCATTTTCTCTGTTATCTGTTATTTGCATTGTTGCCTATTCCAAAGGAATCACTTGAATCATCTACATATGATCTCAAGAGGTGAACATCTAAGAAGTTTTACTTCCTCACCCTCCCACCTTTTTGTTTCTTTAAACCTCCATTTGCATGTTAACCCAAAACTTGAAAACTATTGTGCAAACATTTTCATTTCTTTTCAAATTAGAAACTTAGGCCTTAAGCCTTTGATTTTCAAACTTCACTTTCATAATACTTCTTTTGAATTGAATTCTAATCATATCTTGACCACTTTTGTGAATACTCCTAATTGGTTCATTTCACTCACTCAATTGTTTTGTGGCTTTGTCCATGCTTGATAAGTTTTCATACATTAGCCATAAGTTTGATTTATCCTAGTTGGTTGATGTTAATCTCACCTTGTGTCCTTAGTGATTGAATTGTAAGACTTCCTTGCTTATTATAGGGTTAACCCCTCACTAGCAAGTTGAAACGTTTCTCACATGGTGGACTTGCTGTTTGTATAAGCTTGAGTTTTCTCCCGTGGATAACGAAAGACCTTAGGGCTTTTGTTTTAAAATGAATCCACTCATATTTTGGAAATCTTTTAGCCGAACTACGGCGTTTTGATCCTTACCTTCCATGGAAAGGTACGTAGGCAACAGGTTCATCCGTTCAAACACAAAAAATAATAACTTGTATATTCTTTCTCTCATCCCTTCAATCATGTTTGCACAATAAATATTTCATAAACAAATAAGATTTCGTACAACAAGTTATGAAAAGGGCTCCCTAGGAGTATCTAGGACGTTTTGGGTGCCTAACACCTTCCCATTGCGTAATTAACCCCTTACCCAGATCTCTGACCTTTTCATTAGTTTTCTATGTGTAAAACTTCTTAGGCTTTTGTTCGCTTTTTAGCCATTCCTTTGGATAAATAAAAGTGCGGTGGCGACTCGATTCTTTGTATGCTTTGCTTTTGATTTAATCAATAAATCATAAAGTGACGAATACACCGCTACAATCACTGTTGTGATTTAGGGGGAGTGAGTAGGATCGCATATCTATGAGTTCTTAGGTAGAAGTCACATGGGTGGAGATTAGGTGAAAAGACTGTAACTTGAAGTTGTTTACTGAGAGTTTTTGAACTGTATATGTTTAGTGGATTTCCTTCCTAGCTTAGTAGCCCCCTGACGTAGGTGAGTTTGCACCGAACTGGGTTAACAATTGCTTGTGTCTCTTGCATTACTGTTCTTTATCTTTTATCCTGTTTGTGTTGTTCAGATATTAGTGTCGTGACATTACCTTCGACATCTCATATCTGATAGCAGAGTTTCAATTGGTGTCAGAGCAGGCATCCTGCTCTGGTTTTGGGTGAGATCTAGGGACGTTACTTTTTGGTACTATAGATAGAGACGGAGGATCTGTTCACAGACCACCTATTCTGGATGGATCCAACTATTACTACTGGAAACCTCGAATGGTAGCCTTCCTAAAATCTTTGGATAATAAGGCTTGGAAGGCTGTTTTAACAGGCTGGGAACATCCAGTTATTACTAAGGAAGGAGAAGCTACAATTGATAAGAAGGCTGAGGAACAATGGACCAAGGAGGAGCAGGATCTAGCCCTTGGGAACTCTAAAGCACTGAATGCTATATTCAATGGAGTAGATATGAACATCTTCATATTGGTAAACAGTTGTGAGGTGGCTAAAGATGCTTGGAACATTCTCAAAACCACTCATGAAGGCACCTCTAGAGTGAAGACGTCTAGACTGCAGCTGCTCACGACCAAGTTTGAAAATTTAAGGATGAAAAAAGATGAAAATATTCATGAATTTCATATGAATATCCTTGAAATTGCTAATGCCTCAGGAGCCCTGGGTGAGAAGATGTCAGATGAAAACCTAGTGAGGAAAATACTCAGGTCACTTCCTAAAAGATTTGCCATGAAAATGACAGCCATAGAAGAGTCTCAAGACATTTCCAATATGAGAGTTGATGAGCTAATTGGATCCCTCCTAAAATTTGAGATGGGAATGTGTGATGGATCTGAAAAGAAAGTCAAAAGCATAGCCTTCATGTCAAACACTGAAAAGAAAGAGGAAGAAAGTGGTCAAGATACTGATGAAGATCTGGCAAATGATGTAGCATTACTGGGAAGAGAGTTCAACAAACTTCTGAAAAAGATGGATGTAAGGTCTAAGTCTAATGTCAAGAACATCTCATCTGACATCAGTAAGTCCAATAATGCTGGAAGAAGAACAAGATCTGATGAAAAGTTCAAAGAAGGAATAGGAGTTCAGTGCCATGAATGTGATGGGGATGGACACATTAGAGCTAAATTTGGAACCTACCTCAAGAAGTAGAAGAAGAGTCTTGCTGCTACTTGGTCTGATGAAAGTGAAACAGAAGAGTCTGCAAATCTTGTGACTGCCTTGACTAGAAGATGGGGTTCTGATGAAGACTTAAGTGATGATGAAGTAACCTTTGATGAGTTAGACACTACCTACAGAAAGTCGTGTCACAAAAGTGAAGAAGTGTGTCAACAAATTGAAAGTCAGAAGAAAGTGATAACACAACTAGAGAATGAGAAGGTAAAACACTTGGAAACCATCTCTAAGTTAAAGACTGAAGCAGTGTTCTTGAATTCTAAACTGGATGAGATGACAAAGTATGTGAGAATGCTAAACAATGGATCTGACACCTTAGACAAAATTCTCCAGATTGGACAAATGGAAGGAGACAAGTCTGGCATTTGGTTCAATAAATCCAAACCTGAGTGCAGTCACACTGGTAGAAAACAAAAATCCAAACTTGAGTGCAGTCACACTGGTAGAACACCGAAGATGTCACATCATATGTCACAACGTCATAAAGGAAGACAGCAGAAAGGGAAACATCAAAGATGGAGATGTTATTACTGTGGAAAATTTGGCCACACAAAACCATTCTACTATAAGTTGTATGTCTATCCTAGTCCTTCTCATCATCAACCTAGACCCAAACATCACATACCTGTCAACCGAAAATAATGGGTTCCTTGGACTGGTGTTACAAACCTGATAGCTCACACTTTCTTTAGAGTTTCAGCCAAAGAAGACTGGTATTTTGAAGTGGGTGCTCCAGACACATGACTCGAAACAAAAACCTGCTAACCGGTGTCGCTACCGGGATTTCACGATAACAAAACTGGGACTAAAGAGATGCCAAAGAGAGGCAAAGTCAGAAGAGTCTTCACCGAATTTTATTTAGTTTACCTCTATCGGATAGGAGAGGGGAAATAGTCGATAAAACCCTCGGAAAAGAGATGTGCATGGGAAGCGCTAAAAGAGAATAAGGAATCTGTCTCACAACCGAGATTTTGATTCGGAAGTCAGTTACGTAAGGGGAAGGTATTAGCACCCCTTACGTCCATGGTACTCCATGGGAACCATTTGGGTTGTTTTACATACATGGGATTTATCTATTATTATTTTATTTTCAAAAGAATGTGTGAAAAGAAGGGGGTGTTTTTTTGTTATTATAGTGCTCGCCAAGGATTTGGGCCCTTGTGCCTACGTATCACTCATTCGGGGATGAGGAATCAGAGCTCCGTAGTTCGAAGTAGAAAATGTTTGTGTGTTGGTTGATTTTACCTTTGAGAAAAGGGTTTTCAGGATGATGCCCTAAGGCACAAAAATGAGTTTGATGAGTTGTATTGTTTTTACCTTGAATAAGGGTTTTATGAAAGAATGTTTGCGATTATATTGTACTAAAGTCTATGGGCGGAGGTGATTATTCTAGACAACAAGCCAAGTGTCTTGCGTCCAAAATAATCAGAGTAAGGGTAGGGATGCTCCATTCTCACTCATTCTCCACCACTTAAGGCTCGTGGCACACAATAACAATCGTAATTATTAGGTGTTTTGAATTTGATTATGAAAATTCCGCATGACATTGAATCAAGGGTTTGTTTTATTTTGATCATGAAATTTGGCTTATGCAACATGAATGCAAAGTAACCAACAAGAAATTAAAGAGCTCATTGTATGGTAGCCCAAGATAAAGCCTTTTGTGTGCAAAAGTGACCTGAGCTAAACAAAGGATAATGGTCTTAAAAACATGTCCCCCTAGGTGTTAAGTATAAATGCGCCTAAGAGGGGGGGGGGGGTGAATTAGGTGGTTAAAAAATCTTCGAACTTGTTTCCGGTTTTTGGTTATTTTACGTTTAAGTGCGGAAAGATAAATTGCGGAAAGTAAAAAGACACCAGAAATTATAGTGGTTCCCTTCACAATCCGAAGGTACATCCACTCCCCTTTCCACACGAAAGAGATTTCACTATAGTTAGAATTATGGTACAGCCTATTCACACTAATGGTGATGCCTACTATCTAACCTATAGGTAAACAAGTGTATGAAGAACAATCCTCTTCAACACCAACCCTTGTGTCCAACAATCCTGGATCACAAGTCAAACAGAAATAAATCTTTTGATGATATTAACAAAGTGTAGTATTATCAATCTTCTCTTGATTGATCTTCTCCTTAGATAAATAATTCACTCAATGAATAATATACAAGTGTTCAAGAAATAGAATGAGATGAAACTTTGATTATGAACACTTTTAAAAAATTATTGAAGGAAATATGAAAGAGTGATTATCTTAAGTTTGTATGAAAATTCTTGGAGGTGAAAATTCTTTTTTGAAAATTTAAGAATTTATATTGCCAAAACACCTTTTCAAAGAGGTATCATTTTCTCCATAAACATTGATGAAAAGATATAATTTTTCAAAAACATTTTCACTGCAACGAACAGTGTTAACCGGTTAACCAAATGGGTTAACCGGTTAACGCATACAACGTTACCACAGGATTTCAAAAAACTGGGCTGTTAACCGGTTAACCCATATGGTTAACCGGTTAACACTGTTGAAATGCAGAAAAATACTTTAAGAAAATTGTGTCTTGCATTTCAATGTGTTAACAAAAGGTTATGTTTAAAAAATGCAAATGCAGATCATGATTGTTGAACACTTGTATACTAATCTAAGAGTGAGTTAGATATACCTAAGAAGTGAATCAACAATCTTGCAAACGGTTGACTTGAAAAAGAAGCTTGATCAAAATGTTCCTCATGCGTATGTGGCTTGATCACTTTGATGCTTGAATTATCTTTGAAGCTCTTCTCTTTGATCAATCCAAGATAAATCTTCAAGACTTTAAATAATATGAAATATTGTTCTCGCTTCAATGTCTTGATCCATTTCCTTTTTGAGCATGCATAACATCTTGAATGAATAATGTTGTCTTCATCAAAACCATTTAGAGGCTTGCCTTCACATTCTCCCCCTTTTTGATGATGACAACCCAATTTTGAAAGTTTGCTCTACTTTTGTTTCTCTAACACAAAAGGCTCCCCCTTGATCAACGCTCCCCCTAAATTCATGATTTTTAGAGAGTCTTTTCTAGCTGCATTTTGTTAGAGAAAAACAAACACAAACACATATTTCTTCTCCCCCTTTGTCATTAGCAAAAAGGATGGGAAAAGACTTGAAATATGTAAATACATCATGAAAAATTAAGATTAAAACAAAATAATAATGTTTACCTATGAGTTTTACCTCATGAGAGACTTCATCAAATAATTATTCTTGCCGAAACAAGATTTTGAAGTCTTTGTTACAAAGTTGATTTATACTTGGAAGATTTTGCTTTAGTTTGTCAACTTAAAGTATATCTTCAATTGGATGTGAAATTTAGTGCTTCAACTTTGCCAATGCCAAGAATTCTTCCTTTAAGGTATTCCCCATATGTGAAATAACCCTTGGACTTTGGAACTAGATTTGAAAGTTAGTTTAGCCTCCCATCAAAGACTTAGAACAACCACTTTATCAATAAAGCATAGATTTAGAAGTGGTCTCTAAGTAAACCTACAAAACAATTAAGTTTTATTTGGTACCCAATGTGCTTTGGGTCCATGATAGTTAGTTCCTTTCTTAACCCATACATAATGGCCTTGAGCAACACTAAAGTTTCTAACATAACATGCATTAGGAGTATGACCTTTAATACCACAATAGAAACATGTAGGCTCAAAGTTGCTTTTATATCTAGGAGGATAAGATTTCTTTTTATAATAAGATTTGTTCCTTTTCCTATTATTATATTGTTGAACCACTTTAGGCTTGTTACTTTTATCTAGAGGAATTTGTTCTTTAGCTTTTACAAAAATGGTCTTGTTAGAAATATGTTTAGCAAATTTTGAATAACCTAAACCACTTTTATCATTTGAGTATCTTTGACTACTAAGAACATGTTCCAATCCGATTTGACCTTGTTCATATCTTTCAATAACTCTCTTCAATTGAACTATTTGAAAAGCAAGTGACTCACATTTAGTGCATGCAAAATTCTTGATTAATTCTTCCTTTTCATCTTTGAGATTATTTTTCATTTTCTCAATATTTTCTTCCAAAGTTGATATTTGATTCTTTTGAGATGAAATGGTTTTGTATAGAATTTTGCATTCACTTAAAAGTTCATCAATTGCTCCTTGAGCGTCATTATCAAAAATTGAAAAATTACTACTAACCTCATCTTCTTCCTCGTCGGAATGATGTGATGCCATCAATGCTAGATTTGCGCTTTGATCACTATCGGAATTCGATGAAGAGCTTATTTCATTGTCATCCCAAGCAATGTAGGCCTTCCTATTGTAATCCTTCTTTCCTTTGTTGTCACGATTCTTTGCAAGTTTGGGACATTCTGGTTTGATGTGGCCTTGTTTTCCACATTCATAGCATGTAATGTCTTCATTGGATGTTGATACTTCTCTTTCTTTGTTCTTTGAGAACTTCTTTCTTCTTGTGTAACTAGAGTTTCCAATATTATTTTCTGCACCAAAATATTTTCCTAGTCTTTTTACAAGACGTATAAAGTTTTCGTCCTCTTCGGGATTGTCTTCTTTCTTCACAACTTTGGAATCAACTTTTAAGGCAATGCTCTTGAATTTCTTTTCTAGACTTTCGTGCTTCTCGAGCCTTCCAAGTTCCAATTCGTGTTCTTGAAGTTTGCCAAATAGAGACGCGGATGTCATCGTTGAGAGACTTTTCTTTTCCGAAATAGCGGTCACTTTCGGTTGCCATTCTCTTGTCAAAGATCTTAGGACTTTCAGGTTGAGATCATCATTGATGAAAGTTTTACCGAGAGCAATCAAGTGATTTGTTAGATGGACAAATCTCTTTTGTAAGGCAACTATAGATTCACCGGGCTGCATGCAGAACATCTCATATTCTTGACTTAGAGTGTTTAGCCTCGATCTCTTCACTTCGGCGGTTCCTTCATGTGTTTCAACCAAGGTATCCCAAATCTCCTTTGCCGATTTACATTGAGATATACGGAAGAACTCGTCCATACTAAGAGCGCTTTGGAGTATGTTGATTGCCTTCTTTTCATTCAGAATCTTTTTCCTATCATCTTCATCATAAGTGTTTTTCAACTTTGCGGTACCAACTCCATTCACCACATTCACCGGTTTGTGTGGACCTTCTTCAACTGCTTCCCATATACCTTCTCCTTGGGCCTCAAGATGTGCCTTCATTCTTATTTTCCAGAAATCGAAATATTCTCCGGAGAAGAGTGGGGGCTTGTTGCTACTTCCACCATCTTTGAAAACCGGGTTTATGCTTGCGGAAGCCATGCTGGATCTCTAGGAACAAGTTACCTATAACTTGCTCTGATGCCAATTGATAAGTATAAATGCGCCTAAGAGGGGGGGTGAATTAGGTGGTTAAAAAATCTTCGAACTTGTTTCCGGTTTTTGGTTATTTTACGTTTAAGTGCGGAAAGATAAATTGCGGAAAGTAAAAAGGCACCGGAAATTATAGTGGTTCCCTTCACAATCCGAAGGTACATCCACTCCCCTTTCCACACGAAAGAGATTTCACTATAGTTAGAATTATGGTACAGCCTATTCACACCAATGGTGATGCCTACTATCTAACCTATAGGGAAACAAGTGTATGAAGAACAATCCTCTTCAACACCAACCCTTGTGTCCAACAATCCTGGATCACAAGTCAAACAGAAATAAATCTTTTGATGATATTAACAAAGTGTAGTATTATCAATCTTCTCTTGATTGATCTTCTCCTTAGATAAATAATTCACTCAATGAATAATATACAAGTGTTCAAGAAATAGAATGAGATGAAACTTTGATTATGAACACTTTTAAAAAATTATTGAAGGAAATATGAAAGAGTGATTATCTTAAGTTTGTATGAAAATTCTTGGAGGTGAAAATTCATTTTTGAAAATTTAAGAATTTATATTGCCAAAACACCTTTTCAAAGAGGTATCATTTTCTCCATAAACATTGATGAAAAGATATAATTTTTCAAAAACATTTTCACTGCAACGAACAGTGTTAACCGGTTAACCAAATGGGTTAACCGGTTAACGCATACAACGTTAACACAGGATTTCAAAAAACTGGGCTGTTAACCGGTTAACCCATATGGTTAACCGGTTAACACTGTTGAAATGCAGAAAAATACTTTAAGAAAATTGTGTCTTGCATTTCAATGTGTTAACAAAAGGTTATGTTTAAAAAATGCAAATGCAGATCATGATTGTTGAACACTTGTATACTAATCTAAGAGTGAGTTAGATATACCTAA
This sequence comes from Lathyrus oleraceus, assembly GCF_024323335.1. Taxonomy (NCBI): domain Eukaryota; kingdom Viridiplantae; phylum Streptophyta; class Magnoliopsida; order Fabales; family Fabaceae; genus Lathyrus; species Lathyrus oleraceus. The sequence continues at coordinate 77,835,941 of NC_066582.1, read as the reverse complement.
GAAGTGAATCAACAATCTTGCAAACGGTTGACTTGAAAAAGAAGCTTGATCAAAATGTTCCTCATGCATATGTGGCTTGATCACTTTGATGCTTGAATTATCTTTGAAGCTCTTCTCTTTGATCAATCCAAGATAAATCTTCAAGACTTTAAATAATATGAAATCTTGTTCTCGCTTCAATGTCTTGATCCATTTCCTTTTTGAGCATGCATAACATCTTGAATGAATAATGTTGTCTTCATCAAAACCATTTAGAGGCTTGCCTTCACACTAAGGTGGTGCCATGATGCCATTCTTACAACATGCATGTAAGTTACAGATGAAAATCCAAGTGTTTACAAAGTATCACAAAGAGTAAAGGATGGCCTCCAAGCAAAGGTCCTAAGATGAAATCCTCTAACTCTAAGTTGATTAAGAGTGGAGTGAATATTTTTGGTCTTACCATTTTATCACGTTTTTGTTATTTTTAATGTATGATGATAATAAAATAAATAACAAGTAAATAAACATGCATGATGAGTTTGTACAATGATGATGATAATGAGTACTTGAATGTAAATAACAAGGTAATGACATAAAAGTAAAATCACAAGATAAAGAATGATAATATCACAATAATAATGGTTAGTGAATGTAAATGAACAATAAAATAAATTGCAAGGAAGTAAAGTGCAATAATGTAAATGTTAGGAGTTAGTAGTTAGTAGTTAGTGGTTAGTAGAATAACAATAAGCAAATAGATTAACAAGTTAATGTAAAGAAAATGGTTTCATCTATGTATCAAATGACCCAAACATGGTTGAAATAGAGGCAACCTATAAATGCCTCAAAGTATCATGAAGGATCTATTGATCAATCATTAATAGGTTTGAAACATTGAAGGTTTTATCAACTCTAAACAACCATAGTCATGATTTAATAGATATCATCAACCAAATAAATGTGAGCAACAAGTCAACAATAAATATTAAATGATAACAAGAAAAAATGTAAAGGAAATGGTTTCATCTATCTATCAAATGACCCAAACATGGTTATAATAGAGGCAATCTATCAATGCCTCAAAGTATCATGAATGATCTATTGATTAACCATTAATAGGTTTGAAGTATTGAAGATTTAATCAACTCTAAACAACCATGGTCATGATCTAATAGAACTCGTCAACCACATAAATGTAAATGATAACGAGAAACAAACTTTGATTGAAAATGGTGGATAAAAAGTAGTAAGAGAAAAAAATCCCCAAAAGGGTGTAAACCCAACAAAAACCACTTGTCTTAAAGTTGACTAAAATCTCTCTCAAAACATAACCCAAGAGTAAAATGCAATTTTCAAACACAAAGCAAAACCAAAAATGTCAAGGAGTTTGAGTCCAAAATATTACCAAGATTGTGGTGTGAAACTAGGTTGTTGTTGTGTTTGGGTTTGAGAGTGAAGCAAAAAGCTTGGAAGAAGGTGGCTATGGTTGTTATGGTAGGAAAATGGAAGGGAAAGAATGTGTATGTTTATGTGGTGGTGGTGAATGATTATGTAAGTGAAGGTTACAGGTTTTCTACTGTTTTTGTTGTGTGGAGATGATGGATTTTTTACATGGTGGTTGGGTGGTTCAAAGAAGAAAAGAGGGTTTGGGTGAGTTAGGGTCTAGGTTGAAAAGAGGGAGCTTGAATGTGATTTGGACAGAGGTTTTGTGGCTTTCAAGCTTGAAAAATGAGTGGGGATATGGATCTATTTATAGAGGAAGAAAAGGGGTTGAAGCGGGTGAACCAAAAGGTCCTTTGTGTAAAAAACAGAGCCATTACTGCTACATGCGCAGGTGTAATCAATTACCATGATTAGGGTAATCGATTACACAGTCCAAAATGGCCAAAAAATCAATTTTTGGTCTGTGTAATCGATTACCATGATTAGGGTAATCGATTACACAGTCCAAAATGGCCAAAAAATCAATTTTTGGTCTGGGTAATCGATTACCATGATTAGGGTAATCGATTACCCAGTCAAATATTTTTTTCCAGAACTTTAACCGGATAACCCCAGTTTTTTCCGGGTGTAAACACCATGCCTTGAGTCTGTGTAATATGTATTTGGTTATGAAATTTCAATGAAATTGTGATGAGGAAATAATGAATGCATGCATGCGCAGTAGGGCCATGGATCAGATGAAAGTTGTATCGGGGTAAGGTGAATTTTGGGGTATGGCAACCGGACTTCATCCTCATGCCACCAGCTATGTAACCTTTGGTGATGGATCAAAGGGTGAAATCAAGGGGATTAGTAAGGTTAACTGCCCTGGAGTCCCTAACCTTGACAATGTCCTACTTGTTTAGGGACTGACTGCAAACCTAATAAGCATCAGTCAACTATGTGACCAAGTTCTAGTTGTAAACTTCACAAAAACTGAATGTCTGATTACTAATAAAGAAAATGAAGTGATCATGAAAGGAGTCAGGTCTAAGGACAACTGCTATATGTGGAGTTCTTAAGAAACTGGTTATTCATCAATGTGTACTCTAGCCAAAGAAGAAGAAGTGAAGATATGGTATCAAAGATTGGGACATCTGCATCTTAAAGGAATGAAGAGGATTATATCTGTTGAAGCTGTTAGAGGAATTCCTAACTTGAAGATTGATGAAGGAAGAGTTTGTGGGGAGTGTCAGATTGGAAAACAGACAAAGATGTCACATCAGAAGCTCAGACATGACACTACTTCCAGAGTGCTGGAACATCTCCATATGGACTTGATGGGACCCATGCAGGTGGAAAGTCTTAGTGGGAAGAAGTATGCTTATGTAGTGGTGGATGACTTCTCCAGATACACCTGGGTCAATTTTCTAAGAGAAAAATCTGATGTATTTGAAGTCTTCAAAGATCTTTGTCTAAGACTTCAAAGAGAAAAAAAAATTCAGGTTATCAAAATCAGAAGTGATCATGGGAAGGAATTTGAGAACAACAAATTTGTTGGATTCTGTGCATCAGAAGGAATTAGTCATGAGTTCTCATCTGCCATTACTCCTCGGCAAAATGGTGTGGTAAAAAGGAAAAATAAAACTCTCCAAGAATCAGCTAAAGTTATTATTCATGCTACGAAATTGCGCTACCACTTCTGAGCTGAAGCTATGAACACAGTCTGCTATGTTCACAATAGAGTAACCTTGAAAAAAGGGACTCGTACTACATTATATGAAGTTTGGAAAGGGAGAATACCTACAGTCAGATACTTCCATGTGTTTGGTAGTAAATATTATATCTTGACTGATCGTGAACAAGGAAAGAAGATGGATCCCAAGAGTGATGAAGGAATATTTCTGGGCTACTCAACAAATAGCAGAGCATTTAGAGTCTTTAATTCCAAAACAAAAGTAATGATGGAATCTATCAATGTTGTGGTTGATGATCAGCAGACTGATGTCAGAGACGATGTTGAGACATCCCTAAATGTTTTCCCAGCTGATTTCCCAGACAAAAGTAATGAGAGTGAACTCACTCAAGCTGAACCTGAAGCTAACAAAATTAATAAGGGACCCTCTATCAGAATTCAGAAGGATCATCCTAAAGATCTCATTATAGGAGACCCAAATAAAGGGGTCACAACTAGATCAAGGGACGTGATCTCACATGGCTGTTTTGTATCCAAGATTGAGCCTAGGAATGTCAAGGAAGCCTTGACTGATGATTTCTGGATCAATGCCATGCAGGAAGAGGTAGGCCAATTCAAGAGAAATGAAGTATGGGAACTGGTTCCAAGACTTGAAGGAATAAATGTCATAGGAACAAAGTGGGTGTATAAGAATAAATCTGATGAACAAGGGGTGGTTACTAAAAATAAAGCAAGATTTATAGCACAAGGGTACACTCAAGTTGAAGGAGTTGACTTTGATGAAACATTTGCCCCTGTAGCTCGCCTTGAGTCCATTAGACTATTGCTTGGAGTGGCATGTATTTTGAAGTTTAAACTGTTCCAAATGGATGTAAAGAGTGCCTTCTTGAATGGCTACTTAAATGAGGAAGTATATGTTGAATAACCTAAAGGATTCACAGATCAAAATCTTCCAAAGCTTATGTACAAGTTGAGAAAAGCCCTCTATGGTTTGAAACAAGCTCCTAGAGCATGGTATGATAGACTCACAGTGTTCCTCACTAACAATGGATACAGGAAGAGAGGTATTGACAATACCCTATTTGTTAAGAATGAAGGAGGAAAACTCATGGTGGTTCAAATATATGTGGATGATATTGTGTTTGGTGGGATGTTAGATCAGATGGTCAAACATTTTGTTAAACAAATGCAGTCTGAATTTGAAATGAGCCTTGTTGGAGAGCTGACCTATTTTTTTGGGCTACAAGTCAAGCAGATGGAAGATTCTATCTTTCTATCTCAGAGCAAATATGCCAAAAACATTGTTAAAAAGTTTGGCATGGAGAATGCAAGTCATAAAAGGACACCTGCTCCTACACATCTGAAAGTCTCCAAAGATGAAAATGGTGTTAGTATAGATCAAAGTCTCTACAGAAGCATGATAGGAAGTTTGCTATATCTCACAGCAAGCAGGCCCGACATTGCTTTTGCTGTAGGTGTTTGTGCTAGATATCAAGCTGAACCAAAGTCAGTCACATAAACCAAGTGAAAAGGATACTGAAATATGTCAATGTCACTAGTGACTATGGGATGTTGTATACTCATGAATTTGGATCTATGTTGACCGGATACTGTGATGCTGACTGGGCTGGAAGTGGTGCTGATAGGAAAAGCACATTAGGAGGATGTTTCTTCTTGGGGAACAACTTAACATCATGGTGTAGCGGGGTATTCGTTACCTTTAGATTTATTGACTAAATAAAAAGTAAACCATACAAGTCGAGTCGCCACCGCACTTCTATTTATCCAAAGGAAAGGTTAGAAAGCGAACAAAAACTGAGAAGTTTTATCAAATCAAAAACTAATAAAAATGTCAGAGATCGGGGTAAGGGGGTTGGTTATGCAATGGGAAGGTTTTAAGCACCCAAAACATCCTAGGTACTCCTAGGGAGCCCTTTTCACAATTTGTTGTAAGGTAGGTTGGTATTTGTGAAAATTATTTGTGCAAATATGATTGGGGAGATGAGAGAAGAATGTACAAGTTATTTACAATTTTTGTGTTTGAATGGAAAAACCCATTGCCTACGTACCATCTTAAAAAAGGTAGGATAAAAACCTCGTAGTTCGGGGTAAAAATCTCAAAATAAGTTGGTGAATTGATTGGTCCAAAAGCCTTAAGGTCTTTTGTTATCCAAGGGAGAAAACTCAACCTAAAACCACAAATCCACCATGTGAGGATAGCTTCAACATGCTAGTGAGGGGTTAACCCTATAATAAGCATGGAAGACTCATTGTCCATCACTAAGGATATAGGTGAGTATTATATCAACCTCAAGGATAACTCAAACCTAATAGCTAATGGTTATGAAAAGTTTTGATAAGAAAGTGGCCATTGAACCCACAAAACATTTGAATGAGTTATATTTACCAATGAAAAGTATTTACAAAATATGGTCAAAGTTGACTTTAGGATTCAATTCAAAATAAGTGTTATGAAAAGAAAGTTTAAAAATCAAAAGCATAATGCTTAGGTTTCTAATGTTTGAAAACAAATGTTAATGTTTGCACAATTTTTTTGGCTTGGGTTAGAGTGGAGGGAAGAAGAAGAATGGCTAAGTCCTAAACATACAAGAGATGAAGGAAAAGAAATAAGACCATAAATGGAGTTCCCTTCTTGAGATCATATTGATGATCCAAGTAGCTCTCATCCTTTGGAATATGTAAGAAAATAAGCCAATACTCAAGCAACCAATCAATCAAATAAGCTCTTAGGAATCTTCCAATGGCTCTTCTATCTCTCATTTTAGATGCCCATGAAAAATGGTTCTTCAATTTGGCTCAAATAGGAATCCCTAGCACAAAAGCACACACATCAAAAAGTTCTATCATGCAAACCAAGAATGGACAAGAGTGAGTTTAGTGATTTGGTCCTTCTAATCCATCTTCAACATTAGGGCCTTTTTTAACTCCATTTTGCATAGGGAATGTCCTAGGATCTAAGTCCTTTTTGTCCATTTTGCATTTGGTTCACAACAATCAAAACAAAATACAAGCACAATAGTATATACACAATTATGTGCTCAAGTGAGCAAAAGGCAAATTGCATTAACATAAACATGTGCTCAAGTGAGCAAAGGGCAAAAGCAAATGATTAATATGTACAAGAATATTAAATTGCATAAATGTAAAGTGAAAGAATTAAATGTTAATGGTCAATTGTTAGTGTTAGTGTGCCATAAGGCAATTTAGCGATATGTTAAGCAATCGTAAGTGGACTAATGTAGTAGTCACACCTATCTGAGGTCGGTCAATAAAATATAGGCAACAACACAAGTTAGAGATCTTGATTAGTGAATCAAGCTCCTACAACTTGCCATACCAAAAGAAGATGAGAAATGATCTTATATTGATTTAGGTTCTTTGCTTGATTAGGAAGCAACCTATCCTTAATGCCAAGTCATTCACTTGATCTATGATCAAGATGAATTAGATTTGAATCAAGGAATATTAAACCTCCCATACATCAAGGCTAACCACCAATCTTTAACTCATTGATAAAAAAAGAAAAAAGATGAAGAAGGAGATGAATAAGAATGAACATTAATGGAAATTGAAATGAAGTAATCAACATACATTGACCAAAGATAGATGGAATCAAGGTCAAACATTAGTAAATAGAAGCAAAATGAAAATTAGAAGTCAAGAAACAAATAATTTTTTTTGGTATTTTTGGAAATTAAAATAATGCTTGAATTAAAATAAACAATTAAAGGTCAAACTTCAAATCCATTTCAAATCAACTTTGAAAAGTCCAAATGGATCATCCTAAATTCCACAAGGTCAAACCAAGTTTGACAAAAAATTTCAGCATTTTTAGAAACCAGAAACTATTTTTAATCAATTAAAAATGCATAAAAATAACCTAATTGAATTAAAATCTCAAATAAATCTCAAATCAATTAATAAATTGATGAGAATATTTCTCATAGATCCATCATCATTCAAAGAGGTTGAGAAAATATTTTTGTATTTTTTGGATATTGAAAACTATTTAAAATGAATTAAAAATAACCAGAAAAGAGAAAATTCATAAAAAATATCAAATGATAAAATAAAAATATTAAAAATCATTTTTCGAAACTAGAAATTAAAAGAGAAATAATGCAATTGGTCTCATATTTTTTGGAATTAAAATGAATGAGATATGATTTTTTGAAATAAAATGAAATAAAAGAAATAAAATGGAAATTAAAATCAGAAATAGAAAATGAGAAAAAACCACACGCGTTGGATTCAATTCATTAATTGACCTGGGAGATCAGACGGCTGTGGCATGCGCGCGTATCATGGACCTAAGTCAATTGAGCAACATAAACATTTAAATAAAGTCATAAGATCCAAGAGCCCTGATTCAATCTGGGAATCATCATCAACGGCCTGGATCCAAACTGGCAAACGGATAGTGGTGTACACCACCGTCTTCTCCGGCGAGACTAGAGATTCCGGCGAGAGTTGCAGAGATATAAACCTAACCAAATGAGGCGATCTATACAGCAATGGAAAGCTGGGGTGATGTACATCACCCCTGTGCCATCTATTTTCACTCTAGATCTCCATGGTAAGAGAAATCATAGGTGTAAAATTATGGTGTTCATCTTGAACTTAGTGGAATTTCAAAATTAAAAGTACAGTTTAATTGCCTCTGATGAGAGGACTTCAGCCAACCTGTAGCGGTGTATTCGTCGCTATATGATCTATCGATTAAATCATAAGCAAGGTATACAATGAAATTTCGAGTCGCCACCGCACTTTTATTTATCCAAAGGATTGGCTAAAAAGCGAACAAAAGCCTAAGAAGTTTTACACGTAGAAAACTAATAAAAAGATCAGAGATTCTGGGTAAGGGGTAAATTACGCAATGGGAAGGTGTTAGGCACCCACTACGTCCTAGGTACTCCTAGGGAGCCCTTTTCACACTTGTTGTAAAAAATTGTTATTTGTTATAACATAAGTATTGTGCAAACATGATTGGGATGATGAGAAAAGAATATACAATTTATTATTGGGTTATTGGGTTTGAACGGATGAACCCGCTGCCTACGTACCTTCCATCAAAGGTAAGGATCAAAACGCCGTAGTTCGGCTAAAAGATTTCCAAAAGTTGGTGGATTCAATTTTAAACACAAGCACTGAGGCTTTTCATTATCAATGGGAGAACACTCGACCAAAACCAACATCCACCATGCGAGGATAGCTTCGACGTACTAGAGGGATTAGCCCTGTTTTCACTACGGAAGTCTTACTGTCGACTCACTAAGGATAGGCAAGATTTACATCAACCACAAAGATAATTGAAACCTATGGCTAATGCATGAAAAGATTAACAATGGACAAAGCCAAAACAAGTGAATGAGTGAAGTTAATTGATTGTGATTATGAAAGTGGAGTCAAAGTATGATTAAGATTAATTCAAGGAAGTATTATGAAATGGAGTTTGAAAAAAGTCAAGGACTTGGGGTCCAGGTTTTTAATTTGAAAACATGAAGATGTTTGCACAATATCTATGTCAAGTTTGAAAGTAAAGTGTGAAAAGGTTTAGGATATAATGGGGATGAATGGATGAGGATGGATTGTAAAACTTCTTAGAAGGTTCACTTCTTGAAATCATATAGAGGATGATTCAAGTGTGTCCTTTGGAATAGCAATGGATAATAATAAACAAACAAGAAAGTCAACAAAAGCGGATATCGGATGCCAATCACTGGGCTTATACCGATCTCCTAAAATAAAACGGGATATCAGATGCCACTCAATGGACTTATACTAATCTCCTTAAACAAAGAAATAAAAGGTGGATACCGGATACCAATAGATGGATTTACACCAGTCTCCTAAAACAGAAATGGATATCAGAGGCCACTCAATGGTCTTATACTAATCTCCTAAAACAAAATGAAACTTGGATACCGGATGCCAATCTGTCTGGACTTATACCAATATCCAACATATGATCATAGGAAAGCAAATGCCAACTTGAAGGGACTTACAATTGCATCCTCACATAAACAAAGAAAAACAAAACATGGATGTCAGATGCCAATCTGTCTGGGCTTACTCTAATCTCCACAGTATGGTCCTAGGAATACAAATGCCAACTTACAGGGACTTACAATTGCATCCTCACATACAAACAAACAAAGGAACATGTGATCATAGGAAAGCAAATGCCAACTTACAGGGACTTACAATTGCATCCTCACATACAATCAAATGCATCAAGCAAAGATAAGATGAGTGGCCAAGGTGATGGTCTTATACTCACTTCCATATCATAGGAGCAATGGCCAATGGATGGTCTTACAATTGTCCTCAATGGGCAAACCACAATGATAATGTCACAAAGACAAATGAGATGATTATGTATTAATGAGCAATTAATGATGATGATAAATGCATGAAGCATACAAGCAAACATGTGCATATGAAGTAATCAATCAATCAATCAATATCAAGCAGCACACTCTATAGCCAAACAAGGGGGCTCACACAAGAGGGTTAGGCACTGAGGCCAACTGGAATAGGGTAAAAAGTTGCTCTTAACCTTGCCATTGAGGGGCTAAGGTGAAGCAGATGAAAGGAGATGAGGGGTGTGCCTCATTGCTCTTATCCCTGATCAGGGAGAGCATTTGAATATCAGAAAGCGTGGGAGTTCAGAAAGTAGGAACTCTCTCCACATATTATTGACTCGATTGATCTTGGGTTTTGATCTCAATGCTACAACCATGTAATGGGAGCAAGGAGAAGACTCACTGAAAAGTAGGGGATAGGTTGCTTATCCCTTTGATCTACCAATTGCCTTACTTGAAGGACTTTTCCTGCTTGGGACAAATATAAACACACACAAGCATTGCCTCTTAAGGAGGACTTCAGACAGTTTGCCCGGCCAAATAACAGGCCGGGTCTCCAGACTACATGAAGAAAAAGGGATTATACCTCAATGCAAATTGCTAAATAGCAAAGCAAAGTAAGTTCAAAGAACTAAGCAACTAAGTGGTACCTGAAATAGTCAAACAAATCAGTACACAGTTCAAAAGTTTAAAGCAAAAGGAATTGGGAAGTCAACAGTCAAACAGATAGACAAATGTGCAAAGCACAATACTCAAATCATATGAGTCAAACCACCTACAAAACAAAGGTTAGCACATGATAAACAGATAAACCCAATCAACTTGCAAAAGTTTCCTTGAAGCATTTGTGGCTTAACCTGAAACATGAACTCAATCATAAGCCAAAAGGACCACTAGGACTAGCCTAGGGTCAAAAATAAATGAGAAAGTCAAAACAGCAAATGAAAGTCAACCAAAATCAAGTTCAAACATTTAAGAAGCAAGCACAATTGGTCTCAAGTTCATATCATTCATCATCATGATTTCATAAGCAAAGGAAGTCAAAGCATGGCAAATGAAAGCTCATAGAAGTCAACAGCAAGACTTGCCTCAAAAGTCAACTCAAACATTTTCAAAAATCACCAAATAATTCATGATCAATCCTAACACCTAGCATGGTAAGCATGTAAAATTTCATCACAATTGGACAAGTGGAAGGCAGTCAATGAAAATCATGAAGTCAAAGCCAATTTGAATATGCTCAATGAAGTCAACAGCAAGACTTAGCTCAAAAGCAATCATAATCAATTCCAAAAATCATCAAATAATTCAGGGTCAATCACAATCCATAACATGGCATACATATCAAATTTCAGCTTATTTGGATCATGGGAAGATGGTCAATTAAAATCAGGAAGTCAAGACAATTTCAAGTATGCACAAAGAGGTCAAACAAACATGTATCAACTTCAAAAAATCATAACTCAATGCCAACAGATGAGAAATGGATGGGATCAACACCAATGCAAAGCTTAAGATGTCTAGTATGCACATGTAAAATTTCATGATCATCCAATAAAGTCTGAGAATTTCACAAAGGAAATGGCAAGATGTATCACACAAAGTCAACATTTGACTAGGCAGGGAAGAAAGATCTCAAACAAATAGGAAATGGCATAATTAATTCCAGGAAAATTCACACATCAACTAGACATATAAGATAAGGTTCATGCAAAATTTCACATTAATTGGAGGCCAGGAAGCATGTCAACAAAAATCATGAACTTGCATATCATTGGTGTGACACAAATTGTCACACCCTACTTCAAAAATTCATATCTCACAAACCACATATGATAAATTCAAGAACTCTACATCAAAACAAACATGAATGAGTGTAGATTAACCACAAAAAATTTCAGGATCATTGGATACATCCTCATCATTTCACAAGGTTTTTGGCAAAAGGTATCAAATAAGCATACATGACAAGAAATCTAAAGCCATAAAAAATCCAGCCACACAAAAAATAATTAAAAATCATGATAAAAAAGTAGACATTCTCATGAACATGATGCAAAAAATTTCATGATTTTTGGATGTGAAATGAGTGAATTGTGAATTTGGTAAGATGATGAACAATTTGGAAAGGACATGGACAAAACAACATAGAATAATGGTCAAACAAGTTGACCGAGTGGCATTGTGGTAAATATGCGCCTCACTAATCTAAACGCTGCGTACAGGCAAAGGCAAATGAAATGTTCTGATTGGCTATCACCAATAGAACAGTAACAACACGCAGAAAATTCAAACCAACAGCAAATTGTGTTTCTGGAAAATGGATTAGGGTTTGTGAATAAAACAGTGCTCCATCTTCATCATCATCATCATAAAAACGAAATTCCAACAGCAAAAAACAACATGGCAGTGATACTCATGCAACAACAGATAGCAACAAACCAAACATAATTTCATGCGAATTTTCTGGGCAGGTTTAAGGGTTTAAGCTACAGTGGCTGCATCATCAACAATCGATCATGAACAAATTCCCCAGAAAATAAAATCGAGCATGGCAATCGAATCTACAAACAACAAGCATCATATATCCAGCAAGCATAATCATTAAAACACACCAACATCCAAGAATCGAGCAAAGAACTCATGCATCCATAAACTTTAAAACAGCATATCTCAAGGAATACTTGACCATTTCATACAATCCAAAGCTCATTAAAATCAGCATAACAAGAGCTATCTAAAACATAGCATGGCATAGTAAATGGTTAAGGTCGAAACCTTACTTGTTTTTGAAGAAAAATGAAAACAGTGATGGATTGATGTTGTTGTGCTGAAACAGTTGCAGGTCCAAGCTTGTAATGATGAATGGAGAGTGGCTTGTAGCTCAATAACCCTTGGAAATACTCAGATCGAGTTTTGCCATTGTTGGAGCTTGGTGAAAACAGAACATGAGATGTTGTTACAGCAGGAAAATGAAGCTTGGAAATGGCTCACAAGCGATGATATGTTGAGGGAATAGCAAAGCAGCTCGTGGTCCTTTGAAGTTTTTGACAGAATTTTTGAAAATGAAGAAAATGGATTTGAGAGAGTATGAGAGAATTCTGTCTTGGTTGATGGCTGCTAGGGTTGAGAATGACAGAAAAATCACTTTATATTTGCTGTTTATCCTTGCTTAATGAAGTGGTAAACTTGTTTAACTCAAATCAACTAAAAATGCCATATTGCTAATTTTGCACCAAGGGCAAATGGAGGTATGGTTCTGGTCGAGTTGGGCCTTAAACATGTTGCAAATAACATCTAAAACAAGTCCCAAATGGCCAAATGTGATGAAAATACTTAATTCAAAAAGTCAACCTTTGGTCCACACTTGAATTTAAATGCAACAAGTCCAAAAATGCCATTTTGATCCATAGATTTTTGGTACATGAAATTTATATTTTTGGAAAGAGGAGATGAAATGTGGTTTGTAGGAAAAAAACCCACCAAAATTGGCCAAATGGTTCATGAGATATGGCCCTTTGAAGTTCAAGATTTTGTGAAAATGATTTGATCATATCTTGCCAACCATACATGGGATTTGAGAGTTCTTGGACTTTTTGAAAATGGGAGAACAAGATCTTCAACTTTCATGTTGGGCAAAAATTCATTTGAAGCTTGTATCATGATGTAAGTTGAGGATCAAGAAGTTTCCATTTTTGGCAGTTGAAATTACAGGTCCACTTTCTATTTTGGGAAATTTCTGATTTTGCTTCAAATTCTTCCATGATGAGGTTTGGCATGATACATGAGGCTTGTCTAGACATGAATGAACTCCTTCAAATCAATTCCATCCATCAAATCATTGATTAAATCCACAGTTGACCAAGTTTGACTTTCTGTTGACTTTTCTAGGGTTTTGCATGATTGAACCACTTCTGATGAATTCCAAACCCTAATTCCTTGAGAACTTGATTTCAAATAATGTCCCAAGTCGTATGAACTTTTGATTATTGATCATGGTGCCCAAATTCTGCAAGAATGGCCACCATCCACTGCTATGACTGACTGTGACTGATTTTGACCTAATTGCTGATGATTGCTTCAGCTGCAAGCAACAAGGTTAGCTGACAATATTTTTGTACTTTTTGGTTAGTAATCATATGAAAAGCAAAGATATACAAATGCAAAACATGCTTGGTGATCAAGAATCAACTCACAAGGCAACCTACCCACTAGGAGGGAAGCTAGGGCATGCAATGATCCTTGAGGCCATGATATGATATGATATGGGCCATGAGGGATCTTAGGGCCAAAATTGGGGTCTTACACAACCCAATAAATGCAAGAAACAAGCTACAAACAATGAGTTTCGAAGAAGAAAAGTTTGTGTAGCAACCTCTGAAATGTGGATCTAGAAGGCACGAGTTCTCTTAGCTATTTCTTGCAGTGTGATCTAGAGATGAAGATGAAGCAAGGTCAAGGAATTATGAGTCTGAAAATCAACCAATGAAGTTAAAATTCAGATTTGAAATTTTGAAAAGAAAGTGAGAATTCCTTTAGGTTTGGCTATGGAGGGAGTTGTGCAGCATAACAGGCGCCTTCAGGTTATCAAATTATGAAGCGTAGCACTCTTATTTATAGCAAATGGAAGCTGCAAGCATGAGCAAAGTGTGTGCATGAATGAAGAGGGCCTCCATGCATGGGTCTGTACAGGCGCATGGATGGCCCAATTCCTATTACAAATGAATGCTGATATCATATTGAATTGAAATGGACGTGCAGAACTGATGCAATTAGCTTGTGCAGTGAGTTTTCAACTAGTTTCCAAAAATGCACCAAAATGTTATCCTCTTCGAAAATGCCACTTCCAAAAATAAAACATGGCCTTATAGGTAATGGTTGGAAAGCTATTGACATGAGGATCAATTTCTATGTTGAACAAAACTTCATTTGGAATTGGAAAATTGATGAAAATTGATCATAAAGTGCAAGGTGCAAAACATGTGTATGTGAAAATTTCTAAAAAGGGCCAAATTCAAGCCCTTCTGTTTCAATGATACAAGCTCCAAATGACAAAACCTTCAATAACAAAGTTGTAGATATTTTAAAGACAATAAATTTGGACTTAAATTTTGCATCATTTGGATTTTTGATGAGAACGTTATGGGCACTTGAAGTTGGACTTTTCCACATTTCAATGCCTTTGGTCTAAAGTGGCCTATAATGTTTTGCATTATCATATGTATTTATTTTAGGATTATGACAATTTGTTCCACATAACAAATGAAATAGACATCTTGAACTTTCCAATTCATTTTATCCCACCTCAAAAGCATGAAAAATGAACGAGTTATGTTCTTGGGAAGTTGACCCAAAATTAGGGTTTCAGTCAAAATGACCTATAATGTTTTGAAATGGATGATGAATTTAAAAGCATCAAATCACTTTTCGATGAACATGAAAGTTGTTCATATGGTTCTTAAGAACATGTTTTCTCTTGGGGTTATCTCTATTTGAATAACACATTAAAAGTTAGGTCTCAGTGTACTTCAAAATAGTCAGATGAATTGATTGATCAACTTCTCAAGTCCATGCCTCAAATCTTGATGAATTGATGATTGAGGACACTCAAATAAGATTAAATATGCATGAAATTATGAGTGAAAGAACTTCCCTTGATTGTATTTGATCATGGGTTGAGGTTACTGCATGAGCAAGGCACGGTTGATGAACATATGAATTAGGGTTTCCTTGGGAAACAAGCCTCAAGCCCTTTGGTTTGCTTTGATTAAAATGATGAATTGAGATACTTGTGAGGCACATATGATGGATGAGGGCCTTTTGAACCATTGTCATGCTTGCTTTTACCTTCATCTGGCCATATTAATGAGCATAGGGTCTCCTAGGAGCCTTGGATCTTATGATTGCTCAAGCTACAAAACAAAAGATGTTAGTGACATATTTTTGTGCTTTTGGTGAGTAAACAAAATAAGAAAATAAATAATATACAATTCAAGCATACTTGGTGATCTCAGACCAATTCACACAAGTCCCACCCTAGAGTTAGGAGCCAAGATGTTATGATCCTTGAGGCAAATGCAATGTGCAATGATATGATGCCATGAGGGATCTTAGGGTCAAAATTAGGGTCTTACAGATGCCCCTATTTAAGGTCATTCTAGCCGGAGATATAAAGGTTAAAATCTTCGTCTCGACGAGGTAGAATGGGCTTAAATAATAACAAAGAGACAAATTTTGGTCCCTAAGAGACCTCATGATGCATATGTATGTATGCAAGAGATAATGCTCTGTGGGGATATGTGTCCACAAAGGAGAAAGAAATAGAGAGAAACTGAAAATCCATATGAGTAATGCTCTCATAAATGGGACAGAGACTCTGGGGAGTAAAGGGGATAGAAACGCGTGAGCAGTTCATGACTTAGAACTTGCTGAGGAACACGAATAGATTCCATGAAAATAAATCAATGGAAAGACTCGAGCTGACACAACAGTGCATGTATTGGGGAATATGCCAATACAACAAAACTATCCACAAAGGATACTTCGGATAAGAATCCGGACTCAGGTTGGAAAATCCACCGAGGGACTCCGATGGGGGATGTCCAAAGAGGACTCAGCTGAGGAAAAGAAATTGAGGTATTATCGGTTACTGGGTAATAGGCTCAAAGACTCATGCGATCAAACACCGGTATAAGGGTGAGAAAAGCAACATGCTCGAGGAGAATGAATATCTAAGACCGGTATAAGGGTGAGAGATATCAATCATCCAAAATATCCGAGGAAAACCCAAAAAGGTACATTTTAACTCAGGAAAATATGACTCCACAGGGGACAAAGGTCATAATAGGGAGCAGAAAGGAAGGAATACCAGGGATACCTGTTACTGGGCGTATAATAGGTGACCAACCAGGCGTGAATTGGGGAATATTTCCAAGACACTCATCATCCGAAAGGAGGGCTAAACAAAAAAGCAAACTCGATTACAGGATAGGCGTTCAATTCCATAAGGAAATACGAACCTTACTCGACTGGGGAAGAAAGACTTCGACTGAAGAGCGCATGAGATATATTATCTATTATCGTCATAACGTAGATAACATACTCGCATGGAAGATTATCCACAACCGGTTACTGGGTTAATAAAGGATAAATTGACCGAAAAGAAAAGACACCGGGATACCAAATACTGGGTATAAAATGATGACCAATCAAAGGGGAGAAAATATCATTACCAAACAAGGGTAAATGAAAGATGACTCGTCGGGGATACATTACTTTATCAGAGCAATTATCCAAGAGATATATCACCAGTTACTGGGAGATACACTCGAAAGGTGGAGGAATATCGATACCGAATATTGGATAAAGATAACCGTCAAAGAGGGGATTACATCTACCAATTACTGGGTAGAAAACCGCAGAAGAGTAAACGCCATCGATTAGGATGGACAAAATCAAGGTTAACTCTACAAGGGGATAAAAATAGGGTTTACAACTACCGGTATGAGGGTAGAAAATCACAGAGACTCCGTTGGGGAGAAGATGGACGATCACTAGTTACTTTGCAATCACTCATCTGAACTACAGGGAAGTGTAGGGGAAATAACAAGAGGAGTCAATCTAGGGACGAACTAGAGAGACACAACGAAACAAGACTCAACCCAATGAGGATATAACTCAGGGGAGTAGTTCCATCCCAATACAAATTTTAGGAGGAAACAGAAGTAATAATCATCCACGAGGATATAACTCAGTGGGGAATATGGAAGAAAGGGTAGACACTTTCTGCCTATGAGGCTGACTCTATAAGGGGAGATCGGACACCAACATCTGCTTTGGGGAAAAATATATATCACCAAATAGCAGGGGATAACAAACAAATATGGATGGCAAAGAATGCAACATGAATATATGAATGTCATAGTTATGCATGTATATGCGTGGTTTATGTATGATTAATGCTGACAAACAGACATATCTAACGCAAACAGGTCCTAGAATCAACGGAAAAACATCCGGTACTACATCTCAAAAGAGAAGGCCAGGCCCACTAGAGAACATCTAATCTGGTGGGGGCAACAGAAACCAAGAAACACTGATCCCTACAGGGGATAAAAGCCGATGATAAGGATGATCAAAGCCCAACCTGCTGGAGATTAATGTAGGCGAGTCCACTGGGGGATAAGCTACAAACCAAATTGTTGAGAGTTCCACTCATGCTGGGGATTTCCTGTTCACTCGGCGGGAGAAATCCAATCCGAATGAGGGAAAACCAACGTCCTCGAAAAGATAGCATATCAACTTATCAATTTATACGGGATTTTAGGTCAATCCACACAAGGGATGACAACCATATAATTGATAACACATCTTTGGTGATGCTTAACCCTCTTCTGCGCTCGCGGAGGAGGCAACCTGAAAGATAATGAAGAGGATACAAGTATGCTAGGAATATGAACAAATGTCTTACCCTTTTGGAGATCATACTATCCTTGGGAGAGCACTAAAGATGTCCCAATTATCCTTTTTGTCATTGTGAATGTTCACTTTGTTTAAAAACAATTTTATGAAAATCTTATTTATTTAAGACAATGATATTTATCAATTAAAACATGCAAATATTTGTTGAATAGAAACAAATAAGAGTGCAAAAAATTGGATAAAGGCTCAAATTTATTTGATAGAATGGTAGTGTGCAAATGGCAAGACTCCATGGATCTTTACAAATTTGAAATTGGTGATATATCGTGGAAAAAGGGCTACATTGAACATAATGACAATTTCTCCACCAACTCTAAATCAAACGTATTTGAAGCTTCCATTGACGATGACTGAGCGAAATTCTTTGACAGATGACAGTTTGAAAAATAAAGTCTTGTCAGGATGCAGTTACTTGCCAACTCCCTATTTTTTTCCTAGATTGCCCCAAGGTGAGGTACTCAATCTAGCGGGATATATATATTTTTTCTGTCTCTAACTTTTTCCTGGATCGCCCTTTCGGGTTTTTAATCCACCGAGACGCTCATTTTTGCCTAAGCCGCCCTTTCGGGTTTTAAACTTAGCGAGTTATTCTGTTTTTTATTTTAGGCGAAGTATTTCTTGACTGCATCTGAATTCACAGGACGAGTTAAATCCTCCCCATCCATAGTTGTAAGTATCAAAGCACCGCCTGAAAAGGCTCTCTTAACAACGTATGGACCTTCTTATCAAAGGCGCGAAAGATAAAAATTTCTTGAGCACGAGGTCACCTTCTCGGAACACACGAAGCTTGACCTTCTTATCAAAGGCTTTCTTCATCCTTTGCTGATATAACTGACCATGGCATATGGTAGTAAATCTTTTCTCTTCAATCAAATTCAGTTGGTCATAACGACTCTAAACCCATTCAGCCTCAATCAACTTGGCTTCCATCAAGACTCTCATTGATGGGATCTCAACCTCCATGGGGAGCACAACCTCCATGCCATATATGAGAGAGAAAGGGGTTGCCCCTGTTGAAGTGCGGATAGATGTACGATAGCCGTGCAAAGCAAATGGCAGCATCTCATGCCAATCTTTGTACGTAACAACCATCTTCTGAATAATCTTCTTGATGTTCTTATTGGCAGCTTCAACAGCCCCATTCATCTTGGGTCTATAGGGAGAAAAATTATGATGTGCAATCTTGAACTCACTACACAGCTCTTTCATCATCTTATTGTTCATGTTAGATCCATTATCAGTAATAATCTTATTTGGCACACCATAACGACATATGAGTTTGTTCTTGATGAACTTCACAACCACCTGCCTGGTCACGTTAGCATTCGATGCCGCTTCAACCCACTTGGTGAAGTAATCAATTGCTACGAGAATATACTTGTGACCGTTGGACGCTTTCGGCTCTATCATGCCAATCATGTCAATTCCCCACATGGAGAAAGGCCATGGTGATGAAATCACATTCAGAAGTGTCGGGGGAATATGAATCTTATCCGCATAAATCTGACACTTGTGACATTTCTTCACATATTTGCAGTAGTCAGACTCCATTGTCAGCCAATAGTAGCCTGCTCTCAACATCTTCCTTACCATGGCATGTCCATTGGAATGAGTATCAAATGAACCCTCATGGACTTCAGTCATCAACAGGTCTGCTTCGTGTCTACCCACCCATCTGAGCAAAACCATGTCAAAATTCCTCTTATAAAGCACATCGACATTGAGGTAGAAACTGCCAGATAATCTCCTCAAGGTCTTCTTGGCTTTAACAGATGCCCCAGGCGGGTAAATCTGACTTTGAAGAAAACACTTGATATCATAATACCATGGCTTATCATCCTTCACTTCTTCTACTGCAAATACATGAGCTGGTCTGTCCAAGCGCATCACAATGATATTGGGGACTTCATTCCAGAGTCTTACTACAATCATAGAAGCAAGTGTAGCAAGAGCATCCGCCATCCGATTCTCATCTCGAGGAATATGATGGAAGTCAACCTCAGTAAAGAATGTTGAAATCCTCCTCGCATAATCTCTATATGGGATGAGGCCAGGCTGATTCGTCTCCCATTCACCCTTAATCTGATTAACAACGAGGGCCGAATCACCATAAACATCAAGATGGTTGATCCAAAGATCAATACACTCTTCCAATCCCAAAATACAGGCCTCACACTCCGCCATATTATTCGTGCATTTGAAAGTTAGCCTTGCTGTAAAAGGAAAATGTGTGCCCTGAGGAGTAATAACCACTGCCCCAATACCATTTCCATATTGATTTACAGCGCCATCAAACACCATGCTCCATCGGGAACCATGCTCTGGCCCTTCATCGAGCATAGGCTCATCGTAATCTTTCATTTTCAAATACAGAATCTCCTCATCTAGGAAGTCATACTGAATTGACTGATAATCCTCAATTGGTTGATGTGCCAAGTGGTCAGCCAAGATACTATCTTTAATAGCCTTCTGAGCTCGATACTCAATATCATACTCAGACAGCAGCATTTGCCAATGGGCAATCCTCCCGGTTAAAGCAGGCTTCTCAAAAATATACTTTATTGGACCCATTTTGGATATCAACCAAGTCATATGATTTTACATGTACTGGCGTAAGGGCTTAGCAGCCCAAGCCAGAGCACAATCAGTGAACTTCTTACTCAGATAGTAGATAGCATACTCTTTCTTCCTTGATTCATCTTGTTGACCTAGGACACAACCCATTGACTCTTCAAGAACTGTTAGATACATAATCAAGGGTCTCCCTTCCACAGGTGGAGACAGAATCGGAGGCTCAGACAGATACTCTTTGATACTGTCAAAGGCTTTTTGGCAATCCTTGGTCCAATCATGACACTGATCTTTTCGGAGGAGATTGAATATCGGCGCACATGTGGCAGTCATGTGGGATATAAATCGAGAAATATAATTCAAGCGGCCAAGAAAAGCTCGGACTTGCTTCTCAGTTTTGGGCGCAGGCATCTCTTGTATTGCTTTGACCTTGGCAGGATCAACTTCAATACCTCTCTCGCTGACAATAAAGCCCAATAACTTGCCGGAACGGACTTCAAATGTACACTTGTTAGGATTCAGACGAAGCTTATACTTCCTCTAACGTTGAAAAAGCTTCAACAAGTGCTCTACATGTTCATCTTCCGTTCTCGACTTCGCAATCATATAATCAACATATACCTCGATCTCCTTGTGCATCATATTGTGAAACAAGGTAGTCATAGCTCGTTGATACGTGGCTCCGGCGTTCTTCAAACCGAATGGCATCACTCGATAACAAAATGTTCCCCAAGGTGCGATGAATGTTGTCTTTTCCACATCCTCGGGTGCCATTTTAATTTGATTATATCCGGAAAATCCGTCCATAAATGAGAAGACATTGAATTTAGTTGTATTATCTACCAACATATCAATATGTGGTAGAGGGAAATCATCTTTTGGACTAGCTTTATTCAAGTCTCTATAGTCCACACACATTCGGACTTTTCCATCTTTCTTAGGCACGGGCACAATATTGGCCACCCATTGAGGATATGTAGAAGTCACCAGAAACCCTACATCAATTTGCTTCTGAACTTCTTCTTTGATCTTCACTGCCATATCAGGATGAGTTCTTCTGAGCTTCTGCTTCACAAGCACACACTCAGGCTTTAAAGGCAGGAAATGTTGCACGATATCAGTATCTAGACCAGGCATGTTTTCATATGACTAGGCGAAGACGTCGACGTATTCTCGTAGCAATTCAATCAACCACTTCTTTACATATTCTTCCAGGAGTGCCCCAATCTTCACTTCTCGCACACAATCCTCAGACCCCAAGTTGACTGTTTCCAGATTCTCAAGATGTGGCTGAATGATCTTCTCTTCGTGCTCAAGTAGACGGGTAATCTCGTCAGGAATCTTTTCAACATCATCTTCCTCGGCCTCAAATACAGGGAACTCAAAGTTGGGAGATGGTGTTGGACCATTATGTTCAATGGGTTTGATCAACCTGCATAATGATTTTGGATATAAAGAGATTTTAGAATTCAAACAGGGCAAATCATTATGCAGATGAAAAGATTTATTTTGTTCTATTTTTATGGTTTTATGTGGTCACCAATTTCATGCAAAAATCAAAAAGTGAAAATAATTGGAAAAACAAACATTTAACATGAATTTATTGAATGAAATATCATCGTATTTATGAGCCAACAATGTCATCACTCCTCCTTTTGGCATGGGAGAAAGGTTTTTAAACAAACAACGAACATTATGTTGACTTATGGACAACTGTTGGAACATCAACAGCGACCCAATTATTGCAGACCCCTCCAGGGATGACAAAGTTGCCAGAATCCTCCTCTGCATCCTCTTCCACAATAACAACAGCTTCCTCGTCTTGGACAGTGTGGATGAACCCACCACTCTGAAACAGCCCACGCTTGTTGAAGGTGCTCGAAGAATACCTTATACCAGCCCGAGATTTATTGTCTTCTATCATGATCATTTGTCCTAAACCAGTAGTTGTGCCATGCTCGATGGCCAACTTAGCATCATTATAGGACCCAAATTAAGAAGTTCCTTTCTTAGAAGGCTCAGCAATAGGTAAAGCTTGGAACGGCGTCCCAACTTCATCCTCAGCGTCTATATAAGAAAAGGAAGACAGATGGCTAACCAGGAGAGCCTTCTCTCCCCCTACCACCACCAACCTTTTGTTCTTGACAAATTTCAATTTCTGGTGTAGGGTGGATGTCACGGCGCCTGCCTCGTGAATCCAAGATCTGCCCAACAGACAACTATATGATGGGTGGATATCCATGACCTGAAAAGTGATATGGAAATCACTTGGTCCAATCTTGACTGGGAGTTCAACCTCACCAATCACCGTTTTGCGGGATCCATCAAAAGCTTTTACCCCCACTCGACTCTGCCTCTTGGGAGGCCCCTGGTATGACAATCTAGCCATAGTGGATTTTGGCAACACATTTAGTGATGATCCAGTGTCTACCAACATATTAGACATGGCATCATCCTTGCAGCTCATAGATATGTGAAGTGCCAAATTGTGGTCTCTTCCCTCCTCAGGGAGATCAACATCATAGAAGCTCAGATTGGTACAAGCGGTAATGTTTGCAACAATACTATCGAATTGTTCTATTGTGACGTCATGGTCTACATACGCCACATCCAACACCTTTTGCAGAGTTTCACGGTGTGGTTCTGAGTTCATTAGCAAAGATAGCATAGAGATCTTTGATGGCGTTTGTAGAAGCTAATCTACAACGTTGTATTGACTCCTCTTGAGGAGTTTTAGCATCTCATCACAGTCCTCTTTCATTGTGCCATTCTGGCCAGCAGGGACAGGAGTTCTTACAGCGGTGGCAGGTTTATTAGTAACAAGTGCCGGATTTGGAGCAACAACAACATTTCCAACCGGACGAACACCGCAATCAGCAATATCATCCCTTCTGATGTCAGTCTGGGGTTTCGGTGGAGCCGAGAAAACGCGACCACTACGGGTCAGGCCGCTGGCATCAGCGATATTAACAACAGAGGTAAAGGGCAAGGGCCCCTCCTTCCCATCTTCCAATGCCACAACATTGTAACGATAGGGAACAACCTTATCAGAAGAATATGGCACAAGGCCAGTTGGTTTAATTATGAGAGAGGGAGAAGCCTTCTGTTTGCTGCCATCATATTGGATGACAACAGGCTCTGGGATCTTGAATACTGGTGATATCACATTAACTTCATCATCCCCATCGTGATTCTGAAGTATTTCAATTACACCTTCATCCAGCATTTCTTGGATGTCTTTACGGACTTGACGACACCCCTTCTAATTGACAGTGCAGACACGGCATCTGTCATGGTCATGCTCGTAATGATTGTATTCACACAACAGTCTGTGCATCTCGACCAATGATTGTCGGATATGGCTGACATATCTGACCTTATATTTACCAGGGCATCCCTGAACATGTTGACAGCAGATTTCCCATGCTCGGGCAATGGGTTCTTCTTGACGTTAGGACCTACGTCCTTGAAACACAAGATACCGCTCCTCACAAGGTCTTGAACCTTGGTCTTCAGCGGGTAGCAATTCTCCACATCATGTTCGGGGGTGCCGGAATGATAAACACAATGTAGCTCGGGCTTATACCACCACTGAGGGTTGGTAGGTATAGCCGGTGGGTCGTGTGGAGTGATCAGTTTTCTCTCTATCAAAGAGGGATATAGCTCTGCGTAGGTCATGGGAATAGGATCAAAAGTGACCCTTTTCCTCTCATAGCTTGTACTGGTCTGATTATTATTCTGAGGCTGGTAGGCCTGCTGTTGAGGACGGTGCTGTTGTTGTTGATATTGTTGGTGTTGCTGTTGCTGGTTATTATTATGCTGATAATGCTGGTTTTCTCTGAAAACGGGTGCTATGTGAGCCACCTGATGCTGATTACCGGCGGGACGCACGGTCTTCTGGGTTTGACATGGAGGTCACAACATGTGCCTCACCATCTTTCTTCTTTCCAAACGCCCCATATCGTTTGGCAGAAGAGCCTTCTTCTCTAGTCAGGCGCCCTTCCCTAACTCCTTCCTCCAGACGCATCCCCATATTCACCATCTCGGTGAAGTCAGAAGGAGTGCTGGCAATCATCCGCTCATAATAAAATGAGCTCAAGGTCTTCAGAAAGATCTTGGTCATCTCTTTCTCTTCCAGCAGAGGCACAATCTGTGTAGCTAATTCTCGCCACCTCTGGGCGTACTCCTTGAAAGTTTCTTTGTCCTTCTAGGACATGGCTCTCAATTGATCCCTATCGAGAGCCATATCCAAGTTATACTTGTATTGCTTGACGAAAGCTTTGCCAAGGTCATTGAAGGATCGGATGTTCGCACTGTCCAAGGCCATGTACCATCTCAGGGCGGCACCTGACAGACTGTCCTGGAAATAATGAATGAGAAGCTGATCATTGTCGGTCTGAGTCGACATTTTCCTTGCATACATGACCAAGTGGCTAAGAGGGCAAGTATTTCCCTTGTACTTTTCAAAGTCAGGTACTTTGAATTTTACAGGGATCTTGACATTAGGAACCAGACAGAGTTCAGTAGCGAACTTGCCAAAGAGGTCCTTTCCTCTGAGGGTTTTGAGTTCCTTGCGGAGCTCAAAAAACTGATCATTCCTTGCATCCATCTTTTCATACACGTCTGGGCCCTCAGACGGCTCAGAGTGGTAGATGGTGTCGTTTACACTTCGCATAGTATGCACGACCGGAGGTGGAACGACGAGGACTGGGCTAGATACCGGCAGAGAAGCAAACGTGGGAGCAATACCCTCAAGAACAAAACTCGCGGGCATCCCCCGGGGAAACCCGACTGGCATAGTAGTTGGTGCAAAGTGGGCACTGGCAGCAGGCACTGTTGAAGAGGCAATTTCAGAGATGACTGTCCTCTGGGGTGGAGTTGAAGGCGTTGGAGATGACTGGCTTTAGGCGGCCATGAAAGACTCCATCAGGGCAGTAAATCTGGCCACTTCCTCCTTGAGTTCTTTGTTCTCTTGCTCTAAGTGATCCATCAGTCTTGAAGTGTTGGCTCGGGTGTAGTACCGGTGAGTCAGATTGTCTTCAAAATAAATGAAGAACACAATGTTAGACCATTGAACAAGAAGCCTGGAGCAAAACCTGCTTATGCACATGATGCATGCAATGCTTGTGGATATGATTTCTTTATTTATCAAAGGAAATTTAGAGTCCTATTTGCAAATATTGAAAATGTTAATTATTTAGGCATATATGGAAATATCATATCAATAATATCTGGGAAATATTTTTACACCAAAGAAGTACAGTCTTGGTAACCAAATAATACAATACAAGAGAGAAGGAAAATGAACATCCTATGGAACCCTAGAAACAATCATCTAAAGCTCTGGAGACCGGAAGATAAGCTGCACGAAGCCTCTTCACCTCTCTCTCGTAGGCTGTCTCCATATCTATCTTCTCTTTGGCGAGTCGGTCGTACTTCCTTTTCCAGAACTTGGAAGACTAAGGAAGGAGAGAAGTCACCACATCATCAGGCTCATCGATAACCTGATGCTCGAGAAACTCTATCAAAGCATCCTTATCCCTAAGTTGCTGAAGTAGCTCATCTCGTTCACGGATCCAAGCACGCGAACGTTCTTCGTCTCTCAACTCCTCTACTCCTTGATCAGGGAGGGTTGAAGGCCCAGCCACAACCAAAGGTGTAGGTCTCGGATAGTCATAAGGCATAAGGTACTCAGAAGCTCTCCTTCTAACCCACGAGGTATAGGGTTCCAAAGCGATACAGTTCTTCGGACCAAGCTCTTTCCTTCCCTTCCTATGGATCTTGCGCCAAGCGCGAACCATCCTGCCATTCAAGCCTTGAGGATCTTTACCCTCCTGAAAGAACACACCCTCTAACAAAATGTTATTAGGTTTATCCTTTAGGGGGAACCCAAGCTGACGACGTGCCAAAATAGGGTTGTAGTTGATCCCACCACATGTACCAAGAAGAGGCACATTGGAGAATTCACCACAAGAATCGATAATCTGCACACCATCATACACGCGGTTGTACCAAAAGATATCATCATTAGTGAGATACATAAATCTCGTGGACCACCGTAGACATCCTTTGTTCTCCTTGAAGGCGACCGTATGCGACAAGTGCGAAATAAACCACTTGTATAACAGAGGCAAACACCACACAATGGTACCACCACCCTTTGCATTCCTCATATGCAAAGAGAAATAAGTGTCACCCAACAGAGTCGGAACGGGATTAAGAGTAGAGAAAATCCTAATAGCGTTCGCCTCCACAAACTTGTCGATGTTGGGGAATAACACTAGCCCATAGATGAGAAGTACAAATATATCCTCAAAGGCATCCTCACGCATGGCCTTACCATACAAAGTAGCTTGAGCAATGACGAACTCAGAAGGGAGACCTTGAATTCCACCTTTGGTAGTCATATGAGCACCAACTAGAGATTCATCTATATGTAACATATCAACAATCTCTTGTGAAGTAGGAACCCTCTCTAAGCCACTGAACGGTAACTGATCTAGGATAGGTATACCCACAAGATAGGCATACTCCTCAAGCGTAGGAAAAAGCTGGAAATCCGAAAATGTGAAGCGATGGTACAAGGGATCATAGAACTACACCAATACACTCATCAGACCTTCATCCACCTGAGTAGCCAGAATAGATAGAAGCTTCCCATGACGAGCCTTGAACTCTAAGGGATTTAATACATAGGATGTCAAACTCCTTAACTCTTTCAATTCGGGTTGTCTGAAACGGTACTTCTTTGTTTTCCTTCTTTGTCTATCCATGTCTGAAAATCTGCAAATAGACCTCTTAAGTTCCTTGAAAATTTTCTCATTGTTGATGATATGGATGCAAATGGGTGCATGAATGCATGGATGCAAAAATCACACTCAAGGATCAAGCAAAGCACACCACACAAAGGTCATGGGATGGATCAAGCCATCCTTAATATCAATCATCCATTTTGGTGGATTATGGTTTACAACTTATCAACACCCAAGTTCCATTGATATTAAGGATACACAAGAATGGATCAACCATGAATCAAGGGTTTCTTGCAAGTCACGAGCATGGAGTCTCGGTTAAGAACCACCCAGAGGGAGTGTACTAGGGTTAAACCTGCCAATCATGTTCTACAAGAGGTTCCCATAGTCATCATCCCATCTTTCGGATATTATCGGATAAACGACTACTCGTATTCCAAAAATATTCTCAAGAGAGACTCTTATGAGTGTAGTATCGCGTAACAATCGTATCAAATCTTACACTTGAACGACCTTCGCACTACGTCCTAAAAATAGGCCAAGATGGGCCTGGTAAACTAAGGTCCTTGGCTTCTAAGGTCTATATTGGAAAGAGTAATGCCTAACCACGACTACTCGTGTGACATTATTTATCCCAACATGACCTCCACCAAGTGAATGGGCTTGCAAGTCAACTTGCTAAGGAATGACTCCACACAAGTTGACAAGACTATGCCATTCTCCTATCCTAAGTGCACTCGAGTTCGGGTATAGAACTCATCTCACAAAGATCACCAAGCATGCAAGGAATTAATATATCAAACAATTCAACCATTACATACAATACAATAATCCCTAAATTGCACAAAAATATGTCACCAAATAATATACACAATTCAATACAACAAAATGTGAAAAGTAGGCAAAACCACTAGGCAAATATCCCTAACAGAGCCGCCACTTTTCTGTAGTGGGGTATTCGTTACCTTTAGATTTATTGACTAAATCAAAAGTAAACCATACAAGTTGAGTCGCCACCGCACTTCTATTTATCCAAAGGAAAGGTTAGAAAGCGAACAAAAACCGAGAAGTTTTATCAAATCAAAAACTAATAAAAATATCAGAGATCAGGGTAAGGGGGTTAGTTATGCAATGGGAAGGTTTTTAGCACCCAAAACATCCTAGGTACTCCTAGGAAGCCCTTTACACAATTTGTTGTAAGGTAGGTTGGTATTTGTGAAAATTATTTGTGCAAACATGATTGGGGAGATGAGAGAAGAATGTACAAGTTATTTACAATTTTTGTGTTTGAATGGATCAACCCATTGCCTACGTACCATCTTAAAAAAGGTAGGATCAAAACCTCGTAGTTCGGGGTAAAAATCTCAAAATAAGTTGGTGAATTGATTGGTCCAAAAGCCTTAAGGTCTTTTGTTATCCAAGGGAGAAAACTCAACCTAAAACCACAAATAGCTTCAACATGCTAGTGAGGGGTTAACCCTATAATAAGCATGGAAGACTCATTGTCCATCACTAAGGATATAGGTGAGTATTATATCAACCTCAAGGATAACTCAAACCTAATAGCTAATGGTTATGAAATGTTTTGATAAGAAAATGGCCATTGAAACCACAAAACATTTGAATGAGTTATATTTACCAATGAAAAGTAATTACAAAATATGGTCAAAGTTGACTTTAGGATTCAATTCAAAATAAGTGTTATGAAAAGAAAGTTTGAAAATCAAAAGCATAATGCTTAGGTTTCTACCATGCAAACCAAGAATGGACAAGAGTGAGTTTATAGATTTGGTCCTTCTAATCCATCTTCAACATTAGGGCCTTTTTTAACTCCATTTTGCATAGGGAATATCCTAGAATCTAAGTCCTTTTTGTCCATTTTGCATTTGGTTCACAATAATCAAAACAAAATACAAGCACAATAGTATATACACAATTATGTGCTCAAGTGAGCAAAAGGCAAATTGCATTAACATCAACATGTGCTCAAGTGAGCAAATGGCCAAAGAAAATGATTAATATTTACAAGAATATTAAATTGCATAAATGTAAAGTGCAAGAATTAAATGTTAATGGTCAATTGTTAGTGTTAGTGTGCCATAAGGCAATTTAACGCTATGTTAAGCAATCGTATGTGGATTAATGTAGTAGTCACACCTATCTGAGGCCGGTCAATAAAATATATGCAACAACACAAGTTAGTGATCTTGATTAGTGAATCAAGCTCCTACAACTTGCCATGCCAAAAGAAGATGAGAAATGAACTTGTATTGATTTAGGTTCTTTGCTTGATTAGGAAGCAACTTATCCTTAATGCAAATCCATTCACTTAATCTATGATCAAGATGAATTAGATTTGAATCAAGGAAGGTTAAACCAACCATACATCAAGGCTAACCACCAATCTTTAACTCATTGATCAAAAAAGAAAAAGATGAAGAAGGAGATGAATAAGAATGAACATTAATGGAAATTCAAATGAAGTAATCAGCATACATTGACCAAAGATAGATGGAATCAAGGTCAACCATTAGTAAACATAAGCAAAATGAAAATTAGATGTCAAGAAACAAATAAAATATTTTTGGTATTTTTGGAAATTAAAATAATGCTTGAATTAAAATAAACAATTAAAGGTCAAACTTCAAATCCATTTCAAATCAACTTTGAAAAGTCCAAATGGATCATCCTAAGTTCAATAAGGTCAAACAAAGTTTGAAAAAAATTTCAGCATTTTTAGAAACCAGAAACTATTTTTAATCAATTAAAAATGCATAAAAATAACCTAATTGAATTAAAATCTCAAATAAATCTCAAATCAATTAATAAATTGATGAGAATATTTTTCATAGATCCATCATCATACAAAGAGGTTGAGAAAATATTTTTGTATTTTTTGGATATTGAAAACTATTTAAAAAGAATTAAAAATAACCATAAAAGAGAAAATTCATAAAAAACATCAAATGATAAAAATAAAAAATATTAAAAATCTTTTTTAGAAACTAGAAATTAAAAGAGAAATAATGCAATTGGTCTCATATTTTTTGGAATTAAATGAATGGAATATGATTTTTTGAAATAAAATGAAATAAAAGAAATAAAATGGAAATTAAAATCAGAAATAGAAAATGAGGAAAAATCACACGAGTTTGATTCAATTCATTAATTGACCTGGCAGATTAGACGGTTGTGGCATGCGCACGTATCATGGACCTAAGTCAACTGAGCAACATAAACATTTAAATAAAGTCATAAGATCCAAGAGCCCTGATTCAATCTGGGAATCATCATTAACGGCCTGGATCAAAACTGGAAAATGGACGGTGGTGTACACCACCGTCTTCTCCAGCGAGACCAGATATTCCGCCGAGAATTGCAGAGATCAAAACCTAACAAAATGAGGCAATCTATACAGCAATGAAAAGTTGGGGTGATGTACATCACCCCTTCGCCATCTATTTTCACTCTAGATCTCCATGGTAAGAGAAATCAGAGGTGGAAAATTATGGTGTTCATCTTGAACTTAGTGGAATTTCAAAATTAAAAGCACAGTTTAATTGCCTCTGATGGGAGGACTTCAGTCAACCCAATAAATTCAAGAAACAAGCTACAAACAGGGAGTTTCGAAGAAGAAAACTTTGTGTAGCAGCGTCTGATATGTGGATCTAGAAGGCACGAGTTCTTTTAGTGTTTGCTTGCAGTGTGATCTAGAGATGAAGATGAAGCAAGGTCAAGGAATTATGAGTCTGAAAATCAACCAATGAAGTTGAAATTCAGATCTTAAATTTTGAAAAGAAAGTGAGTACTCCTTTAGGTGTGGCTATGGAGGGAGTTATGCAGCATAACAGGCGCCTTCAGGTTATCAAATTATGAAGCCTAGCACTCTTATTTATAGCAAATGGAAGTTGCAAACATGATCAAAGTGTGTGCATGAATGAAGAGGGCCTCCATGCATGGGCCTGTACAAGCGCGTGGAGGGCCTAATTCCTACTACAAATGAATTCTTATATCATATTAAATTGAAATGGACATGCAGAACTGATGCAATTAGCTTGTGCAATGAGTTTTCAACTAGTTTCCAAAAATGCACCAAAATGTTATCCTCTTCGAAAATGCCACTTCCAAAAATAAAATTTGGCCTTATGGGTAATGGTTGGAAAGCCTCTTACATGAGGATCAATTGCTATGTTGAACAAAACTTCATTTGGAGTTGGGAAATTGATGAAAATTGATCATAAAGTGCAAGGTGCAAAACATGTGTATGTGAAAATTTCCAAAATGGGCTAACTTCAAGCCCTTCTGTTTCAATGATGCAAGCTCCAAATGACAGAACCTTCAACATAAAAGTTTTAGATCTTTTCAAGACAATAAATTTGGACTTAAATTTTGCATCATTTGGATTTTTGATGAGAACGTTATGGGCACTTGAAGTTGGACTTTTTCATATTTCAATGCCTTTGGTCCAAAGTGACCTATAATGTTTTGCATTATCACATGTATTTATTTTAGGATTATGACAATTTGTTCAACAAAACAAATGAAAAATGAATGAGTTATGTTCTTGGGAAGTTGACCTAAAATCAGGGATTCAGTCAAAATGACCTATAATGTTTTGAAATGGATGATGACTTTCCGAGCTTCAAATCACTTTTTGATGAACATGAAAGTTGTTCATATGGCTCTTAAACGCATTTGTTATCTTGGGGTCATCTCCATTTGAATAACACATTAAAAGTTAGGTCTCAGTGTACTTCAAAATAGTCAGATGAATTGATTGATCAACTTCTCAAGTCCATGCCTCAAATCTTGATGAATTGATGATTGAGGACACTCAAATAAGCTCAAATATGCATGAAATTATGAGTGAAAGAACATCCCTTGATTGTATTTGATCATGGGTTGAGGTTGTTTCATGAGCAAGGGACGTTTGATGAACATATGAGTTAGGGTTTCCTTGGGAAACAAGCCTCAAGCCCTTTGGTTTGCTTTAATCAAAATGATGAATTGAGATACTTGGGAGGCACATATGATGGATGAGGGCCTTGTGAACGATTGTCATGTTTGCTTTTACCTTCATCTGGCCATATTAATGAGCATAGGGTCTCCTAGGAGCCTTGGATCTTATGATTGCTCAAGCTACAAAACAAAAGATGTTAGTGACATATTTTTGTGCTTTTGGTTAGTAAACAAAATAAGAAAAGCAATAATATACAATTCAAGCATGCTTGGTGATCTCAGACCAATTCACACAAGTCCCACCCTAGGGTTAGGAGCCAAGATGCTATGATCCTTGAGGCAAATGCAATGTGCAATGATATGATGCCATGAGGAATCTTAGGGTCAAAATTAGGGTCTTGCACATGGTTTAGTAAGAAACAAAATTGTGTGTCCCTGTCCACTGCCGAAGTTGAATACATAGCAGCTGGAAGTAGTTGTTCTCAACTAGTTTGGATGAAACAAATGCTAACTGAATACAATGTCACACAAGATGTCATGACATTCTACTGTGACAACCTGAGTGCTATAAATATTTCTAAGAATCCTATTCAGCATAGCAGGACAAAACACATTGATATCCGTCATCATTTCATTGGAGAACTAGTGGAAGAGAAAATCATAGCCTTGGAGCATGTCACTACTGAAATGCAATTAGCTAATATATTTACAAAGGCTTTGGATGCTAATAAATTTGAATGTCTAAGAGAGAAATTAGGGATTTGTATCTATGAGAATTTATAGCAATTAATTTGGAGTGGAAAAGGTAATAAAAATATTGTCTGCCCACTTAAAAGAAAGTACCCCATTTATTGTAAATCATTACCTAGTATTGGAACTTCCATCTATAGCATTTTCACACGCAACCTCAGCTCAAAATTTTCCACCTTCCTCAAACTTCACCGACCTTCTCTGCTAGGGAAACAAAAATCCTTTCACAAGCTCTGTAAGACCCCGATTTTGGCCTTAAGATCCCTCATGGCATCACAACATTGCATTTGCGAAGCCTCAAGGATCCTAAGCATCTTTGTTCCCCTTGACTTTTGGGTGGGACCTCTTGTGAGTGGTTTGAGATCACCAAGCATGCTTGAATTGTATATTATTGCTTTTCTCATTTTTCTTACTAACCAAAAGCACAAAAATATGTCACCAACATTTCTTGTTTGTAGCTTGAGCAATCATAGGGTCAAAAGCTTCTAGGTGATCCTTTGTGCAATGATATGGCCAAGAGAAGATGAAGGCAAGCGTGGAAATGGTTCCCAAAGCTCCCATCCATCAAATATGCCTCCCTAATATCTCAATTCATCATTTTTATCAAAGCAAATCAAAGGGTTTGAGGTTTGTTTCCCAAGAAAACCCTAATTCATCTATTCATCAATTGTGCCTTGCTCATGAAGCAACATCAGCCCATGGTCAAATACAATCAAGGGAAGTTCTTTAATTCATCATTTCATGCATATTTGAATTTATTTGAGTTTCCTCAATCATCAATTCATCAAGATATGAGTTGTGGACTTGAGAAGTTGATCAGTCAATTCATCTGACTATTTTGAAGTGCACTGAGACCTAACTTTTTATGTGTTGGTCAAATGGAGATGATCCCAAGAGAAAAAATGTTCTTAAGGACAATATGAACAACTTTGATGTTCATAAAAATTTGATTTGAATCTTGGAAGGTCATCTCCCATTCCAAGACATTATAGGTCATTTTGACTGAAACCCTAATTTTGGGTCATCTTCCCAAGAACATAACTCATTCATTTTTTATGATTTTAGGGTGGAACCAAATGCTTAGAAATATTATTGTGTCTAATTCAAATTCTATGTTGAGAAAAATTTCAAAATCTCAAACGAAATACATGTGATAATGCAAAACATTATAGGTCACTTTGGGCCAAATGCATTAAAATGGAAAAAAGTCCAACTTCAAGTGCCCATAACTTCTTCTTGAAAAATCCAAATGATGCACAATTTAAGTCCAAATTGATTTTCTTGAAAAGATATACAACTTTGATGTTGAAGGTTTTATCATTTGGAGCTTGCATCATTGAGACGGAAGGGCTTGAACATTGGCCAAATTTGGAAACTTCACTTATGCATGTTATGCTCCCAACACTTTAAACTCAAAATTCACTAGTTTCCAAGGCCCAATTGAAATTTTGATCAACATATTATTTGTTCCTTATGCAATAAGCTTCCTAACCATTACTCATGAGGTAGCATTTGGTGTTTGGAAGCCCCATTTTCGAAGGCATGAAGATTTAGTGCATTTTGTGAAATTCAATTCAAATTGCCATGCATGAGCTGTTTACACTCCTTGTACACGTCCATTTGCAATCCACATGAGTTCAGCAGGTCATTCCAAGCTTCATTGGGCCTTCCACATGATCACACAAGCCCATGCAAGGAAAATCCATTTGCCATGCACACGAGTAAACTCACTTGTTCAGCCAATTCCAGCTATAAATACATGTGCTATGCTTCATAATTAATTAACCTAAGGGTGCCTGAAATGCTGCAAGAGTGAATTCCCAACCATACCAAAGGAACTAAATCCATTTTCTTCAAAAAATTCAGATTTGAAATTCAATTGAATTTGGTTGAATCTTCAGATCTAAAGTTCCTAAACCTTCATCATCTGATCCATTGAAGTTCTGTTTTGCAAAAGGAACCAAAGAAAGGGACTCAAAGCTTCACAGTTCAAAGGTGTGGATCAACTGGTTTTTGCTTCGAATCTCTTTGTTCTTTGATCTATTGAACTTGATATTGTGTTGTCCGAAGACCTCTCTATAGAGGCACCATTGCTGTATGTTGAATTTTTGAAATCGAGCAACTTCATGATGAACACTATCAAGCTTCCATCTCTGATTTCTCTCTTAATAGGAATCTAGAGTAGAAGTGAGCGGTACAGGAGTGATGTACATCACTTCCTCTTTCGAACGGTTCCTAGATCGTCCATTTTGGTGAGCATTTGAATCTCTGTGTTTTTTGGCCCTCGCTGGAGCTCACCGGAGAAGACGGTGGCGCTGGCCACCGTGTCATTGCCAGATTCAATGTGGATCGTTGATCTCAATTCCCAGATCTAATCTCTACCCTCCAATGTTATGACTTATTTTAATTCAGTGTGTGGTTGCATTGACTGAGGACTTTGGTGCGCGCGCATGCCATGACCTTTAGATCTTCTACGTCAATTAACGAAATCCCATCCGAGCGCTGTGGTTTTTTCTGATTTTTCATAATTTCCATTTTGTTTCTTTAATTTCATTTAACTTCAAAAATTCATAACTCTCTCATTTTAATTCCAAAAAATATGGGACCAATTGCGTTATTTCTCTTTTGAATTCTAGTTTCTAAAAATGATTTTTAATAATTTTTATTTTGTCATTTGATATTTTTTAGTAATTTTCTCTTTTCTGGTTATTTTTAATTCATTTTAAATAGTTTCTGATATTCAAAAAATACAAAAATATTTTCTCAACTTATTTGAATGATGATGGATCTATGAAAATTATACTCATCAAATTTTTAATTTATTTGAGATTTATTTGAGATTTTAGTTAAATTAGGTTATTTTTATTCATTTTTAATTGATTAAAAATAGTTGCTGACTTTTAAAAATGTTGA
The DNA here is from genome assembly GCF_024323335.1 of Lathyrus oleraceus. Taxonomy (NCBI): domain Eukaryota; kingdom Viridiplantae; phylum Streptophyta; class Magnoliopsida; order Fabales; family Fabaceae; genus Lathyrus; species Lathyrus oleraceus. The sequence continues at coordinate 77,800,029 of NC_066582.1, read as the reverse complement.
AATTTTTTGTCAAACTTTGTTTGACCTTGTTGAACTTGGGATAAGTCACTTGGACTTTTCAAAGTTGATTTGAGGTGATTTTGAAGTTTGACCTTTCTTTAATATTTTAATTCAAGTTTATTTTCAAATATTAAAAATGCCAAAAATACTTTGTTTATTTCTTGACTTCCAATCTTCATCCCACTTCTGCTTTTGATAGTTTGAGCATGATCCTCAATGTCATTGGTCAACACTTGTTGATTGGTACATTCCCTTTCATTTAATGCACTTTATTTTTTTCATTTCCATTATCCATCTTCTTCTTCTTCTTCTTCTTCTTCTTTTCTTTTTGATCAATGAGTTAAAGGTTGATAAGTTAGCATTGATTAGGGAGGCTTAATCTTCCTTGATTCAAATCTAATTCATCTTGATCAATTGATCAAGTGAATGGCTTTGCATTAAGGATAGATTGCTTCCTAAATCATGCAAAGGACTTAAACCAATACAAGATCATTTCTCTTCTTCCTTTTTGGCATGGCAAGTTGTTGGAACTTGGTTCACTAATCAAGACTTCTAACTTGTGTTGTTGCCTACACTATTATTGACCGGCCTCAAATAGTTGTGACTTCTACATAAGTCCAATTACGATTGCTTAACATAGCGCTAAATTTTCCTTATGGCACACTAACTACTAACATTAACCATTAACCATTAACATTTACTTTTTGCACTTTACATTTATGCAATTTACTATTCTTGAACATATTATTCATTTGCTTTTCCCTTTGCTCACTTTAGCACATGTTTATGTTAATGCAATTTGCCTTTTGCTCACTTGAGCACATAATATTGTATATATCATTGTGTTTGTGTTTTGTTTTGATTGTTGTTGACCAAATACAAAGAAATGGACAAATGGACTTACACTCTAGGACCTTCCCCAAGCTAATGGAGTTTGAAGAGCAACTAGGCCTCATGCCTTTAGAGTGCTTAAAATGTCAAAGAGCAACTAGGCCTCATGCCTTTAGAATGCTTAAAGCTTGAAGATGAACATTGAAAGGATTAAACTCTAAACTCCCTCTTGTCCATTGTTTGATTGCATTATGGAACTTTTAAATGTGTGTGTTCTTGTGCTAGGGATTCCAACATTGAGCCAAATTGAGGAACCATTGCCATGAGCTCCCAAGAAAGAGAAATCTAAAAGCCATTGGAAGATTCCTAGGAGCTTGTTGTGATTGTGTGCTTGCTTGCTTGAGCATTTGTTCATCTTGCTTATTCCAAAGGATGGGAGCTACTTGGATCATCAATATGATCTCAAGAGAGGAACTCCATTAGTGGTTTTGCTTCTTATCCCTTATCTCTTGTATGATTAGGACTTTAGCCATTCTTCTTCTTCCCTCCACTCTAACCCAAGCCAAAACTTTTGTGCAAACATTAACACTTGTTTTCAAACATTAGAAACCTAAGCCTTATGCTTTTGATTTTTCAAAACTTCCTTTCATAACACTTATTTTGAATTGAACTTTTAAATCAACTTTGACCATATTTTGTAAATACGTTTCATTTGTAAATACCACTCATTCAAATACCTTTTTGTGGTTTCAATGGCCACTTCTTATTAAAAAAATTTCATAACCTTTAGCTATTAGGTTTGAGTTATACTTGAGGTAGATATAATACTCACCTATACCCTTAGTGATGGACAATGAGTCTTCCATGCTTATTATAGGGTTAACCCCAAACTAGCATGTTGAAGATATCCTCGCATGGTGGATTTGTGGTTTTAGGTTGAGTTTTCTCCCTTGGATAACAAAAGATCTTAAGGCTTTTGGACCAATCGATTCACCAACTCATTTTTGAGATTTTTACCCCGAACTACGAGGTTTTGATCCTAATCTTTTTTAAGATGGTACGTAGGAAATGGGTTTATCCATCCAAACACAAAATGTAAATAAACTTGTATATTCTCCTCTCATCTCTTCAATCATGTTTGCATAAACAATTTTTCACAAAATACCAACCTTACAACAAGTATGAAAAGGGCGCCCTAGGAGTACCTAGGATGTTTTGGGTGCTTAAAACCTTCCCATTGCATAACCAACCCCCTTACCCAGATCTCTGACATTTTTACTAGATTTTGATTCGATAAAACTTTTAGGTTTTTGTTCGCTTTCTAACCATTCCTTTGGATAAATAGAAGTGCGGCGGCGACTCGACTTGTATGGTTTACCTTGGATTTAGTCAATATCTTTAATGGTAACGAATACCCCGCTACAGAAAAGTGGCGACTCTGTTGGGGAGATTTTCCTAGTGGGTTTTGCCTACTTTTCATATTTGTTGTATTGTATTGTATATTATTTTGTGACATATTTTTTGTGCAACTTGGGATTACTGCATTGTATGTAATGATTGAATTGCTTGAATATTAATTCCTTGTATGCTTGGTGATCTTTGTGAGATGAGTTCTATACCCGAACTCGAGTGCACTTAGGATAGGAGAATGGCATAGTCTTGTTGACTTGTGTGGAGTTATTCCTTAGCAAGTTAACTTGCAAGCCCACTCACTTGGTAGAGGTCATGTTGGGATCAATAATGTCACACAAGTAGTTGTGGTTAGACATTACTTTTTCCAATATGGACCTTAGAAGCCAAGGACCTTAGTTTACCAAGCCCATCTTGGCCTATTCTTAGGATGTAGTGCGAAAGTCGTTCAAGTGTAAGATTTGATACGATTGTTACGCGATACTACACTCATAAGAGTCTCTCTTGAGAATATTTTTGGAAAATGAGTAGTCGTTTCTTCGATAATATCCGAAAGATGGGATGATGACTATGGGAACCTCTTATAGAACATGTTTGGCAGGTTAACCATAGTACACTCCCTTTGGGTGGTTCTTAACCAAGACTCCATGCTCGTGACTTGTAATAAACCCTTGATTCATGGTTGATCCGTTCATGTATCCTTAATATCAATGGAACTTGGGTGTTGATAAGGTGTAAACCATAATCCATCAAAATGGATGATTGATATTAAGGATAGTATGGTCCATCCCATGACCTTTGTTTGGTGTGCTTTGCTTGATCCTTGAGTGTGGTTGTTGCATTCATGCATTCATGCACCGATTTGCATCCATATCATCAAAACAATAAGGAAATTTTGAAGAAACTTAAGAGGTCTATTTGCAAATTTTCAAACATGGAAAGACACAGAAGGAACACAAAGAAGTACAGTTTCAGACAACCAGACTTGAAAGAGCTAAGGAAATTGACATCCTATGTATTAGATCCTTTGGGTTTCAAAGCTCGTTTTAGGAAGCTTCTTCCTCTTTTGACTACTCAAGTGGACAAAGGATTGATGAGTGTATTGGTGCAGTTTTATGATCCCTTGTACCGTTGCTTCACATTTCCGGATTTTCAACTTTTGCCCACGCTTGAGGAGTATGCCTATCTTGTGGGCATACCTATTCTAGACCAGTTGTCGTTCAGTGGCTTGGAAAGCATTCCTACTTCTCGAGAGATAGCTGATATGTTGCATATAGATGAGTCTCTGATTGGTGCTCATATGACTACCAAAGGTGGAATTCAAGGTCTCCCTTCTGAGTTCCTCATTGCTCAAGCTACTATGCATGGGAAGGCCATGAGTGAGGACGCTTTTGAGGCCATATTTGTACTTCTCATCTATGGGTTAGTGTTGTTCCCCAACATCGACAAGTTTGTGGATGTGAACGCTATTAGGATTTTCTCTACTCTTAATCCCGTTCCGACTCTGTTGGGTGACACTTACTTTTCTTTGCATATGAGGAATGCAAAGGGTGGAGGTGCCATTGTGTGTTGTTTGCCTCTGTTGTATAAGTGGTTTATTTCTCACTTACCGCAGACAGTCGCCTTCAAGGAGAACAAGGGATGTCTACGGTGGTCCACGAGATTTATGTCTCTCACTAATGATGATATCTCTTGGTACAACCGCGTGTATGATGGTGTGCAGATTATCGACTCTTGTGGTGAATTCTCCAATGTACCTCTTCTTGGTACATGTGGTGGGATTAGCTACAACCCTATTTTGGCACGTCGTTAGCTTGGGTTCCCCCTAAAGAATAAACCCAATAACATTATGTTAGAGGGTGTATTCTTTCAGGAGGGTAAAGATCCCCAAGGCTTGAAGGACAGGATGGTCCACGCTTGGCGCAAGATTCATAGGAAAGGAAGGAAGGAGCTAGGTCCGAAGAACTGTGTCGCTTTGGAGCCCTACACTGCTTGGGTTAGGAGGAGAGCTTCTGAGTACCTCATGTCGTACGAGTATCCGATACCTATACCTTTGGTTGTGGTTGGGCCTTCAACCCTCCCTGACCAAGGAGTAGAGGAGTTGAGAGACGAAGACCGTTCACGTGCTTGGATCCATGAACGAGAGGAGTTGCTTCAGCAGATCAAGGAGAAGGATGCTTTAATTGAGTTCCTCGAGCATCAGGTTATTGATGATCCTAATGATGCATGGACTTCTCTACTTCCTCAGTCTTCTAAGTTTTGGAAGAGGAAGTACGATTGACTCGCCAAGGAGAAGGCAGATATGGAGGCAGCCTATGAGGAGGAGCTGAAGAGGCTTCATGCATCTTATCTTCCTATGTCCCAAGCTTTAGATGATTTTTTCTAGGGATCCATAGGATGATTACTTTCCTTTTCTCTTGTATTGTATTTGGTTACCAATTTTGTACTTCTTTGTTGTAAAAAAATATTTTCCAGATATTATGAGATGTTTCCATATGTGATAAAAGTGTAATATTTCCCAAAATTTGCAAATAGAACTCTAAAGTTTCTCTGAAATAAAAACAAATCATATGCACAAGCATTGCATGCATCATGCGCATAAGCAAGTTTTGTTCCCGGCTTCTTGTCCTATGGTCTAACTTTGTGTTCTTCATTTATTTTGAAGACAAGCTGACTCACCGATACTACACTAGAGCCAACTCTGCAAGACTGGTGGATCATTTGGAACAAGAGAACCGCGAGCTGAAGGAGGAAGTAGACAGATTGACTGCCCTGATGGAGTCATTCTTGGCCGCTCAGAGCCAGTCTTCTCCAACACCTGCAACTCCTCCCCAAAGGACAGTCATTTCTGAAATCGTAACTTCTACTGTTCCTGTTGTAATAACCCACTTTGCGCCATCTATGCCAGCCGGGTTCCCTTGGGGAATGCCCGCCAACTTTGTGCCAGAGGGTTTTGCCCATACTCTTGCTTCTTTGCCGGCATCTAGCCCGGTCCTTTTAGTGCCACCTCCTGTCATGCACACTTTACCAAGAGTTGAAGATACTATTTACCATTTTGAACCATCTGAAGGTCCAGATGTTTATGAGAAGATGGATGATATGAAAGGCCAATTCCTTGGGCTTCGCAAGGAACTGAAGACTTTGAGAGGGAAGGACCTCTTTGGTAAAAGTGCTGCTGAGTTGTGCCTTGTGCCCAACGTTAAGATCCCTATTAAATTCAAAGTACCTGACTTTGAGAAGTATAAGGGAAACACATGCCCTCTCAGCCATCTTGTGATGTATGCTCGCAAGATGTCGACGCAAACTGATAATGACCAATTGCTCATCCACTATTTCCAGGACAGTCTGTCCGGTGCCGCTCTTCGATGGTACATGGGTCTGGAGAGTTCGAACATCCGCTCTTTCAACGATCTTGGCGAGGCCTTCGTCAAGAAATATAAATACAATGTGGATATGGCTCCCGATATGGACCAGTTGAGGGCAATGTCCCAAAAAGAGAAAGAGACCTTCAAAGAGTACGCCCAGAGATGGCGTGAATTGGCAACTCAGATAGTGCCACCCCTAGAGGAGAAAGAGATGACCAAAATCTTTTTGAAGACCTTGAGTTCGTTCTATTATGAGAGAATGATAGCCACTGCTCCCTCAGACTTCACCGAGATGGTGAATATGGGAATGAGACTGGAAGAGGGGGTCCGTGAAGGACGTTTGACTCGAGAGGAAGGCTCTTCCGCAAAGAGATATGGAAGCTTTGCAAAGAAGAAGGAGGGAGAGGCACATGCTATGTCTTCCCATGTCAAGAGAAGACCCTCTGTGAAGAGGAAGATTGCCCGCCCAGTCAACAATCAGCATCAGGTGGCTCATATAGCACCTATTTTCAAGGAAGCTCAGCGTTATCAACAACAACCACCTCAGCAATATCAGCAACAACAACAGCGTCCACAACAGCAGGCCTACCAGCCTCGAAACAACAACAACAATGCCATCACCAGCTACGAGAGGAAGAGGGTCACGTTTGATCCCATTCCGATGACTTATGCTGAACTCTATCCATATTTGATTGATAGAAAGTTAATCACTTCACGAGACCCTCCCGCTGTACCTGCTAACCCCCAATGGTGGTACAAGCCCGAACTTCACTGTGTATATTATTCTGGTGCTCCCGGAAATGACGTGGAGAATTGCTATCCCTTGAAGACCAAGGTGAAAGACCTTGTGAGAAGTGGGATTTTGTTTTTCGAGGACGTAGGTCCAAATGTGAAGAAGAACCCATTGCCCGAGCATGGGAAATTTGTCAACATGGTCTAGGGCTGTCCTGGCAAGTACAAGGTCAAATATGTTAGTCATATTCGACAATCGCTGGTTGAGATGCATCGTTTGTTGTGTGATTATAGCCATTATGAACACGATCACGATAGATGTCGAGTCTGTTCTGTTAATCAGAGAGGGTGTCGCCAGGTGCGCAAGGATGTTCAGGAAATGCTAGATGAGGGAGTCATTAAGATCCTTCAAAATAGAAATGTTGATGAAGATGTTGTTGAAGTCAACGTAATTTCTCCGGTATTCCGGATACCTGAGCCTGTTGTTATCAAGTATGATGGTAGCAAGCAAAAGGTCTCTCCTGCTCTGATATCAGGCCAGCCGGCCCTGTATCGTACTCTTCTGAGAAGGCGGTCCCTTATCGCTACAACGCTGTAGTTGTGGAAAATGGGAAAGAGAAGTCCTTGCCCTCTTCATCTGTCATTAATATTGCCGACGTCAGCGGTTTGACCCGTAGCGGTCGTGTATTTTCGGCTCTGTTGAAGCCTCAAGCTGATGCTCGAGGAAGTGTTGATGCTGATTTTGTTGAACGTCCGATTGGGAATGTTGTGAGCACTCCGAATCCGGAACTTGTTGCTAAGCCCCCCCTCTACGTTGATAATTCCTGCTTCTGCTGGCACGAGTGGCAATACGAAAGAAGATTGTGATGAGATGCTGAGGCTCATCAAAAGGAGCGAGTACAACGTTGTAGACCAGCTTCTACAAACGCCATCCAAAATATCTGTATTATCATTACTATTGAATTCAGAACCACACCGAGAAGCTCTGCAGAAGGTGTTGGATGTGGAGTATGTGGATCACGACGTCACGATAGAAAAATTTGACAGCATTGTTGCAAACATCACCGCTTGCAACAATTTGAGTTTTTGTGACGCTAATCTCCCTGATGAGGGAAGAGACCACAACTTGGCATTACACATTTCTATGAGTTGCAAAGATGACGCCATGTCCAATGTGTTGGTGGACACTAGGTCATCATTGAATGTATTGCCAAAGACCACTCTTGCGAGATTAACATATCAGGGGCCTCCCAAGACGCAGAGTGGAGTAGTTGTGAGGTTGACCTCCTAGTCAAAATTGGACCAAGTGATTTCCAGATTACCTTCTAGGTTATGGACATTCACCCATCGTATAGCTGTTTCCTAGGCAGACCATGGATTCACGAGGCTGGCGCCGTGACATCCACCCTACACCAGAAACTGAAATTTGTAAAGAATAAGAAGCTGGTAGTGGTAAGGGGAGAAAAGGCTCTGCTGGTAAGCCATTTCTCTTCCTTCTCTTATATAGATGTTGAGGATGAAGTTGGAACTCCATTCCAAGCTTTATCTATTGTTGAACCTGTCGAGAAGAGAACTCCTTCATTTGCTTCCTACAAAGATGCAAAGTTGGCCATTGAGCATGGTGCAACTGCTGGATTGGGACAAATGATCAAGTTGGAAGACAACAAGTCCCGGGATGGAGTAGGCTATTCTTCTGGGGTCTTCAACAAGCAAGGTTTGTTCAAGAGTGGTGCATTTATCCACACCGGTCAAGACGAAGAGGTTGTTGCCATTTTGGAAGAGGACGAAGAGGATTCTGGCAATTTCATCATCCCCGGGGGGATCTGCAATAATTAGGTCGCTGTGGATATTCCTACAGTTATCCACAAGTCAAAGTAATGTTCATTGTGTTTGAAAACCCTTCTCCCATGCCAAAAGGAGAAGTGATGACATTGTTGGCGCATAAATACAATGATGTTTTCATTCAATAAATTCATGTTAAATGTTTGTTTTTCCAATTATTTTACCTTTTTGCTTTTGCATGAAATTGGTGATCACATAAAACCCAAAGAATAAAATCAATATTTTCATTTTCATAATGATTTGCCTTGTTTGAACTCTAAAGTTTCTTTTATATCCAAAATCATTATGCAGGTTAATCAGACCCATTGAACATAATGATCCGACACCATCTCCCAACTTTGAATTCCCTGTATTTGAGGCGGAAGAAGATGATGTTGAAGAGATTCCTGATAAGATTACCCGTCTACTTGGGCATGAAGAGAAGATCATTCATCTGCATCTTGAGAATCTGGAGACAATCAACTTGGGGTCTGAAGATTGTGTGCGAGAAGTGAAGATTGGGGCACTCCTAGAAGAATCTGTTAAGAAGGAGTTGATTGAATTGCTACGAGAATATGTTGACGTCTTTGTCTGGTCGTATGAAGACATGTCTGGCCTAGATATAGATATTGTGCAACATTTCCTGCCTTTGAAGCCCGAGTGCGTGCCTGTGAAGCAGAAGCTCAGAAGAACTCATCCTGATATGGCAGTGAAGATTAAAGAAGAAGTTCAGAAGCAAATTGATGTGGGGTTTCTGGTGACTTCTACATATCCTCAATGGGTGGCCAATATTGTGCCTGTGCCTAAGAAAGATGGAAAAATCCGGATGTGTGTGGACTATAGAGACTTGAATAAAGCTAGTCCAAATAATGATTTCCCTCTACCACATATTGATATGTTGGTAGATAATACAACTAAATTCAAGGTCTTCTCATTTATGGACGGATTTTTCGGATATAATCAAATCAAGATGGCACCCTAGGATATGGAGAAGGCAACATTCATCACACCTTGGGGAACATTCTGTTATCGAGTGATGCCCTTCGGTTTGAAGAACGCCGGAGCCACATATCAACGAGCCATGACTACTTTGTTTCATGATATGATGAACAAGGAGATCGAGGTATATGTTGATGATATGATTGCGAAGTCAAGAACGGAAGTTGAACATGTAGAGCACTTCTTGAAGTTATTTCAGCGTTTGAGAAAGTACAAGCTTCGTCTGAATCCTAACAAGTGTACATTTGGAGTCTGTTCCGTAAAGTTATTGGGCTTCGTTGTTAGTGAAAGAGGTATTGAGGTTGATCCTGCAAAGGTCAAAGCAATACAAGAGATGCTTGCGCCCAAAACTGAGAAGCAAGTCCGAGGTTTTCTTGGCCGCTTGAATTACATTTCCAGTTTCATATCCCACATGACTGCCACATGTGTGCCGATATTCAAGCTCCTCCAGAAAGACCAGTCTCATGATTGGACCGAGGATTGCCAAAAATCTTTTGACCGCATTAAAGAGTATTTGTCTGAACCTCCGATTATGTCTCCGCCTGTGGAAGGGAGGCCATTGGTTATGTATCTGACTGTTCTTGAAGACTCAATGGGTTGTGTCCTTGGTCAGCAGGATGAATCAAGAAAGAAGGAGTATCCCATCTACTACTTAAGTAAGAAGTTTACTGATTGTGAGTCTCGATACTCAATGCTTGAGAAGACATGTTGTGCTTTGGCTTGGGCTTCTAAGCACTTACGTCAGTATATGTTGAATCATACGACTTGGTTGACATCCAAAATGGATCCAATCAAATATATCTTTGAGAAGCCTGCTTCAACAGGGAGGATTTCCCGTTGGCAGATGTTGTTATCTGAATATGACATCGAGTATCGAGCTCAGAAGGCCATTAAAGGTAGTATTTTGGCAAACCACCTGGCACACCAACCGATCGAGGATTATCAGTCATCTCAGTATGACTTCCCAGATGAGGAGATTTTGTATTTGAAAATGAAAGATTGCGATGAGCCTACACTCGATGAAGGGCCAGAACCTGGTTCCAGATGGCGTATGGTATTTGATGGCGTTGTAAATCAGTATGGAAATGGTATTGGGGCAGTGATTATTACCCCTCAAAGCACACATTTTCCTTTTACAGCAAGGCTAACTTTCAAATGCACGAATAATATGGCTGAGTATTAGGCCTGTATCATGGGATTGGAAGAATGTATTGATCTTAGGATCAAGCATCTTGATGTTTATGGTGATTCGGCCCTCGTTGTTAATCAGATTAAGGGTGAGTGGGAAACGAATCAGCCTGGCCTCATTCCATATAGGGATTATGCGAGGAGGATTTCAACATTCTTTACTGAGGTTGACTTCCATCATATTCCTCGAGATGAGAATCGGATGGCAGATGCTCTTGCTACACTTGCTTCAATGATTATAGTCAGACTTTGGAATGAAGTCCCCAATATCATTGTGATGCGCTTGGACATACCAGCTCATGTATATGCAGTTGAAGAAGTGAAAGATGATAAGCCGTGGTATTATGATATCAAGTGTTTCCTTCAGATCCAGATTTACCCGCCTGGGGCATCTGTGAAAGATAAGAAGACTTTGAGGAGATTGTCAGGCATTTTCTACCTCAATGGTGATGTGCTTTATAAGAGAAATTTTAACATGGTGCTGCTCAGATGCGTGGATAAACACGATGCAGACCTGTTAATGACTGAGGTCCATGAGGGTTCATTTGGTACACATTCCAATGGACATGACATGGCTAGAAAGATGTTGAGAGCAGGCTACTATTGGCTGACAATGGAGTATGACTGCTGCAAATATGTAAAGAAATGCCATAAGTGTCAAATCTATGCGGATAAGATTCATATTCCTCCGACACTTCTGAATGTGATTTCATCACCATGGCCTTTCTCTATGTGGGGAATTGACATGATTGGCATGATAGAGCCAAAAGCGTCCAACGGTCACAGATTTATTCTCGTAGCAATTGATTACTTCACCAAGTGGGTTGAGGCGGCGTCATATGCAAATGTGACCAGGAAGATGGTTGTGAAATTTATCAAGAATCAACTCATATGCCGATATGGTGTGCCAGATAAGATCATTAATGATAATGGATCTAACTTGAATAACAAGATGATGAAAGAGCTGTGCAGTGAGTTCAAGATAGCACATCATAATTCTTCTCCTTACAGACCCAAGATGAATGGGGCTGTTGAAGCTGCTAATAAAAATATCAAGAAGATTATCCAGAAGATGGTTGTTACGTACAAAGATTGGCATGAGATGCTGCCATTTGCTTTACATGGATATCGTACATCTGTCCGAACTTCAACAGGGGCAACCCCTTTCTCTCTTATTTACGGCATGGAGGTTGTGCTCCCAGTAGAGGTGGAGATCCCATCAATGAGAGTCTTGATGGAAGCCAAGTTGACTGGTGCTGAATGGGTTCAGAGTCGTTATGACCAGCTGAACTTGATTGAAGAGAAGAGATTGACGGCCATGTGCCATGGTCAGTTATATCAACAAAGGATGAAGAAAGCCTTAGATAAGAAGGTCAAGCCTCGTGTGTTCCGAGAAGGTGACCTTGTGCTCAAGAAAGTCTTGTCTTTCGCGCCCGATTCCAGGGGCAAGTGGACTCCAAACTGTGAAGGTCCATATGTTGTCAAGAGAGCCTTTTCAAGCGGTCCATTGATACTTACAACTATGGATGGGGAGGATTTCACTCGTCCTGTGAATTCAGATGCAGTCAAGAAATACTTTGCCTAAAGATAAAAACATAATAGCTCGCTAAGTTGAAAACCCGGAAGGGCGACTTAGGCAAAAATGAGCGTCTCGGTGGATTGAAAACCCGAAAGGGCGATCCAGGAAAAATTTAGAGACATATAAAAATAAAATATATGTATCCCTCTAGATTGAGTACCTCATCCTGGGGCAATCTAGGCAAAAAAAATAGGGATTTGGCAAGTAACTGCATCCTGACAAGACTTTGTTCTACAAACTGTCATCCGTCAGAGATTCTCGCTCATTCATCATCAATCAAAGCTTCAAATACATCAGATTCAGAATTGGTCATTATGTTCAATGTAGCCCTTTTCCAATATATATCACCAATTTCAAATTTGTAAAGATATATGGAGTCTTGCCATTTGCAACCTACCATTCCATCAAATAAATTTTTGAGCCTTTATCCAATTATTTACACTCTTATTTGTTTCTATTCAACAAATATTTTGCATGTTTTAATTTAGAAATATCATTGTTTAAAATTTCTCATAATTTGTTTTTAAACAAAGTGAACATTCACAATGATGAAGGGATACTGGGGATGTCTTCAGTGCTCTCCCAAGGATGGTAAGATTCTCGACAGGGTAAGACATTTGTTCATATTCCTGGCATGTTTGTATCCTCTTCCTCCGAAACCTTCTTATGGTTTCCTCTCAGAAGACATGCAGCTTCCTTTCCTCCTCAACATATGAGACCCTGTGTAGGGATAATATTTGGTTGACTTTTGGAAGCTTCTAGTTAGTGTTTTATCCCCACAAGGATCCATCATTCGCTTTGATAGTTTCTCCAGTAAAGTCGCCATGATCATGTTCTCAACTGGAATGACTGATGCTCATTCCCCTTCAGAGATCTTTATTGTCCTGGCTTTCTATCTTGAGATGTAGTACCGGGCGTTGTGTATTTGTTCGTTGGACTTGTTTGTGTTAGAAATGTCTATTTGTCAGCATTCATCATACATAAACCACATATATGCATAATTTTAACATTCAGATATTCATGATGCATTCCTTGCCATATATCTTTGTTTGTTATCTCTTGTTTGAGGGTATTATGTTTCCCCAGACAGATGTTGGTGATTGATCTCTCCATATAGGGTCAGCCCCATAAGCAGAAAGCGTTTATCCTTTCTTCCATAGTCCCCACAGAGTTATGTCCTCGTGGATGATGGTTATTTCTGTTTCCTCCCAACACATATATTGGGATGGAATTCCCCATTGAGTTATATCCTCAAAGGGACAAGCTTTGTTTCATCATGCCTATCTAGTTTGATCCTAGATTGGCCTCTTATGTCTGCTTTCTGCACTCCCCCATAGCCTAGATGAATAGTTGCTCATTAACCAGTAATTATCCATCTTTTCCCCTGCGGAGTCTGTGGTTTTCTACCCTTATACCGGTAGTCGTAAACCCTGTTTTATCCCCTGACAGAGTTAACCTTTCTGTTCATCCTAACTGATAACGGTTACTTCTCCGTGGTTTTATACCGAATATCTGGTAGATGTAATCCCCTCCTTGACGGTTATCTTTATCCAATATTCGGTATTGATATTCCTTCACCCCTTTCCTTTTGAGCATATCTCTCAGTAACCGGTGATATGTCTCCGGGATCGCTGCCTTTGTCAAGGTATCCCCTAGTGAGTCATCTCTCATTTACCCTTTGTTGGTAATGATTGTTTCTCCCCTGGATTGGTCATCATTATATACCTAGTATTCGGTATCCCGATGTCCTTTTCTTTTCGGTCGATTTATCCTTTATTAACCCAGTAACCGGTTGTGGATAATCTTCCATGCGAATATGTTATCTACGTTCTGACGGTAATAGATAATATATCTCATGCACTCTTTGGTCGAAGCCTTTTGCTCTTCCCCAGTCGAGTAAGATTCGTATCCCTTTTGTGGAATCGAATATCCATCCTATAATCGAGTTTGATTTTAGCCCTCTTTTCGGATGATGAGTGTCTTGGTAATATCTCCCAATTCACGCTTTGGTTGGTCACCTATTATAGGCCCAATAATCGGTATCCCTGGTGTTCCTTCCTCCTTGCTCCCTATTATGACTTTTTGTCCCTTGCGGAGTCAGATTTTCCTGAGCTGAAGTATGCCTTTTTTAGGTCTTCCTCAAATGATTTTGGATGTTTGGTATCTCTCACCTTTGTACCGGTCTTAGATATTCATTCTTCCCGAGCATGTTGTTCTCTCACCCTTATACCGGTGTTCAGATCACATGTCTCTTTGAGCTTATTACCCAGTAACCGGTAATACCTCATCCCGTTGCTTCCCCAGAGGAGTCTTGTTTGGGTGTTTCCCTAGCAAATTCCCTTAGTGGATTCTCCCAACCTGAGTCCGGATTTTTATCCGAAGTATCCGTTACGGATAATTTTTGTTGTATTGGCATATTCCCCAATACGTGCATATTTGAGTCAGCTCGAGTCTTTCCATTGATTTATTTCATGGATTTCCTTCGTGTCCCTCAGCAAGTTTCAATTCGTGACCTGCTCACGCATTTTTGTCCCTTTACTCCCTAGTAAAGTCCCTAGAGTCTCTGTCCCATTTATGAGTATGTTGCTCGAGTGGATTTTCAATTATTCCTGATTTCTTTCTTTGTGGACACATATCCCCACAGAGTGTTACCGTTTTCATATATACATTTTCATCATGAGGTCTCTTAGGGACCAAAATTCGTCTCTTTGTTATTATTTAAGCCCATTCTACCTCGTCGAGACGAAGATTTTAACCTTCACTTCTCCGGCTAGAATGACCTTAAATAGGGGCATCTGTAAGACCCCAATTTTGGCCCTAAGATCCCTCATGGCATCACAATATTGCATTTGCAAAGCCTCAAGGATCCTAAGCATCTTGGTTCCCCTGGCCTTTTGGGTGGGACCTCTTGTGAGTGGGTTGAGATCACCAAGCATGCTTGAATTGTATATTATTGCTTTTCTCATTTTTCTTACTAACCAAAAGCACAAAAATATGTCACCAACATTTCTTGTTTGTAGCTTGAGCAATCACAAGGTCAAAAGATTCAAGGTGATCCTTTGTGCAATGACATGGCCAAGAGAAGATGAAGGAAAGCATGGCAGTGGTTCCCAAAGCTCTCATCCATCAAATATGCCTCCCTAATATTTCAATTCATCATTTTTATCAAAGCAAATCAAAGGGTTTGAGGTTTGTTTCCCAAGAAAACCCTAATTCATCTGTTCATCAATTGTGCCTTGCTCATGAAGCAACCTCAGCCAATGGTCAAATAAAATCAAGGGAAGTTCTTTAATTCATCATTTCATGCATATTTGAATTTATTTGAGTGTCCTCAATCATCAATTCATCAAGATATGAGTTGTGGACTTGAGAAGTTGATCAGTCAATTCATCTGACTATTTCAAAGTGCACGGAGACCTAACTTTTTATGTGTTGGTCAAATTGAGATGATCCCAAGAGAAAAAATGTTCTTAAGGACAATATTAACTACTTTCATGTTCATCAAAATTTGATTTGAAGCTTGGAAGGTCATCTCCCATTCCAAGACATTATAGGTCATTTTGACTTAAACCCTAATTTTGGGTCAACTTCCCAAGAACATAACTCATTCATTTTTTATGATTTTGGGGTGGAACCAAATGAATTGGAAAGCTTATTGTGTCTACTTAGAATTCTAGGTTGACCAAAATTTCAAAATCTCAAAAGAAATACATGTGATAATGCAAAACATTATAGGTCACTTTGGGCCAAATGCATTAAAATGGAAAAAAGTCCAACTTCAAGTTCCCATAACTTCTTCATCAAAAATCCAAATGATGCAAGAAGAAGTTGAAGGTTTTATCATTTGGAGATTCCATCATTGAGACAAAAGGGCTTGAACATTGGCCAAATTTGGAAACTTCACTTACGCATGTTATGCTCCCAACACTTTAAACTCAAAATTCACTAGTTTCCAAGGCCCAATTGAAATTTTGATCAACATATCATTTGTTCCTTATGAAATAAGCTTCCTAACCATTACTCATAAGGTAGCATTTGGAGTTTGGAAGCCCCATTTTCGAAGGCATGAAGATTTAGTGCATTTTGTGAAATTCAATTCAAATTGCCATGCATGAGCTGTTTACACTCCTTGTACACGTCCATTTGTAATCCACATGAGTTCAGCAGGTCATTCCAAGCTTCATTGGGCCTTCCACATGATCATACAAGCCCATGCAAGGAAAATCCATTTGCCATGCACACGAGTAAAGTCACCGATTCAGCCAATTCCAACTATAAATACATGTGCTATGCTTCATAATTAACTAACCTAAGGGCGCCTGAAATGCTGCAAGAGTGAATTCCAAACCATACCAAAGGAACTAAATCCATTTTCTTCAAAAAATTCAGATCTGAAATTCAATTGAATTTGGTTGAATCTTCAGATCTAAAGTTCCTAAACCTTCATCAACTTATTTGAATGATGATGGATCTATGAAAAATATTCTCATTAATATTTTAATTGATTTGAGATTTATTTGAGATTTTAGTTCAATTAGGTTATTTTTATTCATTTTTAATTGATTAAAAATAGTTGCTGACTTTTAAAAATGCTGAAAGTTTTTGTCAAACTTTGTTTGACCTTGTTGAACTTAGGATAAGTCACTTGGACTTTTCAAAGTTGATTTGAGGTGATTTTGAAGTTTGAGCTTTCTTTAATATTTTAATTCAAGTTTATTTTCAAATATTAAAAATGCCAAAAATACTTTGTTTATTTCTTGACTTCCAATCTTCATCCCACTTCTGTTTTTGATAGTTTGACCATGATCCTCAATGTCATTGGTCAACACTTGTTGATTGGTACATTCCCTTTCATTTAATGCACTTTACTTTTTTCATTTCCATTATCCATCTTCTTCTTCTTCTTCTTCTTTTCTTTTTGATCAATGAGTTAAAGGTTGATAAGTTAGCATTGATTAGGGAGGCTTAATCTTCCTTGATTCAAATATAATTCATCTTGATAAATTGATCAAGTGAATGGCTTTGCATTAAGGATAGATTGCTTCCTAAATCATGCAAAGGACTTAAACCAATACAAGATCACTTCTCTTCTTCCTTTTTGGCATGGCAAGTTGTTGGAACTTGGTTCACTAATCAAGACTTCTAACTTATGTTGTTGCCTACATTATTATTGACCGGCCTCAGATAGTTGTGACTTCTACATAAGTCCAATTACGATTGCTTAACATAGCGCTAAATTTTCCTTATGGCACACTAACTACTAACATTAACCATTAACCATTAACATTTACTTTTTGCACTTTACATTTATGCAATTTACTATTCTTGAACATATTATTCATTTGCTTTCCCTTTGCTCACTTGAGGACATGTTTATGTTAATGCAATTTGCCTTTTGCTCACTTGAGCACATAATTGTGTATATCTCATTGTGTTTGTGTTTTGTTTTGATTGTTGTTGACCAAATACAAAGAAATGGACAAATGGAATTAGACTCTAGGACCTTCCCCAAGCTAATGGAGTTTGAAGAGCAACTAGGCCTCATGCCTTTAGAGTGCTTAAAATGTCAAAGAGTAACTAGGCCTCATGCCTTTAGATTGCTTAAAGCTTGAAGATGAACATTGAAAGGATTAAATTCTAAACTCCCTCTTGTCCATTCTTTGATTGCATTATGGAACTTTTTAATGTGTGTGTTCTTGTGTTAGGGATTCCAACATTGAGCCAAATTGAGGAAACATTGTCATGAGCTCCCAAGAAAGAGAAATCTAAAAGCCATTGGAAGATTCCTAGGAGCTTGTTGTGATTGTGTGCTTGCTTGCTTGAGTATTTGTTTATCTTGCTTATTCCAAAGGATGGGAGCTACTTGGATCATCAATATGATCTCAAGAGAGGCACTCCATTAGTGGTTTCGCTTCTTATCCCTTATCTCTTGTATGACTAGGACTTTAGCCATTCTACTTCTTCCCTCCATTCTAACCCAAGCCAAAACTTTTGTGCAAACATTAACACTTGTTTTCAAACATTAGAAACCTAAGCCTTATGCTTTTGATTTTTCATAACTTCCTTTCATAACACTTATTTTGAATTGAACTTTGAAATCAACTTTGACCATATTTTGTAAATACTTTTCATTTGTAAATACCACTCATTCAAATACCTTTTTTGGTTTCAATGGCCACTTCTTATTAGAAACTTTTCATAACCTTTAGCTATTAGGTTTGAGTTATCCTTGAGGTAGATATAATACTCACCTATATCCTTAGTGATGGACAATGAGTCTTCCATGCTTATTATAGAGTTAACCCCTCACTAGCATGTTGAAGCTATCCTCGCATGGTGGATTTGTGGTTTTAGGTTGAGTTTTCTCCCTTGGATAACAAAAGACCTTAAGGCTTTTGGACCAATAAATTCACCAACTCATTTTTGAGATTTTTACCCCGAACTACGAGGTTTTGATCCTAATATTTTTTAAGATGGTACGTAGGCAATGGGTTTATCCATCCAAACACAAAAATGTAAATAAACTTGTATATTCTCCTCTCATCTCTACAATCATGTTTGCACAAACAAAATTTCACAAAATACCAACCTTACAACAAGTATGAAAAGGGCTCCCTATGAGTACCTAGGATGTTTTGGGTGCTTAAAACCTTCCCATTGCATAACCAACCCCCTTACCCAGATCTCTGACATTTTTACTAGTTTTTGATTCGATAAAACTTTTAGGTTTTTGTTCGCTTTCTAACCATTCCTTTGGATAAATAGAAGTTCGGTGGCGACTCGACTTGTATGGTTTACCCTGGATTTAGTCAATATCTCTAATGGTAATGAATACCCCGCTACAAGCTCAACAAGATGTCACAACATCCTTCACCTTCTAGTTCTAAAAACACCATACCCGCGCACAAAGCTAGAACACCCTCTATGGATTTTCTTAATGAAGACATTTTGGAAGTGATTCCCCTATCAGTCATCCCAGGCGACGCTCCTGGTCCATCCTCCACTGCAGGACATACTCAAGGTAACAATTCTGACAACCCTACCTCTAAGGATGACATGTATCATACTGATTATCTCATTAGAAATCTTGTCACGAGGATCATTAATGAAGGACACTCAGTAAAGGGAGTTTCAACTCCTCTATCGAGACGGGACCCCTCTCCTGAGGTTGGACCTCACAATGAGAAAGATGATGAGTCATCTAGGTCTAAAAAAGATATAGCTGCTGAGGGATTATGCTCTTTAGGGCAAACCTTGCCTTGTAAGAAATCTGTAGATGCTTCTCAGTCTAAGAAGCATAACTCTGCTAAGAAGGTGATTGACTTGGAAAAAGAAAGCTCAGATGATGAAGATGACAGCTTGCTTCATCACTTGAAGCCAAGTGTTGCAAAAAGGATGAAGACTAGAAAGGGTAGGTTTGTGGCTGAGATGATGACAACCAAAATTGGTAAGAAGGCTACTTTTGTAGGTCCTTCAAAGTCTTGGAGTAAAGTGGAGGTAAAGAAGAGGAAAGTGTAGCGGGGTATTCGTTACCATTAGAGATATTGACTAAATCCAAGGTAAACCATACAAGTCGAGTCGCCACCGCACTTCTATTTATGCAAAGGAATGGTTAGAAAGCGAACAAAAACCTAAAAGTTTTATCGAATCAAAAACTAGTAAAAATGTCAGAGATCTGGGTAAGGGGTTGGTTATGCAATGGGAAGGTTTTAAGAACCCAAAACATCCTAGGTACTCCTAGGGAGCCCTTTTCATATTTGTTGTAAGGTTGGTATTTTGTGAAAAATTTGTTTGTGCAAACATGATTGAAGAGATGAGAAAAGAATGTACAAGTTTATTTACATTTTTGTGTTTGGATGGATAAACTCATTGCCTACGTACCATCTTAAAAAGATTAGGATCAAAACCTCGTAGTTCGGGGTAAAAATCTCAAAAAAATGAGTTGGTGAATTGATTGGTCCAAAAGCCTTAAGGTATTTTGTTATCCAAGGGAGAAAACTCAACCAAAAACCACAAATCCACCATGTGAGGATAGCTTCAACATGCTGTAGCACCTCAAATTTTCCCTCCTCATTCATGCATTCATTTTAGGTCATTTAACATTTCATATTGCATTTCATCATGTCAATCAGAATTAGCTCCAAGAGTTTATTGTCCAAGAAGTTTGGATATCACCAAAGTCACTTTGTGGGTTCTATCTGAATGATCAGTCAACACAAGGGAAATTGTGCATGAACTAGGGTTTTTCTCAACACTCAAGGAAGTTTGTATTCGTCTGGGTATCAAGGGTGTATCACCATCTTCATGATCTTTCTTTCCTCAAATTTTCATTTCTTATCAGCAAAGTTCATCTGAATTAGGGTTTGACCTCTGGTCAACTTTGGTCTACTGAAGCAGTCAAAGTAGGGTTCCTCAAGGATTGAGATGCATTCTTGGTTTGAAGGTCTTATGGATGTTATGTAGAGATCTTGGGAGCTAGGGTTTCATTTTCAGAGGTTTTCTTCAAAGGATCAAGCTTAATGGGCTCAGTACAGTTCAAAATTCAATTGTGAAGTCAAAAGTCAACTATTGGTCAACTGAGGGTCAAATGGCTAGGGAATGAATTGAGATACTTCCAACATGTTCAAATGGGGTCTATTCATAATTAAAAACATTAATATTGAAGGAACAAAGGTCCAGTGCACAGGTTACCAAATTTGGAAAGATGACCTATATTGTGAAGTTTCCATATTTGGAAGGATTTTGACCTAGCTTCAACTTGATTTTTCATCACCAAGGAAGCTCCAAATGAATTTTTTCTCAGACATGAAAGTTGTAGATATTTGTCTCCCCTTTCCAAAAAGTCCTATTTCAAGTCCATATCATGAATGGTTGAAGAGTTATGGTTCTTGAATGACGAAGTGTGCATGAAGGCTTTAAAAAGGCATAACTTGAGGTTGACAAGTCCAATTGGTGTGGCTCTTTTTGCTATGGTTTTGTTTTGAGAAGTACTTCAAAATAGCATGCAAAATTACCTATAATTTTGCATGATTCATCAATGGTGCAAGTCATTTTTCAAGCTTTCTTTCATGAAAAGTCAAAAGGACACAGGATGACATCATGGAATATTCTCACGTGCCAATCATTGGGAATTTATTCAGCATTGTTTTTTGGGCCAAATTCACCTTGGAATTTGAGTCCATGCATTTCCACATGTGTGGAAAAGTCATACATGCACAAAAATTACACCTTTGTAAAATTGTCATTGAACATCATTTTGTGTTATTTCTTTCATATAATCATGATTAATCAAGTCTCAAGAGAGGATTAATGCATTAAACAAGGTTGTTCATGTGCAAATAAGTGGGGCATTTCCAAGAATAACCAAAATAATCATGGACTTTAAACTCCTTCATTTGAGCCCACCAAGCCACAAAAATCAGAGTATAAACTCTAAAAATATCATTGAGCAAAACCCTAATTCGTGCAACCTCCATACACACTAAAAATCTCACTTTCCAAAAATAATATCATACTTTATTCTCATCAAATTTCTCCATACATCCATGGAAAATGAAAACCAATAGCATATTCTTAATCTACACACTCTAAGGATCACAAACCACCCACGATTTGAGCCATTCCAAGCAGTTTCTAAACAGAGCTTTAATGGAGGTTGCTTCTTGAATCTCAGGATCTGGACTGTTTCAAGCACAACCAAAGGTAGCAAACATTCATAGAAATTCAAGGGAGGTATTCTGGAGCTTATCTCATCACCATACTGAAGTTTCAGAAGGTGCCATTTTTGGTAACTCAAATTTCGACTCTCTTATTTTGCTCATTTTTTATGCCTAAATCAAACTACATGCTATGGTGATGATGTAGATGTGTTTACTTTTTAAAGTGATGCAATATTGAGTGAGAAATCTTGATTTAAAGTTTTGATATTCAAACTTGTGGTTTGTGATTTGAGAGATTGGTGAATATTCATGAAAAACTAATATGATTTTTGAGTTCCTAGCATGTGGTTTAGGGGGGGTAGCCCCATTTTCGTTGAGTTTTGGCCGCGCGTGGGAGGTGGCCGCCGCCGTGGGTGGCCGGAACCCTACCGGCGTCACTATTCATGGCCGGGTTGTCTTGAGGAAGAAGACAATCCCATGGCCGTTGGATCGCTTTGACTTTATTTGAAATGGATGCTCAAGATTCATCCATGTGTTTTCTTGCTTGGACCAATCTCATCCATCCATTACATGTTTGACTTGTTGACTTTTTTTTTGATCCAAAAGCCCATATATTTTCTGATTTTCGTTTTTATTTATTTTTATTAGTCATTTAAGTGACTTAT
This sequence comes from Lathyrus oleraceus, assembly GCF_024323335.1. Classification (NCBI taxonomy): domain Eukaryota; kingdom Viridiplantae; phylum Streptophyta; class Magnoliopsida; order Fabales; family Fabaceae; genus Lathyrus; species Lathyrus oleraceus. The sequence continues at coordinate 77,777,780 of NC_066582.1, read as the reverse complement.
GTGACCAATTGATATTGTTACATATGTGTCACATGTCATGTACATATTTTACCCTCTTTTATTTTATTTTTTAAAAATAGCAAAAATACTTAAAAAAATCTGAAATGTTTTGTGAGTGATCTCTGATGAGTCCTTGATTTTTTGGTACCACTGCCCAACTATTTCATGACACATAGAATTTAATATGAATTTCTGATTCATTTATGTGCATTTTTGACCATTTGCATTCAAACCTTCATGAAATCCCATATTTTAATCATTATGACCCAAGCCTTTGCACACATCATCCTCATACATGATACTAATATGTGGTAACTGGTTTGGTTATTTTATATGTCATATTGCTAGGGTTTGACACATGAATTTAAATGTTGCATTTTAGGACATGTTTTTGGATTCTCAATTTCTCAATTTTAGTTTTCATATCAAATGATGTTTATATATGCTTAGTGGAACCTTGTGTTAAATTCCCATGAATTTAGGATGTATTTTCAATTTTATTTGGATTTTTGAAGTTGATGTTTGCATTTTAGTCCCTATTTTGATGCTTGCTTAGCATGAGGCACTTGTGCCACTTCCTTTGAATGTTGAAACCAATCCTTTTGCACATGTTTTAGTATGTATGTCATGTCTTGATGTGGGGAGCCTTGCCCCCTGACTTTGAGTTTTGATACCGTTTTGATGCATTTGTTTGACAAGAGGTTTAGGCCTCCTATCCTTGGTTGTTTTTTTGAACTTTTGTGATTTTTAATAGTATGATTCATGTGGTTACACTTTGATTCTGGTTTGGTGCCTTTGCACATGTGTTCTCCCCTGTTCTATGATGCTTTTATCAAGTCTTTGTGCATTTATTCATAATGAGCTCCTTTTTGCATTCATTTGAGCATGAAAGACGCATTAGGGTTTCATGATACACTTTGTTTGATTTTGATCCAAAAGTGATTCTATGCTTATGATATGAACTTGGAGGTTTGCATATTGATTACATAGCTCATTTGACATGCTTATGATGTGCATACCTTGCTTCCATGTTCATTTAATCTTGACACATAATTGCATGAACTTGTCTATAATGCTTTTGTTGCATTTTGAGGTGCTTTGGACATGATTGACTTTCACTTTGCTGAGTTGGATTTAAATGACTTTTGATTGATATTTTAGGAGTCATTTGGTTCTGTTTGTGTGCTTGATTATCTAATCCTTGACCCTTTCCTCATGCCTTTATCTTTTATGACTCATTGTTGAAGTTGAAGCACTTTGAACTTGTATGTTGACTTTGATGCATCTTTGGATGTTTAGTGCTTTTGCTTTGATCTTGTTGAGTTGAGTTCTTGAGACACTTATTGAATTGATGTCACTTTTGACTTGGTGCTATTGTATCCTCCTTTCATCATTCATGCTTTGTTGTGACATGCTTTCTATTGCATCCATGCACTGTTTACCTAACACTGTTGTTGCTATGATTCTTTTGTTTGGTGCAACTCTTGATTGCACCCCATATTGTTATTCTAACTTGTTTGTTGAGTTTTTGTGAGGGCTCACATGACTCTTGAAGAGATTGCTTGCTTGGTATTCCACTTTATTTGTGGGATACCATTTGGATATTTATTCTGATTGCTTTGCTGACTTTCTTTCTTTGATGGTGCTAGCTTGAGAGATCTTTGGGTTTCTTGTTTCTTTAGTTATTGTTACTTTGGATCTTTATCCGTGTGGTAGATCTCTTGATCCCTTTTACATCTTTCTAGCATTTTACCGCTTTCTTAGCTGGAAGACCTCGATAGGAGGCAATGTTTTTGTGTGTTTACTTTTGTGCCCAAAGACCTCCAAGAGGAGGCACCAGTGCTAAAGACCTCCATGAAGAGGCACTTGACGGATAAAAGGGATTAGTAGTCAATCCCCCGTTATTCAGTGTGTCGTTCTTTATGCTCTCACTACGTGTCGATGCTTCTGAACAAAAGCCGAAGATCTTTTGTCCGGTCAGTCAGTGGAGAGGGTTCCATCTTTCTGAACCCCCACGCTTTGTCATGAGCTCACCCTGTCCAGGGTTAAGAGCTATGAGGTCTTATCCTCATTACCCTTTTGATCTTCTCACCCTGACGTTCAATGTCTGTGGTTAAGAGCCCATTTGATTACCTTTCCATGGCTTGTTTGTCGAGGTTGATATGACCCCTCTTGACTAAAGCCCTACCCATGTATGTTTTAGCCCCCTTGTTGGTGCGTTTACTTTATGCTATATATTTTTGTGTGGTGTGATCGTCTCCCCATAGAACTGTTAGGCTTCATATAGTCTCTCGTTTGCATGTCAATTTAGGTAGCATGGTTCCTTCATCTAGGGCTTCCTTATTGCATGAGCATTCCTAAAACACAAACAAACTCTTTGATTTTCTTTTCTTAAGAATACGTTAACTCCTTCTACTACAGGTGAGTAAGTCTCCAAAGGTCGAGCATCCGATAGATTGCGTAGTAACATCGTTCATCTAAAAAACACAAAATAAACAAAAATAGGTTAGCCGAGCTACGGTGCTCTGATTCTCAATCCTTCTTGAGACACGTATGCAGCAGGGTAGGGCCTGTGCGAGCAATAACTCTTTCCTTTCCCTACTTTCATTTTCTCTCTTTCGCATCGCATATAGGATTTTTTATACATACACTTTAGACATAAATAGCAAGCGTGGATCCTGTGGAGTACCACAAACGTGAAGGGGTGCGATAACCTTCCCTTCACGTAACCGGCCCCCTTACTCGGTTTTCTTTGGTTCGAGACTTTGTTTTATCCGTTCCCTCTTGGTTATGCAGTACTACCTTTCCCTCCTCTTGGGATAAAAGTACATAGTTGGCGACTCTACTTTTTTTCCGCGCCACTCTTTTCGCATTTGTACTTGGATTCGGGAAATCCGGGGAGCGACAGCTGGCGACTATGTTGGGGATTTATTTTCCCTAGTGGGCCTTTCCTAGCGTTTGTTTGTTTATTGTCTATTGTGTGTTATTTATTTATTGCTTTGCATACTTATCTGCTTGTATTGCATCCTATGTGCGCTTTAGTGTTTCATGCATATTGTGTTGGCTGTGTATCTATTTCGCTGTTGGGTGGGAGTCACAAGAGGTAAAAGGCCCAATACACAGGATATGAGTGAACTTTAGGACACCTAGGAATAGAGTGATTCATGGGAAGCGGGTGGTATGGCGCCACTTAGCAGAACATGGTATCACGAGCAGTTCAGATTCTGATGGGGTATTATCGTTGCATACACCTGGTGTGCATATGATGATATTCTTGAAAGGATTGTTTATCCTGCGTTTCTCTTGACCTTACCCTAGCCTAGATTACACCCGTGAGTGGGGCGGGAATGAATCATTTACAGGTACTGATGGTGACTTGTTTTGTTGGTGACCGTGTCCTGTTGGTGACTTTTGTTTGGTTCTTGTTGGTGACCGTTTTCTGAAGTATGGGTTCTAAGTTGATGACTGTGTTCTATGGTTCCCGGTTCCGAATTCATGCTGAAGTTCTGATCCTGTGCCTTGTGATACACAGCCAACCGGCCATTGTTTCATCATTTTGCATCATAGCATGTTTATTTTAAAAAAAAATAATGCATAAAAAAGAAAAAAATTTAACCCGCATATGCATATCATTTTTCAGGTTTATTCAGGAGTCTGTTCACACCGAGAGATGGCTGCCATTCCAGAGTTGAAGAGGAAGACTTGCACATACAACTTTTACCGTGAGCCGTTGACATCTTTGGAAGAATTGGGTAATCTCGTGACCGGCCGTAATCAGAAAGTTTTGATGATCAGGATGGGGATATCTTGGCATTGTTGAAGATGGTGGTTGATCCAGTACCTCTGCAGACTCTCTTACAGTTCTACGATTCGGAGCTTCATTGCTTTACTTTTCAAGACTACCAGCTAGCTCCCACTCTTGAAGAGTATTCCATCCTTATGAATGTCCGAATCAAAAATCGAGTACCTTACCTGGATGTGCCAAAGGAGGTGGATTTCAAATTTGTCGCTAAGGCTCTTTACTTGAGCATCAAGGAAGTGAGCGATAATTGGAAACCAAGCAGTGATGTTGTGGGCTTATCCTTGAAGTTCTTGGTAAGGATGGCTAAGGAAGAAGCAAAGAAAGGAAATTGGGTAGCTTTCAACGCTCAGTTGGCTGTCATGATTTATGGAGTTATTGTGTTCGTTAGTATGCCTAGTTTCATGGACCTGGCAGCAATCACTATTTTCATTGGAGGAAACCCGGTGCCTACCTTGTTAGCTGACACCTATTATGCGATACACAGCAGGCATGGTAAGTGTGGAGCTATCAGGTGTTGTCTCCCGTTGCTACTCAAGTGGTTCTTGTCCTTTCTACCAACCAATGGACCGTTTGTGGATACTCAAAATACTCACAAATGGACTCAGAGGATCATGTCGCTCACATCTTATGATATCAAGTGGCAAGCTTATAGGATTAATGTGCGCAACGTCATAATGAGTTGTGGAGAGTTTCACAATGTTCCACTCATAGTAACTAGGGGTTGCATCAACTACAACCCGGTTCTTTCTCTCCGTCAGCTGGGTTTTGTCATGAATGAAAGGCTGCAAGATGTCGAGGTAGCTGAAAATGTGTACTTTGAGAAACGGAGCGATCCAGCAAGATTGGAGCAAGTGGGAAAAGCTTGGGAGAATATTGGTATAAAAGATGGATCTATTTTAGGGAGGAAGTTTGCAATTGCTATGCCTGCTTACACTGAGTGGGTCAAGGAAAGAGTTGGGACTTTATTGCTACCATATGACCGGATGGAACCATTACAGGAGCAACCGCCTTTGATCCTTTCTGAGAGTGTGCCTGCTGAATATTACAAACAAGCCTTAATGGATAATCGCCAGCTGAAAGAAAATGAACAAGAGATCCAAATGGAGTTTTACAAAGCAAAAGCTGATAGGCTGAATTTGGCTCATAAACTCAAAGGAGTGCAAGGTGAAAGTTCTAGTAGATCAAGAAACAAAAAGAGGTCCTATGATGAGATAGAAACAATGTTGGATGAAGAACACCATGAACGCTTGAGATTACAAAAAGCGGAAGCCAATTATAAAAAGAAGATATGAGACTTGGAAAGACAACTTAAGGACAAAGATACTCGGTAGAAGAAAGAGGTAGATCTGAGGCATGCAGCAGAGGGCCAGCTCAGAGGAAGTGACATCCGTGCATCTCATTTCCGAGAGGAAGTTGTTGAACTCAGTGTGCAACTGAAAGAGAAGCTCACCCCTCTACCTGAGTGTTCAGAGTGTGACCGATTGATGGATCAGTGCCAGTATTTGAAGACTCTAATTCCTGAAGGACGACTTCCCTAGTATGTCTTGTTGTTTATTTTGAGAATCACCTCCAGGATTGTTGGATGGGATTCCTTATTCTACACTGATGAACTAAATCTTTGCTTGAACTATGTTTGTATGAACCTTATTTCTTATGTCTATGGATGAGATTATTGATGTTTCACTTTTGCTTGTCGTCCAGTGTATGTTGCTTCTTTGTTGTTTATGTTCCGCTTACGGGTGCAGGTTGCCATTTTTCAAAGGTGGACGAGACTCTTGAATACCTGAGAAATGATAAAACATAGCATACGCATCATACACATATCATTCTTGCATCATTACAGGTGTTCTTGAAGAGGATTTCTCATTCTTGTTCCCACATTCAGGCAGGATTGCTGAGTATCGTCTGCGCTGTTACGCAACAAGGCAGAATCAATAAAAGACATGGATCAAGTTCAAGCAGATCTAGCAGAGATGAGGATCAACATGGCCCAGTTCATGAGTATGATGCAAGGGGTAGTGCAAGAGCAAGAGGAACTCCGAGCCTTGGCCCAAAGACAAGAAACTGTGATTCCCCCTGTCGGTCAGAATCCTCCAGAAGGAACCCCTGTCAATGACACCGCTGCTGCTACCAGCCCTGTCAACAACTATGCTACTGGTGACAAATTGCGTGGTATTAGAATCAATGGACAACCCATCATTACAGAGGCTGCTAATGCTCGAGCGGCATGTGCTCCAGTTCACCATCCTTCTCATTTGGTTGACAAGCAAGAAGATATTTTCACTATTCTCAGTGATGATGATGAATTTGGAAAGGCGGAAGAGAGAGATAGAAAGGTTGACGCCCTTGCTGAAAAGATTCGCGCCATGGAGTGCCAGAATTCTTGGGGCTTTGATGTTACTAACATGGGTTTAGTTGATGGGTTGAGGATCCCGTACAAGTTCAAAGCGCCATCTTTCGACAAGTACAATGGCACTTCTTGTCCCCGAACTCATGTGCAAGCTTACTACCGGAAGATATCCGCATATACTGATGATGAAAAAATGTGGATGTACTTTTTCCAAAACAGCTTGTCTGGAGCCTCTTTGGATTGGTACATGGACTTGAAAAAAGAATCTGTCAGAAGCTGGAGAGAGTTAGGTGATGCTTTTTTGAGGCAGTACAAGCATAACATGGACATGGCTCCGAGCAGAACCCAGTTGCAGAGTTTGTTTCAAAAGACCGGTGAGAGTTTCAAGGAATACGCCCAGAGGTGGCGTGAACTAGCTGCGAGAGTACAACCTCCGATGTTGGAGAGAGAATTGACTGATATGTTCATTGGAACCCTGCAAGGTGTATTCACGGATCGTATGGGAAGTTGCCCATTTGGTAGTTTTTCGTATGTTGTGATTTGCGGAGAAAGAACTGAAAGTCTTATCAAAGCGGGAAAAATCCAAGACCCTGGTTCTTCAAGTTCTTCAAGTGCTAAGAAACCGAAGGATAGAGGGTGAGACAAATGCTATATATAATCAGAGAAATGGAAACAGAGGACAACAATACTGTCAAGTTGCTGTTGTGACTATTCCAGCAACCCAACCTCAACAACAACAAAGAGGACAACCACAACAACAACAACAACGCCAATTCCAACAAAGACAAAGAATGCCAGATCGTCATTTTGATCTGTTGCCAATGACTTATGCTGGATTATTCCCTGAACTGCTCAGGTTAAAGTTTGTTGAACTTCGCACTATGGTTCCATTAACAAGGATTCCCGCTGGTTATGATGCTAATGTCCGTTGTGATTTTCATTCTGGTGCGCCAGGGCACCACATCGAGAATTGTCGGGCTTTTCACCATAAAGTTCAAGATTTGATTGATGCCAAGACGATTAACTTTGCTCCTACTCCGAATGTGGTGAATAATCCTATGCCTCAGCATGGTGGACCCAGAGTAAATGGTGTGGAAGATGGGGAAAATTTGAACTTGGTAGTCAATATTAATGATGTTCAGACTTCGTTGTTTGTAGTGAAGGAACGTCTGCTTAGAGGGGGAGTATTCTCGGGATGTGATAAGAATTGTTCAGATTATGGTAATCATGAAAACGGCTGTGTGAAATTGAAAGAAGGTATCCAGGAATTGATGAATGAAGGTTGTTTACAGTTTGATCGAGTAGTGAAAGACCGTGAAGAGGTATTGACTGTTACCATTTACTTTACACCGTCAGAAGGTCCTGTACGTGCTCCAAGAGCTATTAGTGCACTTGTGACTAATTGTACTCCTGTGACCGTAGCTGCGCCCGTGACCATATCTTCTCTGGTGACTGTTGGTGTTCCCGTGATTATTAATGCTCCAGTAACTATCAATACTCCTACCACCATTGTTGCTTCTAGTGGAAGACTTTTTGAGAATAGTAAAGCAATTCCATGGCAATATGACAATGCTTTTTGCAGAAATAGAAGACCAGAGAATCAGACCAAATCAGTAAATCATACTCCAGTGACGATTGGTTCGTCAAATAAGACTCCAGTAACAGTTGGTTCGGCTGTGGGTAATATGGGACGACCCGGAGGATTTACGAGAAATGGTCGTTTGTTTGCACCACAGGTTCCGAAGGATAACAATGCTGAGGCTCTTGCTAGAACAAAAGGAAAACAAGTTGTAGTTGAAGATGAACCAGTGTGAAAGGAAGTGCCCGAGAGTTCTTTTGAGAAGGACGTGGAGGAATTTATGAGAATTATCAAGAAGAGTGATTACAGGATCGTGGATCAGTTGAACCAGACACCGTCAAAAATCTCTATTCTCTCTTTGTTGATGTGTTCCAAGGCACATCGTAACGCCCTGTTGAAAATGTTGAATGTGGCTTATGTGCCTCAAGAGATTTCCGTTACCCAGCTTGAAGGTGTTATTGCAAATGTTAACACGAGACATGGTTTGGGATTCACGGATCTAGACTTGACACCTGAGGGTCGCAATCACAATAGAGCTCTGCATATCACGATGGAATGCAAAGGCACGGTTTTGTCGCATGTTTTGGTTGATACCGGTTCTTCTTTGAATGTGCTGCCCAAAAAGGCTCTGAGCAAGCTTGACGTCGAAGGGGTTGTTCTCACACCAAGTGATCTTGTTGTCCGTGCTTTTGATGGATCCAAGCGATCAGTTTTTGGTGAAGTCACGTTGCCTGTGAAGATCGGCCCGGAAGTGTTTAATATTGTCCTCTATGTGATGGATATTCAACCAGCATATAGTTGTCTGTTGGGGCGTCCCTGGAGACATGGAGCCGGAGCAGTTTCTTATACTCTCCACCAAAAGCTAAAATATGTGTGGGATGGTCAAGTTGTGACCGTGTGTGGCGAAGAGGACATCTTTGTGAGCCATTTATCCTCCTTCAAATATGTGGAGATGGATGGCAAAATTCATGAAACTCTATGTCAAGCTTTTGAGACTGTCAGTATTGAGAAGGTGGCTTTTGTTGAACAGAAGAAATCAGGTACCTCGATTGTGTCCTATAAACAAGCTCTGGAGGTCATTCATTCAGGTAACGCGGAAGGCTGGGGCAAGGTGATTGATGTGCCCGTAAAAGAAGACATGTTTGGCATTGGTTATCAGCCTTTTCAATCATCAGAGCAGGGTGTCCAGAATCAGAAAGGGTTGTGTACTTTCACTAGTGCTGGATTGATGAATCACGGGGATGTCTTTGCAACAGACAATGAAGATGGTGATAGTGATTGTGATATGGATAATTGGGTGTGCCCGTGTGCTCCAGGGGAGAAGATCAACAACTGGACTGCTGAAGAAATAGTCCAAGTTACTCTTCAGACAAAGTAATTTTCTTCTGTTTTTCATTTTGCATGAAAGCCCTACGCTCTGCCCAAGGCGTAGTGGTTCATTGTAGGGCCACATCATGTTTTAAATTTTCAATGATTATCATCAATAAAGGACGTTTTGCAAAAAAAAAAATGTGTTCATTGTCTTTCTGTTTTTATTACTTTCATTTTCAAAACAATAAAAATGGCAATGTTTTTTTTTGTGACTTTCTTGAACTCTTTTCTAAAATAAAGCATGAAACATCGTTCGTGCAGAATTGATCTTGCGGATTCCATTGAAAACAGTTCTGTTATGGCTCAGTATGACTTCGATAATCCCGTTTACCAAGCCGAAGAGGAGGGTGAAGAAGATTGTGAACTCCCCAAAGAATTGGCCAAACTATTGAAACAGGAGGAAAGGGTCATTCAACCTCATCAGGAAGAGTTGGAAGTCATTAACCTTGGTACTGAGAACGCAAAGAAACAGATCAAGATAGGGGCTGCTTTAGAGGAAAAGGTCAAGAGAGGGCTGATTGAAATGCTGTAAGAATATGTGGACGTATTCGCATGGTCGTATCAAGATATGCCTGGTTTGGATACAGATATTGTGGTGCACAGGCTACCTCTCAGAGAAGATTGTCCATCGGTAAAGCAGAAGCTTCGCAGAACTAGTCCTGATATGGCTGTCAAGATCAAAGAGGAGGTTCAAAAATAGTTGGATGCAGGTTTTCTAGCAGTTACAAATTATCCCCCTTGGGTGGCCAACATCGTACCCGTGCCGAAGAAGGATGGTAAAGTAAGGATGTGTGTCGATTACCGAGATTTAAACAGAGCCAGTCCGAAAGATGACTTCCCATTACCTCACATTGATGTATTGGTCGATAACACTGCTCAGTTCTCGGTTTTCTCTTTCATGGATGGATTTTCTGGCTATAATCAGATCAAGATGGCGCCAGAAGACATGGAGAAGACGACATTCATTACACCTTGGGGCACGTTCTGTTATAAGGTAATGCCATTTAGGTTGAAGAACGCCGGTGCTACCTATCAAAGAGCTATGACGACTCTCTTTCATGACATGATGCACAAAGAAATTGAAGCGTACGTGGATGATATGATTGTGAAGTCTCAGACAGAAGAGGAGCACTTGGTAAACTTGCAAAAGTTGTTTGAAAGATTGAGAAAGTTCAAACTGAGGCTGAATCCAAACAAGTGTACATTTGAAGTGAGATTTGGAAAGCTGTTAGGTTTCATTGTCAGTGAGAAAGGGACTAAGGTTGATCCAGCGAAAGTAAAAGCTATTCAAGAAATGCCTGAGCCAAGAACGGAAAAGCAGGTTCGTGGGTTTTTAGGGAGGCTGAACTACATTGCACAGTTCATATCTCACCTAACAGCTATGTGCGAACCGATATTTAAATTGCTTAGAAAAGATCAAGCAATCAGGTGGAACAATGATTGTCAAAAAGCTTTTGATAAGATAAAAGAATATTTGCATAAACCTCCAATTCTTATACCTCCAGTTCCTGGGAGGCCTCTGATAATGTACCTTTCAGTAACAGAGAATTCGATGGGGTGTGTATTGGGACAGCATGACGAGTCTGGTCGAAAAGAGCATGCAATATACTACCTTAGAAAAAAGTTTACTGACTGTGAAACAAGATATTCGCTGCTCGAGAAAACTTGATGCGCTTTGGCATGGGCTGCTCACCGACTAAGACAATATATGTTGAACCATACTACCTTGTTGATTTCTAAGATGGACCCAGTAAAGTATATCTTTGAAAAGCCGGCTCTTACCGGACGAGTGGCTCGTTGGCAGATGGTTTTGACAGAGTTTGATATCCAGTACACGTCGCAAAAGGCCATCAAGGGTAGTATTCTGTCTGATTACCTTGCCGAGCAACCAATTGATGACTATCAGCCGATGATGTTAGAATTCCCCGATGAAGATATCATGTACTTAAAGATGAAAGATTGTGAAGAGCCTCTTGTCGAGGAAGGACCGGATCCCGATGACAAATGGACACTGATGTTTGATGGGGCGGTAAATGTGAATGGAAATGGTGTTGGGGCAGTACTCATTAATCCTAAAGGTGCACACATACCTTTTTCCGCCAGATTGACTTTTGAAGTAACCAACAACGAAGTTGAGTATGAGGCCTGTGTCATGGAGATTGCGGAAGCCATCGATCTAAGGATCAACACTATGGACATTTATGGAGATTTTGCTCTAGTGATTAACCAAGTCAATGGAGACTGGAATACTCATCAGCCTCATTTGATTTCTTATAGAGATTACACTAGAAGGATCCTGACTTTCTTCAAGACAGTAAAGTTGTATCATGTACCTCGAGATGAAAATCAAATGGCTGATGCCTTAGCCATATTGTCTTCCATGATTAAAGTTCATTGGCAGAATCATGTGCCACACGTTGCTGTGAATCGACTCGAGAGGCCTGCGTATGTGTTTGCAGCCGATTCTGTTATTGATGAGAAGCCGTGGTTTTATGATATTAAGAATTTCCTCAAAAGCCAAGAGTATCTTGAAGGAGCGTCAAAGAATGACAAGAAGACACTTAGAAGGCTAGCTAGAAGCTTTTACTTGAACAAGGATGATATGTTGTACAAGAGGAACTTTGACATGGTTATGCTCAAATGCGTGGTTAGACACGAAGCAGACATGTTAATGCAGGAAGTACACGAGGGATCTTTCGGTACCCATGCTGGTGGTCATGCAATGGCCAAGAAATTGTTAAGAGCCGGTTATTATTGGATAACCATGGAATCTGATTATTTCAAATACGCTTGGAAGTGCCACAAATGTTAGATCTATGGAGATAAAGTGCATGTACCACCAAACCCTCTGAATATTATGAATTCTCCTTGGCCATTCGTGATGTGGGGCATCAATATGATTGGAAAGATTGAACCTACTGCTTCTAATGGACATCGCTTCATCCTGGTCGCGATTGATTACTTTACCAAGTGGGTGAAAGCAGCTTCCTATGCCAATGTTACTAGACAAGTGGTTGCTCGATTCATTAAGAAAGAAATTATCTGTCGTTATGGGGTTCCTAAGAGAATCATCATTGATAATGGTTCGAATCTCAATAACAAGATGATGAAAGAGCTTTGCAAAGACTTTAAGATCGAACACCACAATTCTTCTCCTTACAGACCAAAGATGAATGGTGCTGTAGAGGCGGCAAACAAGAACATTAAGAAGATTGTGAAAAAGATGGTTGTGACGTACAAGGATTAGCATGAGATGTTGCCTTTCGCTTTGCATGGGTATCGTACCTTAGTGCGTACGTCAACCGGGGCAACTCCGTTTTCACTTGTGTATGGCATGGAGGCAGTCTTGCCAGTAGAAGTTGAAATCCTTTCTTTGAGGGTGATGATGGATGTAAAACTTGACGAGGCTGAGTGGGTTCATGCCAGGTTTGATGAGTTAAATTTAATTGAGGAAAAGCGATTAGCAGCTGTGTGCCATGGACAACTATATCAGAGAAGGATGAAGAAGGCCTTTGATCGGAAAGTGCGCCCTCGAAGCTATCAGATAGGTGACTTAGTTTTGAAGAGGATCCTTCCTCCCGGTACAGATAACAGGGGCAAGTGGACTCCGAATTATGAAGGTCTATATGTTGTTAAAAAGGTATTTTCTGGTGGAGCCTTGATGCTTACAACTATGGATGGTGAAGATTTTCCGTCTCCTGTGAATTCAGATGTAGTCAAAAAATACTTCGCATAAACTGACCCGCTGGACAAAGAAAGAAAGTCCAGGCAAAAAAAGGGCATCCCGCCGAACCAAGAGAAAAAGAAAAGAAAAAGGTTCGGGCAAAAGTTAGGGATAAAGAATAAAAAATAATATGTACACCCGGTAAGTCAAAAACCTGCAAAGGCGGCTTAGGCAAAAATGGGTATCCCGGTGGATTGAAAACCTGAAAAGGCGGTCCAGGCAAAAGACGGATTAAAGCGAAGACTACCATCTGAGTTATATGTACTTCATCGCGTTTCAGTGTCTACCATCTTGAAGGATATGATCGGTCCAATCACTCTTCTCAGAAAGCAAAGAATTTGGGGAAATTGAAGATCTATGAGTCATAACAGAATTGAAAAATAGTGGAATGCCGTGTTCACATTGCCAATAGGATAGTTTATTTTCTCTTTTGGCGCAATTACCTCTTCCTAGGAATTGCTTCCTAAGGTATTTGCCTTTATAGGCCATTTTCAATCAATAAAAGTCGTTATTCAGTCAAATTGCTCTCTTGTTTTTTTTTATTTCTACTGTTTTGTTTGAAAAAAACGTCCGAATTTTTGATAAACATTGCATCTAAAAACATGAAGGCTAGACAATGACGTGCGGAAAGATAAAACATCTGAAAATCATTTTGAATGTTGAGTACACTTGAGTATATTTTATCCATACGATCCCCTGAGGGCATGTATGTCTTGCCGTTTTGCAGGTTACTATCTTTGATTGATGGCTAAAGCAGATGAGCCAAAGTTTGTTCGAAGGAAGACCCTGTTGTTTCAACACTGTCCAGTCGTGTAAGAAGTTGGGTCGTCTAAGTCGAGTTCAGAATTTGTTTCCCCAGCATGGTCGAGAGGTTGGTGTTTTCCCAACAAGTGACTCCCTAGTTGAGTTGGTTTCTCTACCGTTCTGAGAATGTCAGACCAGTAAGTATCCTCAGCAGAATTGTTGTATGTCCCCATAGAGTTGGAAGATCGAATCAGAAATTGTGTGCTCAGTAAAGTGATCATTTGCTTTCCCAGTAGGAGTTTTCCTCCCTTTGCATCTTGCATGTAGTAATCATCATTTGCATTTGCATTCTCAAATCGCGTAGCATTTCCATTCAGTTTTGAGCATTACGCCATGGAAAACTCAAACATATGCATACATGTATTAAACCAGACTGGATCATATCTCCGGAAGAGACGGATCATTTTTCAACATCAGTGTAGCACATTTGCAGAAGTTGCTCTTGGCAACATTCAGAATCGATAATCCCAGTGAGATTTATTTTCTCACCAGTCCGTGAAAGGAAAGCTTGATTCTCTTCCGATTTAGTCACCAGTAAGTGTCTGCCTTATTTTGACATATGTAAATATCATCATTGCGATACCGGTAAGTGTCGTGTTGATCCCCGTAAATGTCTGTGCTTTTCTTTGATATCGGCGAACATCATTTTTCGATGTCGATAAACGTCGAATTTCAATCGTTGGCCATCAATAAATGGCATGTCTCTCATGATGTCTACAAAAAAAAATCGTTATGTCAACACCTGTGTGTGTCCTTTCCTTTTTTTGGTGTCGGTAAACATCATTGTTTGATATCGGTAAACATCATCCGCTTGTTAACCATCGGTAAATGGTTTTGTCGTTTAAATAACTGTGTGTTTTCGCTATCCGTAAATATCGAGTATTTCATTTTCTCCATCGGTAAATGGTTTCGTTTCATAAATGTATTCTTTCCTTGGTGTCTGTAAACATCTCTGTTCGATGTCGGTAAACATTGAGTTCCTTCCCAGTCATCGGTAAATGTCTGGTCTTGTTTCACTTGTAAACATCTTTGTTCGATGTCGGTAAACATCGAGTTCCTTCCCATTCATCGGTAAATGTCTGGTCTTGTAGCACTTTCCTTGATATCGGTAAATATCAAATCTGTTTTGGCACCGCCTTAGGTAAATGGCCTCGCTTTCCGTGATATCGGTAAATATCAAATCTATTTTGACGCCGCCATCGGTAAATGGCCTCGCTTTCCTTGATATCGGTAAATATCAAATCTGTTTTTACGCCGCCATCGGTAAATGGCCTCGCTTTCTTTGATATCGTTAAATATCAAATTTGTTTTGAAGCCGCCATCGGTAAATGGCCTCGCTTTCTTTGATATCGGTAAATATCAATTTTGTTTTGAAGCCGCCATCAGTAAATGTCCCCGCTTTCCTTGAATCGTCACCTACAGAGTGCAAATTCTCCGGTTCTCTTGGTATTCAATCCCTATTTACCTTGAAAGTCTGATAGCTGCTGCTTTCATCCGTTCAGGTTCACAGTTGATTGAATAGGGGCAGCTGTAGCACCTCAAATTTTCCCTCCTCATTCATGCATTCATTTTAGGTCTTTTAAAATTTCATATTGCATTTCATCATGTCAATCAGAATTAGCTCCAAGAGATTTTCTTCCAAGAAGTTTGGATATCACCCAAGTCACTTTGTGGGTTATATCTGAATGATCAGTCAACACAAGGGAAATTGTGCATCAACTAGGGTTTTTCTCAACACTCAAGGAAGTTTGTATTTATCTAGGTATCAAGGGTGCATCACTATCTTCATGATCTTTCTTTCCTCAAATTTTCATTTCTTATCAGCAAAGTTCATTTGAATTAGGGTTTGACCTCTGGTCAACTTTGGTATACTGAAGCAGTCAAAGTAGGGTTCCTCAAGGATTGAGATGCATTCTTGGTTTTAAGGTCTTATGGATGTTGTGTAGAGCTCTTGGGAGGTAGGGTTTCATTTTCAGAGGTTTTCTTCAAAGGATCAAGCTTAATGGGCTTAGTACAATTCAAAATTCAACTGTGAAGTCAAAAGTCAACTGTTGGTCAACTGAGGGTCAAATGGCTAGGGAATGACTTGAGATACTTCGAACATGTTCAAATAGGGTCTATTCATCATTCAAAACATTAATCTTGAAGGAACAAAGGTCCAGTGCACAGGTACCAAATTTGGAAAGATGACCAGTATTGTGAAGTTTCCAAATTTGGAAGGATTTTAACCTATCTTCAACTTGATTTTTCATCACCAAGGAAGCTCCAAATGAATTTTTTCACAGACATGAAAGTTGTAGATATTTGTCTCCCCTTCCCAAAAAGTCCTATTTCAAGGCCATATGATGAATGGTTGAAGAGTTATGGTTCTTGAATGACGAAGTGTGCATGAAGGCTTTAAAAAGGCATAACTTGAGGTTGATAAGTCCAATTGGTGTGGCTCTTTTTGCTATGGTTTTCTTTTGAGAAGTACTTCAAAATGGCATGCAAAATGACCTATAATTTTGCATGATTCATCAATGGTTCAAGTCATTTTTCAAGCTTTCTTTCATGAAAAGTCAAAAGGACACAGGATGACATCATGGAATATTCTCACGTGCCAATCATTGGGAATTTATTCAGCATTGCTTTTGGGCCAAATTCACCTTGGAATTTGAGCCCATGCATTCCCACATGTGTGGAAAAGTCATACATGCACAAAAATTACACCTTTGTAAAATTGTCATTAAACATCATTTTGTGTTATTTCTTTCATATAATCATGATTAATCAAGTCTCAAGAGAGGATTAATGCATTAAACAAGGTTGTTCATGTGCAAATAAGGGGGGAATTTCCAAAAATAACCAAAATAATCATGGACTTGAAACTCCTTCATTTGAGCCCACCAAGCCACAAAAATTAGAGTATAAACTCTAAAAATGTCATTGAGCAAAACCCTGATTCGTGCAACCTCCATACACACTAAAAATCTCACTTTCCAAAAATAATATCATACTTTATTCTCATCAAATCTCTCCATACATCCATGGAAAATGAAAACCAATAGTATATTCTTAATCTACACACTCTAAGGATCACAAACCACCAACGATTTGAGCCATTCCAAGCAGTTTCAAAACAGAGCTTTAATGGAGGTTGCTTCTTGAATCTCAAGATCTGGACCGTTTCAAGCACAACCAAAGGTAGCAAACATTCATAGAAGTTCAAGGGAGGTATTCTAGGGCTTATCTCATCACCATACTGAAGTTTCAGAAGGTGCCATTTTTGGTAACTCAAATTTCGACTCTCTTATTTTGCTCCTTTTTTATGCCTAAATGAAACTACATGCTATGGTGATGATGTAGATGTGTTTAATTTTTAAAGTGATGCAATATTGAGTGAGAAATCTTGATTTAAAGTTTTGATATTCAAACTTGTTGTTTGTGATTTGAGAGATTGGTGAAGATTCATGAAAAACTAATATGATTTTTGAGTTCCTAGCATGTGGTTTAGGGGGGGTAGCCCCATTTTCGTGGAGCTTTGGCCGCGCGTGGGAGGTGGCCGCTACCATGGGTGGCCGGAACCCTACCGGCGTCACTATTCATGGCCGGATTGTCTTGAGGAAGAAGACAATCCCATGGCCGTTGGATCGCTTTGACTTTATTTGAAATGGATGCTCAAGATTCATCCATGTGTTTTCTTGCTTGGACCGATCTCATCCATCCATTACATGTTTGACTTGTTGACTTTTTTTTTGATCCAAAAGCCCATATATTTTCTGATTTTCGTTTTTATTTATTTTTATTAGTCATTTAAGTGACTTGTGTGACCAATTGATATTGTTACATATGTGTCACATGTCATGTACATATTTTACCCTGTTTTATTTTATTTTTTAAAAATAGCAAAAATACTTAAACAAATCTGAAATTTTTTGTGAGTGATCTCTGATGAGTCCTTGAATTTTTGGTACCATTGCCCAATTAGTTCATGACACGTGGAATTTAATATGAATTTCTGATTCATTTATGTGCATTTTTGACCATTTGCATTCAAACCTTCATGAAATCCCATATTTTAATCATTCTGACCCAAGCCTTTGCACACACCATCCTCATACATGATACTAAGATGTGGTAACTGGTTTGGTTATTTTATATGTCATTTTGCTAGGGTTTGACACATGAATTTAAATGTTGCATTTTAGGACATGTTTTTGCATTCTCAATTTCTCAATTTTTGTTTTCATATGAAATGAATCTGGATGCTCCTGAATTTTTTGATGATGTTTATATATGCTTAGTGGAACCTTGTGTTAAATTCCCATGAATTTAGGATGCATTTTCAATTTGAATTGGATTTTTGAATTTGATGTTCGCATTTTAGTCCCTATTTTGATGCTTGCTTAGCATGAGGCATTTGTGCCACTTCCTTTGAATGTTGAAACCAATCCTTTTGCACATGTTTTAGTATGTATGTCATGTCTTGATGTGTGGAGCCTTGCCCCCTGACTTTATGTTTTGATACCCTTTTGATGCATTTGTTTGACAAGAGGTTTAGGCCTCCTATCCTTGGTTGTTTTTGTGAACTTTTGTGAACTTTAATAGCACGATTCATGTGGTTACACTTTGATTCTTGTTTGGTGCCTTTGAAAATGTGTTCTCCCCTGTTCTATGATGCTTCTATCAAGTCTTTGTGCATTTATTCATAATGAGCTCCTTTTTGCATTCATTTGAGCATGAAAGACGCATTAGGGTGTCATGACACACTTTGTTTGATTTTGATCCAAAAGTGATTCTATGCTTATGATATGAACTTGGAGGTTTGCGTATTGATTACATAGCTCATTTGACATGCTTATGATGTGCATACCTTGCTGCCATGTTCATTTCATCTTGACACATAATTGCATGAACTTGTCTATAATGTTTTTGTTGCATTTTGAGGTGCTTTGGACATGATTGACTTTCACTTTGCTAAGTTGGATTTAAATGACTTTTGATTGATATTTTAGGAGTCATTTGGTTATGTTTGTGTGCTTGATTGTCTAATCCTTGACCCTTGCCTCATGCCTTTATCTTTTATGACTCATTGTTGAAGTTGAAGCACTTTGAACTTGTATGTTGACTTGTTTGACTTTGATGCATCTTTGGATGTTTAGTGCTTTTGCTTTGATATTATTGAGTTGAGTTCTTGAGACACTTATTGAATTGATGTCACTTCTGACTTGGTGCTATTGTATCCTCCTTTCATCATTCATGCTTTGTTGTGACATGCTTTTTATTGCATTCGTGCACTGTTTACCTGACACTGTTGTTGTTATGATTCTTTTGTTTGGTGCAACTCTTGATTGCACCCCATCTTGTTATTCTAACTTGTTTGTTGAGTTTTTGTGAGGGCTCACATGACTCTTGAAGAGATAGCTTTCTTGGTATTCCACTTTATTTGTGGGATACCATTTGGAGATTTATTTTGATTGCTTTGCTGACTTGCTTTCTTTGATGGTGCTAGCTTGAGAGATCTCTGGGTTTCTTGTTTCTTTAGTTGTTGTTACTTTGGATATTTATCTGTATGGTAGATCTCTTGATCCCTTTTACATCTTTCCAGCATTTTACCGCTTTCTTAGCTGGAAGACCTCAATAGGAGGCAATGTTTTTGTGTGATTACTTTTGTGCCCAAAGACCTCCAAGAGGAGGCACCAGTGCTAAAGACCTCCATGAATAGGCAATTGACGGATAAAAGGGATTAGTAGTCAATCCCTCGTTATTCAGTGTGTCGTTCTTTATGCTCGCACTACGTGTCGATGCTTCAGAACAAAAGCCGAAGATCTTTTGTTCGGTCAGTCAGTGGAGAGGGTTCCATCTTTCTGAACCCCCACGCTTTGTCATGAGCTCACCCTGTCCAGGGTTAAGAGCTATGAGGTCTTATCCTCATTACCCTTTTGATTTGCTCACCCTGACGTTCAATGTCAGTGGTTAAGAGCCCATTTGATTACCTTTCCATGGCTTGTTTGTCGAGGTTGATATGACCCCTCTTGACTAAAGCCCTACCCATGTATGTTTGAGCCCCCTTGTTGGTGCGTTTATTTTATGCTATATGTTTTTGTATGGTGTGATCGTCTCCCCATAGTACTGTTAGGCTTCGTATAGTCTCTCGTTTGCATGTCAATTTAGGTAGCACAGTTCCTTCGTCTAGGGCTTCCTTTTTGCATGAGCATTCCTAAAACACAAACAAACTCTTTGATTTTCTTTTCTTAAGAATATGTTAACTCCTTCTACTACAGGTGAGTAAGTCTCCAAAGGTCGAGCATCCGGTAGATTGCGTAGTAACGTCGTTCATCTAAAAAACACAAAACAAACAAAAATAGGTTAGCCGAGCTACGGTGCTCTGATTTTCAATCCATCTTGAGATACGTATGCAGCAGGGTAGGGCCTGTGCGAGCAATAACTCTTTCCTTTCCGTACTTTGATTTTCTCTTTTTCGCATCGCATATAGGACTTTTTATACACACACTTTAGACATAAATAGCAAGCGTGGATCCTGTGGAGTACCACAGACATGAAGGGGTGCGATAACCTTCCCTTCACGTAACCGGCCCCCTTACTCGGTTTTCTTTGGTTCGAGACTTTGTTTTATCTGTTCCCTCTTGGTTATGCAGTACTATCTTTCCCTCCTCTTGGGATAAAAGTACATAGCTGGCGACTCTACTTTTTTTCCGCGCCACTCTTTTCGCATTTGTACTTGGATTCGGGAAATCTAGGGAGCGACACATGCTAGTGAGGGGTTAACCCTATAATAAGCATGGAAGACTCATTGTCCATCACTAAGGATATAGGTGAGTATTACATCTACCACAAGTATAACTCAAACCTAATAGCTAAAGGTTATGAAAAGTTTGATTAAGGAAGTGGCCATTGAAACCACAAAAGACATTTGAATGAGTTATATTTACCAATGAGAAGTATTTACAAAATATGGTCAAAGTGGATTAAAGATTCAATTCAAATATAAGTGTTAGGAAAAGAAAGTTTGAAAATCATAGGCATAAAGCTTAGGTTTCTAATGTTGAAAACAGATGTTAGATGTTTGCACAAAAGTTTTGGCTTGGGTTAGAGTGGAGGGAAGAAGAAGAATAGCTAAAATCCTAATCATACAAGAGGTGAGGGATAAGAAGTAAAACCACAAATGGAGTTCCTCTCTTGAGATCATATTGATGATCCAAGTAGCTCCCATCCTTTAGAATAAGCAATCACAATAATAGTAAGCTCAAGCAATCAACAATCAATTTGGCTCTTGGAATGCTCTTCAATGACCCTTAGATCTCTCTCTCTTAGAAGCTCATGGCAATGGTTCCTCACTTAGGCTCAATGTTGGGATCCCTAGCACAAGAACACACACATTAAAAGGTTCCATCAAACAATCAAGAATGAACAAGAAAGAGTTTTAGAGATTGGTCCTTTCAAAGTTCTCTTCAACATTAAGCATTCTAAAGGCCCAATGCCTAGTTGCTCTTTGACTTTTATAGCACTCTAAAGGCCCAATGCCTAGTTGCTCTTTGACTCCAAATTTGCATAGGGAAAGTCCTAAAGTCTAAGTCCATTTTGTCCAATTCTTTGTATTTGGTCAACAACAATTAAAACAAAACACAAGCACAATAGTATATATACAATTATATGCTCAAGTGAGCAAAAGGCAAATTGCATTATCATAAACATGTGCTCAAGTGAGCAAAGGAAAAAGCAAATGAATAATATGTACAAGAATAATAAATTGCATAAATGTAAAGTGCAAAAAGTAAATGTTAATGGTTAATAGTTAGTAGTTAGTGTGCCATAAGGCAAATTTAGCGCTATGTTATGCAATCGTAATTGGACTTATGTAGAAGTCACAACTATCTGAGGCCGGTCAATAATAATGTAGGCAACAACACAAGTTAGAAGTCTTGATTAGTGAACCAAAATCCAACAACTTTCCATGCCAAAAATAAAATGTGAAATGATCTTGTACTGGTTTAAGTCCTTTGCATGATTTAGGAAGCAATCTATCCTTAATGCAAATCCATTCACTTGATCATTTGATCAAGATGAATTAGATTTGAATCAAGGAAGATTAAACCTCCCTAATCAATGCTAACTTATCAACCTTTAACTCATTGATCAAAAAAAGAAAAGAAGAAGGAGAAGGAGATGAAGATGGATAATGGAAAATGAAAAGAAATAAGTACATTAAATGAAATGGGATGTACCAATCAACAAGTGTTGACCAATGACATTGAGGATCATGGTCAAACAATCAAAAACAGAAGCGAGATGAAGATCGGAGGTCAAGAAATGAACAAAATATTTTTGGCATTTTTAATAATCAAAATAAACTTGAATTAAAATAATAAAGAAAGGTCAAACTTCAAAATCACTTCAAATCAACTTTGGAAAGTCCAAGCAATTTATCCCAAGTCCAACAAGGTTAAACAAAGTTTGACAAAAAAATTCAGCATTTTTAAAAGTCAGAAACTATTTTTAATCAATTAAAAATGAATAAAAATAACCTAATTGAACTAAAATCTCAAATAAATCTCAAATCAATTAAAAAATTGATGAGAATATTTTTCATACATCCATCATCATTCAAATAGGTTGAGAAACTATTTTTGTATTTTTTGAATATCAAAAACTATTTAAAATAACCAGAAAAAGAGAAAATTCACAAAAAATATCAAATTATGAAATAAAAAGTATTAAAAATCATTTTTAGAAACTAGAATTAAAAAGAGAAAATATGCAATTGGTACCATATTTTTTGGATTAAAAATGAGAGAGTTATGAATTTTTGAAATAAAAAGGAATTAAAGAAAATAAAATGGAAATTAAGAAAATCAGAAAAAAGGAGAGGTGTTGGATGAGGTTTCATTAATTGACGTGGAGGATCAAACACTCCACATGCGCGCACTCACCATAAGCTTTAGTCAATGAGACACACGAGGCATTAAAATATGTCATAACAATTGATGGCGACGATTAGATCTGGAAAACGCATTTGATGGCTCATATTTGATATGGCAAAGAGACGGTGGTGTACACCATCGTCTTCTCCGGCGAGGTTTCATTTTCCGGTGAGAGTTGCAGAGAAAAAAACTTAATGAAAGCGAGTGATCCTCATATCATTGGAAAGCTGGGGTGATGTACATCACCCATGTACCATTAGTTTCTCTTCTAGATCCCTATAGTAAGAGAAATCAGAAGGAGAAAAAGATGGTGTTCATGCTGAACTTCATGGATTTCAACAATTCAAGGCTCAGAACAATTGCCTCTATGAAGAGGACTTTAGACAATACCACAATAACAAGAAATAAGCAATGTATAATGAGAGTCGAAGAGATCAAAGTTTGAAGTAAAACTCTGAAATGGAGAACTTAGGAGCACGAATTCTTGATGTTCAAGCTTGTAGTGTGATCTCTGGATGAAGTGGATGAAGGCTAAGGAACTTTAGATCTGAAATTTCAATCGAGGAGATCAAAATTTAGATCTTAAATTTGAGAGCAAATTGAGATTGTTCCTTTAGTGAGAGTTTGGGGAATCAATTCAGCAGGGTTTCAGGCGCCCTTAGGTTGATTTTTGAAGTGAGCAATGCCTTCTATTTATAGATGGAGCTGATGCAAAGTCATGAAGAATTCGTGTGCATGAGAATTGGGTCCTCCATGCATGGGCCTGTACAGGCGCATGTGAGGCCCAAAACCTGGTGCAAATGGATGCTGAGCTTGTGTGGAGGAAGTTTGGACGTGTGATTTGCAAGGCAATGGCTTGTGTATGAAGTTTCATCATGAATTGCATAATTGTGCCTAAAACTTCATCTCTTCGGAAATGCCAATTAGAAAATCCAAACATAAGCATGTGGGTAATGGTTGGAAAGGTCTTGACATAAGGAACAAATGTTATGTTGGACAAAAACTCATTTGACGTGTGGAAATTCATGAAAACAGACCATGAAGTTCGTAGTGCAAAACATGCCTTTGAGAATTCAGTCAAAATAAACCAACTTCAAGCCCTTCTGTTTTGATGACTTAAGCCTCAAATGGAAACACCTCCAACATCAAAGTTGTAGATATTTTCCAGACAATCAAGATGGACTTGAATTTTGCATCATTTGGATTTTTGATGAAGAAGTTATGGGCACTTGAAGTTGGACTTTTTTGCCTTTCAATGCATTTGGTCCAAAGTGACCTATAATGTTTTGCATTATCACATGTATTTATATTGAGATTTTGAATTTTTGTTCAACATAACATTTGAAGTAGACATCTTAAGCTTTCCAATGCATTTGATCCCACCTCAAAATCATGAAAAATGAATGAGTTATGTTCTTGGGAAGTTGACCCAAAATTAGGGTTTCAATCAAAATGACCTATAATGTCTTGGAATGGCAGATGACCTTCCAAGCTTCAAATCAATTTTTGATGAACATGAAAGTTGTTCATATTGTCCTTATGAACATTTTGCTTTTGGTATAATCTCCATTTGACCAACACATAAAAAGTTAGGTCTCAGTGCATTTCAAAATAGTCAGATGAATTGACTGATCAACTTCTCAAGTCCACAACTCATATATTGATGAATTGATGATTGAGGACACTCAAATAAGTTCAAATGTGCATGAAATTATGAATTAAAGAACTTTCCTTGATTGTATTTGACCATGGACTGAGTTTGCTTCATGAGCAAGGCACACTTGGTACACAGATGAATTAGGGCTCTTTGGGACACAAACTTCAAACCCTTTGATTTTCTTTGATCAAAATGATGAATTGAGGTACTAGGGAGGCATATTTGATGGATGAGAGCTTTGGGGACCATTTCCATGCTTGCCTTCATCTTCTCTTGGCCATTTCATTGCACAAAGGATCACCTAGAAGCTTTTAGATCTTGTGATTGCTCAAGCTACAAACAAAAGATGTTAGTGACATATTTTTGTGCTTTTGGTTAGTAAACAAAATGAGAAAAGCAATAATATACAATTCAGCATGCTTGGTGATCTCAAACTACTCACAAGAGGTCCCATCCAAAGGCAAAGGGAACCAAGATGCTTATGATCCTTGAGGCTTTGCAAATGCAATTTTATGATGCTATGAGGGATCTTAGGGCCAAAATTAGGGTCTTACAGATGCCCCTATTTAAGGTCATTCTAGCCGGAGAAGTGAAGGTTAAAATCTTCGTCTCGACGAGGTAGAATGGGCTTAAATAATAACAAAGAGACGAATTTTGGTCCCTAAGATACCTCATGATGCAAATGTATGTATGCAAAAGGTAATACTCTGTGGGGATATGTATCCACAAAGAAAGAAAGAAAAATCCAGAATAACTGAGAATCCACTGGAGTAACATGCTCATAAATGGGGTAGAGACTCTAGGGATTCTACAGGGGAGTAAAGGGATAAAAATGCGTGAGCAGGTCACGACTTGAAACTACGAAGGGAATTCATGAAATAAATCGATGTAAAGACTCGAGCCGACTCAAGGATGCATGTATTGGGGAATATGCCAATACAGCAAAACAAAGATCTCTAACACAAACTTGAAACTATGATGAATGCTGACAAACAGACATTTCAAACACAAACAAGTCCAACGATCAAGTACACTAACACCTGGTACTACATCTCAAGAGAGAAAGCCAGGATCACAAAGATCTCTGCAGGGGAATGAGCATCAGTCATTCCATCTGGGGGCAAAATCGTTGCACAGATGAACTCCGACGTAGCAACTCTACCGGGGAAGTTGTCAAAGAGGAGGATGGATCTCTGGGGGGGAACAACTGTAAACCCGAAGCTTCCGAAGATCACCAAATACTATCAATGAGCTCACATCTGCTGAGGAGGAGGGATCACTACTCTGCTGAAGGAAGGGTGGATGAATAATCTTACCAAACACTCTGCTCGATAGAAAGAACCGCAAGAGGCTCCGGAGGAAGAGGACGCAAGCATGCCAAGAATATGAACAAAGGTCTTACCCTGTTGAGAATCTTACCATCCTTGGGAGAGCACTAAAGACATCCCTAGTATCCCTTCATCATTGTGAATGTTCACTTTGTTTAAAAACAAATTATGCAAGACTTGATTAAACAATGATATTTTTCAATTAAAACATGCAAAACGTTTGTTGAATAGAAACAAATAGGAGTGCAAATAATTGGGTAAAGGCTCAAATTTATTTGATGGAATGGTAGTTTGCAAATGGCAAGACTCCATGGATCTTTACAATTTTGAAATTGGTGATATATATTGGAAAAGGGCTACATTGAACATAATGACCATTTCTCCACCAATTCTGAATCCGATGTATTTGAAGCTTTGGTTGAGGATGAATGAGCGAGAATCCCTAACAGATAACAATCGTAGAACAAAGTCTTGTCAGGATGCAGGTACTTGCCAAATCTTTATTTTTTGCCTAGATTGCCCCAGGGCGAGGTACTCAATCTAGCAGAGTACATATATTCATTTTTTGTATGTCTCTAACTTTTGCCTGGATCTCCCTTTCAGGTTTTCAATCCACCGAGACGCTCATTTTTTCCTAATCCGCCCTTTCGGGTTTTCAACTTAGCGAGCTATTCTGTTTTTATTGTTAGGCGAAGTATTTCTTGACTGCATCCGAATTCACAAGACGAGTGAAATCCTCCCCATCCATAGTTGTAAGCATCAATGCACCGCCTGAAAAGGCTCTCTTAACAACATATGGGCCTTCATAGTTTGGAGTCCACTTGCCCCTGGAATCGGGCACGAAAGACAAGACTTTCTTAAGCACAAGATCACCTTCTCGGAACACACGAAGCTTGACCTTCTTATCAAAGGATTTCTTCATTCTTTGCTGATACAATTGACCATGACATATGGCAGTTAATCTCTTTTCTTCAATTAAATTCAGTTGGTCATAACGACTCTGAACCCATTCAGCCTCAGTCAACTTGGCTTCTGTCAAGACTCTCATCGATGGGATCTCCACCTCTACTGGGAGCACAACCTCCATGCCATAAACGAGAGAGAAAGGGGTTGCCCCTGTTGAAGTGCGGAAAGATGTACGATATCCATGTAAAGCAAATGGCAGCATCTCATGCCAATCTTTATACGTGACAACCATCTTCTATATAATTTTCTTGATATTCTTATTGGCAGCTGCAACAGCCCTGTTCATCTTGGGTCTGTAAGGAGAGGAATTATGATGTGCAATCTTGAACTCGCTACACAGCTCTTTCATCATCTTGTTGTTCAAGTCAGAACCATTATCAGTAATGATTTTATCTGGCACACCATAACGGCATATGAGTTGATTCTTGATAAACTTCACAACCACCTGCCTGGTCATGTTTGCATATGACGCTACTTCAACCCATTTAGTGAAGTAATCGATTGCTACGAGAATGAATCTGTGACCATTAGACGCTTTTGGCTCTATCATGCCAATCATGTCGATTCCCCACACGGAGAAAGGCCACGGTGATGAAATCACATTCAGAAGTGTCGGAGGAATATGAATCTTAGCCGCATAAATTTGACACTTATGGCATTTCTTCACATATTTGCAACAGTCAGACTCCATTGTCAGCCAATAGTAGCCTGCTCTCAACATCTTTCTAGCCATGGCATGTCCATTGGAATGAGTACCAAATGAACCTTCATGGACCTCAGTCATCAACAGGTTTGCTTCGTGTCTATCCACGCATCTGAGCAGCATCATGTCAAAATTTCTCTTATAGAGCACATCACCATTGAGGTAGAAACTTCCTGATAATCTCCTCAGAGTCTTCCTATCTTTCACAGATGCCCCAGGCGGGTAAATCTGGCTCTGAAGGAAACACTTGATATCATTGTACCACGACTTATCATCTTTCACTTCTTCAATTGCAAATACATGAGCCGGTCTATCCAAGCGCATCACAGTGATATTGGGGACTTCATTCCAAAGTCTTACCACAATCATCGAAGCAAGTGTAGTGAGAGCATCTGCCATCCGATTTTCATCTCTAGGGATATGATGGAAGTCAACCTCAGTAAAGAACGTAGAAATCCTCCTCGCATAATCTCTATATGGGATGAGGCCAGGCTGATTCGTTTCCCATTCACCCTTAATCTGATTAACAACAAGGGTCGAATCACCATAAACATCAAGATGCTTGATCCTAAGATCAATACATTCTTCCAATCCCATAATACATGCCTCATACTCAGCCATATTATTCGTGCATTTGAAAGTTAGCCTTGCTGTAAAAGGAAAATGTGTGCCCTGAGGAGTAGTAATCACTGCCCCAATACCATTTCCATATTGATTTACAGCGCCATCGAATACCATACTCCATCTGGAACCAGGCTTTGGCCCTTCAACGAGCGTAGGCTCATCACAATCTTTCATTTTCAAATACAGAATCTCCTCATACGGGAACTCATACTGAACTGACTGATAATCCTCAATTGGTTGATGTGCCAAGTGGTCAGCCAAAATACTACCTTTTATAGCCTTCTGAGCTCGATACTCAATGTCATACTCAGATAAAAACAACTGCCAACGGGAAATCCTCCCAGTTAAGGCAGGCTTCTCAAAGATATACTTGGTTGGATCCATTTTGGATATCAACCAAGTGGTATGATTCAACATATACTGGCGTAAGCGCTTAGCAGCCCAAGCCAAAGCACATCATGTCTTTTCAAGCATTAAGTATCGAGACTCACAATCAGTAAACTTCTTACTCAGGTAGTAGATGGAATATTCTTTCTTTCCTGATTCATCTTGCTGACCCAGGACACAACCCATTTAGTCTTCAAGAACTGTCAGATACATAATTAATGCTTTCCCTTCCATAGGTGGAGACAGAATCCGCGGCTCAGACAGATATTCTTTAATACGGTCAAAAGCTTTTTGGAAATCCTCGGTCCAGTCATGAGACTGATCTTTCTGGAGGAGCTTGAATATTGGTGCACATGTGGCAGTCATGTGGGATATGAATCTGGAAATATAATTCAAGCGACCAAGAAAACCTCGGACTTGCTTTTCAGTTTTGGGCGCAAGCATCTCTTGTATTGCTTTAACCTTGGCAGGATCAACCTCAATGCCTCTTTCACTAACGATAAAGCCCAAAAGCTTGTCGGAACGGACTCCAAATGTACACTTGTTGGGATTCAGACGGAGCTTATATTTCCTCAAACACTGAAAAAGCTTCAACAGGTGCTCTACATGTTCAACTTCCGTTCTTGACTTCGGAATCATATCATCAACATACACCTCGATTTCCTTGTGCATCATATCATGAAACAAGGTAGTCATAGCTCGTTGATACGTGGCTCCGGCGTTCTTCAAACCGAAGGGCATCACTCGATAACAGAATGTTCCCCAAGGTGTGATGAATGTTGTCTTCTCCATATCCTCGGGTGCCATCTTGATTTGATTATATCCGGAAAATCCGTCTATAAATGAGAAAACCTTGAACTTAGCTGTATTATCTACCAACATATCAATATGTGGTAGAAGGAAATCATCTTTCGGGCTAGCTTTATTCAAGTCTCTGTAGTCCACACACATCCGGACTTTTCCATCTTTCTTAGGCACGAGCACAATATTGGCCACCCATTGAGGATATGTAGAAGTCACCAGAAACCCCGCATCAATTTGCTTCTGAACTTCTTCCTTGATCTTTACTGCCATGTCGGGATGAGTTCTTCTGAGCTTCTGCTTCACACGCACGCACTCAGGCTTCAAAGGTAGGTAATGTTGCACGATATCTGTATCCAGACCAGGCATGTCTTCATATGACCAAGCGAAGACATCAACATATTCTCGTAATAACTCAATCAACCCCTTCTTAATAGATTCTTCCAGGAGTGCCCCAATCTTCACTTCTCGCACACGATCTTCAGACCCCAAATTGACTGCTTCCAGATTCTCAAGATGCGGCTGAATGACCTTCTCTTCATGCTCAAGCAGACGGGTAATCTCGTCAGGAATCTCTTCAACATCATCTTCTTCCGCCTCAAATACAGGGAATTCAAAGTTGGGAGATGGTGTTGGATCATTATGTTCAATGGGTTTGATCAATCTGCATAATGATTTTGGATATAAAGAGCTTTTAGAATTCAAGCAAGGAAAATCATTATGCAGATGAAAAGATTGATTTTATTTTGTCTTAAAGGGTTTTATGTGATCACCAATTTCATGCAAAAAGCAAAAAGGGAAAATAATTGGACAAACAAACATTTAACATGAATTTATTGAATGAAAATATCATTGTATTTATGCGCCAACAATGTCATCACTTCCTCTTTTGGCATGGGAGAAGGGTTTTCAAACACAATGAACATTACTTTGACTTATGGATAACTGTTGGAATATCCACAGCGACCCAATTATTGCAGATCCCTCTAGGGATAATGAAATTGCCAGAATCCTCTTCGTCCTCTTCCAAAATGGCAGCAGCCTCTTCGTCTTGACTAGTGTGGATGAATCCTCCACTCTTGAACAAACCTTGCTTGTTGAAGACCCTAGAAGAATAGTCTATGCCAGCCTGGGACTTGTTGTCTTCCAACTCAATCATTTGCCCCAAACCGGCAGTTGCACCATGCTCAATGGCCAACTTTGCATCTTTGTAGGAAGCAAATGAAGGAGTTCCTTTCTTAATAGTTTCAGCAATAGATAAAGCTTAGAAGGGAGTTCCAACTTCATCCTCGGCATCTATATAAGAGAAGGAAGACAAATGGCTAACCAGGAGAGCCTTTTCTCCCCCTACCACCACCAGCTTCTTGTTCTTTACAAATTTTAGTTTTTGGTGTAGGGTGGATGTCACGGCGTCAGCCTCGTGAATCCATGGTCTGCCTAGGAGACAGCTATACGATGGGTGAATGTCCATAACCTGGAAGGTAATCTGGAAATCACTTGGTCCGATTTTGACTGGGAGATCAACCTCACCAATCACAATTTTGTGAGACCCATCGAAAGCCTTCACAACTACTCCACCCTGCCTCATGGGAGGCCCTTGATATGACAACTTTGCGAGAGTGGTCTTCGGCAATACATTCAACGATGACCCAGTGTCCACCAACACATTGGACATGGCGTCATCTTTGTAGCTCATATATATATGTAATGCCAAGTTATGGTCTCTTCCCTCCTCGGGGAGATCATCGTCACAAAAACTCAGTATGTTATAAGCGGTGATGTTTGCAACAATACTATCATATTGTTCTAGCGTGACATCGTGATCTATGTATGCCACATGCAACACCTTCTGCAGAGCTTCTCGGTGTGGTTCTGAATTTAATAACAGTGATAACACAGATATTTTGGATGGCGTTTGTAGAAGCTGGTCTATAACGTTGTACTCGCTCCTTTTGATGAGCCTTAGCATCTCATCACAATCTTCTTTCGTATTGCCACTCGGGCCAGCAGAAGCAGGAGTTTTCAACGTAAAGGAGGGCTTAGCAACAAGTGCCGGATTTGGAGTGCTCACAGCATTCCCAATCGGGCCTTCGACAAAATCAGCATCAACACTTCCTCGAGCATCAACTTGAGGCTTCAACGGAGCTGAAAATACACGACTGCTGCGGGTCAAACCGCTGACGTTAACAATGTTTACGACAGATGAAGAAGGCAGGGACACCTCTTTCCCATTTTCCACTGCTACAGCATTGTAGCGATAAGGAACCGCCTTCTCGGAGGAGTACGGTACAGGTCCGGCTGGCTTGATAGTCAGACCTGGAGAAACCTTCTGCTTGCTACCATCATACTTGATGACAACAGGCTCAGGTATCCGGAATATTGGAGAAATTATGTTGACTTCGAGAGCATCTTCGTCAACATTTCTATTTTGAAGGATCTCGATGACTCCTTCGTCTAACATCTCTTGAACATCTCTGCGCACCTGGCGACATCCTCTCTGATTAACATAACAGACTCTGCATCTATCATGGTCATGCTCATAATGGCTATAATCACACAGCAAGCGATGCATCTCAACCAGCGATTGTCGGATATGACTAACGTATTTAACTTTGTACTTGCCAGGACAGCCCTGAACCATATTAACAGACTTCCCATGCTCGGGCAATGGGTTCTTCTTCACATTCGGACCTACATCATCGAAAAACAAAATCCCGCTTCTCACAAGGTCTTGCACCTTGGTCTTCAGGGGATAACAGTTCCCCGCGTCATGTCCGGGAGCACCGGAATGATACACACAATGAAGCTCAGGCTTGTACCACCACTGGGGATTAGCAATTACAGCGGGAGGGTCTCGCGGAGTGATTAACTTTCTATCGATCAGAGATGGATAGAGTTCAGCATAAGTCATCGGAATTGGATCGAAGGTGACCCTCTTCCTCTCATAGCTGGTGTTGGCTTTGTTGTTGTTATATCGAGGCTGGTAGGCCTGCTGTTGTGGACGCTGTTGTTGTTGCTCATATTGCTGAGATGGCGGTTGTTGATAATGTTGAGCTTCCCTGAAAACAGGTGCTATATGAGCCACCTGATGTTGATTATTGACTGGGTGAGCAATCTTCCTCTTCACATAGGGTCTTCTCTTGACGTGGGAAGACACAACATATGCCTCTCCCTCCTCCTTCTTTGCAAAGCTTCCATATTTCTTTGCTGAAGAGCCTTCATCTCGAGTTAAGCGTCCTTCACGGACCCCCTCTTCCAATCTCATCCCCATATTCACCATCTCGGTGAAGTCTGAGGGAGCACTGGCTATCATTCTCTCGTAATAGAACGAGCTCAAGGTCTTCAAGAAGATCTTGGTCATCTCTTTCTCCTCAAGGGGAGGCACTATCTGAGCTGCCAATTCGCGCCACCTCTGGGCATATTCTTTGTAGGTCTCCTTCTCTCTCTGAGACATCTCCCTCAACTGGTCCCTATCAGGAGCCATATCCACATTATATTTATATTGCTTAACGAAGGCCTCGCCAAGATCGTTGAAAGAGCGGATGTTCAAACTTTCCAGACCCATGTACCACCGGAGAGCGGCACCGGAAAGACCGTCCTAGAAATAGTGGATGAGCAGTTGATCATTATCAGTTTGTGTCGACATCTTGCGAGCATACATCACAAGATCATTGAGAGGGCATGTGTTTCCCTTATACTTCTGAAAGTCAGGCACTTTGAATTTAATAGGGATCTTCACGTTGGGCACAAGACACAACTCAGCAGCACTCTTACCAAAGAGGTCTTTCCCCCTCAAAGTCTTCAGTTCCTTGCGAAGCTCAAGAAATTGGTCTTTCATGTCATCCATCTTCTCATAAACGTCTGGGCCCTCAGATGGCTTAGAATGATAGATGGTATCTTCAACCCTTGGTAAAGTGTGCACGACAGGAGGTGGCACTGAAAGGATCGGGCTAGATGTCGGCAGAGAAGCAAGAATTGGAGCAAAACCCTCTGGCACAAAGTTGGCGGGCATTCCCCAAGGGAACCCGACTGGCACAGATGGCGCAAAGTGAGTTGTTGCAACAGGCACAGTAGAAGTTACGACCTCAGAAATGACGGTCCTCTGGGGAGGAGTTGAGGGTGTTGGAGAAGACTGGCTCTGAGCGGCCAAGAATGACTCCATCAGGGAAGTCAATCTGGCTACTTCCTCCTTCATCTCGCGGTTTTCTTGTTCCAAATGATCCATCAGTCTCGAGGAGTTGGCTCTGGTGTAGTACCGGTGAGTCAGCTTGTCTTCAAAATAAATGAAGAACACAGAGTTAGACCACAGACTGAGAAGTCGGGAACAAAACCTGCTTATGCACATGATGCATGTAATGCTTGTGCATATGATTTGTTTTTTTATTTCAGAGGAACTTTAGAGTTCTATTTGCAAATGTAGGAAGTATTAAACATTTATCTTATATGGAATACAATATCAATAATATCTGGAAAATATTTTTACATCAAAGAAGTACAACATTGGTAACCAAATACAAGAGAAAGGGAAAATAATCATCCTATGGATCCCTAAAAACAATCATCTAAAGCTCGGGACACGGGAAGATAAGATGCACGAAGCCTCTTCACCTCCTCCTCATAGGCTGCCTCCATATCTGCCTTCTCCTTGGCGAGTCGATCGTACTTCCTCTTCCAAAACCTGGACGACTGAGGAAGTAGAGAAGTCCATGCATCATTAGGATCATCAATAACTTGATGCTCGAGAAACTCAATCAAGGCATCCTTTTCCTTAATCTGCTGAAGCAACTTCTCTCGTTCACGGATCTAAGCACGCGAGCGGTCTTCATCTCTCAACTCCTCTACTCCTTGGTCAGGGAGGGTTGAAGGCCCAACCTCAACCAAAGATGTAGGTCTCGGATACTCGTAAGGCATGAGGTACTCAGAAACTCTCCTCCTAACCCAAGCAGTGTAAGGCTCCAAAGCGACACAGTTCTTTGGTCCTAACTCCTTCCTTCCTTTCCTATGAATCTTGCGCCAAGCGCGGCCCATCCTGTTCTTCAAGCCTTGGGGATCTTTACCCTCCTGAAAGAACACACCCTCTAACAAAATGTTATTGGGTTTATCCTTTAGGGGGAACCCAAGCTGACGACGTGCCAAAACGGGGTTGTAGCTAATCCCACCACATGTACCAAGAAGAGGTACATTGGAGAATTCACCACAAGAGTCAATAATCTGCACACTATCGTATACACGGTTGTACCAAGAGATATCATCATTAGTGAGAGACATAAGTCTTATGGACCACCGTAGACATCCCTTGTTCTCCTTGAAGGCGGCCGTCTGCAGTAAGTGAGAAATAAACCACTTATACAACAGAGGCAAACAACACACAATGGCACCACCATCCTTCGCATTCCTCATATGCAAAGAAAAGTAAGTGTCACCCAACAAAGTCGGAACGGGATTAAGAGTAGAGAAAATCCTAATAGCGTTCACATCCACAAACTTGTCGATGTTGGGGAACAATACTAACCCATAGATGAGAAGTACAAATATAGCCTCGAAGGCATCCTCACTCATGGCCTTCCCATACGCAGTAGCTTGAGCAATGAGGAACTCAGAAGGGAGACCTTGAATTCCACCTTTGGTAGTCACATGAGCACCAACCAGAGATTCATCTATATGCAACATATCAATTATCTCTTGAGAAGTAGGAACACTGTCCAAGCCACTGAACGACAACTAGTCTAGAATAGGTATACCCACAAGATAGGCATACTCCTCAAGCGTGGGTAAAAGCTGAAAAACCGGAAATGTGAAGCAATGGTACAAGGGATCATCAAACTGCACCAATACATTCATCAACCCTTCATCCACCTGAGTAGTCAGAAGAGGAAGAAGTTTCCTAAAACGAGCTTTGAAACCCAAAGGATCTAATACATAAGATATCAAATTCCTTAGCTCTTTCAAGTCTGGTTGTCTGAAGTTGTACTTCTTTGTATTCCTTCTTTGTCTTTCCATGTCTGAAAATTTGCAAATAGACCTCTTAAGTTCCTTGAGAATTTTCTTATTATTTTGATGATATGGGTGCAAATGGGTGCATGAATGCATGGATGCAACAATCACACTCAAGGATCAAGCAAAGCACACCAAACAAAGGTCATGGGATGGATCACATTATCCTTAATATCAACCATCCATTTTGGTGGATTATGGTTTACACCTTATCAACACCCAAGTTCCATTGATATTAAGGATATATGAACGGATCAACCATGAATCAAGGGTTTGTCGCAAGTCACGAGCATGGAGTCTCGGTTAAGAACCACCCAGAGGGAGTGTACTAGGGTTTAACCTGCCAAACATGTTCTACAAGAGGTTCCCATAGTCATAATCCCATCTTTCGGATATTATCGGAGAAACAACTACTCGTATTCCAAAAATATTCTCAAGAGAGACTCTTACAAATTATTTGTAGGCAGTCATGTCAATGACATTGTCATGACATCTGTTGTGAAGAAGCCAGCCTCTCAAGGTGGTCTGATTGCTGAACTGAAAGAGACCTGTAAGGAATTGGAGACTGGGATAAGGGTGGCTAAGGCTAGGAAAGAAGCTTTAGAGGTTCTGATTATTAGCTTGGAGCAAGGTGATAGAGAAAATGTTGGTCAAGCCAAGGAAACAAAAGCCCACACCTCTAGTGAGAGGTCTGAATCTCAAGATAAATCAAGTGGCAGTTCTGGGTCTGAAGCTGATGAAGATGCTAGCTTCTCTGACTGAGTGTTGGTGAAAATTGTTCCCCTGTTATGATGATGTGCTGTTCTAGATGCCTTGATGTTTGATGTTTTTTTTTTGCAGTCTTATTTTGATGCCTTGATGTAATTTCTTGGGTTCTTTATGATTACTCTGGATTCATTTTATCTCAGCTTATATAGCTGTGTATATTTGTGGTTCTGTAACATCTGACAATATGTTTTAACATTCTATGTGACATTCTCTGATGGACTAATAGACATTTATTTTGTCTCATTGGTCTCTTTGGTCTATTTTGACTAAAAAGGAGGAGAAGTAGCTAAAGGAGAGTTGCAGTTAATATGTGCTATGAAGTAGCTATGCTATAAACAGATGATAGATGATGTTGAATATAATGTTTTGTGTAGTACAAGTGATGTTGAAGGTGATGTCAGATGGGTGATGAATGTTATAGGTGTTGTTGAAGGAACTTAGGGGGAGAAGAAGCACATATGTGTTTAATGTGTGTTTACTAGTTGCTATGATAGCTAGTAAATATATGGTTTATTGCTTCTACTGCTAAACTGCTGATATGTTTTTTTACTCTTGTGAACAAATATACTGGTGTATGTTTTAGCCAAAATTTGCGAAAGGGGGAGCTTGTTGGTTCTTTGTGTTGGCAGCAATTTTGGTAAAACCTAGAGTGTTCACAAGTTGTCACAAGTGTTGTCTTGACATAAGATAACTTGTACTTGCAGGATGTTTAAAATGTGAATATGCAGGATTTTTACTGAGATGTCAGACCCGATGTCATGACATATGTATACAGAACATTCAGTCTGAATGTCATGTGTTATGTGATTGCATTTTTTATGCTAATCTATGTATGATTGAAGAGATGATTAAACGCGCATTCAATTAGTAATTACAACCAGATTGACTTATTTTCCAACGAGATATAATCAGTTGTCATGAGAAGATATGAATGGAGAATAGTTTTAGGGTTTTATGATGTCCAAGCCCAGCCAAATGCTTCCATATAAAGGACATGGAAAACTTGGTTTTATACACAAGAAATAACGAACGAAATATTGAGAGAGAATAAGGGTTTTAGTCATGTATGGTCGTGTGAATTGTAAGCCATTCATTCATCCATAGATGATTGAATTGGACTGATTTTTGAGTTGTAATTTGTCCACTCTAAGCTTTGAAACATGAGTGTGTGTTTACTTGATTGAAGCTTTTAAGCAAGATCAAGTATGTGTCTTTGAAGGGTGTCTTCTTTTCATTATAATTCTTGTTTTATATCACTGTTGTGATTGAGGGGGAGTGAGTAGGATCTCATATCTAAGAGTTCTTGTGTCTCTTGCATTATTGCTCTTTATCTATTATCCTGTTTGTGTTGTTTAGATATTAGTGTCGTGACATTATCTTCAACATCTCATATCTGATACCAGAATTTTAAAGTGCATTAAAATAAAGGACTTGAAATTAAATTTTAGTTGTTAATAAGTTAGAAGTTACTATTTCTTTTGCTTTTGCTCTTTTGTTTAAGTAATTCTTTGGAGAACACTCAACCCACTTATCACAAGCATGGATCCTTGAACCAAGACATCTTCCAAAGGAATGAAAAAAAGGCAAAGTTTCCACACAATACCATGAAAGAGGGGAGACTTACAATCTCACTAACTAGAATGTTATGCCTTTTGTGTCAAAATTTAGCGCTATGTTAAGCAATCGTAATTGGATTTATGTAGAATTCACAACTATTTGAGGTCGGGCAATAGAATTTTGGTGTTAATGCATGTTAGAGACATAGTATGATGAACTATGCTCATGAAACATACCACACACAAAAAGAATATGCAAAGTGGGGGACCTAATCTCATCCATACTTATGTTTATTTTGTAATCAACTAGCCTTAGGATGTTGAGATATCATAGGTCCATGATATGAATGCATAATGAAGGGGAATAAGATGAAGATGGAGGGGAAAGGGATCAAACTCAAATTGGACAAAGAAGGACTTTTACCAAGTTAAGATCATTCATTCATTTTGGAAGATGGAATGTAAATTCCATCAATCCCCTAAATCTAATGATCTTAACCTAACAAAGTCAAATCAACCTTGACCAAGGCCTAACAACCCAAGTCAAACTCACAAAGGCAATTAAAATGGCTCTACACAATTAATTTGGCATTTAATCAATTAAAAATATTAAAAATAATTCATTAAATTAAATATGGTTTGTCAATTTCCTAAAACCTCATCAAAACACCAAAGAAATGGCTATGTGATTTATCATAGGTCAAACAAGGTCAAAGGACCTTGGAGAAGTTTTTTTAAATTTTTTTGGAAACTTAAAAGTATTTTTAAACAATTAAAAATATTCAAAAAATCAATTAAATCATGAAAAATAATAATACTGATCCAAAAAATATTTTTAATTCAGAAAATGAAAGAGGCTACAACGATGTTAGATGATCTGGCTGCAGGCGTGTACTTCCTTCGGATATGTTGAATCTCAGACTCAAAAGAAGCATTCATCTGAGCCTTCTCGAGGACAAGTTGGTCAACAATCTTCTTCCAAGCAACGGAAGGCTGAGGCATACTAGAGGAAGATGAAACCTCTCGTTTTCTTTGTCTCTTCACTACTCGGTCTTCAAGAAGCTTAATAAGTGCATCTTTGTCCTTAGACTCAAGCTGCAACTCATCATGCTTTCTGCTCAAAGCATGGAATCGTTCTTCCCACATGTCCTTCTCTTGCTTCATCTTGGCGAGTGCGTCTTCCAACTCCTCTACATCTTGGTTAGGGAGAGTTAATGGCTCAACCACAACCATAGACATAGGTCTCTCACAAGCATACAACATCGTCAACTCCAATGTTCTCTTCTTCACCCAATAAGTGTAAGCTTCCATAGCTACACATTTGTGCGAACCAAGCTCGGATCTTCCCTTCCTATGCACATTATGCCAAGCATGAATCATCTTCTGCTTCAAACGTTCGGAATTTTTACCCTCTTGATAGAAAAGACCTTCTAACTGAGTGTTATTAGGTTTGTCTCTTAAGGAGAACTCAAGTTGACGACGAGTCAAGGCAGGGTTGTAGTTGGTTCCTCCTTGTGTACCAATGAGAGGCACATTAGAGAATTCACCACAACTATCAATAATATCTAAGCTACTCAATGAAGAATCATACCAAACTATATCATCATTAGTGAGAGACATAAGTCTCTGAGACCACCATAGACATTGTTTGTTCTCCATAAAAGCAAGTGTCTGAGGCAAGTGCGAAATAAACCACTGGTACAGAAGAGGGACACAACACACAATAGTTCCACCGCCTTTAGAATTCCTTAGATGCCAAGAGAAATACATATCACCCAACAAAGTAGGCACAGGATTCCCAATCAAGAAAATTTTAATGGCGTTAACATCAACAAATCCATCAATGTTAGGGAACAAAGCCAAACCATAGATGAGAAACGCAAATATAGATTCAAAAGCATCCACATTACTGGCTTGAGCAAAGGCAGTAGCTTCCTTGATGATGAACTCAGAAGTCAACTAAAACATTCCTCCTTTCTTCATCTAATGAGCCTCAATCTTAGACTTCTTCTAGTGAAGAGCTTCAGCTATAATATGAGATTTGGGAATCTCCTCCAATCCACTAAAAGGCACTTTGCAAGAAACAGGTATTCTCAAGAGATGGGCATACTCCTCCAACGTAGGCATAAGTTGATAATCAGGAAAAGTGAAGCAACGGTAGAGAGGGTCATAAAACTGAACCAACACACTCAAAATTCCTTTAACTACATCAGCAGATAACACAGATAGAAGCTTCCCATGATGTTGCTTGAAGTCAAAGGGATCCAATACAAAGGATGATAGCTTCCTTAACTCTTTCAAATCTGGACATTTGAAATTGTACATCTTAGTGTTCCTTCGTCCATAATCCATGGTCTGAAAATATTTGCAAATAAAACCTCAGTTCCTTGAAGCTATTTTTAGTGTGATAAATGTTATGATGCACATGAATGCATGAATGAAACAATCACAAATAAGGGATCACACACAAGGCAAACAAACAAAGGTCAAGGGATGAATTGAGTCATTGTCAAGATCAATCATCCATTTTGGTGGATTATGGTTTTCACCTTATCAACACCCAAGTTCCATTGATATTGACAAGACTTGATTGGATCAACCAAGAATCAAGGGTTTATTGTGAGTCACGAGCATGAAGTCAGGTTAAGAACCATCCCAAAGGAGTGTACTAAGGATAAAAACCTGTAGATCATATTCTAAAAAGTTCCCAGAGTCTTAATTATGTCTATCGGATATTATAGGTTAGGATGACTTACTCATTAACCCATAATATTCTCAAGAGAAATTCGTCTGAGTGTAGTATCGCGTAACAACTGTTATCAAGTCTACACCTGAACAGTCTCCACACTACGCCCTAAATAGGCCAAGATGGGTTAAATGTTCTACGATCCTCAGCTTCTCGGACCCCAAATTGGAGAAAGTAATGCCTAACCACAAATAACTTGTGTGACATCAATAGCTCCAAAAGGGTTTCCCCTAAATAGATGGATCTCAAGCCAACTTTTTAAGGACTACTCCACGCAAGTCGAACATGACTATACCATCCTCCTATCTTAATTCCACTCAAGTTCGGGTTAGAACTTATCTCACCACTCAGAGATCACCAAGCATAATAAGCAGATTATATCACATAAACAAATATATAAACATCAAATAAACAATTATATACACACAAAAAAGTAGGCTTAACCCACTGGAGATTACTCCCCAGCAGAGTCTCCACTTAATATCTGTAGCGGTAAATTCCTGACCATTAAGCTACGGATAAACATAACATCAATTAAGCCAGAGTCGCCACCACGCTTTTATTGTTTCCAAGGGTAAAGGGAAAATTACGAACAAAACCCAAAGATAAGAAGTTTTCAAATCAAAACTAATAAAATTCCAGAGATTACAAGAAAGGGGGTTGGTTACATAGAGGGAAGGTGTTAGCACCCAAAGTGTCCTAGGTACTCCTAGGGAGCCCTTTTCTGTGTGTACATGTGTTTTGTTATAAAATGATGTTTGCAATAAATAGAGTGTGGGGATGAGAAAAGAATTCATAAATTATAGTTTTATGTTTGACAAGACCTTTAGACTTGTGCCTACGTACCAACATAAAAATGAGGGATCAAAACCTCGTAGTTCGTGGTATCAATTTCAAAGTGAATGAGTTGCTTTTAACAAAAATTTAAGTTTAAATGAGACACGAAAGGCCTAAAAGAGTTTGAATGAGTGTTAGTTCTTATTGTATTTTGAAATTTTAAGTCAAGTATGGTTAAGTTCATTTACAAGATTGAATTAAGAAAAGAAGTTTAAAAATGCAATGGCATAAGGCCAAAGTTTCTAATTTGCAATAAAGTCTTAATTTAAAAATCACAAGCAAAGAAGATTTTGAAAGAGGGGAGAGATTTTAAATTAAAGAAGTGGGAGGATATGAAGAGACTAGCCCTAAGCAAAAATTAAAAGTTAAGAGTTGAAAAGATCTGACCAATGGGATGCAATCCAATAGACAAGAATGTCATAGAGAAACCCAATTTTCCCCTGGAATTTAGAATTAAGAAATATCAATACACAAATGGCAAGGTGAAGAGCAAGGAATCAAATAAAGATAGCCACATCCAAGCTAGTAACTTCATGATCTTCTTCATAATCTCTCATGTATCATATGACATACTCATTGAATGGCTCAGAATAAGGCATTAGACACGAGTTCAAAGTAACATTTTCATCAAGACCATGTAGCAGATGAACTCAAAAGGGGTCTCAATACTTACTTCAGATAAAAGTTCAATTCACAATGGCTGGCTTCAGAATAGCTGGCATTGGCCAAGTCCTTTTTCATAAGGAATGTTGCCTAATTCTAAGTCCAAGTCTCAGATCAAATACAACAGTCCACACAAATCTTTTTTAGTGTTTTTGTTGTTATTATGTACATTAAGGTCAAAAGACCACAAACACAAACAAAATACACAAGCAAATATATAGAATCATAATATAATCATAAGGTAGGGCCCAAGTGAGCAAAGTGAAAATGGAATTAAAGTAAACAAGTTAACTGATATGAATAATGGCAAATTATAAAGACTTGAGTTTAAAGTGCGTAAACTAAATGGCTTGAAATTAAAAGTTAGTCAAATATTAATTAATTAGAAGTTAGTATTGCTTTTGCTTTTTAATTTTTTGAGTCATTCTTTAGAGAATACTCAACCCTCTATTCAGAAGCATGGATCCTTGAACCAAGACATCTTCCAAAGGAAGGAAAAAAGGCCAAGTTTCCACACAATTCCATGAAAGGGGGGAGACTTACAATCTCACTTACTAGAATGCTATACTTTTGAGTCAAAATTTAGCGCTTTGTTAAGAAATCGTAATTGGACTTATGTAGAAGTCAGAACTATTTGAGTTCGGGGAATAGAAATTTTAGTGTTAATGGATTTTAGAGACATGGTATTATGAACCATACTCCTAAAACATACCTCACTTAAAAGAAAATGGCAAAATGGTGGACCTAATCTCATCCATACTTATATTGGTTTATTAACCAATTAGCCTTAGGATATAGAGATATCATAGGTCAATGAAATGAATGGGGTAGAAAAGGACTGAAGATGAAGAGGGAGGGGAAATGAAATAAACTAAAATTGGTCATGGGAGGACTTTTATAAAATTAAAATCATTCATTCATTTTGGGAGATTAAATATACATTTCACCAATCCCCTAATTCCAATGATTTTAATCCAACAAAGCCAAATCAACCTTGATCAAGGCGCAACAACAATAGTTAAACTCAACAAGTTAACAAAAATAGCTCAAAACAATTTATTCACAATTGAACAATTAGAAATCGATTAAAAATGCATTAAATTAAAATATGGTTGGTCATAATCCTAAAACCTCTTTAAAACACCAAATAAATGGCCAAGAGATTTATCATAGGTCAAAAAAGGTCAAAGGACCTTGGAGAAAAAACAATTCGTTATTTTTTTATACTTAAAAGTATTTTTAAATAATTAAAAAATATGCACAAAAACAATTAAATCATGAAAAATATTAATATTGATCCAATGAATAATTTTAATTCAGAAAATAAAAGAGAAAAATATTTGATTTTTTTTATGAATGTCCCATATTGTTTGGACCAATATTAAAATTAATATGAATTAATGAAAATAAAATAATTAAAATGAAAATCAGAAAATACAAAAAAACGTGGACCACTTGATCTCCCTCATTAATTGAGGTGACAGATCACGTGGATCAAAGCGCGCTATCCATGGTGAACCTTAGTCAATGTTCCACACGAGTCGTAATCAATTTGGACGCTCCAGATTAAAACAAAATAGAAGGATCATGTGGTATGGAGACATGCCAACACATTGTCGGAGCCAGAACTCGGGTCTTCTTCTCCGGTGGACCTCATCGGACTAGTCCACCTTCAACCATCACGAAAATAAAAAAGGAGGACATGAATTTAAAGTAAATATGCTCAGGAGCTCGAATCTGGCCTCAATTTCACCTAACTCCAAGTATATAGAAAGTTACAGGGAGTTGAATTTTGAGGATCATGACCTGAGTTGCTTCGATTTGACCTCTAAGCAACTCAATCTTGTTGCCTACATTGGTAGGACTTCAGACAACCAAAAATTAACAAGAATAATGGAGAATTAAGGGAGAATCAAAGAGATGAAAAATTCAAAAATTCACCTTCACTGCAGGTTCAGATGGACACGATCTTGCTCTCAATTGTGCTTGGTCTTGCTTCAGATGCTTGATGGAGTGGAAATGGATCAAGGAAGAAGAACGACTCTTGGAGTTTGAATCTCAAAATAGTGGGATATTTCAAACTCGATTTTGAATGAAAATCGCCAAGCTTATCCTTTGAATTTGAGGGTTTAAGGTTGCTGATTCATAGCTTGCGCGTCAGGGTCCTTAATTCTAAGCATGAAGGGTTCTATTTATAGGCCAAGTGATTGATAATTGCACACTTCTTTAAAAATTACAAAAATAGCAATTTGCCTTTGCATGGAGGCATGGGCGTGTGATAGGCCCATGTAATGATGCATTCAGGTCCCAAAATGAGTGTAAGCAATGCTGAAGTCATGTGGAAAGGCCAGGCATTCGTGTGTGAGAAATGGAACTTCAAATCTTCTAAATGGTCATTCATCTTTAAGCCATGCCCAAGTTATTCATTCTTTGTCCAAATGGTATGACTTTGGACTTTTTGGAAAGGTTACATCCACAGGAACAACTTTCATGTTGGACACTTTTTTCATTTGAAGCTTGGATCATGATGAATTTTGAGGTGGAAGTTTGGAAAATCAAACATATCAAAAAAAAATCTAAGTATCAAGCCATATGTTCACTTCTTCCACCTTGAGTAACTTGTTCTATGGGCTTCAAATGAGAAAAGTTCCTTCATCAAAGTTGTAGCTCTCTCAAAGTCCTTCAAATGGGTCACAAATTTTACCTAATTTGGGTTTATCATG
This sequence comes from Lathyrus oleraceus, assembly GCF_024323335.1. Taxonomy (NCBI): domain Eukaryota; kingdom Viridiplantae; phylum Streptophyta; class Magnoliopsida; order Fabales; family Fabaceae; genus Lathyrus; species Lathyrus oleraceus. The sequence continues at coordinate 77,733,476 of NC_066582.1, read as the reverse complement.
AAGGAGTTATGCATTTTAGAAGTTGAGAAAAATCACTTGTTCAATGGTATTGGCCCAAAATGACCTATAATGTCTCCTCATATCACATGCATTTAAAAGTTGAATTTACACTTCCTCCAAACATAAAAGTTGAAGTAGACATCTGGAATTTGATCATGAAACTTGAATATCTTTCATCACATAAAAATTGAGCAAGTTTATGTCTTGGGAAGTTGACCTTCAAATTAGGGTTTAGACAAAATGACCTATAATCTTTCACCATAAAAAATGACTTTTCAAGAAAAACTAGCTCTTGACCTCAACATGAAAGTTGTTTGGTATGTAATTTATAGTAACTTTGCTTTCCTCTGGTCAACCACCATGAACAAACTTGCTAGCTTGATATTCTCTTGACTTTTGGGATTCATGGAGGATCATATATGCATAAGATGATGAAATGTGAAGTATCCCTTGAAATATTTGATCAATTGTTGAATAAACGGGTTGAAGAAGTCACACAAGATACCTAGATGAATTAGGGTTTCCAAGGCAAACAAACTCCAAACTCTTAATGATTTCTTGATCAAAATTGTGAAGTCAAGCGTCTCTATGATGAATTTTTTTGATGAAGACAAAACTCCAAGCAACAAGAAGGCAAAGATGATATTCTATGATAAAACATCTTTGTTCAAGAAGTTAAGCTTTTCACTTTAAGAAGGTATAATGAGAATACTTACCTTCACTAAAGTCTTAGATGCTCAAGTATTCATATGGCTATTGCATAACTTTTCATTGTGCATGGAAAATGACTTAGAATAATTTTGTGCATTTTCAAACTGGGTAAATCGATTTACCTATAAGGGAAATCGATTTACCACTGAAGCTTACATATTTTTTAAAAGCAAAATTTAAATTTTTCACTTAGGTAAATCGATTTACCACTTAGGGAAATCGATTTACCACTGGAGCATTACATTTCCAAAAGTGAAATTTCAAGTTTTTTAACTAGGTAAATCGATTTACCTCTTAGGGAAATCGATTTACCACTGAAAGATTTTGAAAATTTTAAACGTTGCAACAGGGTAATCGATTTACCCATTATGTAAATCCATTTACCACTGTGCGTTTTTGAAAAATCATTGGTTGTTCATGCACCTCTTCATGCACCACTTCATGGAACCTTTTCATTTCATCTTTGACAATTGTTCATGATATTTTTCAGAACATTACCATGTTTCATTTGAGGTGTTATGTGCATATAAATACATGATCTTTCAAATTCAAATTTCACCTCTTCCAATCAATCTCTTAGAATTTTCAGAATTCACACTTATTGTTTTAAATCTTCATTCAAGATTTTTCTGCATATTTTCATATCATTCAAAACAGAAAATTCTTGAGCAATCTAATATTTTTGTGTGGTGAATTATTTTCATTGGAAAATAAGATCAAGCAAATTGATATTTCACATTGTGTGATCATTTTACAACAAACTTTATATTCAATCCATTGTTGTAATCCATATCTTATTTTTGTTGAAAAATAAGATTGTGTGTTTTGTAAATACCTTGTTGTCCAGGATTGTTGGAAACAAGTGAAATGTTGAAGAGGATTGTTCTTCATACACTTGATTACCTATAGGTTAGATAGTAAGCATCACCATTGGTGTGAGTAGGCTGTACAATAATTCTAACTATAGTGAAATCTCTTTCGAGTCGAAAGGGGAGTGAAGTACCTTCGGAGTGTGAAGGGAACCACTATAAATTCCGGTGTCCATTTACTTTCCGCAATTTATTTTTCAGCACTTAAACTAAAAATAACCAAGAACCGGAAACAAGATCGAAGAAATTTTTACCACCTTATTCACCCCCCCCCCCCCTCTTAGGCGCATTTACAACTTACAATTGGTATCAGAGCAAGTTATAGGTAACTTGTTCCTAGATATCCAACATGGCTTCCGCAAGCATAAACCCGGTTTTTAAAGATGGTAGAAGTAGCAACAAGCCCCCACTCTTCCCCGGAGAATATTTCGTTTTCAGGAAAATCAGAATGAAGGAACATCTTGAGGCCCAAGGAGAAGGTATATGGGAAGCAGTTGAAGAAGGTCCACACAAACCGATGAATGTGGTGAATGGAGTTGGTACCGCAAAGTTGAAAAACACCTATGACGAAGATGATAAGAAAAATATTCTGAATGATAAGAAGGCAATCAACATACTCCAAAGCGCTCTTAGTATGGACGAGTTCTTCCGTATATCTCAATGTAAATCGGCAAAGGAGATTTGGGACACCTTCGTAGAAACACATGAAGGAACCGCCGAAGTGAAGAGATCGAGGCTAAACACTCTAAGTCAAGAATATGAGATGTTCCGCATGCAGCCTGGTGAATCTATAGTTGCCTTACAAAATAGATTCGTCCATCTAACAAATCACTTGATTGCTCTCGGTAAAACCTTCACCAATGATGATCTCAACCAGAAAGTCCTAAGATCTTTGACAAGAGAATGGCAACCGAAGGTGACCGCTATTTCGGAAAAGAAGAGTCTCTCAACGATGACATCCGCGTCTCTATTTGGCAAACTTCAAGAACACGAATTGGAACTTGGAAGGCTCGAGAAGCACGAAAGTCAAGAAAAGAAGTCCAAGGGAATTAAAACTGACAAAGATGATGAGACGTCCGAAGATGAGAACTTTATGCTTCTTGTGAAGAAGCTTGGTAGGTTTTTTAATAAAAATCAAAATTCCTCTTATCCTAAAAAGAATAAACATTTCAGGAAAAAGGAAGCATCCACATCAATGCAAGACGTCACTTGTTATGAATGTGGAAAGAAAGGTCACATAAAGCCGGATTGCCCGAAACTTGCAAAGAAAGGAGGATTCAAAGGCAAGAAGGAATTCAAGAACAAAAAGGCTTATGCTGCTTGGGACGATAATGAGATAAGTTCATCTTCGGAATCGGAAAGCGATGAATGTGCGAACATGACTCTTATGGCTTCACATCACTCCGATGAAGAAATTGATGAGGTTAGTAGCAACTTTTCAGTTAATGACAATGACGCACAAGATGTTATAGGTGAACTTTTAAAAGAATGCAAGACGTTGTATAAAAGTATTTCATCCCAAAAGAAACAAATTTCATCTTTACAAGAAAATAATATTGCTTTGGAAAAATATATTGAAAGTGAAAAACAAAAGTTGATGGATGAAAAACAAAGTCTTGTATGTAAGAATTGTGAGTCTTTATCTTTCCAAATTGTTTAACTTAAAAGAGTTTTAGAAAGATATGAAAAAGGTCAAATTGGCTTGGAGGAAATTATTAAGCACCAAAGGTATCCTAATGATAAAAGTGGATTAGGATATTCTAAGTTTTCCAAACCAAGCACAAATGAGACCATTTTTGTTAAAACAAGTGAACAAGTTGTTAAAGAGAAAGTAAACAATTCTAAAAGTGTGCATCAAAGTCATAAAAAGAAAATGATTGCTAAGAAGAAGAATTATGTTCCTAGATATAGAAGTCATTTTCAACCTACTTGTTTTTATTGTGGAATCAAAGGTCACACACCTAATGCTTGTTATGTGCGAAACTTTGGCATTGCAAAAGGGCATTATGTGTGGGTTAAAAAGGGTACTAACTACCAAGGACCCAAAGCCATTTGGGTACCTAACAAAACTTGATTTTGTTTTGTAGGTATGCTTGAAGACAACTTCGAATCAATGGTATCTTGATAGCGGTTGTTCAAAGCATATGACGGGCGATGTCAACAAATTTTCACATCTATCTTTAAAGGCCAAAGGATATGTTACATACGGTGATGACAATAAAGGAAAGATCCTAGGAGTAGGAACCATTGGAGCACCTCCTTTTACCATCATCGAAGATGTCCTTTATGTTGAAGGCCTAAAGCATAACCTACTTAGCATAAGTCAATTGTGTGACAAAGGGTTCCGAATCCAATTCACAAAGGATGAATGTTTAATAGAACATGAAGTCACCCATGACATTATGCTAAAAGTTAAAAGGTTTAATAATATTTTTATGACTTCATTTGATGACTCTTCCTTGAAGGTAAAATGCTTAATGACGAACAACAACGAGGCTTGGCTATGGCATAAAAGATTCGCTCACATTCACATGGAGCACATGAACAAGTTGATAAATCATGATCTAGTTGTTGGTCTTCCAAAGATTAAGTTCATCAAGGATAAGTTATGTGACGCATGTCAAAAGGGAAAGCAAACCAAGACAACTTTCAAATCCAAGAATGTTGTATCTACGTCTAGGCCACTTCAACTCTTGCACATGGATCTCTTCGGTCCATCAAGAACGAAAAGCTTCAGAGGTAATGTTTACGCTTTAGTTATTGTTGATGATTTCTCTAGATATACGTAGACATTGTTTCTAGTGCAGAAAACTGATGCTTTCAAGGCTTTCAAGAAGTACGCGAAACAAATTCAAAACGAGAAGTCCCTCACAATAACCTCCATAAGAAGTGACCACGGTGGAGAATTCCAAAACACATTCTTTAAAGAATTTTGCGAAGAGCACGGAATTTCTCACAACTTCTCCGCACCACGAACACGACAACAAAATGGTGTCGTAGAAAGAAAGAATAGATCTTTGGTGGAGCTTGCAAGAACAATGCTCAGTGACTCCAACCTTCCTAAATATTTTTGGGCGAACGCAGTTAGCACAACATGTTTTGTAAGCAACCGTGTCAACATTCGGCCGATTCTCAAAAAGACTCCGTATGAGCTATTCAAAGGAAGATAGCCCAATTTATCTTTCTTTCACATTTTTGGGTGCAAATGTTTTGTCCTCAACAATGATAAGGACAACCTTGGTAAGTTCGATGAGAAATCCGACGAAGGTATCTTCCTTGGCTACTCCCTATCTAGTAAGGCACTTAGAATTTTCAATAAAAGAACTCTTTCTATTGAAGAATCAATGCATGTATCTTTTCATGAAACTAACCCCTCGAAAGAGGATAACATTATTGTTGATGATGATGATGATATAATAGATATGTCACAACAGCAAAAGGAAGTTCCAAATGATCAATCAATACCACAAGGAGATGACTCACCAATCATTGAAGAATATCATGATCTACCGAAAGAATGGAGAACTCATAGATATCACCCGATCGATAAAGTTATTGGTGATATTAGCCAAGGCGTTACAACATGACTAAATCTCAAGGATGCTTGTCTCAACATGTCTTTTGTATCTCAAATAGAACCAACCAAAGTCGATGAAGCCTTAGGCGACGATCAATGGATAGTAGCAATGCAAGAAGAACTCAACCAATTCGAAAGGAATCAAGTTTGGAGTCTTGTACCAAGACCAGACAACAAGCGCATCATAGGAACAAGATGGGTGTTACTTGATGAGAATGGGATCATTGTTCGTAACAAAGCAAGATTGGTCGCACATGGATACAACCAAGAGGAAGGAATTGATTTTGATGAGACGTTCGCTCCGGTAGCAAGGTTAGAAGCAATTCGATTATTACTTGCTTATGCTTGTTTTATGAATTTTCAATTGTTTCAGATGGATGTCAAAAGCGCTTTCCTGAATGGCTACATCAATGAAGAAGTCTACGTCAAACAACCTCCGGGTTTTGAAGACTTCAAGAATCCTTCACATGTTTACAAGTTGAAGAAAGCACTATATGGCTTAAAGCAAGCACCAAGAGCATGGTATGACCGCCTCAGCAACTTTCTATGTGAAAACAGATTTGTAAAAGGAAAGGTTGACAAGACTTTGTTCATAAAGAAGATCAAGGGTAACACCTTATTGGTTCAAGTCTATGTCGACGACATCATCTTTGGTTCAACAAACAAAGATCTTTGGGAAGAGTTTTCACTTATGATGCAAGGAGAAATCGAGATGTCCATGATGGGAAAATTGAACTATTTTCTTGGACTACAAATCAAGCAAACAAAAGATGGCATCTTCATCAACCAATCCAAGTATTGCAAGGAATTGTTGAAAAGATTCAATATGGATAGTTGCAAAATAATGTCCACTCCTATGGGATCCGGAACATACGTTGATCAAGATGAATCCGGAGTTTCAATAGTTATCACAAAATATCGAGGTATGATTGGTTCATTACTATATTTGACGGCAAGCCGTCCTGACATTATGTTTAGTGTATGTTTGTGTGCACGCTTTTAAGCAAATCCGAAGGAATCGCATCTCACCGTCGTGAAGAGGATTATGAAGTATCTCAAAGGAACAAGGAACGTCGGACTATGGTATCCAAAAGGTAGTATATGTTCCTTGATTGGTTATTCTGACGCTGATTATGCAGGATGTAAGACAGATAGGAAAAGCACAAGTGGTACTTGTCACATTCTCGGGAATGCACTAGTGTCGTGGGCATGCAAGAAGCAAGCCTGTGTCGCACTTAGCACGGCCGAAGCGGAGTACATTGCAGTAGGCAGTTGTTGCGCACAGATTTTATGGCTTAAGCAACAACTTCTTGATTTTGGTGTAGATCTCGGTTGCATTCCTCTTCGATGCGATAACACAAGTGCCATCAACATCACCAAGAACCCGGTCATGCATTCAAGGACAAAGCACATAGATATCCGGCATCATTTCCTTCGAGATCACGTGCTCAGCGGAGATGTAGATGTTACGTTCGTAGATACACATAACCAACTTGCCGATATATTCACAAAACCATTGGCTAAAGAGCAATTTTTCAAGATTCGAAGAGAACTTGGGATTCTAGATGAGTGTGACATATAATTCATCAAAGTTATGCTGTATATTCTATTTTATATTTGTCATGTGATTATCTTTCACCAATCTTTCCCTTCTTTTTGATAATGTCAAAGGGGGAGAAAGGTGTATATGCTTGTATGCTTGTGAATTTCCTAAGGTACAATTGATACAAATCTCCTTCAAGATGATCAAGTCAAAATGATCATAAGCTTCTCAAATTCAGGAGGAGTTATACATCTCAGGGGGAGGAAGTTTTGTTTCAGGAAATTGCACGCATCAAAGAGGATTATTTTTCATCATCAAAAAGGGGGAGAATGTGAAGTCAAGCTTCTCTATGATGAATGTTTTTGATGAAGACAAAACTCCAAGCAACAAGAAGGCAAAAATGATATTCTATGATAAAGCATCTTGGTTCAAGAAGTTAAGCTTTTCACTACAAGAAGGTATAATGAGAATACTTACCTTCACTAAAGTCTTAGATGCTCAAGTATTCATATGGCTATTGCATAACTTTTCATTTTGCATGGAAAATGACTTAGAATAATTTTGTGCATTTTCAAACTGGGTAAATCGATTTACCTATAAGGGAAATCGATTTACCACTGAAGCTTACATATTTTTTAAAAGAAAAATTTAAATTTTTCACTTAGGTAAATCGATTTACCACTTAGGGAAATCGATTTACCACTGGAGCATTACATTTCCAGAAGTGAAATTTCAAGTTTTTTAACTAGGTAAATCGATTTACCTCTTAGGGAAATCGATTTACCACTGAAAGATTTTGAAAATTTTAAACGTTGCAACAGGGTAATCGATTTACCCATTATGTAAATCCATTTACCACTGTGCGTTTTTGAAAAATCATTGGTTGTTCATACACCTCTTCATGCACCACTTCATGGAACCTTTTCATTTCATCTTTGATAATTGTTCATGATTTTTTTCAGAACATTACCATGTTTCATTTGAGGTGTTATGTGCATATAAATACATGATCTTTCAAATTGAAATTTCACCTCTTCCAATTAATCTCTTAGAATTTTCAGAATTCACACTTATTGTTTTAAATCTTCATTCAAGATTTTTCTGCACATTTTCATATCATTCAAAACAGAAAAATCTTGAGCAATCTAATATTTTTGTGTGGCGAATTATTTTCATTGGAAGAGAAGATCAAGAAAATTGATATTTCACATTGTGTGATCATTTTACTACAAACTTTATATTCAATCCATTGTTGTAATCCATATCTTATTTTTGTTGAAAAATAAGATTGTGTGTTTTGTAAATACCTTGTTGTCCAGGATTGTTGGAAACAAGTGAAGTGTTAAAGAGGATTGTTCTTCATACACTTGATTACCTATAGGTTAGATAGTAAGCATCACCATTGGTGTGAGTAGGATGTACAATAATTCTAACTATAGTGAAATCTCTTTCGAGTCGAAAGGAGAGTGGAGTAGCTTCGGAGTGTGAAGGGAACCACTATAAATTCCGATGTCCATTTACTTTCCGCAATTTATTTTCAGCACTTATACGAAAAATAACCAAGAACCGGAAACAAGATTGAAGAAATTTTTACCACCTAATTCACCCCCCCCCCTTCTTAGGCGCATTTATAACTTACAAAAATAACATGTGAAGATCATGGGGGTCCATATATGATGCTTAGAGCCATAGTAAACCACATCTTGATTGAGCTCCTTGCATCGAGGATCTTATACCCTAGATATGAACTTGATATAACATAGGTGAGCATGCGCACTACCTTCAAAAGAGTTAAACCATCCAATGACATATTTTTTGGTATTTTGGTTAGTAAACAAAGAAAAATGAAGTATGATACAATCAAATGGTTCTTGGTGATCCCTCCCAATGTAAACCCAATGAATTAGGGGTAAGGAGGATGCCAAGGTATGATCCCAATGTTTTTGCATAAGATGAGAATATCATGAGGGATCTTAGGGTCAAAATTGGGGTCTTACACCAGCCAAGTGATATCTTTAACAAATTAAACCAACCAAAGGGTAAAATAAATATTACCTAACTATCAGCCAAGTGATAGCTTAACAAAGGTAATAAGCTCAAAAGGAAAGAATACCAACTCCCAGCCAAGTGGTAACTTACCAAAGGTAAGAAAAATATTACCTAACTATCAGTCAAGTGATAGCTTAACAAAGTTAATAAGCTCAAAAGGAAATATTACCATCTACCAGTCAAGTGATAGCTTAATAAAGGTAACCAACCAAAGATAAAGGAGATATTTCCTAACTATCAACCAAGTGGTAGCTTAACAATGGTAATAAGATCAAAATGAAAGATTACCAACTACCAGCCAAGTGATAGCTTTAACAAAGGTAACTAACCAAAGGGTAACAAAAATATTACCTAACTATCAGCAAAGTGATAGCTTAACAAAGGTAATAAGCTCAAAAAGAAAGATTATCAACTAATAGCCAAGTTATAGCTTAACAAAGGTAACCAACCAAAGGCAAGAGAAATATTACCTAACTATCAGCCAAGTGATGATTTAACAAAGGTAATAAGCTCAAAAGGAAAGATTACCAACTAACAACCAAGTTATAGCTTAACCAAGGTAACCAACCAAAGGTAAGAGAAATATTACCTATCTATCAGCCAAGTGATAACTTAACAAAGGTAACAAGCTCAAAAGAAAAGATTACCAACTACCAGCCAAGTGATAGCTTAACAAAGGTAACCAACCAAAGGGTAAGAGAAATATTATCTAACTATCAGCCAAGTGATAACTTAACAAAGGTAATAAGCTCATGGGACCAAAGTTTAACCCAGGAATAAAGTGGAGACAAATGGCCAAAGAAGACTCAATCCAATGAGGAAACAAACTCAATTGGGGATTAATTACATCCAGATAACAAACTGGAAAGGGAAATTGAAACAAAACCTTCTCTGAGGATAAAACTCCATGGGGAATTAGCAAGGATAAGCGCTTTTTGCTGAAGGTTGACACTCTATTGGAGAGAGGATGTACACATTCAGTAGGGAAAACAATAGAGAGCAGGGAATGCACCGAGAAATGCAAGATGCAATAATAAACACCAAGATGGTATGCATATGCGTATGAATATGTCTACGAATATGCTGATAAAATAGGCACAAATGGTTAGACCAATAACATAGTACAATCAAATACTCTGCTAATATCGACAAGTCAAAGATACCACTGGAGATCTCGCTAGGGATTCAGATAAAGAGAACCTTGCAATGAATGGTCATAAGCCATCAAAGGAGTTAAATTTTGATTAAAGGCTTAAATCCTTCCGGAGAGAGAGAAAAGATATTGCTTGGAGACCCAAAGCTAATATTATAAGAACATGAATTCCGTTTTGAGGGAGGGAAAGGTTTTCCACGGATAAGAAAATGTCAAAATAAACCCTGCTACGAAGACCTGCTGGCGTCTTCACTGGGGATTCTACCATTCCCGCAATCTCATGCTGGGGAAATTGATGATCATGTATACATTCATAAGGGAAAATCATGTCTTAGGAGAAGATTGAGCTCCACTCTTCAAGATCTTACCATCCTTGATATTACTATTGACATTCCTCTTTTATATTCATAAATCGAGGAAAACATTTTTCTAAATTTCAAAAACGTTATTGTTTATATATCTTTTGTTTCAAAAATTATTATCAAAAATAAAATGAACTTTCATAAACTGAAACAATATAAGAACAGTAAACAAATGGGCAAAAGGCTCAAATTTTATTGATAGAATGGTAGTCCGCAAATGGCGTGACTCCATGTATCATTACAAAGTTGAAAAACGGTAAATTAATGGAAAGGGCTACATTGAAATACAATAACCACTATTCTCCCTAAAAACTTTGGATTCTTCTCTTCTCATAACTTTGGTCGTGGATGACTAGATGAGAATCTTTGATAGGCATTGTTACTTCAAATAATTGAATCTGGCCTGATGCTGTTAGTTGCCATAATCCCTAACTTTTGACTAGATTGCTCTTTCGGGTTCAATTTACCGGGACGATTATCTTCTGTTTATGTCTCTAATTTTTGCATGGACATCCCTTTACGGTTTTCAATCCACTAAGACACTCATTTTTTACTAAGCCTCCCTTTCGAGTTTTCAACTTAGCGAGTCATTCTTTTATTTTCTAGACGAAATATTTCTTGACTACATCGACACTCACATGACGAGGGATATCCTCACCATCCATATTCGTAAGATTCATTGCACCGCCATAGAAGACTCTTCTAACAACATATGGGCCTTCATAATTAGGAGTCCACTTTCCCCTAGAATTAGTGTTGAAAGACAAGATCTTTTTGAGCATGAGGTAGGCTTCTCTGAATATGTGGGGGTCAAACCTTCTTGTCAAATGCTTTTTTATTCTCTTTTGATATAATTGGACATGACACAAAGTTTTCATCCTTGTCTCTTAAATCAATATGAATTGATCATATCTGCTTTAAAACCATTCAGCCTTAGACAATTTGGCATCTGTAGCGGTAAATTCATGACCATAAAGCTATGCATAAACTTGACGTCAATAAAACCAGAGTCACCTCCGCGCTTTTATTGTTTCCAAAGGAAAAGGGAAAAGTACGAACAAAACCCAAAGATAAGAAGTTTTCAAATCAAAACTAATAAAATGCCAAAGATTACAAGTAAAGGGGTTGCTTACACAAAGGGAAGGTGTTAGCACCCAATGTATCCTAGGTATTCCTAGGGAAAGCTTTTTTATGTGTGCATGTGTTTTTAGTATAAATGATGTTTGATAAAAATAGAGTGTGGGGATGATAAAAGAATTAATTAATTATACTTTTTGTGTTTGACAAGACCTTCGGTCTTGTGCCTACGTACCAACATAAAAATAAGGGATCAAAACCTCGTAGTTCGTGGTAAAAATTTCAAAGTTGGTGAATTACTTTTAACAAAAGTTTCAATGAAAAGGGACCAAGGGAGCCAAAAATTTAAACGGGGTTGTTAGTTCTTTTTGTCTTATTGAAATTTCAAGTCAATATGATTAAGTGTATTTACAAATTTGATTTAAGAAAGAGTTTGAAAATTCGATGGCATAAGGCCATAGTTTCTAATCATTAAAACCAAGTCTAAGCTTGAAAACACAAGAAAAGAAAGTTTTTTTTTAAAAGCGGGAGAGGATTTGAAATTTAAGAAGTGGGAGGAGATGAAAAAACAATCCTAAGTACAAATTTAAAAGTTAAGAGTTGAAAAGATCTAATCAATGGGATGCAATCCAACAGACAAGAATGTCATATAGAAACCCATTTTCCCTTGGACTTTAACCAAGCAATAATCAATAAGCAATGAACAATATCCAAACATCATGAAGACCAAGGAATCAAATAAAGATAGACACATCCAAGCAAGCAATCCAAAAGCTAACAGTTTTCTTTGTCTTCTCATATATCAGATGAAATATTCCTTGATTAACTCAGAGCAAAGCATCAGACACAAGATCAAAATAACAATAAAGCACAAAGACAGAGTAGTAGATGAATTCAAACAAATCCCAAGGCTTGCATCGGATGAAGTCTTACTTAAAAATAACTAAGTCTCAAAATATTGGAATTGGCCCAGTCCTTTTTGTATAGTGAATTTTGCCTAATCCAAAGTCCAAAAGTTCAGATCAAGATCAACAATCCACCATATGTTTTTTTAGGGTTTTTGTAGTTATTAGGTATTTTAAGGTCCTAAGACCACAAACAAAATCAAAACATACAAATAATATATACAATCACAAAGTATGGCTCAAAGGAGCAAATTGAAAATGACATAAACATAATAAGTTGAATGGAATGTAAATGGCAATGAATGATAAATGACCGAAATTTAAATTGTATAAAGTAAATAACTTGAGAGTAAAGCAATATTAACAAGAATTAGTCAAACCTTAGTCAAAAGTTAGTCAAGTGTTAGTGATTTTTTTTAATTGATTAAGTCATTCTTTGGAGAACACTCAACCATTCATTCACAAGTATGAACCCTTAAACTAACACATCTTGCATGAGAGGGCTCCAACTTGGATAATTCAACAAGTATGCCACTGGCTCTCATGAAAGGAAAAAAGGTCAAGTCTCCACACAATGCCATGAAGAATGGGAGACTTGCAATCTCACTTACTAGAATGCTATGCCTTAAGGGTCAAATTTAGCCCTATGTTAAGCAATCATAATTGGACTTATGTAGAAGTCACAACTATCTGAGGTCGGGCAATAAAAATTTAGGTGTTAATGCATGTTAAAGATTTTGGCATGAGGAACCAAACTCCTAAAACAGACCACACACTAAAAGAAAAGATCAAAAGGGAGGGGCCTATCTCAATCATACTTGTATTGATACATCTAACACAAGGTCATTGATGAACCAATTAGCCTTTAGACATTAGAGATTTCAATGGTCAAATGAGGGAATGGGGAAGAATAGGGATGAAGATGAAGAGGGAAGGGAAGATAGAAATAGAAATTGACCAAGGGAGGATTTTCATCAAATCAAAACCATCTATTCATTTTGGGAGATGAAATGTACATTTCATCATTCCCCTAAATCCAATGGTTTTGATTCAACAAAAGTCAAATCAACCTTGACCAAGGCCCAAACAGAAAGTCAAACATCACAAGACCATAAAATTGGCTCAACAATATTTTTAAACAAATAATCAATTAAAATCACATTTAAAATGAATTAAAATGCATTTTAATTTCGAGAAAACCTCAAATCCCATTAAAACAGTAAATAAATGGCCAAGGGATTTATCCTATGTTAAACAAGGTCAAAGGACCTTGGACAAATTTTTCACTATTTTTAGAAAGACAGAAGTATTTTTAAATAATTAAAAATATACACAAAAACATATAATTCATGAAAAATACCAAAATTAATCCAAAAAAATAATTTTAATTCAGAATATGAAAAAGAAAAATATTTAAAGATTTTTGGTAAAACTCACATATTTTTTGGATTAAAAATGGATTTATTATGAATTAAACAAAATAAGGCAATTAAATGAAATATTAGAAAATACCAAAAATCAAGGGCCATCAGACCTCCCTCAATAATTGAGGTGGCAGATCTGATGGCCAAGCGCGCGTGTTCTACAAACACCTTAGTCAATTGGGCCACACACTTGGTAATTAAAAGGGAAGGCTGAGATTAAAACACGAGAGGGTGATCAAATGGTTTTGGACACGCTAACATATCACCGGAGTTAGGGCTCCGGTGGACCTCACTGGATTGGTCCACCTTTAACTTAATGAAAAATGAAAAACAAGGACCATTTCAAAGAGAAAATGCTCAGGAGCTCGAATCTGGCCTCAAGTTTCTCTAATTCCAAGTATATTGAAAGATATAAGGATTTGAATTTTGAGGATCATGAACTGAGTTGCTTTGTTTTGACCTCAAAGTAACTCAATCTTGTTGCCTACATTTGTAGGATGGTAGTCAACCAAAAATCAAAGAGAATGGTGAAGAATTGAGAGAGAATCAAAGAGAGAAAGTTTATGAAAAATCACCTTCGAGGGAGCTTGAATCTTGCTTCCAATTGGCCTTGGCTTGACTTCAGAAGCTTGTAGAAAGTGAATTAGATCAAAGAAGGGCTTGGATTCTTGGAGTTTCAACTTCAAAACAGAAGTGAAATTGAAACTCGATTTTCAATTGAAAACCTTCAAGTTTATCCTCTAATGATGAGGGGTCAGGTTGCAGGATCAAACCTTGGGCAAGGTGTCCCCAATTATGAGCAGAAGAGGTTGTATTTATAGGCAATGGAATTTATTTTCACACACTTCCATCAAAGGGCCATGATAGGGCCATGAAGTGATGTCAAAAGGTCCAAAATTGATCATGAGCAATGCTGAAAGTGTGTCATGAAGTCATGCAATTGGAAGTGGGAAATGGTAATGAGATTCATCCAAATGGAACCTTGAAGAAAAGCCATGCCCAAGTTATTCAATCCTTGGCCAAATGAGGTGATCTTGGACTTTTTGGAAAGGTGAGATCAAGGGGAACAACTATCATGTTGAACACATTTCCATTTGAAGCCTGGATCATGATGACTTTTGAGGTGGATGTTTGGAAAACCAAACGTAAATGAAAATTTTCTAAGTACCAAGCAAATTGTTCGCTTCTTCCACATTGAATAACTTTTCATTTGGGTTTCAAATGGAAAAAGTTCCTTAATAAAAGATGTTTCCCTTTCAAACCTCTCAAATTTGGTAAAAAAAATTGGACCTCATTTGGATTTGGCATGAAGGAGTTATGCATTTTAGAAGTTGAGGAAAATTGCTTGTCCAATGGTAAAGGCCCAAAATGACCTATAATATTTCTTCTTGGCACATGCCCTTGAAAGTTTAATTTGATTTTTCTCAAAGAATAAAGGTTGGAGATAACATCTTGAAATTGATCATGAAACTTGGATGGGCTTAATCTCATAAAGATTTAGCAAGTTATGGTCCTTATAAGTTGACCTTCTACCTAGGGTTCACACAGAATGACCTATAATTTTTCACCATAAAAATTGACTTTCCAAGCATAAATATATCTTAACCTCAACATGAAAGTTTTTTTAATGTCATAAGGAGTAACTTTGCTCTTGGAATAATTTTCATATGACAACGTAGGACGTAGGGTCTAGTGAACCCCAATTTTGACCAGTTGACTTTCTCTGGTCAACCACCATGAACCAACTTGGACACTTAAAGTTCTCTTGATCTTTAGAGATGTATAAGTTGATGTAACATGAACTATACCTTAAAATATTTGATTAAAAGTTGAAGAACCCTCTGGGAAATTAGGGCTTCCAATGCAAATTAACTTCAAATTCTTGGTGAATTCTTGATCAAGATGAACAATGAAGATCATGGGGACTCATATGTGATGTCTAGAACCAATGTGAACCATATCCTTATTGATCTCTTTGAATTGAGGGTCTCAAACCCTAGATGTGAGCTTGATGAAGCATTGGTGGAGGCACACACTACCTACAAAAGAAGTAAAACTATACATAGACATATTTTTGGTATTTTGGTTAGTAAATAATAAAAATAAAGTATGATACAATCAAAATTTCTTTGTGATCTCTCCCAATGAAAACCCAATGAATGAGGTGTAAGGAAGATGCCAAGTTGTGATCCCAAAGCCAATGTATATGATGAGATTGCATGAGGGATCTTAGGGTCAAAATTGGGGTCTTACAGTTGCCCCTATTTAAGGACATTCTAACTGAGGATGTGATGGTTAAAATCTTTGTATCAACTCAGTAGAATGGACTTAAATTACAACATTTAGAAACAAATGTTGGTTCCTAAGAGGCCTCATGATGCATATGATATGAATGTTAAAACAGTCTTTGTGGGGAATATATTGCCATGAAGGAAAAGAATCCGGAAGAGATTGAAGGTCCATAGGAGAATTATGCATTCCTTAAGGAAAACACACTAGGGAGACAAAGACTATGGGGATAAAAGTTGTGCGTAGGTCAGGTTACGTCTTAAAAACTGCTGGAGACACGAGGGGAATTTCTATGAGAATAAATCAATGGAAGGACTCAGTTGGGGATAAGGGAAAATCTGCAGGGGAAACAGGTAGATCAAAACAAAACTGAAATACTCGAATCAAATAGGAAAAGGATATTTCACTGAGGAAATACGCATTCAAACTCAACTAGGGAAGAATGAACTTCAACACATGAGTATGTAGCGGTAAATTCATGACCATAAAGCTATGGATAAACTTGATGTCAATAAAACCAGAGTCGCCACCGCGCTTTTATTGTTTCCAAAGGAAAAGGGGAAAAGTACGAACAAAACCCAAAGATAAGAAGTTTTTAAATCAAAACTAATAAAATGCCAGAGAATACAGGTAAGGGGGTTGATTACATAGAGGGAAGGTGTTAACACCCAAAGTGTCCTAGGTACTCCTATGGAGCCCTTTTTTATATGCGCATGTGTTTTTGGTATAAATGATGTTTGAGAAAAATAGAGTGTGGGGATGAGAAAAGAATTCATTAATTATATTTTTGTGCTTGATAATGCCTTTGGACTTGTGCCTACGTGCCAACATAAAAATGAGGGATCAAAACCTCGTAGTTCGTGGTAACAATTTCAAAATGAGTGGGTTGCTTTTAATAAAAGGTTAATAATAAAGGCACAAAAGGCCCAAAAGTTTGAATGAAGTTGTTATCTCTTTTAGTCTTTCGAATTTTTAAGTCAATATGATTAGATTTATTTACAAGTTTGATTTAAGAAAAAGAGTTTGAAAATTCATTGGCATAAAGCCAATGTTTCTATTTTTTTGAAATAAGGTCTAAGTATGGGATTACAAGAAAAGAAAGTTTTTGAAAGTGGGGAAAGACTTTAAAATTTAAGAAATGGGAGGATGGAGAGGCTATCCTAAGCATAAAATTTAAAATTAAGAGTTGAAAAGTTCTGACCAATGGGATGCAATCCAACAGACAAGTATGTCATGTAGAAAACTCACTTTTCCTTTGAACTTTGAATCAAGCAATAATCAATCAGGCAATTAGCAATATCGGACATCATGAAGATCAAGGCATCAAATAAAGATAGCCACATCCAAGCAAGCAAATTCATAGCTAGAAGTCTTCTTTGTCTTCTCATGTATCAGATGAAATGCTCCTTGATCAACTCAGAATAAAGCATTAGACACAAAATCAAAATAATTGTTTGCACCAAGAAATTGTAGCAGATGAATTCAAATAAAACCCCAAGACTTGCATCCGATGAAGGCTCAGTTCACAAGAACTTGATTTCAGAATATTGGCATTGGCCAAGTCCTTTTTGCACAGGGAATGTTGCCTAATCCTAAGTCCAATAGTTCAGATCAAGATCAACAGTCCACCAAACATTTTTAGGGTTTTTGTTGTTTATTAAGTATTTTAAGGTCCTAAGACCACAAACAAAGATCAAAATGTACAAACAAATATATACAATCACAATATATGGCTCAAATGAGCAAAGTGAAAATGACATAAACATAAACAATTTAAATGAGATATAAATTGCAATGAATAATAAATGATTGAGAATTAAATTGCATAAATTAAATGACTTAAAAGTAAAACAGTATTAATAAGAGTTATTCAAATGTTAGTCATTATTAATGGAATGTTAGTGGTGTTTTTCTCTTTAATTGATTAGATCATTCTTTGGAGAACACTTAACCATTTATTCACAAGCATGGATCCTTGAACTAAGACATCTTCCATAGGAAGGAAAAAAGGCCAAGTTTCCACACAATACCATGAAAGATGGGAGATTTACAATCTCACTTACTAGAATGTTTAACGGTAAATTCATGACCATTAAGCTATGGATAAAATTAACATCAATAAAACCAGAGTCGCCACCGCGCTTTTATTGTTTCCAAAGGAAAAGGGAAAAGCACGAACAAAACTCATATATAAGAAGTTTTCAAATCAAAACTAATAAAATGCCAGAGATTACAAGTAAGGGGGTTGGTTACACAGGGGGAAGGTGTTAGCACCCAAAGTGTCATAGGTGCTCCTAGGGAGCCCTTTTTTATGTGTGTATGTGTTTTTGGTATAAAAGATGTTTGCAATAAATAGAGTGTAGGGATTAGAAAAGAATTCATTAATTATATTTTTGTGTTTGACAAGACCTTCGGACTTGTGCCTACGAACCAACATAAAAATGAGGGATCAAAACCTCGTAGTTCGTGGTATCAGGTTCAAAGTGAGTGGATTGCTTTTAAAAAAATTTAAATTTAGAAAAAAAGGCTCAACGGGCCTAAAAGAGTTTGAATGAGTGTTAGTTATTTTTGTCTTTTGAAATTTTAAGTCAATATGGTTAAGTTCATTTATAAGTTTGATTAAGAAAAGAGTGTTAAAATGCAATGGCATAAGGCAAAGTTTCTAATTTGTAGTAAAGTCTAAGTTTAGAAATAACAAGCAAAGAAGATATTGAAAAATGGGGAGAGATTTGAAATTTAAGAAGTGGGAGGAGATGAAGAGACTAATCCTAAGCAAAAATTTAAAAGTTAAGGGTTGAAAAGATATGACCAATTGGATGTAATCCAATAGACAAGAATGTCATATAGAAACCCACTTTTCCTTTGGACTTTAAATCAAGCAATATCAATAAGCAAGTAGCAAAATGAAGAGCAGGGCATCAAATAAATATATCCTCATCCAAGCTAGCAACTGCATAGTCTTCTTCATAATCTTCCCATATATCAGATGACATACTCCTTGATTGGCTCTGAATAAGGCATTAGACACAGGTTCAAAATAACATTTACATCAAGACCATATAGAAGATAAATTCATGTGGATCCCAATACTTGCATCAGATGGAGGCTCAAATCAAAATAACTTGGTCACATAAAAGTTGGCATTGGCCAAGTCCTTTTGCATATGGAATGCTACCTAATTCTAAGTCCAAGGCTCAGATCAAACCCAACAGTCCACACAAACATTTTTTAGGATTTTTTGTTATTTATTAGGTATTTTAAGGTCCTAAGACCACAAATACAAACAAGATACATAATCAAATATATACAATCACAATATATGGCCCAAGTGAGCAAAGTGAAAATGGCATAGACATAAACAAGTTAAATGATATGTAAATGGAAAATGAAATGGTAAATGGCTTGAATTTCAATTGCATAAAATACATGACTTGAAAATAAAAGCAAGATTAATAACAGTTAATCAAGTGTTAGTTGATTAGATGTTAGTGATATTTTTGTTGTTCAATTGATTAAGCCATTCTTTGGAGAACACTTAACCCTCTATTCACCAGCATGGATCCTTGAACCAAGACATCTTACAAGCAAAGAAAGTTTTTGAAAGGGGAGAGAGACTTTAAAATTTAAGAAATGGGAGGAGATAAAGAGGCTATCCTAAGCATAAAATTAAAAGTTAAGAGTTGAAAATATCTGACCAATGGGATGCAATCCAACAGACAAGTATGTCATATAGAAAACTCACTTTCCCTTTGGACATTGAATCAAGCAATAATCAATCAGGCAATTAGCAATAATCAATCAAGCAATTAGCAATATCATACATCATGAAGATCAAGGCATCAAATAAAGATATCCACATCCAAGCAAGCAAATCCATAGCTAACAATCTTCTTTGTCTTCTCATGTATCAATGAAATGCTCCTTGATCAACTAAGAATAAAGCATTAGACACAAAATCAAAATAAAAATTTGAACCAAGACAATGTAGAAGATGAATTCAAATAAAACCCCAAGACTTGCATCAAATGAAGACTCAATTCACAATGACTTGATTTCAGAATGTTGGCATTGGCCAAGTCCTTTTTGCACAGGGAATGTTGCCTAATCCTAAGTCCAATAGTTCAGACAAGATCAACAGTCCACCAAACATTTTTAGTGTTTTTGTTGTTTATTAAGTATTTTAAGTTCCTAAGACCACAAACAAAGATCAAAATGCACAAACAAATATATACAATCACAACATATGACTCAAATGAGCAAAGTGAAAATGGCATAAACATAAACTATTTAAATGAGATGTAAATGGAAATGAATGATAAATGACTGAGAATTAAATTTCATAAAGTAAATGACTTGAAAGTAAAGTAATATTAAGAAAAGTTAGTCAAATGTTAGTTAAGATTAATTAAATGTTAGTGGTGTTTTTCTTTTTAATTGATTAGGTCATTCTTTGGAGAACACTCAACCATCTATTCACATGCATGAATCCTTGAACCAAGACATCTTCCATAGTAAGGAAAAAAGGCCAAGTTTCCACATAATACCATGAAAGATGGGAGACTTACAATCTCACTTACTAGAATGTTATGCCTTTAGGGTCAAGTTTAGCTCTAAGTTAAGCAATCATAATTGGACTTATGTAGAAGTCATAACTATCCGAGGTCGGGCAATAAAAATTTAGGTGTTAATCCATGTTAGAGATTTAGTATCATGAACCAAACTCCTTAAACATACCACGCACTAAAAGAAAAGATCAAGAGGGATGAACCTATCTCATCCATACTTGTATTGGTTCATTTGGCACAAAGTCATTGATGAACCAATTAGCATTAGGATATTTGAGATTTTATTGGTCAATGAAAGGGATGGGAAAGAATATGGATGAAGATGAAGGGGGAGGGGAATGAGACAAACACAAATGGTCATGGGAGGAGTTTTGTCAAATTAAAATCATTCATCCATTTTGGGAGATGAAATGTACATTTTATCAATCCCCTAACTCCAATGATTTTAATCCAACAAATGTCAAATCAACCTTGACCAAGGCCCAAACAAATAATCAAACATCACAAGACCATAAAAATGACTCAACAAAATTTCTACACAATTAATCAATGAAAAATCAATTTAAAAATGCATTAAAATACAAATTAGTTTGGCCAAAATCTAAAATCTCTTCAAAACACTAAATAAATGTCCAAGAGATTTATCCTAGGTCAAACAAGGTCAAAGGACATTAGACAAAAAAATTCATGATTTTTGAAAAGTCAGAAGTATTTTTAAACAATTAAAAATATGCACAAAAACATTTAATTCATGAAAAATATCAAAATTAATCCAAAATATGATTTTAATTCATAAAATGAAAGAGAAAAATATTTAAAGATTTTTGATGAAAGTCCCATATTTTTTAGATTAAAAATGAAATTATTATGAATTAATCAAAATAAAGCAATTAAATGAAAAATCAGAAAAAACAAAAAAAAACAAGGGCCATCAGATCTCCCTCATTAATTGAGGTGGCAGATCTGGTGGTCAAAAGTGCGCATTCCACCAACACTTCAGTCAACACGTGCACACGCGTGGTAATTAAAACAGGTGTCTAAGATTAGAAGCTAGGAGGAAGATCTGACGGTTTATGACATTGCCAACATATCACCGGAGCTATGGCTCCGGTCTTCTTCTCCGGTGGACCTCATCGGACTGGTGTACCACCAACCACCACCAAAATGAAAAACAAGGACATGGATTTAAATAAAAAATGCTCAGGAGCTCGAATATGGCCTCAATTTTCTCCAATTCCAAGTATATAAAAAGATACAGGGATTTGAATTTTGAGGATCATGAACTGAGTTGCTTCGATTTGACCTTAAAGCAACTAAATCTTGTTGCCTACATTGGTAGGACTTCAGCCAACCAAAAATCACAAATAATAATGAAGAATTGAGGGAGAATCAAAGAGATGAAAATTCTGAAAAATCACCTTCGAATGAGCTTCAACCTTGGTTGATCTTGATCCGAATTGTGATTGGCTTGGCTTCAGAAGCTTGTAGGAGGTGATTAAGATCAAAGAGAGGCTTGGACTCTTGGAGTTTCAATCTCAAAACAGAATGGGATTTGAAGCTCGATTTTCAAATGGAAACCTTCAAGGTTATCCTTTAATGGTGAGGGTTTGGATTGCAGGTTCAAAGCTTGGGTATGAGGTCCTCAATTCTGAGCCATGAGGGTTGTATTTATAGGCAATTTCATTCATTTCCAAACACTTCCAAAATTTGCTAAATTTAGCAATTCATCTTGCATGCTTGCATGGGCGTGTGATAGGCCCATCAAGTGATGCTATCAGGTCCAAAAATGCTTGAATATCATGTAGAAATCATGTCATGTGGCCATGAATTTGAATTTGAAATGTGAAGGTGAAATTCATCCAATTGGTCCCTTGAAAAGAACCCATGCACAAGTCCTTCATTCTTTGTCAGAATAAGGAGATCTTGGACTTTTCGGAAAGGTGAGATCAAGGGGAACAACTTTCATGTTGAACGCTTGTCCATTTGAAGTTTAGATAATGATGAATTTTGAGGTGGAAGTTTGGAAAATCAAACATATTTGAAAATTTTCTAAGTACCAGCCCAAATGTTCACTTCTTCCACCTTGAATAACTTTTGCTATGGACTTCAAATGGGAAAAGTTACATCATCAATGTTGTATCTATTTCAAACCTATTCAATTTGGTCACAAATATAACTTCATTTGGATTTTTCATGAAGGCGTTATGTATTTTAGAAGTTGAGGAAAATCACTTGTTCAATGGTAATGGCCCAAAATGACCTATAATATTTCCTCTTGGCACATACATTTGCAATTTGAATTTGAACTTATTCTAAACATAAAAGTTGAAAATTACATCTTTAATTTAATCATGGAACTTGAATGGCTTTAATATCATAAAAAATGAGCAAGTTATGATCCTTGGAAGTTGGCCTCCTAACTAGGGTTCAGACAAAATGACCTATAATATTTCACCATAAAAATTGACTTTCCAAGCAAAACTACCTCTTTACTTTAACATGAAAGTTGTTTGGAATGTCATCAGGAGTAACTTTGCTTTTGGAATCATTTTCACATGACAAAAATGGTAGGAGATAGGGTCTAGGGAACCCCTAGTTTTGACCAGTTGACTTTCTCTGGTCAACCACCATGAACCATCTTGCAAACTTGAAATTCTCTTGATATTTGGGACTCATGGGGGATCATATATGTGTAAGATTATGTCATATGAAGTTTCCCTTGATATATTTGATCAAGTGATGAAGAAACTTGTTGAGGAAGTCACATAAGATACCTAGATGAATTAGGGTTCCAAGGAAAACAAGCTTCAAACTCTTGATGATTTCTAGATCAAAATGATATGTGAAGACCATGGGGATCTATACGTGATGTCTAGAGTAAATGTAAACCACCTCTTGATTAATCTCCTTGCATTGAGGGTCTTAAACCCTATATATGAGCTTAATGGAGCATGTGTGAACACACACACTACCTACAGAAGTAACAAACTATACATTGACATAGTTTTGCTATTTTGGCTAGTTGAATGATAAAAACAATGTATGATACAATCAAATTATGCTTGGTGATCTCTCCCAATGCAAACCCAATGAATAAGGGGTAAGGAGGATGCCAAGGTGTGATCCCAAAGCCAATGCATATGATGAGATGGCATGAGGGATCTTAGGGTAAAAATTGGGGTCTTACAGTTTCCCCTAGTTAAAGACATTCTAACTGAGGATGTGAAGGTTAAAATCTTTGTATCAGCTTAGTAGAATGGACTTAAATTATAGAAACAAATTTTGGTCCCTAAGAGACCTCATGATGCATATGATATGTATGTTAAAATAATCTATGTTGGGAAATATTGTCGTAAAAGAAAAGAATCTGGAGAGACTGAAAATCCATAGGAGCATAATGCATTCCATAAGGAAACTCACTAGGGAGACAGCGACTCTAGGGATAAAAGTGTTGTGCATAGGCCAGACTACGACTTAAAAACTGCTGGAGATACAAGAAGAATTCCATAAAAATAGGTCAATGGAAGGACTCGATTGGGGATAAGGGAAAATCTACAGGAGAAACGGGTAAATCAGGACAAAACTGAAATACTCGAACCAAACAAGGGATTGGCGACTTCACTAAGGAAATATGCACCCAAACTCGACTGGGGAAGAATGAGCTTCAACGCAGGAGTACCAGAAGTATATTATCTATTACCAGTTACTAGTTAGGAAGATATAACATAGTGACATCCGTTACCGATTAGGGTAAACATATCAAGGATGACTCGATGAGAAACAGGAGGTGCATTAGTTACCGGTTACTGGGTAAGAACAACCTACTGGGAAAAATAGGATCTACAACTACCAGTTACAGGGCAGAAGACCAAATAAAGAGAATATCCGTCACCGACTAAAGTGAACATATCAAGGATAGACTTAGAGGAAGAATATTCGTCATCGGTTAGGATAAACATATCAAGGTAAGACTGCCAGGGAAAAATAGGAATTATATCTATCAGTTATTGGATAGAATACCAAAGAGAGAATATCCATCATCGGTTAAAGTGAACATATCAAGGATAGACTCAGCAGGAGAAATCAGGATTTACAACTACCGGTTACTGGGCAGAAGACCGCGAAGAGGAGGAAATCTGTCATCGATTAAGACGTACATATCGATTAAGATGAACATATTCTCCCTTTTTACTAGGTAGAAAACCACAAAGGGAGAATATCCGTAATTGGTTAGGATGAACATATCAAGGATTAACTCTCTAGGGAAACGTCAAAATGAATCCGCTACGGATAACCAAAGGAAGTAAATTACAATTTACCGGTTATTGGGAAAAAGTAAAGTACTTAAAAATCGAGAAGAATATGACCAGTTACTGGGTAATAGATTCTCAAGAGACGCAAAAGTATTTATCTAGGTAAGAGCTAGAAAGAAACCGTCAAACAAGGACTCAACCTAAATGAGGATATAACTCAAGGGGAGTGGTTCCATCCAGATAATTAACTGGGGAGGAAACTGAAACAATAATCATCCATGAGGAAATGACTCAGTGGGGAAAAGAGAAAGGTTAAACTCTTTCTGCTTAATGGGCTGATACTCTACCATTGAAGGAGGACAGACGCACCAAACCTGCATGGGGAAATAAGGTCACTGTAGCAGGGAATCAGAATAATAAAATCAAATGCAATAACAAATGCATAACGAAATATCTGATGTTATATATGTTTGATGATTATGCTGACAAAACTTATCATAAAGGATACAAATATCATAGATTTAAATCACCACTACAACACTCAGCTAATCTCAACAAGATGGGAATGCCAACTGGAGAAAAAATGTTGGGGATGAATACCAATAATCTGGCTCTGAATAACTCAACCCTAGCTGGGGAAAGGAGAAAAAGATCTGTTGAGGATCCAAGTTGTCAACTCTGCGGGGAATTTTAGGTCAACTTCATATCAAATGAGGGGCAACCTCACAGGGAACGAAATCAAACATCGCTCAAGATTAAACACTGCCGGAAATCAGAGACCTTCGATATCTGAAGATGGACTTAACCGAGGAATACAGGAGACAAAATTTTACACGGGTCTGACCTAAATTGTTGAGGATGTGAGCCTTCAACTCAACTGGGAAAATTTGAAAAAGGGACTGCTCACCAGTTCAACTCTACTAGGGATATATGATGAATCGTTTCAGAGGTATCACCAAACCAACTGCTTGGGAAGACGAATAAGGCTTCCAATGTCAAGACTTACCTGTTTTCAGACTATTGTTGATATTCCTTACTGAAATTGATTGCTTTTAAAGTGATTGCTTTCATATTCTTAAGAAAAATGATTTTAATTTATTAATTCTTTTCAAAATTATCATCAAAAATTCAATTTTATTTAATAGAACGGTAGTCTGTAAATGACAAGACTCCATGGAACTTTACAAAGTTGAAAAATGGTAATTTACATGGAAAATGCCTACATTGAATACAATGATCACTACTATCCATACTGACCCCAACATCAAGTGTGCTCTTGGCTTTGGTTGAGAATGACGAATCATAACCAAATGACTCTCTTAAAACCTCTCCAACCGAATGC
Organism: Lathyrus oleraceus; assembly: GCF_024323335.1. Lineage (NCBI taxonomy): Eukaryota > Viridiplantae > Streptophyta > Magnoliopsida > Fabales > Fabaceae > Lathyrus > Lathyrus oleraceus. The sequence goes on along the minus strand of NC_066582.1, from coordinate 77,707,357 downwards.
AGTTACTTGCCATAATCCCTAATTTTTGTCCAGATTTCCCCAAGGTGGGGTACTCAATCTAGCGGGATAAATTTATGTTTTATGTCTCTAACTTTTGCCTGGGTCGCCCTTTCAGGTTTTCAATCCATCGAGACGCTCATTTTTTGCCTAAGTCACCCTTTCAGGTCTTCGACATAGTTGTAAGAATCAAAGCACCGCCTGAAAAGGCTCTCTTAACAACATATGGGCCTTCATAATTAGGATTCCATTTTCCCCTAACATCTAGTTTGAAAGATATAATCTTCTTGAGCACAAGGTCACCTTCTCTGAACACACAAGCCCTAACCTTCTTATCAAATTCCTTTTTCATTCTCTGCTGATACAGCTAACCATTACACATGGCAGTCAATCTCTTATCTTCAATTAAATTCAACTGGTCATATCTGGTATGACACCATTCAACTTCAGCGAACTTGGCTTCTATCAAGACACGCAGTGATGGGATCTCAACCTCTATTGGGAGCATAACTTCCATGCCATAAAAAAGAGGGAAAGGGGTTGCCCCTGTTGAAGTGTGAACAAATGTAAGGTACCCATGCAGAGCAAACGGGAGCATCTCATGCCAATCCTTGTACGTCACAACCATCTTTTAAATAATCTTCTTGATGTTCTTATTTACAGCTTCAACAGCCCCATTCATCTTGGGTCTGTAGGGAGAAGAATTATGATGTGCAATCTTGAAGTATTTCCAAAGAACTTCCACCATATTATTGTTTAAGCTCGATCCATTATCAGTAATGATCTTACTTGGCACACCATAATGGCATATGATCTGATTCTTGATAAACCTTACAACAACTTGCTTGGTTACATTTGCATACGATGCCGCTTCAACCCACTTTGTGAAGTCGTCAATAGCCACCAGAATGAAATGATGTCCATTTAGAAGCTTTGGGATCAATCATACCAATCATATCAATTCCCCATATAGCGAAGGGCCATGGAGAGGAAATGACATTCAACAGTGTCAGAGGAACATGAATTTTATCTGCAAAAACTTGACACTTGTGGCATTTCTTCAGAAACTTGCAATAGTCAGATTCCATTGTCAGCCAATAGTAACCTGCCATCAACATCTTCCTTGCCATAGCATGTCCATTGGAATGAGGACCAAAGGAACCTTCATGGACTTCATTCATCAATAAGTCTGCTTCGTGTCTATCCATGTATTTGAGCAAAACCATATTGAAGTTTCTCTTGTAAAGTACATCACCATTCAGGTAGAAGTTACCAGCTAATCTTCTCAAAGTGTTCTTATCTTTCAAAGATGCCCTAGAGGGGTAAATCTGACTTTGGAGGAAACTCTTGATATCAAAATACCACAGCTTCTCATCTTTAACTTCTTCGACAGCAAACACATGAACCGGCCTATCAAGATGTATCACAGTCAAATTGGGAACTTCATTCAAAAACTTCACCATAATCGTTGAAGCCAATGTTGCAAGAGCATCTGCCATCCGGTTTTCATCTCGAGGGATGTGATGAAACTCAACCTTTGTAAAGAAAGTTGAAATCCTCCTCGCATAATCTCTATATGGTATTAAACCGGATTGATTCATCTCCCATTAACCTTTGATCTGATTCCCAACCAAAGTTGAATCTCCATAGACGTCAAGATACTTGATTCTGAGATCAATGGCCTCTTCAAGCCCCATAATGCATGCTTCATACTAAACCATATTATTTGTACACTTGAAAGTTAATCTAGCTGTAAATGGAAAATGAGTGCCTTGAGGAGTAATAATCACTACCCCAATGCCATTACCGTATGAATTAACAGCTCCATCAAATACCATGCCCCAATGGGAACCAGGTTTTGGCTCTTCTTCAGGCAATGGTTCATCACAATATTTCATCTTCAGGTACAAAATCTCTTCGTCAGGAAAATATTACCGCATTGACTAGTAATCTTCAATAGGTTGTGAGCCAAATGATCAGCCAAGACACAACCTTTGATCACTTTTTGAGATTGCTATTCAATATCATACTCAAATAACAACATCTGCTAACGGGCAATTCTCCCAGTTAAAGCAGGCTTCTCAAAAATGTACTTGATTGGATCAATTTTGGATATCAACCAAGTAGTATGATTCAACATATATTGGTGCAGACGCTTAGCAACCCAAGCCAATGTGCAACAAGTCTTTTCAAGCATAAAATACTGAGTCTCACAGTCGGTTAACTTCTTATTGAGGTATTAAATTGCATACTCTTTCTTTCCAGATTCATCTTGCGGACCAAGAACACAACCCATACTCTCTTCAAACACAGTCAAATACATGATAAATGGTCTTCCTTCAACAGGTGGAGACAGAATCAGTGGCTCCAAGAAGATACTCTTTGATACTGTCAAAAGCTTTCTTGCAATCTTCAGTCCAATCACAAGAATGATATTTCCAAAGAAGCTTGAATATAGGCGCACATGTGGCAGTCATGTGCGATATAAATCTTGAGATATAATTCAAGCGGCCGAGAAAACCTCTGACTTTCTTCTCAGTTTTGGGCGCAAGCATTTTTTGTATTGCTTTGACCTTGGCAAGATCAACTTCAATACCCTTTTCGCTGATAATAAAGCCCAACAACTTACCATAACGAACACCAAAAGTACACTTATTGGGATTCAAGCGGAGTTTATATTTCCTCAAACTCTGGAATAACTCCAACAAATGCTCAACATGCTCTTCCTTATCACTTGACTTTGCAATCATATCATCAACATAAACTTCAATCTCTTTATGCATCATATCATGAAAAAGAGTGATCGTAACTCTCTGGTATGTTGCACCAGCATTCTTTAAACCGAAAGGCATCACTCTATAAAAGAATGTTCCCCAGGGTGTAATGAATATGGTCTTCTCCATATCTTCAGGTGCCATCTTGATTTGATTATAACCGGAAAATCCATCCATAAACGAAAAGACTTTGAATTTAGCTGTATTGTCTACCAACATATCAATGTGTGACAGAGGAAAATCATCTTACGGACTAGCTTTGTTCAAATCTCTATAATCAACACACATGCGGAATTTTCCATCTTTGTTAGGAATAGGTACAATGATGGCTACCCACTGTGGATATTAGGAGGTAACAAGGAAACCTGCATCAATTTGCTTCTTCACTTCCTCTTTGATCTTTATTGCCATATCAGGATGAGTCCTCCTCAATTTCTGCTTGACCGGCAGGCATTCTGGCTTAAACGGCAATTTGTGCTCCACAATCTCAGAATCTCAACCAGGCATGCCTTGATAGGACCAAGCAAACACATCTGAATACTCTCGAAGAAGATCAATCAACCCCTTTTTAGCTTCTAGACACAATTGAGATCCAATATTAACTTCCTTCACATCATCCTCGGAAACCAAGTTAACTAGCCTAATTTGCTCTTCAAACGATTGAATGGCTTTTTCCTCGTGCTCAAGTAAACAAGATAATTCATTAGATACTTCTTCATCAGTTTCTTCCTCAGCCTCAAACACAGGAAAATCAAAGTTTGGAGAGGGAGTATGATCATTGTATTCAATGGGTTTGAGAACCAACCTGCATAATGATTTGATATTTTGATTTTATAGAAGTGAATTGTGACCAAATATCATGCAGATGGAATATTATTATTTATTTATGTTTTTTATGATTACCATTTTCAGAAAAAGAAAAAAGCAAAAATAAAGAATCATAGATGTGGATGAATAAAATTGCAATTTATTGATGATAATAGAAATGCCCATCAATGTTCACTTCCCCCTTAGGCATAGGAGAAGGATTTTTCTGAAAATGAAAAATAAATTACTTAGAGCGATGAATAACGGTAGGAACATAAATAGCAACCCAATTATTGCAAGTTTGGCCATGCGTCACAAAGTTGGCGCAAGCGTCGTCATCATCGCCACCATCCTTAATTAAAGCAGTTGAGTGTTGATCATTCCCATGAATGAACCCTCCACTGCGGAAACTCGGTTGCACATATTCAGTTTTGACGTTGAACGGCCTTGGATGAAATCCCAATCCAGCCTTATTTATTGTTCTCAGCAATCTCCACCATACAGCCCCGCTGATCAACATAGCCATCCTCAATAGCCTTTTGTGCATCCTTTAGAGAGGACATCGGGGCCCCAGTTTTCTTCTCTTCATCAACAATACACAAGGCTTGGAACATCGTTCCGAGCTCCTCCTCAGCTTCAACATAAGAAAAGGATGACAAATGGCTCACTAATAGCGCGTTTTCTCCACCAACAACGACAAGCTTGCCGTTCTTCACAAATTTAAGCTTCTGATATAGAGTAGATGTCACTGCTCCAGCTTCATGAACCAATGGCCTTCTCAACAATCAGCTATAGGCCGGGTGGATATCCATCATTTGAAAAGTAATTTGGAAATCACTCGGACCTATCTTAACTGGAAGGTCCACTTCACCAATGACAGTTTTACGGTAACCATCAAACGCTTTGACAATCACGCCACTGTATCTCATTGGGCGCCTTGATCAGAAAGTCTGGAAAAAGTTGACTTTGGAAGCATGTTCACAAATGACCCAGTGTCAAACAACACATTGCACAGAGCATCCTCCTTACAATTCATAGAAATCTGTAGCGCCAAATTATGATTTTGGCCTTCCTCAGGAAGCTCTTCCTCACAAAAACTCAGATTATTGCAAGAAGTAATGTTAGCAACAATGTGGTCAAACTGATCCATAGTTACATCATGTTCAACATAAGCTTGCTCAAGCACTTTCTGCAACGCCTCCCTATTGTAAGACCCCAATTTTGACCCTAAGATCCCTCATGTTATTCTCATCATATGCATTAGCATTGGGATCACATCTTGGCATCCTCCTCACCCTTCATTCATTGGGTTTGCATTGGGAGAGATCACCAAGCACCATTTGATTGTATCATACTTTGTATTTTATCATTTACTAACCAAATACCAAAAATATGTCATTGGATAGTTTAACTCTTTTGTAGGTAGTGCACATGCTCATCTGTAAGACCCCAATTTTGTCCCTAAGATCCCTCATGGCATCATAACATTGCACTTGCATTGCCTCAAGGATCATTACCATCTTGGTTCCCCTTGCCTTTGGGTGAGACTCCTTGTGAGTGGTTTGAGATCACCAAGCATGCTTGAATTGTATATCATTGCTTTTCTCATTTTATTTACTAACCAAAAGCACAAAAATATGTCACTAACATCTTTTGTTTGTAGCTTGAGCAATCACAAGGTCCAAAGCTTCTAGGAGGACATTGGTAAAAAGACATGGTCAAGAGGAGATGAAAGAAAACATGGTAATGGTTCCCAAAGCTCTCATTCATCAAATATTCCTCCCTAGTACCTCAGTTCATCATTTTGATCAAAGTAAGACAAAGGGTTTGAGGTTTGTTCTTCAAGGAAACCCTAATTCATTTGTGCACCATAATGTCTTGCTCCTGAAGCAACCTCAGCCCATGATCAAATACAATCAAGGGAAGTTCTTTAATTCATCATTTCATGCATATTTGAACTTATTTGAGTGTCCTCAATTATCAATTCATCAAGATATGAGCCATGGACTTGAGAAGTTGATCAGTCAATTCATCTGACTATTTTGAAATGCACTGAGACCGAACGTTTTATGTGTTGGTCAAATGGAGATGGTTCCAAAAGCAAAAATGTTCTTAACGACAATATGAACAACTTTCATGTTCATCAAAAATTGATTTGAAGCTTGGAAGGCCATATGTCATTCCAATATATTATAGGTCATTTTGACTGAAACCCTAATTTTGGGTCAACTTCCCAAGGACACAACTCATTAATTTTTTATTATTTTGAGGTGGGATTAAATGCATTGGAAAGCTTAAGATGTCTACTTCAAATTTTATGTTTAACAAAGTTTCAACGTCTCAAAGGAAACACATGTGATAATGCAAGACATTATAGGTCCTTTTTGACCAAAGGCATCAAAAGTCAAAAAAGTCCAACTTCAAGTGCCCATAACTCTTTCATAAAAACTTCAAATGATACAAAATTTAAGTCTATTTTGATTGTCTTGAAAAGATATACAACTTTGATGTTGGAGGCTTTTCCATTTGAGGCTTGCATCATCAAAACAGAGGGGCTTGAAAATTGGCCAATTTTAGAAACCTTGCCTTGACATGTCATGCACCTTGCACTTTAAACTCAAATTTCATAAACTTACACACTTCAAATGGATTTTTGCCCAACATAACAAATGTTCCTTACATCAAGACCTTTCCAACCATTACTCACATGATCATCTTTGGATTTTTTTCATTGGGACTTTCGAAGAGATGAAGGTTTAGGTACAAATGAGGAATTCACTTGAAATCTTGGTACATAAGCAATTGCCTTGCAAGTCACACGTCCAATTTCATTGGCTGATGCTCAGAATTCATTTGGCATTGTTTTTGGGCCTTGTGCATGATCATGCAAGCCCATGCAATGAAGCTCCACATGCCATGCACACGGATTGATCACACTCTCCTTGCCACTTCCTCTATAAATAGAGACCTCATTCCATCCATTTCACACGCCTAATTCAACCTGAAATGCTACAGAATTCTCTCCATAGCCATCACTAAAGAAGCAAATCTCATTTTTCTCAAATTTTTCAGATCTGAAATTCAACTTCATCTGGTTGAATTCTTAGATCTAATGCTTATAAACCTCCATCATTCATCTCATTGAACTTCTATTTTGATAAAGCAAGCAAGAGATCAAGCTCAATTCTCCAGAAATCAAGCTTACACTTCAACTGGTATTTTCTTCGATTCTCATCATCCATGGACTTATTTGCTTGGATTAAATGTTTTCTGAAGTCCTCACTTGAGAGGCAAGCTAGTGGTAGCTTCAATTTTGCTTTTCCTTGATCTGCATTTTGCATACCTGAATCTTCCGCCTCAGATTTCTCCATTTATAGGAATCTTGAGTGTGATTCAAGGTTACAGGGGGTGATGTACATTACCCCAGCTTCATTTTGGTATAAGGATCGTGCATTTTCATTAAGGTTTGAAAACCTGCAAAATTGGCCGGAATCTGGACGCTCACCAGAGAAGAAGGTGGCTCCGGTGGCCGCCTCTCTCTAGTTTGAATTTTGGTCGTTGGATGTGTTTCCCAGATCGAATCCTGACCATTGCTTGTTATGACTTTCAACTGGATTCCATGTGATTCATTGACTTTGGTGTTCCATGAGCGCGCGCCTCTGGATCCTTGGATTTGCCAGCTCAACTAATGAGCTCAGATCCAAGGGCTCTCGTTTTTTGCATTTTCTATTTTCTGGTTTTAATTTCTTTAATTCCAATTATTTTCAAAAATCAATATCTCTTTCATTTTTAATCCAAAAATTATGGGACCAATTGCATTATTTCCCAAATAATTTCTAGTTTCTATTTCTGATTTTTAATATTTTTTATTTCATCATTTGATATTTTTCATGAATTTTCTCTTTTCTGGTTATTTTTAATTCATTTTTAATAGTTTTTGATATTTAAAAAATACAAAAATATTGTCCTAACCTATTTGAGTAATGATGAATCTATGAAAAATATTCTCATCAATTTTTGAATTTATTTGAGATTTATTTGAGATTTTAGTTCAATTAGGTTATTTTTATTCATTTTTAATTGATTAAAAATAGTTTCTGACTTTTAAAAATGCTGAAATTTTTTGTCAAACTTTGTTTGACCTTGTTGAACTTAGGATAAATTACTTGGACCTTTCAAGGTTGATTTGAAGTAATTTTGAAGTTTGACCTTTTCTTTTATTTTTAATTCAAGTTTATTTTAAATATTAAAAAATGCCAAAAATATTTTAATCATTTCTTGACTCCCAATCTTCATCTCACTTCTGTTTTTGATTGTTTGACCTTGACTTTCAATGTTATTGGTCAACATATGAGGATTGGTACATTGTTTTTCATTTAATGCACTTTAATTTTGCCATTTCCATTTCTCTTATCCATCTTCTCCTTCTTTTTCTTCTACTTCTTTTCTTCTTGATCAATGAGTTGAAGGTTGATAAGTTAGTATTGGTTAGGGAGATTTAATCTTCCTTGATTCAAATCTAATTCATCTTGATCAATTGATCAAGTGAATGGCTTTGCATTAAGGATAGGTTGTCTTCTAAATCATGCAAAAGGCTTAAACCAATACAAGATCAATTCTCATTTTCTTTTTGGCATGACAAGTTTTTGGGACTTGGTTCACTAATCAAGACTCATAACTTGTGTTTGTTGCCTACATTATTATTGACCGGCCTCAGATAGTTGTGACTTCTACATAAGTCCAATTACGATTGCTTAACATAGCGCTAAATTTGCCTTATGGCACACTAACTACTAATACTAATTATTGACAATTAACATTTACTTTATGCACTTTACTTTTATGCAATTTACTATTCTTGCACATATTATCCATTTGCTTTTCTCTTTGCTCATTTGAGCACATGTTTATGATAATGTCATTTGCCTTTTGCTCACTTGAGCACATAATTGTGTATATATTATTATGCTTGTGTTTTTGTTTTGATTGTTGTGGACCAAATGCAAAGAAATGGACTTAGTTTCTAAGATTTTCCCTATGCAAAGAATGGAGAATTGGACTTAGATTCTAGGACCTTCCTTATGCAAAATTGGAGTAAAAGGATCTTAATGATGGAGATGGATTAGAAGACCCAAATCTCTAAACTCACTCTTGTCCATTCTTGTTTTACTTCATGGAACTTTTGATGTGTTTGCTTTGGTGCTAGGAGTTTCCATTTGAGCTTAATTGGAAGATCATTGCCATGTTCATCAAAGTGGAAGATACAAGATACATTGAGGATCTCTTATGAGACTTGTTTGGTTGCTTATGCTTTGTGGTTGCTTATTCCAAAGGATGGGAGCTACTTGGATCATCAATATGATCTCAAGAGAGGAACTCCTTTTGTGGTTTTGATTCTTCATCCCTCGTCTTTTTGCTTTACTTAGGACTTAGCCATTCTTCTTCTTCTCTCCACTCTAACCCAAGCCAAAACTCTTTGTGCAAACACTTAACCATTGTTTTCAAACATTAGAAACCTAAGCCTTATGCTTTTGATTTTCAAACTTTCTTTTCATAACACTTATGTTGAATTGAACTTTTAAGTCAACTTTGACCATTTTTGTATATACTTCTAATTGGTAAATATAACCCATTCAAATGTCTTTTGTGGTTCCAATGGCCACTTCTTAATCAAATTTTCCATAACCTTTAGCTATTAGGTTTGAGTTATCCTTGTGGTAGACGTAATACTCACCTACATCCTTAGTGATGGACAATGAGTCTTCCATGCTTATTATAGGGTTAACCCCTCACTAGCATGTTGAACTTATCCTCACATGGTGGATTTGTGGTTTTAGGTTGAGTTTTCTCCCTTTGATAACAAAAGACCTTAAGGCTTTTGGACCAATCAATTCACCAACTCATTTTTGAAATTTTTACACCGAACTACGAGTTTTTAATCCTAATCTTTTTTTAAGATGGTACGTAGGCAATGGGTTTATCCATCCAAACACAAAATGTAAATAACTTGTATATTCTCTTCTCATCTATTCAATCATGTTTGCACAAACACAATTTTCCATAAAAAAAACAACAACCTTTACAACAAGTGTGAAAAGGGCTCCCTAGGAGTACCTAGGATGTTTTGGGTGCCTAACACCTTCCCATTGCATAACCAACCCCCTTACCCAGATCTCTGTTTCTCTTTTACTAGTTTTTGTTAAAACTATTTGGTTTTTGTTTGCTTTCTAACCATTCCTTTGGATAAATAGAAGTGTGGTGGCGACTCGACTTGTATGATTTACCTTGGATTTAGTCAATATCTCTAATGGTAACGAATACCCCGCTACATCATCTATGCTCTATCAAGCTCACATCTAGGGTTTAAGACCCTCATTGTAAGGAGTTCAAACAAAAATTGGTTTACTATGGCTCTAAGCATTATATATGAATCCCCATGTTCTTCACATGTTATTTTGATCAAGAAATCATCAAGGGTTTTGCGTGAGTTTGCCTTGGAAACCCTAATTCATCTAGGTATCTTAGGTGACTTCTTCAACAAGCTTCTCCAACAATTGATCAAATATTTCAAGGGATGCTTCACATTTCATCATCTTATGCAAATATGATCATCAATGAGCCCCAAAAGTCAAGAGAATAGCAAGCTAGCAAGTTTGTTCATGATGGTTGACTAGAGGAATTCCCTGGACCTTATCTCCTACAATTTTTATCATATGAAAATGATTACAAGAGAAACGTTACTCTAAATTACATTCCAAACAACTTTCATGTTGAGGTATAGAGCTAGTTTTTCTTGGAAAGTCATTTTTTATAGGAAAAGATTATAGGTCATTTTGTCTAAACCCTAATTTGAAAGTCAAGTTCCCATGACCATATGTCTACTTCAAGTTTGATGTTTGGAAGAAGAGCAAATTCAACTTTTAAATGCATGTGATATGAGGAGACATTATAGGTCATTTTGGACCAATGCCATTGAACAAGTGATTTTCCTTAACTTAAAAAATGCATAACTCCTTCATGATAAATCCAAATGAGGTCAAATTTGCGACCAATTTGAAGGACATTGAGAGAACTACAACTTTGATGAAGGAACATTTCTCATTTGAAGCCCAAAGAAAAATTTACTCAAGGTGGAAAAAGTGAACATATGGCTCGGTACTTAGAATTTTTTTTGATATGTTTGATTTTCCAAACTTCCACCTCAAAATTCATCATGATCCATGCTTCAAATGTGTAACACCCCAAAATTTTCCCTCCTCATTCATGCATTTATTTCATATTGCATTTCATCATGTCAATCAGAATTAGATCCGAAAAAAAAAACGAAATAATAATAATTTTTTACAAAAAATATAAAAAAATAAAAAAAATAATAAAAAAATAAAAAAAAAATAAAAAATTTTTTTGGACTTGGGTCTCTCTCATTTGAGCCCACAAAACCATGAAATTCAGTCTATAAATACCAAGGCTTCACTTGAGAAAAAGGGAGAGAAGCAAAATACTCTGAGGTTTCCTTGGAACAAAACCCTGGACAAAACCTGAAGAGAAACCTGACAGAGAACTGAGAGCAGCCTCCAAACCCTGAAGGGCCTCGCGGGTGCAACTCAATTTCAATCAAGCTCTCCAATCAGCTTGGAAGGATCTCAGGGTTTCCCATTCCTCTAATTGCTGTTACTTCGGATCTTTATCCGCGTGGTACTTTTACCTCTTTTCCGCATTTTACCACTTTCTTAGCTGGAAGACCTCGATAGGAGGCATTTGTTTTCTTTTGTTTATTTACTTCTGAGCCCCTTGTTGGCACATTTACTTTATACATGTTTGTTTTGTATGTGTTCGTATCCCTGCAGGTAGCGCGGTTCCTTCATCAAGGACTGCCTTTTTGCCCCTGAGCATCCCAAACCCTAAAACCCAAAGCAACACGTTAACTCCTTCTACTACAGGCGAGTAAGTCTCCAAAGGTCGAGCATCCGGTAGATTGCGTAGTGAAGTCGTTCGTCCAAGACCCTATCCATAACCCCATAGTTAGTCGAACTACGTTTTGCTCTGATTCTCAGGCCAGATGAGATACGTAGGCATAAGACGCGATGTCTTAGCGAGCACACATCCCCCCAACCAATAGGTAGCCGAGCTACGAAGACTCTGATTCTCATATTCAGATGAGATACGTATGCAGTGGATGCGACATCCGCGCGAGTCATTTTCACTTAACCCTTTTTTTTTTTTGGTAAACAGCATAAGATAAACTCACACCCTTTAGACAAGAACTACACAAGTGGATCCCGTAGAGTACTACGGATGCGTAGGGGTGCTAATACCTTCCCTTCGCATAACCGACTCCCGAACCCAAGATTTGGTTGCGAGACCCCGTCTTGTCCTTTCCTTTTTCAGGTTTACTTCGAGCGTTTCCTTTCCCTCCTTTGGGATGAATAACGCACGGTGGCGACTCTTCTGTCTTTTTCTTTCGCCGGTTATTTTTTTCGCGCACTGTATTTTTCAGGTTGCGACAGCTGGCGACTCTGCTGGGGAGTAAGAAGTTGACCTCTTGCTGGTCCATCTTCCCTAAGCGAGTCCCTCCTAGCTTTTATGAATTTCTTGTTTATTGGGTTTTTGCATCTGTTGTATCTTCCCTAAGAAGTTGACATTTATTTGCTTACCTGCTTGTATGCATCTGTTGTATCTGCTGGATCTGTTTGTTTGTTTGTTGGGATGGGATGTTCTATGAGAGATTGGCCCATTACCCAGGCTTGAGTGTACACACAGGTTTTAGAGTGGATGATCATGAGGCTTGCGTGGCATGTTGCTACGTTAAGTCGTTCGTGAAGAACCACACCCAGACGAGGTTTCTTTTGGATATATTATGTCCTACGGATGTTCCGTAACGACATGGTGTTCCTTTAGAAATCGTCGACTCTGGTGATCATTTCCCGAGAACTCAGTCGAGGCCTCTCCTCCGAGACGTGATTATGTTAGCTCTGGTGGGCGCATTCTCGCTGATCAATCCGAGGACCCCGAGACTGGGAACTTGCTATTAGGATGTCCTGTTGAGGGGAGTCAGTGGAGGTCTTTTATCCCGTAATAATGCCAAACCTTCAGTGGTAAACGTATTATTCGCGACTGAAGGGCTGAAGCTGACGAACTTCTGTTCTTAGAACCTACCAGTGAGGGGTGGGCTAAATTCAGGAAACCTTAACCTCCAACCAACCCGGTTTTCTGGAGCAGAGTTTTGGTCTTGTATTATATTCCTCAGTGAATTTGTCTCCAGGAAGTGCAACCTGACAGATGTTCAAGCGGATCCATCAATTCTGATTGACATGCCTTTGCATTGCATAATATCATCTGCATATTTGCATCCAATATCTCATGCTTATTCATTTGCAGGGTATTCCCTTTCAAAATGGGGGTGCCTTAAAACTGAACAAGCAGTGCATCGCATACCATGCATATTAACCCTTGTCTGTTTTGCAGGTTTCACCGCAGTGTCTAATGTTTGTTCCCTGTATCAGGCAGTTATTGGTCCCAAGCGAGTCCACAGGTACCCGACAAAGGAAAATCGTCCACAGCTAGCGATGGACCAAGTACAGAAAGAGCTGGCTGATATGCGTGAAAGGATGGATCAGTTCATGACATTGATGACTGGTATGGCAGAAGGCCAAACGAAGCTGAGGGAATTGGTTGAGCAACCGAGACCCGATCCGGAGGTGGAGATACCAAATGCTGAGGGAAACCCTGGTAACCCTGGGAACGCTGATAACTCTGTGAACACTGGTAACGCGGGTAACGCAAATGCTGATGGAAACCCGGGTAATGTTGGCAACACAGGGAATGTTGGGAATGGTATTGGCGGAAGGTACGATGTGAATCAAGCAATTCGGATTAACGGGCGCCCCGTTACTGAAGATTATCAATGTGATCAATTTTCTTTGCACGACGAGGCCCTCGAGACCACTCGTCGTATGGATGAGCTTGCTGAGAAGCTCAAATCTTTGGAGTCTCAAAATTCCTTAGGCTTTGATGTCACAAATCTTGGTCTGGTTCAGGGAGTAAGGATTCCTCACAAGTTCAAACCCCCTACTTTTGAGAAATACAATGGGGCTTCTTGCCCACGCACTCATCTCCAATCTTATTTGGGAAGGTTGGGAGCTCACACAGAAGATGAAAAGTTGTGGATGTACTATTTTGAAGACAGTCTAACTGGAGCTTCTCGTGAATGGTATTCTCATTTGTCTCGTACTACCATCAAGAGCTGGAAAGACTTGGCAGAGGCTTTTATCAAGCAATATCAATACAACTTGGACATGGCTCCAAATCGGACCTTGTTGCAAGGTATGTCTCAGACTGCCAAGGAAACCTTTAGAGAATATGCTCAGCGTTGGAGACAAATTGATGCGTCCGTCCAACCCCCTATGTCTGAAAGGGAGATGGCGGACATGTTCATGAACACTCTTCAAGGCAATTATATTGACAGATTGGATGCTTGCCCGTCAATCAGCTTTGCAGAGATAGTAATTGCTGGAGAAAGAATCGAGAGTCTGTTGAAGATGGGCCGAATTCAAGACAATAGTGCTTCCAACTCATCAGGTCCCAAGAGACCGTTTGCTGGTAACGGTCAGCGAAGAAAAGAAGGCGAGGCAAGCGTTGTGTATGCCGGCAGAGGCAGGGGTAGAGGACGCCCTAATTATTATCAAGATCAAGTGGCCGCAGTCACTATTCCAACACCTGTTCCTCAACCGCAATATCATCCGCAACAACAACCCAGGTACAACAATCAACAACAAGGAGGTAATCCGGGTCAGCAGAGACACTATCAACAACTTCCAAGGCAGACGGACCGGGTCATCGAGCCAATCCCAATGCCTTATTCAGTATTACTTCCCAAGCTGATTGACATGAATCTGGTTACGTTGAGAACTCTGGCCCCACCAATCGATCCCAATAATTTCCCTAGAGGTTATGATGTCAACGCCAGATGTGCTTTTCACTCCAACGCACCTGGCCATACTACAGATAATTGCAAGGCTCTCCAGTTAAAGGTACAAGATTTGAGAGATGCCTAGGCTATCAATTTTGCTCCGGTGCCTAATGTTATCCAGAACCCGATGCCGGCTCACGGCGAGCAGAGGATTAATGCTGTTGATAGTGGGGAAACTTTGAATTTGGTTTCTGATGTGACTAAGGTGAAGACTTCGCTATCGGTGGTTAAAGACCGACTTCTGAAAGGACAGATTTTCCCGGGCTGTGGGGAAGAATGTAGAAATTGTCAAGCTGCCGAAAACGGATGTGACAGTTTCAGAAGGGGTATTCAGCAGCTGATAGATGAAGGTTGTCTTCAGTTCGATCAGGCCCGTCCGGTGAAGAATGATGTATCGACGGTGACATTTTATTTCACTCCTGAAGAAATATATGTTCCCGAGAGACTCGCTCCGACAACAATATATTTCCCAGAAAGTACAGAACCAGCAGCGGTGAACATCGAAAGTTCGGCACCAGTCGCAATTTACTCTGACAGCCCTCAACCGACTTTGGTTGGTCCAATCACCATCACGGTACCGTTGTAACACCCCGATAAAAATAAGCTAATTATTTAATTTAAGTTAATATTATATTTATTAATTTAATTAAATAATTGGAATTATTGGATTATTATTATTATTATTATTGGAATAATAATTATTGGAAAATATATAAGTTGGAAATAAGGAAAAAGAGTTCCATTTTGGTAAAAAGAGTTTTCACGTGAAAGCAGAGAAGCGGCTGAAAAGAGGAAAAGGGCAAAGAGGCAGAGCAAGAGGAAGAAGGTTGGAGAAGAGAAAAGCTTGAAGCTTAAAGATTCGCCGGATTAACTCAGGTAAGGGGGGTTTATCGTCGTTTAATGGGTATTATGGGTTAACATGTAATGGGTAGTGATAAACCGTTGAATTGACCCTAATTGGGATGTTGAATGCTGAGAAATTGTGTTGGATAAGTTGTGTTAAAGCTATAATTGAATCTGTATTTGTGTGAGTTGTGATTTCCCGAACGTATAGCTTTTTACGGAATCGGAATCGGAGGTCCGGAAGTCCTCCTACGGCGGAAAATGCGGAGAATTCTGCATTCTGCTTTGTGTTAGCGCAGGAACAGCTTTCTGTCTTGCGTTAACCGGTTAACGCAGGGCGTTAACCGGTTAACACTGTTGTGAATTAGGAAATATTGCTGTTTTGCTTGCGTTAACCGGTTAACCCAGGGCGTTAACCGGTTAACACTGTTAAAATTGGCCAGGAAGCGTGTTCTGTCCTGCGTTAACCGGTTAACCCAGGGCGTTAACCGGTTAACACTGTTGAGTTTTGCCAGAAAGCGTGTTCTGTGTTGCGTTAACCGGTTAACCCAGGGCGTTAACCGGTTAACACTGTTGGAAATTGGAAAAATTAATATTTGAATAAGGTGTGCATAATTGGTGTTTGGCCTATATTGGCGTATGATGTAATAGGGATTAATTCCCGCTGTTTTGAGCAGTATAGGTATTAGTGGAGTGTGCTAATACTGTGATTAATTATTTGACATGATATGATGTTTTGATACGTGTGTTGATGAATGTATGATGGTATGCATAATGCTGTGAATGTATATGTTATGCATGCAATTGTGAATGGACTGTTTATGGCTTAGAGTGTGAGCATATGTCCATTGTGGATTATTGTTGATGATTTTGCATTGCTAGGTGATTTAGCATGCATATTATGGCCTTTATGGTGGTAGCTAATTCCCATAGTGAGGAATTAGTGAGTTAGTCATTATGGACTGTTGTTGATGTTTGCATGCTAGGTGAATTAGCGTGCATAGCATGACCCTTGGGGTGGTAGCTAATTCCCGTGGTGAGGAATTAGTGAGTGAGTCACTAAGTCTCAAATGAGTGGGACTAGTGGGCTTGGTAGCCGTATCTGGATTTGATCGGTGAGGTGAACTATATGTTCACGAATAGTCGGTACCGCATGCGTGGAGTCTCATTGCATAATGTATGTATGGCGTATAATATGAATGGATGTATTCCAATATTATACGTGTGTTTGTGTTGGCATTGAGTATGAGTATGAATTGTGTTGGTATTGAGTATGATATTTGAGTTGATGTGCCGTTACTGAATGTGTGATATGATTAGGGTGATTAATGTGTTATTTACTTAGCATTACATGATATTTTATAATGCTTATTATATCGATTGAGGAACTCACCCTTACAACTATGTTTTCAGGTAACGAGCAGTGATTGAGTAGAAGCTAGTGCTTGGAGTCTAGTGTAGTCTCCTTAGTGGGTCATGCTCTGATAGATGTAACATCGGGACGGGATGTTTTACCTTGTTGAATAATTTTACATGTAATGTGTTACATGTTTTGCATGATTGATTTGATTTCTATCTGCTGCGTATTGTGCAAATACTTTATGTTTTGAATTAATAAAAGAGCATGACAGTTATTATGGTGGATGATGTGAAATGATTGTGTGACACCCTTACTTGCATAATTACTCTGATTGATATATTGCTATTTTAATTAAATATTTGGGGTATTTTAGAAGGGTGTTACATTAGTGGTATCAGAGCATAGTCGGTCGAGTCGAGTCGTAATTATTTTGTTTCCCTGTACGTGATAGGTGTTGTGCAACCCTATCAGTACTTATTGTTTTAGCTTGTTGGGTTTTCAGAATAGAGATGGCTGGAAGAGGTAGAGATGATGCTGCGATTGCTGAGGCTCTGGGTATGCTAGCTGGAGTACTTGGAGGGAATCCGAATGTTGTGGGAATGGGAGCTGCTCGTCAACTGAGTGAGTTCCAGAAGAACAATCCTCCAATGTTCAAGGGAGCATACGATCCAGATGGTGCTC
The DNA here is from genome assembly GCF_024323335.1 of Lathyrus oleraceus. Classification (NCBI taxonomy): domain Eukaryota; kingdom Viridiplantae; phylum Streptophyta; class Magnoliopsida; order Fabales; family Fabaceae; genus Lathyrus; species Lathyrus oleraceus. Next base: position 77,689,926 of record NC_066582.1, on the reverse strand, counting down.
ATAAGTGGTTGAAGGAGATCGAGAGGATCTTCCGAGTGACTGAGTGTGCCGATAACCAGAAGGTCAGGTTCGGTACGCATATGCTGTCAGAAGAAGCAGATGATTGGTGGGTTGCTACCCGCACTGAGTTGGAATCTGCTGGGAATGCTGAGATCACTTGGGCTGTGTTCAGAGAGAGATTCCTGAGGAAGTACTTTCCAGAGGATGTCAGAGGAAAGAAAGAGATAGAGTTCTTGGAATTGAAGCAGGGCAACCGGTCTGTTACTGAGTATGCTGCTAAGTTCACAGAGCTGTCGAAGTATTACACTCCCTATGATGAGGCTACTGGAGAATTTTCAAAATGTGTGAAGTTTGAGAACGGGTTGCGTCCCGAGATCAAGCAGGCTATTGGATATCAGCGGATTAGAGTGTTTTCTGATTTGGTTGACTGTTGCAGGATTTTTGAACAGGATACCAAGGCCCGAGCGGAAAGCTATCAGCAGAGGGTTGATAGGAAAGGCAAGAATCAGAATGATCGTGGGAAACCGTATGCGGCTGGCAAAGGTTTCCAGAGACAAAGTGGGATGAAGAGGCCTAGTGGGGGAGACTCTAGTGCCCCTGCTAAGTGTTACAGATGTGGTCAGGCTGGACATCGTATCCATGAGTGTACCAGTAATGAGAAGAAGTGTTTTAAGTGTGGCAAAGGTGGTCACCTGGATGCAGAGTGCCGGTTGAAGACTGTGACTTGTTTCAACTGTGGAGAAGTGGGTCATATTAGCCCACAGTGTCCTAAGCCGAAGAGAGAGAACCAGTCGGGAGGCAAGGTCTTTGCTTTATCGGGTTCTGAGACTTCTACAGATGATCGTTTGATCCGAGGTACGTGTTATATTAATGGCTTTCCTCTTGTAGCTATTATTGACACAGGTGCGACTCATTCCTTTATATCTTTGGATTGTGCTGTGAAACTTAAGTTAGAGATATCTGAGATGCATGGAAGTATGGTGATTGATACTCCTGCGAAGGGTTCAGTGACTACTACTTCAGTTTGTTTAAATTGTCCTTTGAGTATTTTTGGTAGAGACTTTGGGATGGACCTAGTGTGTCTTCCACTAGTGCAGATTGATGTTATTCTGGGTATGAACTGGTTGGTGTTTAACCGAGTCTATATCAATTGTTTTGATAAGACTGTGATTTTTCCTGAGATTGAGGAAGGAAAGAGTTTGTTTCTATCAGCGAGGCAAGTGAATGAGGCAGTAGCAGATGGGGCAGAGTTGTTTATGCTGTTAGCGACTTTGGAGGCTAAAGATAAACTGGTGATTTGCGATCTAGCTGTGGTGTGTGATTTTCCTGATGTGTTTCTGGAAGAAGTGAATGAATTACCGCCAGAGCGTGAAGTTGAGTTCTCGATTGATTTGGTACCTGGTACTAGGCCGGTGTCAATGGCTCCGTACCGTAGGTCTGCTGTTGAGTTAACTGAATTGAAGAGGCAGTTGGAAGATCTGTTGGATAAGAAATTTATTCGTCCGAGTGTGTCACCGTGGGGTGCACCAGTGTTATTGGTTAAGAAGAAAGAAGGCACTATGAGGTTGTGTGTGGACTACAGGCAACTGAATAAAGTGACGATCAAGAATCGGTATCCTTTGCCGAGGATTGATGATTTGATGGATCAGTTGGTTGGTGCGAGTGTGTTCAGCAAAATAGATTTGAGATCGGGGTATCATCAGATACGTGTGAAAACTGAGGATATTCAGAAGACTGCTTTCAGAACAAGGTATGGACATTATGAGTATTCTGTAATGCCTTTTGGTGTGACTAATGCGCCTGGAGTGTTTATGGAGTATATGAATAGGATTTTCCATCCGTACCTAGATCAGTTTGTTGTGGTGTTTATTGACGATATTTTGGTGTATTCGAAATCTGAAGAAGAGCATGCTGAGCATTTGAGAGTGGTTTTAGGAGTTCTACGAGAAAAGAAGTTATTTGCTAAACTGTCAAAGTGTGAATTTTGGTTAGAAGAGGTTAGCTTTCTTGGTCATGTGATTTCAAGAGGTGGTGTTGCTGTTGACCCTTCTAAGATAGAAGCGGTATCTAAGTGGGAAGCTCCGAAGTCAGTTTCTGAGATAAGGAGTTTTCTTGGACTTGCAGGATATTATAGGAAGTTCATTGAGGGATTTTCTAAGTTGGCGTTACCGTTGACGATGTTGACTAGAAAGGGGCAAGCGTTTGTTTGGGACTCAAAATGTGAAGAAGGTTTCCAAGAGTTAAAGAGAAGGTTAACTATTGCTCCTGTTCTGATATTACCAAGTCCGTCAGATTCATTTGAGGTTTACTGTGATGCTTCATTGTTGGGTTTGGGTGGTGTGTTGATGCAGAATAAGCAGGTTATAGCTTATGCTTCGAGACAACTGAAGGTTCATGAGAGGAACTATCCGACACACGATTTAGAGTTGGCAGCTGTGGTATTTGTTCTGAAGTTATGGAGACATTACTTGTACGGGTCAAGATTTGAGGTTTTCAGTGACCATAAAAGTTTAAAGTATTTGTTTGATCAGAAAGAGCTGAATATGAGACAGAGGAGATGGTTAGAGTTTCTGAAGGATTATGACTTTGGTTTGAATTACCATCCGGGTAAAGCAAACGTAGTGGCTGATGCATTGAGTCGGAAATCATTGCATATGTCTATGTTAATGGTTAAGGAATTGGATTTAATTGAGCAGTTTAGAGACTTGAGTTTGGTGTGTGAGAGTACTCACAATAGTGTTAAACTGGGAATGTTGAAGTTAACGAGTGGTATTCTGGATGAGATTAGAGAGGGTCAGAAATTCGATGTGCTTTTGGTGGACAAGTTGACTCTAGTGAATCAAGGTCAAGGTGGTGAATTCAGAGTTGATGAGAATGGTGTTTTGAAATTTGGTAATCGGGTGTGTATTCCGGATGTTACCGAGCTTAAGAAGAGTATTCTTGAGGAAGGACATCGTAGTGGCCTGAGTATTCATCCTGGGGCTACGAAGATGTATCATGATTTGAAAAAGTTATTTTGGTGGCCGGGAATGAAAAGAGAAATTGCGAGTTTTGTTTATTCTTGTTTGACTTGTCAGAAGTCAAAGATTGAGCATCAGAAGCCGTCTGGGCTAATGCAACCGTTGGCTATTCCAGAGTGCAAGTGGGATAGTATCAGTATGGATTTTTTTTCTGGTTTACCGAGGACAATTAAGAATTTTGAAGCTATTTGGGTGATTGTCGACAGATTGACAAAATCGGCTCACTTCATTCCGATCAGAATGGATTATCCGTTAGAGAGATTAGCCGAGTTGTATATTGAGAAGATTGTAAGTTTGCATGGTATTCCGTCGAGTATTGTTTCGGACAGAGATCCTAGATTTACATCGAAGTTCTGGGAAGGTTTGCAGGGGGCTTTGGGAACTAAGCTGAGATTGAGTTCTGCATATCATCCGCAGACTGATGGTCAGACTGAGAGGACGATTCAGTCATTGGAAGATCTTTTGAGAGCTTGTGTTTTGGAAAAGGGAGGTGTTTGGGATTGTTATTTGCCTTTGATTGAGTTTACCTACAACAATAGTTTTCATTCGAGCATTGGTATGGCACCGTTTGAAGCTTTGTATGGTAGGAGATGTCGGACGCCTTTATGTTGGTATGAGTCCGGTGAGAGTGCTGTGGTTGGACCGGAGATTGTTCAACAAACTACGGAAAAGATTAAGATGATTCAGGAGAAGATGAGGATTGCTCAGAGTCGTCAGAAGAGTTATCACGACAAGAGGAGGAAGGCACTTGAGTTCCAAGAGGGAGACCATGTGTTTCTTCGTGTTACTCCGATAACTGGGGTTGGTCGAGCTTTGAAATCGAAGAAGTTGACACCTTGATTTATTGGTCCTTATCAGATTTTGGAGAGGATAGGGGAGGTAGCCTATCATATCGCTTTACCGCCGTCACTTGCGAATTTGCATGAGGTTTTCCATGTGTCTCAGTTGAGGAGGTACATTCCTGATCCGTCGCATGTGGTCCAAATAGATGATGTACAGGTGAGAGATAACCTGACTGTTGAAACATCACCTATGAGGATCGAGGATCGAGTGTTGAAGCAGTTGCGGGGTAAAGAGATTGCCTTGGTGAAGGTAGGTTGGGGAGGACCAGCAGGTGGCAATGTGACTTGGGAACTTGAGAGTCAGATGAAGGAGTCCTATCCAGAGTTATTCGCTTGAGGTATGTTTTCGAGGACGAAAACTCTTTTAGTGGGGGAGAGTTGTAACACCCCGATAAAAATAAGCTAATTATTTAATTTAAGTTAATATTATATTTATTAATTTAATTAAATAATTGGAATTATTGGATTATTATTATTATTATTATTGGAATAATAATTATTGGAAAATATATAAGTTGGAAATAAGGAAAAAGAGTTCCATTTTGGTAAAAAGAGTTTTCACGTGAAAGCAGAGAAGCGGCTGAAAAGAGGAAAAGGGCAAAGAGGCAGAGCAAGAGGAAGAAGGTTGGAGAAGAGAAAAGCTTGAAGCTTAAAGATTCGCCGGATTAACTCAGGTAAGGGGGGTTTATCGTCGTTTAATGGGTATTATGGGTTAACATGTAATGGGTAGTGATAAACCGTTGAATTGACCCTAATTGGGATGTTGAATGCTGAGAAATTGTGTTGGATAAGTTGTGTTAAAGCTGTAATTGAATCTGTATTTGTGTGAGTTGTGATTTCCCGAACGTATAGCGTTTTACGGAATCGGAATCGGAGGTCCGGAAGTCCTCCTACGGCGGAAAATGCGGAGAATTCTGCATTCTGCTTTGTGTTAGCGCAGGAACAGCTTTCTGTCTTGCGTTAACCGGTTAACGCAGGGCGTTAACCGGTTAACACTGTTGTGAATTAGGAAATATTGCTGTTTTGCTTGCGTTAACTGGTTAACCCAGGGCGTTAACCGGTTAACACTGTTAAAATTGGCCAGGAAGCGTGTTCTGTCCTGCGTTAACCGGTTAACCCAGGGCGTTAACCGGTTAACACTGTTGAGTTTTGCCAGAAAGCGTGTTCTGTGTTGCGTTAACCGGTTAACCCAGGGCGTTAACCGGTTAACACTGTTGGAAATTGGAAAAATTAATATTTGAATAAGGTGTGCATAATTGGTGTTTGGCCTATATTGGCGTATGATGTAATAGGGATTAATTCCCGCTGTTTTGAGCAGTATAGGTATTAGTGGAGTGTGCTAATACTGTGATTAATTATTTGAAATGATATGATGTTTTGATACGTGTGTTGATGAATGTATGATGGTATGCATAATGCTGTGAATGTATATGTTATGCATGCAATTGTGAATGGACTGTTTATGGCTTAGAGTGTGAGCATATGTCCATTGTGGATTATTGTTGATGATTTTGCATTGCTAGGTGATTTAGCATGCATATTGTGGCCTTTATGGTGGTAGCTAATTCCCATAGTGAGGAATTAGTGAGTTAGTCATTATGGACTGTTGTTGATGTTTGCATGCTAGGTGAATTAGCGTGCATAGCATGGCCCTTGGGGTGGTAGCTAATTCCCGTGGTGAGGAATTAGTGAGTGAGTCACTAAGTCTCAAATGAGTGGGACTAGTGGGCTTGGTAGCCGTATCTGGATTTGATCGGTGAGGTGAACTATATGTTCACGAATAGTCGGTACCGCATGCGTGGAGTCTCATTGCATAATGTATGTATGGCGTATAATATGAATGGATGTATACCAATATTATACGTGTCTTTGTGTTGGCATTGAGTATGAGTATGAATTGTGTTGGTATTGAGTATGATATTTGAGTTGATGTGTCGTTACTGAATGTGTGATATGATTAGGGTGATTAATGTGTTATTTACTTAGCATTACATGATATTTTATAATGCTTATTATATCGATTGAGGAACTCACCCTTACAACTATGTTTTCAGGTAACGAGCAGTGATTGAGTAGAAGCTAGTGCTTGGAGTCTAGTGTAGTCTCCTTAGTCGGTCATGCTCTGATAGATGTAACATCGGGACGGGATGTTTTACCTTGTTGAATAATTTTACATGTAATGTGTTACATGTTTTGCATGATTGATCTGATTTCTATCCGCTGCGTATTGTGCAAATACTTTATGTTTTGAATTAATAAAAGAGCATGACAGTTATTATGGTGGATGATGTGAAATGATTGTGTGACACCCTTACTTGTATAATTACTCTGATTGATATATTGCTATTTTAATTAAATATTTGGGGTATTTTAGAAGGGTGTTACAACCAGGACCTGTTCCGTATGAGAAAGACAGTGCTATCTCGTGGCACTATGGGGCTGATATCTACTGCCAGGGGCAGAAAGTTAACGAAGAAGACATTGACGTTGGTAGCTCCGTTGTAGACAATGTTGGAGGGGTTGGTGGCTTCACTCGCAGTGGACGCCTATTTGCACCATCAACATTACGCGCGAATACTGAAGCCGAGGCAGCTTCCAAGGCTAAAGGGAAACATGTATCCACCGAAGAGGTTACTACTGAGGAAGATCCTCCTAAGACCGCATTCGAGAAGGAAGTGGATGAGTTTATGAGGATTATCAAGAAAAGTGACTACAAGGTAGTCGACCAGCTAAATCAGACACCCTCAAAGATCTCCATTCTCTCACTATTGCTGTGCTCTGAGGCGCACAGAGCAGCCTTGTTGAAAGTACTGAATATGGCCTATGTTCCACCGAAGATAACTATTAACCAGCTGGAGTCGGTAGTTTCCAATGTAAACGCTAGTCGGGGGCTAGGTTTCACCGATAATGACCTGACACCTGAGGGCAGGAATCACAACAAAGCCTTGCATATCAGAATGGAGTGCAAAGGGGTGATGCTTTCCCATGTTTTGGTTGATACATGCTCTTCTCTGAATGTTCTTCCAAAGAAAGCCTTAATGAAGTTGGATTGTGATGACACCATCCTGAGGCCAAGTAACTTAGTTGTGAAGGCTTTTGATGGCTCTAAGAGAGCTGTCTTTGGCGAAGTTGAGTTGCCAGTTAAGATTGGACCGCAGGTGTTCAAGAGCACCTTTTATGTGATGGATATCCAGCCTGCCTACAGCTGTCTGCTAGGTCGGCCTTGGATTCATGCTGTCGGTGCTGTTACTTCTACCCTCCACCAGAAGCTCAAATATGAACTAGAAGGTCAGATCGTCACTGTATGTGGTGAAGAGGATATTTTTGTTAGCCACCTGTCTACATTTAAGTATGTAGAGATGGACGGCGAGATGCATGAGATGCTGTGTCAGGGCTTTGAAACTACAAACATCGATGAGGTCGCGCCTGAAGCTGTCTTTTCACCTGAGTTTGAGAAGGTCGGGACTTCTATCTCTTCATACAAGCAAGCTGTCGAAGTGGTTAAAGCTGGTAATGCCCAAGGCTGGGGCAAATTTGTGGAGCCAGTCATCAAAGAAGACAAGTTTGGATTGGGGTATGCTCCGGGATCTCAGAAGAATGAAACCGGTACTCTCTCCAGCGGGGGTTTGGTTTCCCCCCACATCGTCAATGCTGCAGATGAAGACAAGGCTGACAGCGACTGTGACTTAGATAGCTGGATTCGCCCGTGTGTCCCGGGAGAAAAGCTCGACAATTGGTCGTCTGAAAAAACCGTCCGGGTTACTCTACTGAAAGAGTGATTTTTATTGTTTTCCTTTATTACATGCATAATAAAGTCTTACACTTTGCCCAAGGTGTAACGGCTCATTTGTAGGGCCATCCATTTAGTTATGTTTCGCAATTATTTTTATCATCAATAAAGGACGGCTTTTGCAAACAATTTTGTGTTCTCTTTCTTTCAGTTTTTTTTACTTTTTACAAAAAAAATGGCAATGTTTCTTTTTTCGTTTTTCCTTTCTTTCAAAAAAAAAATCTCTCATTCTAAGGTAAAGCATGATCCTCCATCATGCAGAGCCGACCACTCGGATCTCACTGCTAACGACACTGCTATGGCCAAGTATGACTTCGACAATCCTATCTATCAAGCCGAAGAAGGGGCTGAGGAAGATTGTGAATTGCCTGAAGGGTTAGCCAGATTGTTGAAACAGGAGGACCGAGCTATTACACCTTATCAGGAGGTGGTTGAGACCATCAACGTTGGTACCGAAGACGACAAGAAAGAGATCAAGATCGGGGCAAGTCTACAGGCCGAGAGGAAAGACCATTGATCATGTACTTGACTGTGTTAAAAAGGTCAATGGTTTGTGTGCTCGGTCAGCATGACGAGTCAGGTCGAAAAGAGCATGCAATATACTACCTTAGCAAAAGTTTACCGACTGTGAACAAAGATACTCATTGCTCGAGAAAACTTGCCGCGCTTTGGCATGGGCTGCTCGCCGACTAAGACAGTATATGTTGACTCACACGACTCTATTGATATCAAAAGTGGATCCAGTCAAGTATATTTTTGAAAAGCCATCACTTACCGGAAAGGTTACTAGGTGACAAATGATACTGACAGAGTATGACCTCCAATACACTTCACAAAAAGCCATCAAGGGAAGTGTCTTGTCAGACTATCTTGCAGAGCAACCGATTGATGATTACCAACCTATGAGGTTTGACTTTCCTGATGAGGACATCATGTTTCTCAAATCGAAAGATTGAGAGGAACCACTCCCGGAGGAGGGGCCTGACCCTGAATCCAAATGGGTTATGATGTTTGATGGGGCGGTCCACGTCAATGGTCGCGGAGTTGGTATAGTGTCGATCACACCGGAAGGGGGTTCATATGCCATTTGGTGCCAGAATAACTTTTCCCTGCACCAACAATGAAGCCGAATACGAAGCTTGTATCCTAAGACTTGAGGAAGCCGTCAATATACAGATTAAAACCCTGGATGTATACGGGGATTCAGCTTTAGTCATCAATCAAACCAACGGGAAATGGTATACACCTCAGCCTCATCTGGCTCGTTACAGAGACTACACGAGAAGATTGTTGACTTTCTTTTGAAGAAAACCAATTTGCTGATGCTTTGTTTACCTTGTCTTCGATGATTAAGGTGCTATGCTGGAACTACGTACCCAGAATTGACGTATCTCGGTCAGAGACGAATAAAGAAAGCATTTGGTCAGAAAGTGCACCCTCGGGGGTATCAAGTCGGTGAATTTGTACTCAAAATATTTCTTCCTCCCAACACAGATCACAGGGGCAAATGGACACCGAACTACGAGGGTCCGTACGTGGTTAAAAGGATTTTCTATGGCGGAGCTTTGATGCTAACAACCATGGATGGCGAAGGATTCCCGTCCCCTATTAACTCAGACGCAGTTAAAAAAAAATACTTCGCATAAAATAGACCCGCTGGACGATAAAAAGAATAGTCCAGGCAAAAAAAGGGCATCCCGACGAACCAAAAAAAAAAGAATAAAGAGGTTCGGGCAAAAATTAGGGATATAAAAAAAGAGTACACCCGGTGAGTCGAAAACCCAAAAGGGCGGCTCAGGCAAAAATGGGTATCCCGATGGATTGAAAACCCGAAAAGGGGGCGATCCAGGCAAAAGTTAGGGAATAAGCGAATGACTGTGATCTGAGTTCATCAGTGTTATATCACCGTTTCATTCAATCCGGCAATCTTTGAAGGTTAAAGATCAACTAATCATCCACCTCAGAAAGCAAGATGAGCAGAGCGTCAGAAAGCAATCTTCGAAGGTTAAAGATCGACTAATCATCCCCAGTAGAGTTGACAGTATCCAGACTATATATCCCCAGCGGAGTTGACAGTGTCAGACTGTATCTTCCTAGCAACAGCGGAGTGGTTGCATACCCAACGGACAAGAGGGTGGTGTTCCCAGTGTTCATCTCATCCCCAGCAGGTTATTTCTAACAGATTTGTTCTAATCCCCAGCTTGAGGACGATTAGCAAGTTCATATCCCCAGTAAAGGTCGTTTCCTACGACATTTCCCCAGGAAGTGTTTTCCCCACAGACTCTCCTCACAGAGCCTCGCCTAGAAAAGTTTCCATAGTTGATACTCCCCCCGCAAGGTCAACTTTTCAAGCAGCCAATTTATTTTTGGTGGCTCATTGGTCCCGGTAGACGGATCATTCCCCACAGAGCATTCAAGGATTGATACAGCGATTTGTTCCCTACCGGAGTTTGCTTCCCCAAGCAGATTTCTTTTTACACCATGCATAACATTTGCATTTGCATGCATATCATATCAAGCATACACATAAGCTGATAAATAGGTTCTTCCAAGCAGACTGAAGAATTATTTTACAACCAAGATCATGAGATCCAGCCAGAGGATCAAGCGTGAGTGATCCAGCCTGAGGGTCATTTCGAAGATTCAGCCTGAGAATCGTGTTCCAGTGATCCAGCCTGAGGGTCATTTCGAAGATTCCCCAGTGAAGTCGCCTACAAGCTTTATTTCCCCAGCAAGTCTAATTGAGGAGTCGTTACAACATGTTCTAGCCCGAAGAATATGTACGAAGCCCAAAAGTGGAATATGCTCGAAGCTGCATATCTAATATGAAGGTTGGGTGTAGATTTCAAAAGAGGGTCAACCAGCGCATGCCTCAGATGCGGGATCCTAATGATGGGAATTTATCATCAAAACAATTCAGATCTAGCCAGAAGATCGAAGTAGATTCAGCCAGAGAATTGAAACAAAGGAGATCTAGCCAGAAGATCGAAGAAGATCTAGCCAGAAGATCGAAGTCAGGTCTAGCCCGAAGACCGGAAATAGATTCAGCCAGAGAATCGAAACAATTCAGATCTAGCCAGAAGATCGAAGTAGATTCAGCCAGAGAATCAAAGGAAATAGATTCATCCAGAGAGTCGAAACGAAGGAGATCTAGCCAGAAGATCGAAGAAGATCTAGCCAGAAGATCAAAATCGTATCCAGCCCGAGGATCAAAATTAATATCCAGCCAGAGGATCGAAACTCCAGATTAAGCCAGAGGATCGGAAGAAAAATAAACAGCACGGTGTATTTCCGCGTTTTTGTGGTGTTCTCGGAGCGCAAATTTTCGGTCTATCTTTGGTATTCAATCACAGCTCACCCCGTTTTTCTGATAAGCTGTTCGCTTTCATCCTACTCGGTTTAGCTGATGATTGAATAGGGGCAGCTGTAACACCCCAAAATTTGCCCACCTCATTCATGCATTCATTTCATATTGCATTTCATCATGTCAATAAGAATTAGATCCGGAAAAAAAAATGAAATAATAATAATTTTTTACAAAAAAAATAAATAAATAAAAATAATAATAAAAAAATAAATAAAATATAATAAAAAATTTTGGACTTGGGTCTCTCTCATTTGAGCCCACAAAACCATGAAATTCAGTCTATAAATACCAAGGCTTCACTTGAGAAAAAGGGAGAGAAGCAAAATACTCTGAGGTTTCCTTGGAACAAAACCCTGGACAAAACCTGAAGAGAAACCTGACAGAGAACTCAGAGCAGCCTCCAAACCCTGAAGGGCCTCGCGGGTGCAACTCAATTTCAATCAAGCTCTCCAATCAGATTGGAAGGATCTCAGGGTTTCCCATTCCTCTAATTGCTGTTACTTCGGATCTTTATCCGCGTGGTACTTTTACCTCTTTTCCGCATTTTATCACTTTCTTAGCTGGAAGACCTCGATAGGAGGCATTTGTTTTCTTTTGTTTATTTACTTCTGAGCCCCTTGTTGGCACATTTACTTTATACATGTTTGTTTTGTATGTGTTCGTATCCCTGCAGGTAGCGCGGTTCCTTCGTCAAGGACTGCCTTTTTGCCCTTGAGCATCCCAAACCCTAAAACCCAAAGCAACACGTTAACTCCTTCTACTACAGGCGAGTAAGTCTCCAAAGGTCGAGCATCCGGTAGATTGCGTAGTGACGTCGTTCGTCCAAAACCCAATCCATAACCCCATAGTTAGCCGAACTACGTTTTGCTCTGATTCTCAGGCCAGATGAGATACGTAGGCATAAGACGCGATGTCTTAGCGAGCACACATCCCCCCAACCCATAGGTAGCCGAGCTACGAAGACTCTGATTCTCATATTCAGATGAGATACGTATGCAGTGGATGCGACATCCCGCGAGTCATTTTCACTTAACCTTTTTTTTTTGGTAAACAGCACAAGATAAACTCACACCCTTTAGACAAGAACTACACAAGTGGATCCCGTAGAGTACTACGGATGCGTAGGGGTGCTAATACCTTCCCTTCGCATAACCGACTCCCGAACCCAAGATTTGGTTGCGAGACCCCGTCTTGTCCTTTCCTTTTTCAGGTTTACTTCGAGTGTTTCCTTTCCCTCCTTTGGGATGAATAACGCACGGTGGCGACTCTTCTGTCTTTTTCTTTCGCCGGTTGTTTTTTTCGCGCACTGTATTTTTCAGGTTGCGACAAAATGAAAAATTGTTCAACATGAAATTTGTTCCTCTTGACCTAACCTTTCTAAAAAGTCAAATTTTATCCCATTTGGACAAAGTATGAGTGACTTGCGCATGGCTTAAAATTGGATGACCATTTGGCATAATTGAACTTGAATCTTCCATACACAAATGCATGGCTTGCTAACATGACTACAACAATCTTTGTACATGGTTTTGGACCTAATTGAATGATTACATGGGCCTATCACACGCCCATGCATCCATGCAAAGTAAGGTTGCTATTTTTGAAATTTTGAAACAAGTGTGCAAATAACAATGCCTTGGCTATAAATAGAGACCCTTTCACTCAAAATTGAGGACACTTGTGTGCCAACTTTGAATCCCCAGCCCTAAACACTCTCATTCAAAGGATAACCTTGAGGATTTCCATTAGAAATCGAGTTCGAATATCCATTGTTTTGAGATTTAAATCTCCAAGAGTCCTGCTTCCTTTTTGATTCAATTCTACTCTATCAAGCATCCAGAGCAAGGCTAACTGAAGTTGAAAGCAAGACCGTGGCCATCTGAATATGCAGTGGAGGTGATTTTCTCATTTTTTCATTTCTTCGATTCTCACTCAATTTTCCATAATTCTTCATGATTTTTGGTTGTCTGGAGTCCTACCAATGTAGGCAATAAGATTGAGTTGCTTTGAGGTCAAATCGAAGCAACTCAGATCATGAACCTCAAAATTCAACTCCCTGTATCTTTCAATATACTTGAAGTTAAATGAAATTAAGGCCAGATTCGAACTCCTGAGCATTTTTACTTTAAATTCATGTCCTCCTTTTTTATTTTGATGATGATTGAAGGTAGACCAGTCCATTGAGGTCCACCGGAGAAGAAGACCAGAGTTGTAGCTCCGACGGTGCGTTGGCATGTCTCAGACCATATGATCCTCTCATTTTGTTTTAATCTCACGCGTTGGTTTTGATTACCACTTGTGCAGTGCTTTGACTAGAGTCCATCATGGAACGCGCGTTGAGATTCACTGATCTGCCACCTCAATTAATGAGGGAGATCAAGTGGTCCACATTTTTTAGCATTTTCTGATTTTCATTTTATTTGACTTATTTTCATTAATTCATAATAATTTTAATATTGATCCAAAAAATATGAGACTTTCATCAAAAAAATTTAAATAAATTCTTAGTTCATTTTCTTAAAAAAAAATATTTTTTGATCATTATTAATATTTTTCATGATTTAATTGTTTTTGTGCATATTTTTAATTGTTTAAAAATACTTTTAAGTTTCCAAAATTAATGAAATTTTTTGTCCAAGGTCCTATGACCTTGTTTGACCTATGATAAATCTCATTGCCATTTATTTGGTGTTTTGATGAGATTTTAGGATCTTGACCAACCATAATTTAATTTGATGAAATGTACATTTCATCTCCCAAAATAAATGAATGATTTTAATTTGATAAAAGTCCTCCTTTGACAAATTTATATTGATTCCATTTCCTCTCCCCCTTCATATCAATTACATTATCTTCTCACTTATTTCATGGACCTATGATATCTCTATATCCTAAGGCTAGTTAATTGTAAAATCAACATAAGTATGGATGAGATTAGGTCCACCCCTTTTGCATTTTCTTTTAAGTGTGGTATGTTTTAGGAGTATGGTTCATAATACCATATCTCTAACATACATTAACACTAAAACTTCTATTGCCCGACCTCAAATAGTTGTGACTTCTACATAAGTCCAATTACGATTGCTTAATATAACGCTAAATTTTGACACAAAAAGACATTGCATTATTGTACGTGAGATTGTAAGTCTCCCCTCGTTCATGGTATTGTGTGGAAACTTGGCCTTTTTTCCTTCCTTTGGAAGATGTCTTGGTTCAAAGATCCATGCTTGTGAATAGTGGGTTGAGTGTTCTCCAAAGAATGACTTAAACAATTAAAAATCAAAAGCAATACTAACTTCTAATCAACTAACAACTAACATTTAATTTCAAGCCACTTACTTTTATGCACTTTAAACTCAAGTCTTTATTTATTCGCCATTATTCATACCATTTAACTTGTTTACTTTAATGTCATTTTCACTTTGCTCACTTGAGCCATACTTTGTAATTATATTGTGATTGTATATACTTGTTTGTGTTTGTGGTCCTTTGACCTTAATGTACATAATAATAACAAAAACCCTAAAAGAAATTTGTGTGGACTGTTGGATTTGATCTAAGACATGCGACTGAGAATTAGGCAACACTCCCTATGCAAAAAGGGATTGGCCAATGCCAACTTTCATCAAACCAAGTGCTTGTGAAGTGAAATTTCATCTGATGCAAATATTGAAGATCCATTTGAGTTCATCTACAACATTATTTTAATGAAGCTGTTACTTTGAACCTGTGTCTAATGCCTATTTCTGAATTTATCTGATACATGGGAGATTATGAAGAAGATCATGGAGTTGCTAAGCTTGGATGTGGCTATCTTTATTTGATGCCTTGCTCTTCATCTTTCTATTTATGTATTGGTATTGCTTGATTCTAAATTCCAAGGGAAATTTGGGTTTCTACATGACATTCTTGTCTATTGGATTGCATCCCATTGATCAGATCTTTTCAACTCTTAACTTTTAAATTTTTTCTCAAGATTTATAACTTCATCTCCTCTCCACTTCTTAAATTTCAAATCTCTCCCTCCTTTTAATAAATCTTCTTTGTTTGTGATTTCTAAACTTAGAATTGATTGCAAATTAGAAACTTTGGCCTTATGCCATTGCATTTTCAAACTCTTTTCTTAAATCCAACTTGTAAATGAATCTAATCATATTGACTTAAAATTTCAAAAGCCAAAAAGAACTAACACTCATTCAAACCCTTTAGGCCCCTTTGTGTCTCTTTCAAACTTAAAATTTTGTTAAAAGCAACTCATTCACTTTAAAATTGAAACCACGAACTACGAGGTTTTGATCCCTCATTTTATGTTAGTACGTAGGCAAAAGTCTGAAGGTCTTGTCAAACACAAAAGTATAATTAATGAATTCTTTTCTCATCCCCCACTCTATTTATTGCAAACATCATTTTGTACAAAAACACTTATGCACACAAAAAAGGGCTCCCAAGGACTACCTAGGACACTTTGGGTGCTAACACCTTCCCTCTGTATAACCAACCCCTTTACCTGTAATCTATGGATTTTTATTACTTTTGATTTGAAAACTTCTTATCTTTGGGTTTTGTTCGTATTTTCCCTTTTCCCTTGGAAATAATAAAAGTGCGGTGGCGACTTTGGTTTTATTGACGTTAGGCATATCCATAGTTTAATGGTCAGGAATTTATCGCTACACATATGTGCCTCAGAGTTCATCAATAAGGAAAACACGAATATCTTTGACGGAGTTTGGAGCAACTGCTTCACCACATTAAACTCATTTCTCTTTATCAGCTTCAGAACTTCATCATCATCACTAGCCTTCAGTTTGCTGGATTCACCAGACTGGCACACTGGAGTGTTAACCGGATTCATCACTAGAATCTCTACCTTCTTTCTGGTTGCAGCATTTTCTACTTCCTTCGGGAAAACTGGACCAAAGACACGACCACTACGGGTCACCTTCGCAATATCAGCAATACTTACCACAGAATCTGCCACTGGTAGAAGAATCTCTTGACCATTTTCAATCATCGTAGTGTTGTAATGATAAGGCATAAATTTATCAGATGTATATGGAACAGGGCCCGCTAACCGTATTACCAACGGTGATACGAACTTATTGATGTTACTTTTGTTGCTGCCAAATTGTATAACTACCCGCTCAAGGGTCTTGAACACAGGCATGATCACATTCACATCATCTATATCCCTTGACTGTTGAATCTGGATTACATTCACATCCATCAACTTATGGATATCTCTCTTGACAATCATGCACCCACGGGGGTTCACGCTATAGATTGCACAACCATTATGGTCATGCTCACAGTCACTGATCAAACACAAGGTTCTATGCATTTCCACTAATGACCTACGGATATGTCGTACATCTAATACTCGGAAATTCCCTGTACAATCGTCTACCATGTTGACAGTAGCATTACCATGAGCGGATTAACTTTCACATTAGGCGCTCAGTCCTCAAAGGACACCATCCCACTCTTCACAAGCTTTTGTACCTCATACTTCAACGGATAGCAATTCTGTATATCCTGGTCAGGGGCTCCCTGGTGAAAGGCACAACGAAGTTCAGGTTTAAACCACCATAGAAGTGGCTCGAGAATATGTGGTGGATTTCTAGTTTGAATGAGGTTCTTGAGAACCAAGGACGGATATAATTTTGCGTATGACATAGGAATAGGGTCAAAGGTGACCTTCTTCCTTTCAAATTTTTATTGGTTATTATTGTTGTTGTTGTTGTTGTTGGTTCTTTGTTGTGGATGTTGTTGACGTTGTTGTTGTTGAATCAGAACAAATTGATTATTTGAATTAATTGAAAAAACTAGAATCACTAAAGAAACTTGATGTTGATGTTGACTAGGTTGAGAACTCTTTCTGACATGAGGCCTCCTCTGCCTCCCCACAGTCACTGAATTATTTTCCCCCTCCTTCCTCTTGGAGAAACTACCCCCATACTTCTAGCTGGCTGACGCTTCTTATTTGGACAGACGTCCTTCACGGACTCCCTCTTCTAACCTCATCCCCATATTTAGGTAAAGTCATTGGAGGCACTGGAAATCATACGTTCGTAATAAAACGAACTCAACGTATTCAAGAAAATCTTTGTCATTTATTTCTCTTCTAATGGCGGACTAATCTAGGCAGCAAGTTCCCTCCACCTCTAGGCATACTCCTTGAATGTCCCCTTATCTTTTTTAGACATAGACCTCAGTTGGTCTCTATAGGGTGTCATATCAACGTTGTGTTTGTATTGCTTAATAAAGGCATCACCCAAGTCATTGAAAGTAAGGACGCTTACACTGTCTAACCCCATATACCATCTTAAAGCAGCACCAGTCAAACTGTCTTGGAAGTAATGAATCAACAACTCATCATTATCAGTTTGAGTAGACATCTTTATGGCGTACATCACAAGGTGGATTAGCGGATAAGTGTTCCCCTTATACTTTTCAAAGTCACGGATCTTGAACTTCATTTGGATCTTTACATTGGGTACCAGGTAGAGCTCAACAACACTCTTCCCAAACAAATCCTTTCCTCTCACAGCCTTCAACTATTTACGTAGCTCGAGGAATTGATCCTTAATTTTGTCCATTTTCTCATACACGGGTGGTACCTCAGATGACTCAGAGTGGAAGATGGTGTCCTTAACACGAGACAAAGTATGAACAACTGGAGGAGGCACTGACATGACCGGGTTGGATGCCGACAGAGAAATAAAAGTGGGTGCATACCCTTCAGGCATAAAATTTGATGGCATCCCCCAAGGTAATCCACCAGGCATAAAATTGGAACAGTCAAGATACCAACCTAAAAAATAACAGTCCTTTGGGGAGGAGTTATAGGAGTTGGTGAAGACTGATTCTGTGCAGCAAGAACAGACTCCATCGTAGCAGTTAACCGTGAAATTTCATCCTTCAGCTCTCTATTCTCTTGCTCTAAATGCTCCATGATCTTCAGTTGATTAGTGTGAGTGTTGTATCGATGAGTCAGCTTGGATGAAGCACAGAAGAATAACTGATAAGACACCTGACTGAAGAAAACCTGCTATGCAAATGATGCATGAAATGCAACGTTTTTGTTTATTTAGATTTCAAGGAACATATGATATTCTGTTTGCAAATATATATATAATACTAATAACAACAATTTGATTGACCATAAAATCTCCTTTTATTCATAAAATTTTGGAAGGATTACACTGAGTACAATTTCAGAAACCAAAATACAAAGTCAAGAGAAAAGGAAACTAATCATCATAAGGATCCCTTAGCAACGGTATCAGATGATCTGGCGGCAGGTGCGTACTTTCTTCGGATGCGTCGAATCTCTGAATCAAAAGATGTCTTTATCTGAGCCTTCTCAAGGACAAGCTGATCGATAATCTTATTCCACGTAACGGAAGACTAAGGCCTACTAGAGGAAGATGGACCCTCTGGTTCTCTCTGTCTATTCACTGCTTGGTCTTCAAGAAGTTCAATAAGTGCATCCTTGTCTTTCGACTCAAGCTGCAACTCTTCGTGCTTTTGGCTCAAATCATGGAACCGCTCTTCCCACATATCTTTCTCTTGCTTCATCTTGGCGACTGTGTCTTCCAACTCCTCTACATCTTGGTTAGGGAGAGTTGATGGCCCAACCACAACCAAAGACATAGGTCTTTCCCAAGCATACGACATCTTCAGTTCCAAAGCTCTCTTCTTCGCCCAAATAGTGTAAGCTTCCAAAGCTACACAATTGCATGGACCAAGCTCGGATCTTCCTTTCCTATGCACATTATGCCAAGCCTGTATCATCTTCTGCTTCAAATGTTGGGGATCTTTACCCTCTTGACAGAAAAGACCTTCTAACTGATTGTTATTAGGTTTGTCTCTCAAGGTGAACCCAAGTTGACAACGAGCCAAATCAGGGTTGTAGTTTATTCCTCCTTGTGTACCAATGAGGGGAACATTTGATAATTTACCACAACTATCAATTATATTCAAACTACTCAATGCAGAATCGTAACAAGCAATATCATCATTAGTTAGAGACATAAGTCTCTGAGACCAGCTTATACATTGTTTGTTCTCCAAGAAAGTAGGCGTCTGAGGCAAGTGCAAAATAAACCACTTGTACAGAAGAGGAACACAACACGTAATAGTCCCACCGCCTTTAGAATTCCTCAAATTCAAATAGAAATACATGTCACCCAACAGAGTAGGAACATGATTCCCAATCAAGAAGATTCTGATGGCGTTAACATCGATAAAACCGTCAATGTTAGGGAATAAAGCTAAACCATAGATGAGCAATACAAAGATAGCTTCAAAATCATACACACTACCGGCTTGAGCAAAGACAATAGGTTTACTAATGAGGAACTCAGAAGTCAACCCTATAATTCCTCCTTTCTTCACCAAATGAACTTCAATGTCAGATTTCTCCAAATGAAGAGCTTCAGCTATGATATGGGACCTAGGAATCTTCTCCAATCGACTAAAGTGTACTTTGTCAGATACGGGTATTCCTAAGAGATGAGCATACTCCTCTAACATAGGCATAAGCTGATAATCGGGAAAAGTGAAGCATCGGTAAAGAGGATCATAGAACTGAACCAAAACACTCAAGAGTCCTTCAACCACATCAGCAGATAATACAGACAAAAGCTTCTAATGACGTTGCTTGAAGTCCAAGGGATCTAATACAAAAGATGACAACTTCCTTATCTCTTTCAAATCAGGACATCTGAAACTGTACTTCTTTGTGTTCCTTCGTCCATAATCCATTGGTCTGAAAGTATTTGCAAATAAGACCTCAGTTCGTTGAAATTTATTTTCTGTGATGAATGTTATGATGCGTATGTATGCATGAATGCAACAATCACACACAAGGCAAGCACAAACAAAGGTCAATGGATGGATCAAGTCATCATCAAGATCAATCATCCATTTTGGTGGATAATGGTTTTCACCTTATCAACACCCAAGTTCCATTGATATTGGTGAGACTTGATTAGATCAACCAAGAATCAAAGGGTTTGTTGTGAGTCACGAGCATGGAGTCAGGTTAAGAACCATCCACAAAGGAGTGTGCTAAGGATAAAAACCTGTAAATCATGTTCTAAAAAGATCCTAGAGTTTTAATTCCGTCTTTCGGATATTACAAGTTAGGATGACTGACTCATCAACCCATAATATTCTCAAGAGAAACTCGTCTGAGTGTAGTAACGTGTAACAAATGTTATCAGGTCTACACCTGAGCAGTCTCTACACTACATCCTAGATAGGCCAAGTTGGGTTAAATGTTCTATGGTCCTCAGCTTCTCGGACCCCAAATCAGAGAAAGTAATGCCTAACCATAAATAACTTGTGTGACATTGGTAACTCCAAAAGGGTCTCCACTAAGTAGATGAGTCTCAATCCAACTTGTTAAGGACTACTCCACACAATTTAAACATGACTATACCATCCTCCTATCTTAATTGCACTCAAGTTCGGGTTAGAACTTATCTCACCACTCAGAGATCACCAAGCACAACAAGCATACTATACAAATAAATATATATACACATCCAATATACAAATATATACACATGAAAAAGTAGGCTAAACCCACTGAGGACTACTCCCCAGCAGAGTCGCCACTTAATTTCTGTAGGGGTAAATTCATGACCATCAAGCTATAGATAAACTTGACGTTAATAAAACCAGAGTCACCACCACGCTTTTATTGTTTCCAAATGAAAAGGGGAAAAGTACTAATAAAACTCAAATATAAGAAGTTTTCAAATCAAAACTAATAAAATGCAAGAGATTATAGGTAAGGGGGTTGGTTACACAGAGGGAAGGTGTTAGCATCCAGAGTGTCCTAGGTACTCCTATGGAGCCCTTTTTTATGTGTGCATGTGTTTTTGGTATAAATGATGTTTGAGAAAAATAAAGTGTGGGGACGAGAAAATAATTCATTGACTATATTTTTGTGTTTGACAAGACCTTCGGACTTATGCCTACGTACCAACATAAAAATGAGGGATCAAAACCTCATAGTTCGTGGTAACAATTTCAAAATGAGTGGGTTTCTTTTAATAAAAGGTTAATGAGAAAGGCACAAAAGGCCTAAACGTTTGAATGAAGTTGTTAGCTCTTTTTGTCTTTCGAGTTTTTAAGTTAATATGATTAGATTTATTTACAAGTTTGATTTAAGACAAAGAGTTTGAAAATTCATTGGCATAAGGCCAAAGTTTCTATTTTTTTGAAATAAGGTCTGTAGCGGTGTATTCGTTACCATTGGAGATATTGACTAAATCTAAGGTAAAGCATACAAAGTCGAGTCGCCACCGCACTTCTATTTATCCAAAGGAATGGTTAGAAAGCAAACAAAAACCTAAAAAGTTTTACAAACAAAACTAGTAAAAGAAGGTCAGAGATCTGGGTAAGGGGGTTGGTTATGCAATGGGAAGGTGTTAGGCACCCACTGCATCCTAGGTACTCCTAGGGAGCCCTTTTCACGCTTGTTGCAAAAGGTTATTGTTTATGAAAATATTTTATGCAAACATGATTGAAGAGATGAGAAAAGAATATACAAGTTTATTTACATTTTGTGTTTGGATGGATAAACCCATTGCCTACGTACCCTCTTATGAAAAGATTAGGATCAAAACCTCGTAGTTCGGGTAAAAGATTTCAAAACAGTGAGTGGATTGATTGGTCCAAAAGCCTTAAGGTCTTTTTTTATCAAAGGGAGAAAACTCAACCTGAAAAAACCACAAGTCCACCATGTGAGGATAGCTTCGACATGCTAGTGAGGGGTTAACCCTATAATAAGCATGGAAGACTTATTGTCCAATCACTAAGGACAAAGGTGAGTATTACATCTACCACAAAGATAATTCAAACCTAGTAGCTAAAGGTTATGAAAAATTTGATTAAGAAAGTGGACATATGGAACCACAAATAAAACACATTTGAGTGGGTTACATTAACCAATTAGAAGTATGTACAAAAATGGTCAAAGATGACTTAAAGATTCAATTCAAAATGAGTATTATGAAAAGAAAGTTTGAAAATCAAAAGCATAAGGCTTAGGTTTCTAAAGTTGAAAACAAGTCAAATGTTTGCACAAAAGTTTTTGGTTTTTGGGTTAGGAAAGGTTAACAAAAAGGTGAGGGTTAAGAAATGCAACCACAAATAGGAGTACCTTTCTTGAGATCATAGAGATGATCCAAGTAAGTTCCTTTGGAATAAACAGGCTCAAAGCAAAAGCAAGGCAAAAGCCAGTCTCAATAAAAGATCCACAAAAACAGGAAACAGAATGCCAATAGATGGACTTACATCCAACTCCAAACAAAAACAGGAAACAGAATGCCAATATATGGACTTACATCCAACTCCAACCAACAGGAAACAGAATTCCAATATATGGACTTACATCCAACTCCAACCAACAAAAAGGAAACAGAATGTCAATAGATGGACTTAAATCCAACTCCTAACAAGCAAACAAGCATCAAAAGCAAACACATGCCAAGCAATCAAGCAAACAATGCATCACACTCTATATACATACAAGAGGCTCAATCAAATAGGTGGGCTTTAGTCAAGAGGGGTCATATCAACCTCGACAAACAAGCCAAACTGTACAAGGGTGATTTGTAGCTCTTAACCACTAACATTGAAAGTTAGGGTGAAGCTGGTTAAAATGGAAATGAGGATGAGACCTCATGCTCTTAACCCTGGCCTAGGTGAGCTTCATGATAAAGAAAGCGTGGGGATCCAGAAAGAGGGATCCTATTCCACTTGACAGACACTGGACAAAGATCTTGGGTATTTGCTCAAAAGCATCAGCACGTAGTGCGAGCATAATGAACGACTCACTGAATAACGGGGGATTGATTGCTAATCCCTTTTATCCGTCAATTGCCTCTTCACTTAGGAGGACTTAACAAGTAGCACATGCCTCATCTAGAGGTCTTTGGCAAAATCTGTAAACAAACACAAACAGAGCCTCTTAAGGAGGACTTCCAGCCAAATGCCTGCCAAAAAGGTGACAGGACTTCCAGACTACATGAAGTAAGATAATAGTTACCTAAGTGGTGTATCAACCATAATCCAAAGCTCAAGCAAGAGCTAAAAGCAAGCAACTAATGTACCTGTACAAAAGCTAAACAGTTAATATCTCAAACAACCAATCAGAAAACAAACAGTGAAACCATTCAACTGTTGCACAATTCAATGAACAATGGTCAAGCAATCAAATGAAGCAATGAGCTCAACTCATCAACTTAAATCCCTACAGAACACAAAGAAGTTAGAACACAATCCAATTTGCATCTCAAAAGGTGAGCAACTCAACCATTAATGCTAAGTGTCCAAACCTGAAACATAAGTCAAGGTTAGTTCATGTATAAAACACTAGTACAAAGACTAGGTCCAAAACCAAACCAAATGATCAAAACAGAAGTCAATCTTTTGCACAAAGCAAGTTCAAACATGTCATAAGATGTCCTCAAAAGGACCAGCATCAATTCACAAGACAAGTAGCTCAAATGATCAATGTAAAGCAAAGGCATGCAAATGTGCACAAAATGGACATCCAAATTAGAAAATCCAAATCAAAACAGAAAAGCATGCAAAGGTTGTGAAATTTTTATGCAAGCTACTCATGTTATGAACAAACAATGTGCAAAATATCAAATCCAGAAGAGCTAAAATGATAGGTGAACAAAAATGCACAAATGCAAGGCAAAAAATGTGACACAAATTGTCACAACATATCTTCATGTGTCTAAAACAGTGATGGCATATGATAAAAATTCCAAACCAATGCTCAAAAATCATATCACAAGTGAACATCAAGCACACAAAAATTTAGGTTAATTGGATCAACACATAGCATTTCACAAATCATTGAATTCAACATGTCAATTTAGCACAATGTCCAATCAAAAATTCCACAATAAAAATCCAGAAACAAACAAATCATGGAATTAATCCTATAAAAAACTAGACATTAAAACAAGAATATGAAAAAAAAAATTGGCATCAGCAGCACACTCAGCAGTCCAAGGCATACATGGCAAAGTCAAACGAATAGCTACCAATCAAACAGACACACATGCGCATACATCAGCATCCAGCAAGGCAAAGATTGAAACGATGCGTTTCATTTATTACATGGCAGCACAATCAGTGGTCAAACGAAAACGTGGCACAGTCAAAACAATATTAGCCAATGGTTCGTCCAAGTAAGGCAACAGTCAGCATACACGTCACATAAACCCTAACCAAAAACCAGACGCCGGAGCTAAGCTCCGGTGGTATTCCGGTGGAGCTTCAACAACATTTTTCCAGATTTCTACAAACTATACACCAATCGAATCAGCATTCAACATACATCTCAAATATCATATTAATTTCCTCTAAATCATCATGAATTGAACGGATCGAGCGAAAACATTATCATCATCAAAAATTCCAGTTCATCATACGATCTCATTTCTCATCCATTTTCAAAACTAATCATATCAGCATAACCTATGCAACAGGATCTATACAACTGTAACAAGAAATTGGCAAAAGGAGATGATGAATTTGAAGTCACCTGAAATTGGAAGTGGTTAAAATCGTGTTATCACAAGCTCTTGAGCTCCAGATCTACACCACTGCACTTGCTTTGAAGCTTTAAACAAGAAGCAACACTTGAAACAACTTGAATCTTCCTCATTTCAGAAATCCATTGCCATGGTGAAGCACTCGATCTGCTCAAAATCAAGCTCAATTGAACAATCCAAATGATGATTCTTGCTCAGAATTACACAATGATCATGAATATACAAAGAGATTGAAGGTTTGTGTGAAGAAATTTGAATTTCAAAGAGAGAGAATTTGGAGGGAATTTGGAAATTTTGATCTGAAATTCTGTTATCTTTTCAATTACAGTTAGGGTTTTCCTTTTATATGAGTGTGTTAATGATGCTGAAAACCAAATTAGCCTTGTACTAATCATGATTAAGGAGAATTGGAATATCTTGCAAATTTGCAAATGAGCTTAGCATGCACATGCCACACGTGAACAGTACCCATGCAAGGCTTGAATCCACTTAAAACCAACCAATAATCAACATGGAATGATTAAATTGCTTGTTCCATAAGCCAATTTCAAATTATGATTTTCCCTCCAAAATGGTCATGAATGAAATAGTGAGCATACAAGCTTCTCTCATGCATGGCAATGGTTCATTTGAAAATTATTGGTCATAAAGAGCATTTTGCAAAAAGAATGGACCAAATTGGAGTTTTGAATCAAAAGTTATGCCATTTTGAACTTCCATGTATACTTTGTGATCATTTGGCCATAACTTCTCAACCATTCATCATATGATCATGAAAAAGGACTTTTTGAAAAGGGGAGAGAAAGATTTTCAACTTTCATGTTCACCAAAAATCCATTTGAAACTAATTTGATGTTGATAAGTCAAGTTGAATGTGGACCAAAAACTTGCCATTTTTGGAAACTTGAAATTACAGGTCACTTTCCATTTTTGGAAACTTTTGCCATGACTTCAAAATCTTCAAGATAGATGTTTGAAATGATGAATAGGACTTATTTGAACATGAATGGGGTGTTTAAATTCATCTCCCCAACCTCAAAGCCCTAAGTTGACTTCACAGTTGACCATTTGGTCTTCAGATGACCTTGACATGCTTTGATGGACTTGAGCCTTTACCACTTGGGGATATTGTTTCAAAATGAAACCCTAGCTCATGTAAACTCCATAGAATGATCATGTGGTCCTTATACCAAGGAAAATATCTCAGCTCTTTGCACAAAGGATGCTTTTGAAGTGCTTGACCTGTGATTGCTTCCACTGCAAAACAAAATGTTAATGACATTTTTTGTGCTTTTGGTTAGTGATTAAACAAGAAAAGCAATGATATACAATGCAAATATGCTTGGTGATCTCAAACCACTCACAGGAGATCCCATCCAAAGGGAAAGGAAGCTAAGATGCTCAATGATCCTTGAGGCTATGCAATGCAATGCTATGATGCCATGAGGGATCTTAGGGACAAAATTGGGGTCTTACAGATGCCCCTATTTAAGGTCATTCTAGCCGGAGAAATGAAGGTTAAAATCTTCGTCTCGACGAGGTAGAATGGGCTTAAATAATAACAAAGAGACAAATTTTGGTCCCTGAGAGACCTCATGATGCAAATGTATGTATGCAAAATAAACAGACTTTGTGGGGATATGGGTCCAGAAAGAAGAAAAGACATCAATAGAAATGAACAATCCATAGGAGTAATACACTCACTAGGGGACAGAGACTCTAACGGGGACTCTTGTGGGGATAAGAAAGAATGCGTGAGCAGGACACGACTTGAAACTGGGGGAGTGGAATTCCAAAGGGACAAATCCAATGGAAAGACTAAGCGGAAATTGACGACTCTCATGGATAATTCAATCCATGGAGCAGAGACCCTACTGGGGAGTGAAGGAATAAGAAAGATGCGTGAGCCAGGTCACGACTCAAAACTGGGGAAAAGAGTTTCCACATGGAATAAATCTGATGGAAAGACTCAAGCTGACTCAAAGATGCATGTGTGGGGGACTACGCCAACACAGCACAACTATCCGTAACGGACACATCGGATAAAAATCCTGACTAAGACTGGGGAAAGATATGAACAAGACCTCCCTGCTGGGGAAAATGCATGTATTAGGGAATATGCCAACACAGCAAAAGGCGAATCCACAACAAAAACTTCGCTGGGGAAATCTAAAAAGACTCTCCAGGGGAAGTAAAGGGAATGAGGTGTTACCAGTTACTGGGCAACAAGCTCAGGAAGAATGAATATCTAAGACCGGTGTACGGGTGAGAGATATCAATCAACCAAATCATCTGAGGAAGACCAAAAAGGTATGTTTCAACTCAGGGAAATCTGACTCCACAAGGGACCAAGGTCATAATAGGGAGCAGAAAGGAAGGAACACCAGGGATACCGGCTACTGGGTATATAATAGGTGACCGACCAAGGCGTGAATGGGTGTGTGTGCCAAAACACTCATCATCCTGAAGAAGGTTGGAAAAGCAATCTTGTTTATAGAATGGACATTCGACTCTGCAAAGGGAATACGAATCTTACTCGAATGGGGAAGGACAGAAGGCTTCGACCAAAGAGCGCATGAGATATATTATTTATTGCCGTCAAAACATAGATAATATACTCGCATGGAAGATTATCCACAACCGGGTTGTAGGTTAACAAAGGATAAATCGACCGAGGCGTGAATTGGTGTGTGTGCCAAAACACTCATCATCCTGAAGAAAGCTGGAAAAGCAGACTTGTTTATAGGATGGACATTCGATTCTGAAACAGGAATACGAATCTTACTCGACTAGGGAAGAACAAAAACTTCAACCAAAGAGCGCATGAGATATATTATCTATTGCCGTCAAAACGTAGATAACATACTCGCATGGAAGATTATCCACAACCGGGTCGTAGGTTAACAAAGGATAAATCGACCGAAAAGAAAGGCATCGGGGTACCAAAACTAGGTGTATAATGATGACCAATCAAGGGAAGAAACAATCGTTACCAGCAACAACAGGGTAGACGAGAGATGACTCACTGGGGATAAATTGCGCAAACAAGGCAACTATCTCAGCAAATGGGGTAGAATGAATATTTGATTCCGCAAAGGGATAACGAATCTTACTCAACTAGGGAAACACAAAAGGCTTCGACCGAAGAGTGCATGAGATATATTATCTATTTCCGTCAAAACGTAGATAATATACTCGCATGGAAGATTATCCACAACCAGGTAGTAGGTTAACAAAGGATAAATCGACCGAAAAGAAAGGCATCGGGATACCAAACTAGGTATATAATGATGACCAATCAAAAAAGGGGGAGCAATAATCATTACCGACAAACGGTAAATGAAAGAGGACCCGCTGGGGATAAATTTGCTTACTCAGAGCAATCATCCACAAGAAGGAAGGAATATCAATACCGAATACTGGATAATGATAACCAACAAAGAGGGGATTACATCTACCGAATACTGGGCAGAAAACCACAAAAGAGTAATCGTCATCGGTTAGGATGAACAACAAAGGTTAACTCTGCAAAGGGGAGAAATAGGATTTACAACTACCGGATACTGGGTAGAAGACCAAAGACTCAGCTGAGGATAAGGATAGGGTTTACAACTATCGGATATTGGGTAGAAAACCACAAATTCCACTGGGGATAAGATGAATGATTGCCGATTACTGAGCAGTTATTCATTTATACCGCGGGGAAGCCCAGACTCCGATAGGGAGGGAAAATAGGGTTTATAACTACCGGATACTGGGTAGAAAACCACAAAATCCGTCATCAACCAGGATGAACCACAATGGTTACCTCTGATAGGGGATGAAATTAGGATTTACAACTACCGAATACTGGGTAGAAAACCACAAAAATAGGACTTATAACTACCGAATACTGGGTAGAAAGCCACAAAAATCCACTGAGGATAAGGTGAATAATCACTGG
This sequence comes from Lathyrus oleraceus, assembly GCF_024323335.1. Classification (NCBI taxonomy): domain Eukaryota; kingdom Viridiplantae; phylum Streptophyta; class Magnoliopsida; order Fabales; family Fabaceae; genus Lathyrus; species Lathyrus oleraceus. The sequence goes on along the minus strand of NC_066582.1, from coordinate 77,661,375 downwards.
CGACCTTACTGGGGATACAGTGAAGGATTGCCAATTAATGAGCAATTAATCATTCACCACTGGTAAATACCAAAGATAGTCACGAGAAGCCAATTTAGGATCAAACCAAAAAGGCAAACTGAATCAAGACCCATCCTAATGAGGATATAACTCAATAGGGAACCCATCCCAATATATGTGTTGGGAGGAAACGGAAACAACCGTCATCCACGAGGATATAACTCAGTGGGGAAATGGAAGGAAAGATAAACACTTTCTGCTTATGGGCTGACTCTACATGGAGGGATCAGACACCAACCTCTGCTTGGAGAGATATACCACCAAATGGCAGGAGATAACAAACAATAGATATATGGCAAAGAATGCAACATGAATATCTGAATGTTATAAGTATGCATGTATATGCGTGGTTTATGTATGATGAATGCTGACAAACAAACATATCTAACACAAACAGGTCCAGGAAACAACCACCCGGTACTACATCTCAAAGGAGAAAGCCAGGATCACCGGAGAACATCCAAACTGCTGGAGATCCGAGATGCTAAGAAGCAAAAACCTTGCCGGGAAAACAGAGATATCAGGAAATCACAAAATCTCTGGGGGATGAATCATCAATCAATCTGGCTAGGGAAGAGAATTCACTGCACAGGCAGAAACTGCCACAAAGAAACTCTATTGGGGAATCCATCAGCAACTCTACTGGGGAATCCAGAGATACCAGGAACGGCAATATCTTTGCAGGGGATAACACCATCACAGATAAAATCCGATAACTCTACTGGGGATCTATCTGAGGAAGAAAAGATTGCTCTTCAGCTGAAGGGGAGAGTGGTGAACATATGAACAAGCACCACTCTTGGATAGACCACAAATCTCAACTAGGGAGAAGAGCTTAATGCACAAGTAGAATCTGGCACAAAAGCGATTCTGGTTGGGGAAACTGTCATCACAGATAAAATCCACCACACCAACAACCTGCTGGAGACTGAACCATCATAGATAAGATCCAACACACCAACCACTCCGCTGGGGATATACCTGAGGAAGCTGGAGGAAATTCTGGGGATCAACCACCAAATAGCGAACCTTCCAAAGGGGCCACTTCTGCTGAGGAGGGAAGACCACTGCTCTACTGAAGTGAAAAGGGACAAATAAATCTTCCCAACACTCTGTTGAGGGGAAGAAGCCACAAAAGGCAATCTGCTCGGGAGAAAACCACAAAAGGCTCCGGAGGAAGAGGATACAGTCAAATGCCAGGGATATGAACAAATGTCTTACCCTGTTGGAAATCATACCACCATTGGGAGAGCACTGAGGGTCTCCTAAGTATCTTTTTTATCATTGTGAATGTTCACTTTGTTTAAAAAACAATTTGTGAAAATTTTGTTTATTTAAAACTATGATATTTTATCAATTAAAACATGCAAAACATTTGTTGAATTGAAACAAATAAGAGTGCAAATAATTGGATAAAAGCTCAAATTCATTTGATGCAATGGTAGCCTGCAAATGGCAAGACTCCATAGATCTTTACAAATTTGAAATTGGTGATATATATATTGGAAAAGGGCTACATTGAACATAATGACCATTTCTCCACCAATTCCGGATTCGATGTATTCGAAGCTTCAGTTGACGACAAATGAACAGAATCTCTGACGGATGACAGAAGTAGGACACAGTCTTGTCAGGATGCAGTTACTTGCCAAATCCCTAATTTTTGCCTAGATTGCCCTAGGATGAGGTACTCAATCTAGCGGGATGCAAATATTCATTTTTTTTTATGTCTCTAATTTTTGCCTGAATCGCCCTTTCGGGTTTTCAATCCACCGAGACGCTCATTTTTTGCCTAAGCCGCCCTTTCGGGTATCCAACTTAGCGAGCTATTCTGTTTTTATTTTTAGGCGAAGTATTTCTTGACTGCATCTGAATTCACATGACGAGTGAAATCCTCCCCATCCATAGTTGTAAGTATCAAAGCACCGCCTGAAAAGGCTCTCTTAACAACATATGGACCTTCATAGTTTGGAGTCCACTTGCCCCTGGAATCGGGCGCGAAAGACAAGACTTTCTTGAGCACAAGGTCACCTTCTCGGAACACACGAGGCTTGACCTTCTTATCCTCTATTGATATAACTGACCATGACACATGGCAGTCAATCTCTTCTCTTCAATCAAATTCAGTTGATCATAACGACTCTGAATCCATTCAGCATCAGTCAACTTGGCCTCCATCAAGACTCTCATTGATGGGATCTCCACCTCTACTGGGAGTACGGCCTCCATGCCATAAACAAGAGAGAAAGGGGTTTCCCCTGTTGAAGTGTGGACAGATGTACGATATCCATGCAAAGCAAATGGCAGCATCTCAGGCCAATCTTTGTACGTAACAACCATCTTCTGGATGATCTTCTTGATATTCTTATTAGCACCTTCAACAGCCCCATTCATCTTGGGTCTGTAAGGAGAAGAATTATGGTGTGAAATCTTGAACTCACTGCACCATTCTTTCATCATCTTATTATTTAGATTAGATTCATTATCAGTAATGATCTTATCTGGCATACCATAACGGCATATGAGTTGATTCTTGATGAACTTCACAACCACCTGCCTGGTCACACTTGCATATGACGCAACTTCAACCCACTTCGTGAAGTAATCAATTGCTACGAGAATAAACCTGTGTCCATTGGACGCTTTCGGCTCAATCATGCCAATCATGTCAATTCCCCACATAGAGAAAGGCCATGGTAATGAAATCACATTTAGAAGTGTCGGAGGAATATGAATCTTATCCGCATAAATCTGACACTTGTGGCATTTCTTCACATATTTGCAGCAGTCAGACTCCATTGTCAGCCAATAGTAGCTTGCTCTCAACATTTTTCTAGCCATGGCATGTCCATTGGAATGAGTACCAAATGAACCCTCATGGACCTCAGTCACCAACAGGTCTGCTTCGTGTCTATCCACGCATCTGAGTAGTACCATGTCAAAATTTCTCTTGTACAACACTTCGCCATTGAGGTAGAAATTACCTGACAATCTTCTCAAAGTTTTCCTATCTTTCACAGATGCCCCAGGCGGGTAGACCTAGTTCTGGAGGAAACCCTTGATGTCATAATACCATGGCTTATCATCTTTCACTTCTTCAACTACAAACACGTGAGCTGGTCTATCCAAGCGCATCACGGTGATATTGGGAACTTCATTCCAATACTTGACCACAATCATCGAAGAAAGCGTAGCAAGAGCATCTGCCATTCGATTATCATCTCGAGGAATATGGTGGAAGTCAACTTCAATAAAGAACGTTGAAATCCTCCTCGCATAATCTCTATAGGGAATAAGACCAGGCTGATTCGTTTCCCATTCACCCTTGATCTGATTAACAACGAGGGTCGAATCACCATACACATCGAGATGCTTGATCCTAAGATCAATGCATTCTTCCAATCCCATAATACAGGCCTCATACTCAGCCATATTATTCGTGCATTTGAAAGTTAGCCTTGCTGTAAAAGGAATATGTGTGCCCTGAGGAGTAATAATTACTGCCCCAATACCATTTCCGTACTGATTTACAGCGCCATCAAATACCATACTCCATCTGGAACCAGGTTCTGGCCCTTCATCGAGTGTAGGCTCATCACAATCTTTCATTTTCAAATACAGAATCTCTTCATCTGGGAAGTCGTACTGAACTGACTGATGATCTTCAATCGGCTGATGTGCCAAGTGGTCAGCCAAGATACTACCTTTAATAGCTTTCTGAGCTCGATACTCAATATCATACTCAGATAACAACATCTGCCAATGGGCAATCCTCCCGGTTAAAGAAGGTTTCTCAAAGAGATACTTGATTGGATCCATTCTGGATATCAACCAAATTGTATGATTTATCATATACTGGCGTAAACGCTTAGTAGCCCAAGCCAAAGCACAGCATGTCTTCTCAAGCATTGAGTATCGAGACTCACAATCAGTGAACTTCTTACTCAGGTAGTAAATAGCATACTCTTTCTTTCCTGATTCGTCTTGTTGACCAAGGACACAACCCATCGAGTCTTCAAGAACTGTCAGATACATGATCAACGGTCTTCCTTCCATAGGCGAAGACAGAATCGGAGGTTCAGACAGATATTCTTTGATACTATCAAAAGCTTTCTGGAAATCCTCGGTCCAATCATGGGACTGATCTTTCCGGAGGAGCTTGAATATCGGCGCACATGTGGCAGTCATGTGGGATATAAATCTGGAAATATAATTCAAGCGGCCAAGAAAACCTCGGACTTGCTTCTCAGTTTTGGGCGCAGGCATCTCTTGTATTACTTTGACCTTTACAGGATCAACCTCAATACCTCTTTCGCTGACAATAAAGCCCAATAACTTACCAGAACGGACTCCAAATGTACACTTGTTGGGATTCAGACGGAGCTTGAACTTCCTCAAACGTTGAAAAAGCTTCAACAAATGCTCTACATGTTCAACTTCCGTTCTTGACTTAGCAATGATATCATCAACATATACCTCGATCTCCTTGTGCATCATATCATGAAACAAGGTAGTCATAGCTCATTGATACGTGGCTCCGGCGTTCTTCAAACCGAAGGGCATCACTCGACAACAGAATGTTCCCCAAGGTGTGATGAATGTTGTCTTCTCCATATCCTCGGGTGCCATCTTAATCTGGTTATATCCGGAAAATCCGTCCATAAATGAGAAGATATTGAATTTAGTTGTATTGTCTACCAACATATCAATGTGTGGTAGAGGGAAATCATCTTTCAGACTAGCTTTATTCAAATCACGGTAATCCACACACATCCGGACTTTTCCGTCTTTCTTAGGCACGAGCACAATATTGGCCACCCATTGAGGATACGTAGAAGTCACCAGAAACCCTGCATCAATTTGCTTCTGAACTTCCTCTTTGATCTTCACTGCCATATCAGGATGAGTTCTTCTGAGCTTCTGCTTCACAGGCACGCACTCAGGCTTCAAGGGCAGGAAATGTTGCACAATATTTGTATCTAGAAATGGCATGTCTTCATACGACCAAGCGAAGATATCAACATATTCTCGTAGGAGTTGAATCAACCCCTTCTTAACAGATTCTTCTAGGAGTGCCCAAATCTTCACTACTCGAACACAATCCTCAGACCCCAAGTTGACTGTTTCCAGATTCTCAAGATGCGGTTGAATGATCTTCTTTTCATGCTCAAGAAGACGAGTAATCTCATCAGGAATCTCTTCAACATCATCTTCCTCTGCCTCAAATACAGGGAAATCAAAATTGGGAGATGGCGTTGGATCATTATGTTCAATGGGTTTAGAAATCAACCTGCATAATGATTTTGGATATGAAAAGCTTTTAGAAATCAAACAAGGCAAACCATTATGCAGATGAAAATATTGGTTTTATTCTTTTTTAGGGTTTTTTGTGATCACCAATTTCATGCAAAAAGCAAAAAGTGAAAATTATTGGAAAAACAAACATTTAACATGAATTTATTGAATGAAAATATCATTGTATTAATGTTGCCAACAATGTCATCACTTCTCCTTTTGGCATGGGAGAAGGGTTTTTCAAACAAAGTGATCATTACTCTGACTTATGGATAACTGTAGGAACATACACAGCGACCCAATTGTTGCAGATCCCTCCGGGGATGACAAAATTGCCAGAATCCTCTGCATCCTCTTCCAAGACAGCAGCAGCTTCCTCACCCTGACCGGTGAGGATGAAACCTCCACTCTTGAACAGCCGTTTCTCATTGAAGACCCCAGAAGAAAAGCCAATGCCAGCCCGGGACTTATTGTCTTCCAGCTCGATCATTTTTCCTAGACCAGCAACTGCACCACATTCAATGGCTAGTTTCGCATCTCTATAGGAAGCAAATGAAGGAGTTCTCTTCTCAATAGGCTCAGCTATAGATAAAGCTTGGAAAGGAGTTCCAACTTCATCTTCAGCATCTATGTATGAGAAGGAAGACAAGTGGCTAACCAGGAGAGCCTTTTCTCCCCCTACCACTACCAGTTTCTTATTCTTCACGAATTTCAGCTTCTGGTGTAGGGTGGATGTCACGGCGCCAGCCTCGTGAATCCATGCTCTACCAAGGAGACAACTATACGATGGGTGGATATCTATAACCTGGAAGGTAATCTGGAAATCACTTGGTCCAATCTTGATTGGGAGATCAACTTCCCCAATCACGGACTTACGCGACCCATCAAAAGCATTCATAACAACTCCACTCTGCCTCATGGGAGGCCCTTGAAATGACAATCTTGCGAGAGTGGATTTTGGCAATACATTCAGGGATGACCCAGTGTCCACCAGCACATTGGACATGGCGTCGTCTTTGCAATTCATGGAAATGTGTAAAGCCAAGTTGTGGTCTTTTCCCTCCTCAGGGAGATCAGAGTCACAGAAACTCAAATTGTTACAAGCAGTAATGTTTGCAACAATGTTGTCGAATTGTTCTATAGTGACATCGTGATCGACATATGCCACATCCAAGACTTTCTGCAGAGCTTCTCAATGCGGTTTTGAATTCAGAAGTAAAGATAGCACAGATATCTTGGATGGCGTTTGTAGAAGCTGGTCTACAACATTGTACTCACTCTTCTTGATGAGCCTCAGCATCTCATCACAGTCTTCATTCACATTGCCACTAGGGCCAACAAAAGTAGGAGTTTTTTGTACAGAGGAGGGTTTAACAACAAGTACCGGGTTCGGAGAATTCACCGCATTCCCAACCGGACGTTCAACAGAATCAGCGATAGCCTGAGGCTTCGGAGGTGCTGAAAACACACGACCACTACGGGTCAACCCACTGACATCAACAATATTCACCACAGAAGAGGATGGCAAAGTCATCTCTTTCCCATCTTCTACAGCAACAACATTGTAACGGAATGGGATTGCCTTTTCAGAAGAATAAGGCATAGGACCGGCAGGCTTGATAATTAGGGCAGGAGAAACCTTCTGCTTGCTACCATCATATTTAATGATAACAGGTTCGGGTATCCGAAATACCGGAGAAATCACATTGACCTCAGGTTCATCTTCGTCAACATTCCTATTCTGAAGGATCTCGATGACTTCTTCGTCCAGCAATTCCTGAAGATCTTTGCGCACTTGGCGACAACCCAAACGGTTAACAGAGCAAATTCGACATCTGTCATGATCGTGCTTCAGATGACTGTAATCACACAGCAAACGATGCAACTCAACAAGAGACTGTCGAATATGAGTGACATATTTGACCTTGTACTTGCCAGGGCAGCCCTGGACCATGTTGACAGATTTCCCATGCTCGGGCAAAGGGTTCTTCTTAACATTAGGACCTGCGTCCTCAAAGCTCAAAATGCCACACCTCATAAGGTCTTGAACCTTAGTCTTCAACTGAAAGCAGTTCTCCACATCATGGCCGGGAGCACCAGAATGATAGACATAATGCAAATCAGGCTTATACCACCACTGAGGGTTAACAGGTATAGCTGGCGGGTCTCTCGGAGTAATGAACTTCCTCTCTATCAAAGAGGGATACAGTTCTGCATATGACATCGAAATCGGATCGAAACTGATCTTCTTCCTCTCATAACTCGTGCTGGCTTGATTACTATTGCGAGGCTGGTAGGCCTGTTGTTGAGGACGGTGCTGTTGTTGTTGATATTGCTGAGATGGTTGTTGGTTATTGCTATGCTGATATTGTTGATTATCTCTGAAAACAGGTGCTATATGAGCCACCTGATGCGGATTACCGGCTGG